>NC_056748.1:1044293135-1044963135 GCF_019279795.1 Protopterus annectens
GGGGATGTTAAGTTGTAGAATTTTTAAGGACCACTTCTTTGAATACTTGAAAACTCTAACAGAAGTAAAAAATGTATTTATTTTTCATCATATCTTAACATTCTATAGACTATGACTGCATCAAAAAGATCTTCTTGTTATACTTCAATTTCTTATACCCCAAAATGGCTATCATAGGGAAATGCTATACTGATATGATTTTGTTTCCCGTTTTCCCTGTTGTGTTGTTTTCCTTCCAAAATGCAGTTGGAGTCCCTTTAATATGACATAAGGACATCAAAAATTAGTTTACTACTATCTATATAGCTAGATCAATATTGCATTAATGATGGTCTTATAAAAGCAGTGTCACTGCTTCTTTTAAACGTTACACAAAAAAGCAAACTGAGCCACCAAGTACGGCAAAAAAATTTACTGGCGTTCTGGTACCTCAGCTCAATGCCTTCAGAGGAATAACTTTTCACACACCAAGCTCTCTTTTTATACACATTCTCAATGCACACAATTGAATAATCAAGTGATAATTATGCAGCTCTTAAAGAACTGCATCCCATGATCATCCAAATAAATGCATATGAACAGAGTAAACACAGATGCATACATTCAAAAATAAGTTAAACACTCAAATTGACATCTAAACTTAAACCTCTAGGTGTAAAGTGTCCTATAATTTAATATAAATCTAAATTGCCAACTGTAACTTCTGTGCAAAACTGCTCCCACCCACTAACTGTGGTTTTGCCAACACACTAAAAACAAACTATTTTCATGTCCCCCATGTGCCTTATAAAAATGATCTACAATGGGGCTGTCCATCTGCTTGTTTCAAACATCACGCAAATGTTTCAAAACACGAACTTTAACCATTCGCTTAGTCTGATCAATGTACCATTTGGGGGGGGGGGTCAGCATCCACAGCCCACTATATAAACCACTCCACAAGAGCGACAATCAAACCCATCAGTAGCCACATACATTTTACCATTAATTCTAGTCAGAAATGTTACTAATCCTCACCACTGAAAACCATTCAGTGTGTCACGCTTTCTAGAGGAAATCTACATTTAAAATATTATTCCAGCCAGGCTTTTAATTACTGTATTTCAGTATTAAAATCAAATTTAATACAGTGTTTATAGTATAGGGTACAGTATTTGTCAGGTCTATTTTTAATATTAACTCTTAAGCAATCAGAAACTACACTTACCTGGCATCTACCAATCCCCATGAGTGTCTGTTTACTAAGAGTTCACTGTACTTCTTTAGAAAAGAATACCACAAGAATAAAAAGACAAAATCTCCTCAACAACCCTATTCTGTTCTATAGCTAATACACATAAGTCCCCTTTGCTATTTAGAATAAGCGCCATTATGACAATTTCCATGATTTACAAAAAAAAGTGATCAGGTTGATGGGTCAAAACGTGTTTAGGTCTCAGAATATTCTCCCTTTTGTGTACTGGTAGCCTATCACCCTGAGTTAAGGACATTTCCACATGCTAACATTTAATTAAGGGACTAATAGGGTGTTTGGTTTTCCTTGATTTTGTGTAGAAAATCCTTGGGTATGTTGTCTGGTTCCATAAAACTTAAGATTTTAATTTTACTTGGTGCAGATCAGGTAGTTATATAACCAATGTCTTCTCTACTGTAGTTAAACATATTTCTTTACTTATTGTGAAGTTTGAATATTTTTTGTACATACATTTGTTATATCCTGTGGCTAGACTATCAGTTCATTGCTTACATTCACAACTATTCCATTCCACTTTCAGATGTAATTAAAGAATACCTTGCAAAACACAGCATACTGCTAACACTCTGAAACCAAGAGAAAAATAACCTTGTTACAGCGAGGCTCATACTTACTGTGATGCAACAAGCCTGTTGTAGACAGGTTTGTACATATGAACCTTGCTATTACGTCTAAGTGAACTTCACACTGCAATACACACATACAGTCACCATGGAACTGCATGGGAATCCAACAGTTGCAGTACCTTACACTGCCAGACAAATGGAAGCCATAGGCCAGGTGCACTACTAATCAGCCAACAATTTTAAGAGAGGTTATAAAACTGCATTTAACACAAGAAAACTGTAAGGTCTTCAATCATATTTGTTATGTATATTTGAAAAATATTCTAGAAATTCACCTCTCGAGCTATATATGCAAGGTGAATTTCTCAAATCTTTTTCTGGAATACATAACTTAGTTTAATGAAAGATCTAATCATAATTCTCCTTCTCCTCCTTTCAACCATTTAAGATCATGTCGATAGTTAGACCTAGAAGATTTGATATGCTTCTTTGATTTCAGACATTCCTATTAGTCCCATCTTATCAGCTCTATCAGTGTAGAGAGCGCATTTGGGAAGGACAACCCCATAGACTCAAACTTGTTCTGTTTTCTCCCTCGCCACTTAAAGATGTTTTTACACTTTCAGCTGCTCTTACTTTAACTATATTCTACCTACTTTATTACCTTATTTTGCTGTTCTGTGTTCAAGTGCTTTTATTCTGCATTTATTACTGCTCATTAGTAACCTGATTAAATGTATCTGGTATTCTAAGCATCTTAGTTTTGGTTTTAGCACTTGTGCTTCAGGACAGTTATTTTACATTTAAGGTTTTTATGGTCTACACTTGTGGACAAACCCTTATCAAAACCCACTCTGCATAAGTCCACTAAGTATTCAGAACAAAAAAAAAAAAAAAAAAAAAAAAACGGCAGCCTCGGAAAGACCAATAAGCATACAAATTCACTAAAAACTTCCAAGCGGAACACATTTATTGATAAAAATACAAACTAGTTAAGCGCTTTCACTCATAAAACAGAGCTTCATCAGAACATCCTTTATGGATAAAAAACATTTAAATACAAGAACTGGCGGCAAAACTATACTCTACCTTTCCTTCCTTAAAGAAATACAACAAACAGAACACTATGTCTGGACAATACCCACCAGTTTCTCCAGCCAGCCTGGTCAACACAGATATACTGAGACAGTGTAGCAACTGCCTCGTTTTCACTGACAGTCCTCTTCTCCTAGCACATAATTCTTCTACTAGCAAGAAATGCATCTACATCAGTTACCTGAAATCCATGCTGTCTCACGCCAGTCAGTACTCCTGAAAGATAAGATTGCCAGCACAAAACACCACATCACAGCCAAGCACAACACACACACACCTATGCAGGGGTCTTCAATAAAAACTTACCTAAACAACAGAGATCCTCAAAACACGCACAAACATTCCACACAGTAGACAACACACCAGTCTCTCTCAAACATAGCCCATTAGGCATAACAATAAACCAACACAGCACATAAGGCACAACAATAAACCAAACATACTAGTCATTGGTGACTCAACTGTGACACACTGATGTCCCCCTCACCAGACTCAACAAAGAGAAGGTCACAGTCAGTTTAGTGTCAAGTGCCAGAATCCACCACATCATGCACACACTTAAGTTTCTCCACAAGAAGTAGAAGTATGACTTTGTCAATGTCCATGTTGGTGTGAATGACTTGGGACATACCACTCTGGACAATATGAAGAGAGACGTGATTGAGCTCTCAGAGTACATGTCCAAAGCAGGTATGACCCTAGCCCTAAGCAGTATTCTACCTTCACCAAAAATGATACCACAATACTAACAAAAAATAAATTGACTTCAACAATTGGTTTAGTTTCTGGTGTCTCTATCTAAGGTGATCCAGTATGTCTGCCTGGGATGACATGGTTGACAGGCTTCGATGCTTTGACAAAGATGGCCTCCACATGTCACCCCTGGGGTGACAGATCCTGGCCAAGGCTCTTGTCTTCCTCATTGTGCCTTTTTTTTAGACTATGTCCCAAATACAAATCTTCTAACATAAAAGATCAGTCAAAAAAACAAAAAACAAAACAAAGGTCATGCTGCTTAATGCTAGGAGCCTTAACCTGAAAATCCACTCTATGGAGGCTCTCCTCACACTGGAAAATGCCGATATCTGCACAGAAACTTGGTTCGGGGCTGCAGAGAGCACCTCTGCCAGGCTATACCTCATGCCACACTTTCCAACCCCAAAACTAGGGTGGAAAGACTAAGGGTGGTGGAGTCCATCTTTATTAAGGACAGGCACACCTCTAGACTGGCTTGCCAGCATGACGCCCTGGAATTATTCCAGGTGCAACTGACAGTTGTCAAGACACCCATCCAAATATAGCCAGCAACAGACCCCTTTCCTGGACTTACTTGACTCCAAAGTAACCCCCAACATCCTGATCCTTGGTGACTTCAACTATCCTACCATAGACTGGGTGAACTATTCCTGCATTAATGCACTCACCCAATGATAATTTGACTTAATCTGTTCTAATGCACTAGACCAGCTCATCCCCCACAAGGAGAGATATCATTCTGGACTTGGTTCTCACCAACATGGATAACTGCTGCACCACTCCCATAGTTATGTTCTTCCCTGGTGAGATCAGATCATCGGTCTGCTTCATTTGAAGTTTCTATCCCACACCAGCCTTAATCAGGCTAAAAAACTTATCAAAATCCAACTGTAACCCCCCAAGGGAGGATCAGTAGCTTCACACCGCCACCCACCTCAGAGGATGCAGACAACTACGCTGAACAGTACGCCAATGCAGTATACAAGCACCTGTACAACTGCATGGACTCAGCCATACCCAAAAGAACTAAAACCTGCTCATCAAGGATATGACCCTATCTGGTGGACATCCTCAATCAACAGGCTTTACAACAAAAGGAAGAAACTGTTGTCAAAGGGTAAAAAAATAAATAAATAAAAATCCAAATTTGAAAAACTCCCTCCTCAACAAGCAAATCAGATCACTAGTGAAAACCTCCAAAGCCAATTATGAATCTAAACAGAAAACAACAAATCCTTCTTCAGTTATACCGGGAACCTCCATAGCAAAGGCCAAGTTTTGTTCCAAATTAGTACTGAGTTAGCCAACCTGCTAACTGATAGGTTCAGTGCAAATTTCACCCCCTACCCCCCCTAAAGACCCATTCAACATCCCTGATATAACGTGTTACAGGCCCTATCCAAGGCAAGGACCTGAGAGTATCCCAGGCTGTATTCTGCACCATCTCCAGCAAGAACTAGCTTCATCACTGCGCACCCTATTCAACCACAGCCTAATTACAGGCTTCATTCCAGCAGACTGGAGAACTGCCATTGTCATCCCCTTGCACAAAGGTGGTGCCACCACTGATCTGGGAAACTATCACCCCAGTAACTTGACAAGTCTGATCTGTAACGCCATGGAGCGTATTCTTATGGATCTCATAAATAAGGACATAGTCAATCTCCAAGCACTTGACCCCACCCAATTCAATTCAAAGGCACCTGCCTGTTTAAACTGGTCGACTTATTTCACACTGTCACCAAGGACCTGGATGAGGGAAAGTCAGTACATACAGTTTACCTTGACTTGGCCAAGGCCTTTGACAAAATCCCCACTCAGGCATCATCGAAAAGATAACACAACTTTGAGTAAATCCCTATCTTGTCAGGTGGGTGGCCAACTGGCTCACTAATAGGACCCACAAGGTCAAAATAGGCACAACCACCTCTGACAGCAAGCCTGTCACTAGTGTCATTTCCAGGGATCTTCCTGGGACCCCTACTCTTTGGCACCTACTGCTCAGATGCCCAGGCAAAGACAGAGGGCCTGTACCTAACCAAGCTGCAGATATCCAAGTTGGGTGCTGTCATGGACTCCTCAAATGATGTTAACGCATCATCTCTCAGCAACAAATAACTGGTGCCAAAATCATGATCTTATGTTCAACTCAAAAAAATGTATCATACAATTCGGCAAAAACATGTCTCCTACTGATTACCACATCAATGGCAACACCCTAAGCACACAACCTGTGTTGACAGACCTGGGTACACAGGTTAACAATCTGTCATTCAACAGTCATGTAGTGGTAGTAGTCAGAAAAGCCTTTTACTTGGCTCATCCCATTAAGCAAAAGGGATTGCATCCAGAAAAAAGTTTAACTCTCTGTACTCCTCCCTCATAATGACCCATTTGGTATGTACCTCTCCAGACACCTGCACCAATGGGAAAGGCCACAGAAATACCTCAAAGAGAATCCATGGCCTCCAACACCTGTCCAATGCAGACAGGCTCAAATCACTATCGGTCATCTCTGTATCATACAGATTGCTCAGAGGTGAGCTGCGTCTCACCTCTGAAGTCTGAAGAGTGCTTTCTGACAGCAGTTGCAGGACCTTCTAGATAAAGCAGGAAAACATGAATTTGTGTTGATAATGGATGACTAGCATACACATATCGGGACAGACAGAAAAGGATACATGGACTGTCTGCGTCCACATGGGTGGGGTAACAGGAATAAAGAAAAAGCCATTCTAGATGTCTGTCTGGCAAATGGCTTGATAACAGCCAACACATGGTTCAGAAAGAGAATCACAAGATCACGTGCAGTAGTATCCAACATGCAACTCAGGTAGACTTCCTCCTAGTAAGGAAAAGGCACTGGGGTAGAATCTATGATTGCAAAGTCATTCCCAGTGAAACATTCGGCCCACAGCATAAACCACTAGTTGCCACAATCAGCTGCAAGCAGCTGTCGGAGAAGGCTCCAAGGTTAACAGAGACCAAGCTGAAGACCTGGAAGTTGACTGGAGAGAAAGTACAACAATTCAAGGAATTACTCAGGGCTCTAGCACCCCAAGAAGAGGAGGTGGAGTTGAACAAAAATGGCAGCACCTAAAAACAGTATGTAATAGGACTACAGAAAAGATATGTGGCAGAGTCAGACATGGAAATAAGGTACATAAGGAAAGCTGGTGGTGGAATGTAGAAGTCCAGGAAGTCATTAAAAGAAAGGAATGTACGAAGTGGGAGATAGAAAAGACCGAGTAGACTAAGAAGGACTACTGGTTGGCTAAGAAAGAAGTTCCAATAGCAAAGAATAGGGCATCAGAGGCACTCTCCCATCTTCTGGAATGCGACTCAGTAAGTGGCACAAAGAAACTATATCAGGTTATAAGGCAAAGACAGAAAGATAAAGAAGATAGACACCCTTCATAAGGGATCCCAACAACCTGCTCACCAGTCCACATGTCAAAGGCAGACAGAAGGAGTACTTCCAGCAGCTTCTGAATGAAGAAAACCCCACCAAAGCTGTACTGCCCCAGAAACAGCCACCGATGAGAGAAGAGGAGGAGCCCACCCTAGAAGAACAGCACTAAAGACAATGAAGTCAGGGAAAGCAGCAGGCTCAGATGCAATCACAACAGATATGATAAAGATGCTGGATTAGACTGGGGAGAAATGGCTCCCAAGGGTTCTCATAGCAGTGTGGAGAGAAAGGCACATCCCAGATGACTGCAGAATAAGCATACTCATGCCAGTGTACAAAAACAAAGGGGACATCCAGAACTGTGGGCAGTACAGAAGCATTAAACTATCACATTGCATGAAAGTTCTGGAGAGAGTGACTGATAAACAGATACGCAGAGTACTACAAGGTAAGATGGAAGATTAACAGTTCAGATTCAGATCAGGATGCAGCACAAGTAAACCAATGTTTGCAGTGAGAGATACTTGAGAAGAAGCTAGAAATGAGAGTACATCTAGGCATTCCTAGACTTGGAGGAAAACATATGACAAGGTCCCAAGAGAGCTGATCTGCACAGTACTGCGGTGGTTTGAAGTCCCAGAAACACTGGTAGAATTAGTGCAGGCTATGTACATGGACCCAATGACTACGAACAGTGTTCTGCCTCACAGAGGGGTTCCCAGTGGGAGTGGCTGTACACCAGGGTTCTGCTCTGAACCCACTGCTGTTCATACTGGTGAAGGACTACATCAGGAAACCGGTCAGAGGGGACAGATCAACAAATCTGCTGTATGCAGATAATGTGGCATTACAGGCAGACTGAGCCAGAACTTCAGCAAAGGATAGGAGAATGGAATGCAAAACTGAAGGCACACGAGATGAAACTAAGCACAAATAAGACTGTGGTAATGGTAGCAACCTGAGGAAATCAGAAGAAGCTGAGAATAGATACAGAAGGGAAGATACTAGAACAGGTAAACAGCTTCAAGTATCTGGGATGAGTGGTTGAGGAGAAGGGAAGTCTGAATGAAGAGGTCAAAGTTATAATCAGAGGGGCTGCAGCCAAGTGGCATAGAGAGTCAGGTGTAGTCTATGACAGAAGAATGCCAAGAGCTGAAAAGTAAGGTGTACAAGACAGTGGTGCGACCAGTACTACTATATGGTACAGAAACCTGGGCAGTAAAGGCAGAACAGTTGAAGAAGCTAGAGGTGATGGAAATTAAGTGCCTGAGAAGGGTGGTACGATGCACCCTATGGGACAGATGAAGAAATGAAGACATAAGAGCAAAAGCCAAAGTAGCTCCAATTGCAGAAAAGATCAAAGCAATCAGATTACTGTGGTTTGGACGCATGCAGAAAAGCAGAAGACAATCTGGTGAGGAAGGTTTGGGACAGACAGGAAGAAACTAAGAGGAAGCGAGAACATCCAGCAAAGAGGTGGATGGATTGTGTGAAAGAAGATCTGTGATAGGCATGAGTGTTGAAGATGGCAGGAATGTAGCACTGAATCGAGACAGCTGGTGACAGTTAACATGATGCGTCGACCCCATACAGAAAAAAAATGGGAAAAAGGGGACGGATGATGAAGTGTTTCGCCTACAAGGCAATATCGGACCCTACTCTATTGGAGATGCTCCATATCCACAAGTAACTCCTTGTGCATTACTCGCTCGAAAGGCCTAAATCTAATATACATCAACAAAACCTGCTGGAGAGACAGGTTTGTCTCCTAGAAGCTACCCTGCCTCTGGAATAGACTTCCCATACATAGAGTACCTCACTGACCCTCGTCAAGCACAACCTTGATGAGTGAATGGGAAACCACAAATTTGTCCCAGGGGTTTCACCTTTGTCCTTCACTAACAGGGGTGACAAAGTGCTGACTGAGGTTTCATTTTTGGGGAAAAACTTTTGGCTAGGCTTGTAAGGGGCTCAGGGCCATTAGCCTAGTAACCTCCTGTGATCCTATTAAAAAAAAAAAAAAAAAAAAAAAGTAGTTCCAGCTGAGTTCACAGTTAAGATGAGGGTTAAGTACTACCACTTTTTCTGATGATTATCTTATTTTGTGAATTCAATAAAGGCTTTCCTTTATTGAATTTACCTATATACTCATATCCAATTATTGTGCACTTACGCAGACCTTAATAGCACAGAGCTCACAGTAACCCAAGCAAACATATTTGGGCCGGTGAGGACAGTATCCAAATCTGTCTTTACAAGAATGTTCAAAAATCTGAGCAATTTATTTTTAAATGCATCTCACTATACTCAAACTAAAGATGGGGTATCATAACCTGGGTTGATAACAGTGGGCACAAACATGGGTGGGGAGCAAAAAGATGATCAGTTTTGTTAGTATGACAATTAAGATAACTGCCATAATCAACTAGATTCCATGCTGTTTATTCCACTCTATTGTTGATTACCACACACTGTAAAAGTTTGTGGATATCTGATGCAGAGTATTTTGCAAAGTCAGGATAATTAAAATCACCTATAGCAATCTTATTTTAATTGATTTTTCATCCCGAAGCTTAATAAGGAATGCCTCCTGCTCTGCTGGGAACAGAGATGGTGTACAGACTCGCATAAAGGGTTATGATGTAGTCTACAATTATAACTCACTTATGTTTTTTTTTTTTTTTTTTTGAGAAACTGATGTCACAAAATGTATCTGAAGCTCATTATGTAAATCAACATCCAATTTGAGAATATATAATTACATTATTTGTAGTACAAACACTTTAGATACTACAAAATGCTAGGACTTACAGAAATATCTAAAGCTGTCAGTACTACAAACAATATAGTTGTAGAGTGATTTACAACTTTTAAAGCAGTTCACATACTAAGCACTGCCACAAAAACAGCATCCAGAAGTGAAGAGTGCATATGATAGACCAATAGATATAAAAGCTGTTAAGGCACTTCACTGCCACACTTTTGTTTCAGTTCTTTGTGTGGGTGTTAAAGCATGAAGTGTAGTACAGCTTTTAAAGCTGCCACAGCTTTCAAGGCTATGATGTAATGGCTACTGTGATGAGGCTACAGTATAACAGCTTTGAAAGTTGCATGACAAAACTTAAGCATTTACTTGACCTTCGAAAAACGCACAAGAATTTTTTTTCAACTTTGGATAATTAGTATACATTCCACAAACTACAAATTTATGTTCGGTACTACTGCATGAACATTTTCTTGTTTATGCCTTTGTTTCAATTTACTATTTTGTTACATTTCATTTAGCATTAACACTGAAATACTTGATCCCCTCCTTTGTTTATTTTTCTTTACTGTCTTTATAATGGAATATATTTTTCTGCCATTTCTTAAAAAAAAAAAAAAAAAAAAACCCCAAGGGAAGCAAAAGTATAACTGCTTTGTTTGAATTTTGATAAATGAATCTCACGTACTTCACATAAAAGACGATGTAATGTACCACTCAATTATTGCAGACATTCTTGCTTATCTTTCTAGTAATTTACTTCGCTTCCTCTCTCCCTTACCTTAAGTAAATCGTTAGCATTCAGCATCGATGAATATTGGTATTTTTTGAGGGGGGGGGACAAGACAACGAGTGCAGTACATAATCATAAACATTCCAACTGTGTGATTAGTGCTTAATTTGAGGAGTCTTCACCTTTTTTAGTTAGTTGGGGGTAGGGGGTTTAGCCCACTAACTACACCCCAATATGCCCTCAACAGCATGCTACCATTATGGCCTGTGATTTGCACCTAAAACAGTGAACTTTTATCCTATTTTTCTCACACCCTTTAGATAATAATTTGAAATGAAAACCGTTCATGTAGTAAAAGAAGACGGACGGTGGAGTACTTCAACTTTGTGTAATTCATGGTGTGTCCATCCAACACTTAGCAATCAAGAGCTGTGCCACACGGTACTATTTCCAAAAATAAATAAGAAAATGTCAAACCAGTTAAGCTTTTCAGAAAACAGCAGGGTGTGGTGTCGCGTCGTTAGACTTAAGCTGGCAACAGTATAGCCGCTCAAACAACGTGCGACTGACAGCAGAAGATGAAAACAAAGCTTAACACAAATAAATATGTAGCTCTCTGCATTATTTAATCCCTGCTACTGCCCATGTGCCTTCCTTAACTAGACAAGTGCCTCCTAGTATTACGGGGCGAAAGTGACTACTGCACTAAAACTTAGAGTTTTCACCTGTCCCTCTTTACGCAGGGTACTCCATATCTGAGCAACTGTTTCCCGCTTAGAAATATGAATAAAAGCATTTCTTAAGCTGTTCGCTAATTGAAGCCCAATACAATTACTTCGTGTCTGAAACACCATTGTACCAAACAACTTCAAATTCCCCAAAAGTAAGCTTCTTCTATGTCAAGAAAATGACGTAAATTTCATCGCCTTTGTGGCTTCCTGCAAAATGCCATGCTTCCATTAAAAAATGTCTTAATTTAGGCACCTAAAAGGGTGACAACCCCAACCAAACAATTCAGCCAAACAGCCCTGCCACAGACAGTTACAAAGAGTGGAATAAAGTGGCCCATATGATGTGTTCAATTACCTTACTCGAGGGCACAAACGTTTCCAAGGACGCAGCGACTAATACATGCTATTTACATTTAATCACAAAAATAAAACAAGAGTAACGCACACCATTACTTTTATGGTTATGCTTTATTTTTAATAACTACTTAGACGCAGCCTTTATTTACTCAGCAAAATATTTCCGTAAACAGTCTGGTTTGGTATAATAAAAAAAACATACCCTGCACTGCCCTCCTGCAAACTATTGGCCAACTTAAGAAAATTCTCCCAAAACAGTGACCGTCTATTTTCCTGAATTGCATTTACAGAAGCCCTCCCCTTCTCTCTGCCTTCCCCTTTTACGCATTTTTTACTTTCACTGTTTTTCAACGTGCTGTAACTCTGCAAGCATGCACGCGCTTTTGGTTGTTATATAACCCTGTTGCTCGTGCCCGAGGAACCGAGTCCAGATTCAGAGAATTATTTTTAGTCAGGATAGAAAGAAGGTGTAAACTTAGCTGTTAAATGTCGCATGTTCTGACGTTGCATGATCCTGAAAGGCACGTGTAGTTTACATCACTGTGTTTGTACCTCACGTGACAAATATTTATATAATATTTGAAAGGTAGCGTGCAAAGGAGGCGGTCGAAGGAAAAATATCCAAAATTAGTTGCACTAATTCACTTAGAAAGATAATGGTTTTGCATCAATGAATATTTCCTGAAGAACTGGAAGTATGAATGAAACTGTAATATCGGTCATTACTGATTGACTGTAATCCTCAGTATACGTGTGTGTGTGTGTGTTAGAAAAATATATGGGCTTTGTTGAAGTGTACAAACTCACCAGCCGTTTTGTGCAGGAATGGACGTGATCAGACTGACTGGCGTGCCTAAGATCTCGGAATTGGTATATTTAAGCGATGTATGTGAGAAGGAAAACAAATTTATATTTGTGTGGTAGTGCAGAGTCACCGTGCGACTGCTATATTATGCACCAGATCACTGAGTTCCGGGTACCAGTTGTATGCGGTTTTTGAGTAATGACTTGAGATGGCTGCAGCACGTAAATACAAGAATGCAAGTTTTGTTAAACTGCCATGCACATTTTTATTAACTTTTGCAGTGAGATTTCGTGCAGAAGTGGGCGTGTCGCAAATTGAGTGACAACCCAGTCTGCATATATAATTAGCCATCAAGCAATGGCGTGTGCATACATAATGTGAGAATATTAACGTTTCTCCATGGAATCTTGGCTTTAGGCTCAAAAAAAGCTGGCTACTTCTACGTTTCTGCTATGTCATTCAACAGTGCAAGTAATCCTTTCCTGTTAAAAACCATTTCAGCAAAATATTTGGGAACGTATGGCTTAGCCAGCTATTTTCCATTCAAGTCTTACATAAATACAGTGGTCTTTACTACCGGTCAGTCCTTTCTGCCAAATGAGGTACCTTCTGCGGTGATATTGTACTTGAGGGCCGCACCACTTAGTTTCACGCAGAATTGGGCTTGTCACGAATTGAGTGACAGATGCGTTGGACCCGGGCTGTGCAATAGTCTGTAAATTACGAAAAATTGGCCTGTGACAGTCCTATTCTCAAAACAATCGTTTCATTGTGCGTTGAGTCAAACAGAACTAATTCAGGAAGTTTTATAAAACATCAATACTCGGCGGCTTTTACAAGTATAGCTGTATTAATCGCTATTATAAATAAGCCAGACTTCATGCTACATTTTTAAAAGTCTTATCTATTACATTTACCTTTATATATATATATATATATATATGTTCTGGTCCGGTCTCTAAAGAAAAAAAAAAGTGGGTACGAATGTGTGTGCGTGTGGAAGCTGAAATAACCAGTAATAAAAGAAGTGGACATAAGGGTGTAGAAAGAAAGTACCACAGTCTAACCTAAAGCTTCCTCCTCTGGGTCACAACGTGGAGCACAGTGTGCTAATAAAATAACCGTATTCAGAATAAGCACAGATGTAATCATTTTTTGGCAATATTGTACTTGTAAGGACTCCCCTTGTAAAAGTATTGTTTTCTTTTTACATTTTGTTGTACGTTCGGAGGGAATGCATATTCATGAATGACATATCATGGGGTGGGTTTTGGGCAGGGCTTGCTACTGCGCATTTGGTGAGGCCCTCAAGTACAATATCACCCCTTCCGCTACCCTTAGACTATCCATTTAAGGTAATGTAATGTGTTATACATCACATTACACGAATAAGCTGTCAGGAGAAAACATATTTTCTCTAGTATGTTGGAGTGTTACTGCTAGTCTAAGGCAGCTCCTTTTCATCTTACATCCTGTCTAACAAGGAATACCAGATTGTTTAAAAAAAAAAAAAACTCATCTGCCTTGGCCTGTACCTTCCATTCATATGATTGACTGAACCCACCAGCCCACTCCTTGAAGTTCTCGTATCTACATTAAACTGTCTACCTTTGTTCTCCATCTCCTGAGCGTGGCTCTTCCTTATCACACTGCTGTTACTTTTAATTGTGATTCTCTCACACTTCTTTTTAGTGCATCGAGTACCTTATAGCATATATATTCTGTTGTCTCTCCCATCTTTTCTTTGAAACTGTTAGCTTTTCCCCATATATTATATCCTCTGATCCCTTTACTGTCCTTGTTGTACACACTATTTCTAGCACTCTAATTGTAATGTTGGGAATTACTGATATTGGTAATGCTTTACTGTTTTATTTATTACGTCAGTGCACTTGTTTTCTTTTTTTGACATCTGATGGTACATTCGGAGGGAATGCATATACATGAATGACATCACAGGGGTAGGTTTTGAGCAGGGCTTACTACTGCGCATCTTGTGAGGCCCTCAAGTAAAATATCGCTACTTTTGCATCAACTTTCTTTTAGTGGATTTCTTTATATTTAGAGTTACCACCTGTCCCACTTTGCGAGGGACAGTCCCTCTTTGGGCAGTTGTATCCTGCGGAAAAAAACTAAAAAAATGACAAATGTTCTGAGATTTTAGGACAAAAAATATTCAGAAATGTTTTTAATAGCATAAAACAGTTATTTTTAATCTAAAACGCCTAAATGTTATTAAGAAATAGCATAAGCAACTCAAATGCTATAAGAGTAAGCTTTTACTTTGGCAAACAAGTAAAGTCCTGTCCTTTACCCTGGCTGTAGGCACGGTTTTGTCCTGCAAAATTTCACTTTGGGGATTTGAAAAGGTAGCAACCCTATTTATATTTACATAGAGTTAACAGGTTTGCAGTATGTGCTTGCTGATCCCAATGATATTCATGCTGACGACAAACACAGAAAAATATTTATTTATGACTGCAAGGTAATGTCACCCTGCAGCTGGGTGAAGGGTGTGGTTATATATGTACATAAATATACACACACCATGGACAAGGCAAAATCGTGAACAACTGAGTGTTTTGCCCCCCCCATCCCAAGTAAACAAGTGCCTCTTGTCACACGCTGCCATTTTAAGAATGGTTGTCACAAACTGCATCTATAGATCTATCTATCCACAACCCCTTTTTCCCATTTTTGCACATAGGTTGTCACTTCAACAATGAGAATTTTACAAAATGCAATTATGGACGATGATTTATTCCCCCACCCCAGTTCTTGGGGAAAAAAAAAATTCCCATTTGCCATATACTGATGTTTTTTAAGAATGGCAGTAAAACTGAATTGTGTGTTTAATAAGGGAGATGTAAGTATAGTGCTGATTTAACTTGGAAATAAAGATGAGGTACCACCATACATATTAATGGGGCTGGGCAGAAGTATACTTTCAGTCTAATATAGCAAGTAAAATTAGTTGTAAAGCCTGAGTGAATCTGAGGTAATCGTAGGTGGTACAGTGCAGTTAACACGCGTCTTCTAAGAAAGTTCTTTTTCAATGAGAAAGGGAACTTAATGACTCAAGTACAGATAAGTCCTTTGTAACTGGGTATAGGGCTGCTCAAATCCCTTGAGCTTCATCTTGGCAAACTTTTTGTTTCTATGTGTTTTTGCCTCTGTGTCTGCCAACATTCAAGTTTCCCCCTATCAATCTTATGCCTGTTCTTGCTTCATACTGCATACTAACAGAATGGAAGTAGGAAGTTACCATCACTGAGTCAGCCATGGAGGTCATTTGTGCCCCTACTGCCATTCCATTAATGAGGAAATTTCTGTTAAGATCCTTATGCCCATTTTTGCTGGTTGCTGTGACCATGTGTCACTGCTAGACATACTAACTACCTTGTGCATATATATGCTTCCACTCATATGCCAATTATGGTTACCACCACCATACTGGAATCACTAAGCCCATGTCCTTGATCTGGGCCTTTTCAGTTCCGTACAAGTCTCCACTTGCATGGCGGAATTGGTAGAATGAAACCACTGCTTCCTCACCCCCTGTCTCCCCTATCTGCTGTGCGAGCACCTAAGCAACTATTTGTGTTTGAGTATGCTGCATTGTATTCAGGGCTTGATCTGTGAGTTGTGCTCATCTTGACAAACAGAGAGAGAGTCAAACTGAAAAAGTTCACTAAAGTACTGCCAGTTAAACCAGTGAAGCTCAACCAGAGTGACCTTACTGGTTCAGCTGGGGAAACACTAACGTATTAAAAATGAAATTCTTTGATGAACTTGAACCTTTACCCCATACATTTTAAACCTGAAAAAATAAAGATCCCCTAAAATGAAATCTGATGTTGTAAATTATTTGCTCATACATTATAGATAGGACCTCGGTTCCATCCTTGGAACCGATACGGACGTTTTCCAGCTCGTGCAAGCCAAAAACTCTCAGCTAAGAACCTACCCACAATGCCCCTCTCCTAGATACTCCAGATCTCATTTGCCACATTCCTAGTCAGACGTGTTAACCATTTCTCTCAAAGCTAAGTAGTAAATTGTTGATTTTATGACAATTTTTTCTTCTAAATTACTACATTTTTAGTCAAGTTAACCTTTGTTCACTGCCGCCTATAACCTAGGCCTATTTCCTACCCTTTTCCTTGGTAATTTAATTTTTTACCCTTTTTGTTACTGTCCTTCTCTCCTGTCTTTGACAGGCCTTCCCTTTTTACTAGTGCTATTCCTTAACTAACATCGCTGGTATTTTAATATTTTATCTTTATATTTTAAACATTTTTATTATTATTACTATTTTATATATATATATATATATATATATATATATATATATATATATATATATATACAATTTTATCTTATTCTTTCTACAGGATAGCATTGTTTTCCTTACCATGTCAGACAAAGCTAAGTTGGGTTTTAAATAGTGTGACAAGTGTGGACATAAGATGCCTAAGTCAGATACACATGTCCGTTGTGTCTACTGTTTGGGCGTGGATCATATTAAAGCTGATTGTGACATTTGTGCTAGTTTTAGTAATCAGACACTAGCAGAACATTAGAATAAACTTATTTTAAAAGGTTTACTCAAGACAACTTTCTCAGAGGCTCTGTCTGGGTCAGAGGTCTCACTCCCTCCTAAGACCAAAAAAAATAAGGAAAAACGGAGTCACTTGGTTCCTGCATCCTGTCAGTTAGGGAACAGAGTCGGCTCCGTGCTTCACGCAGATCTCCTTGGCACCAGGATCTGTGTCCCCTCCCTCGGTGCCGACCATGGTATTTATTCCTATTTCGGTTCCAACCACTGACTTCGGTGCCGTCCTTGGTTCCCACATGGGCTCCGATGACTGTACATGCCTCGCACCATCCCGTCCATGGTGCCGACAGTCTCCTCGGCTCCATGGGCTCCGATGACTGTACATACCTTGGCACCATCCACAGCCACGGTGCTGACAGTTTCTTTGGCTCCAATATTCGAATACCTGCCAAGGACAAGATATTCTCCAACTTACGAACCTTTCTTGGGGCAGAGGTTTAGTCCCTTTCTAGAAAGACCTGATTCCCCTTCAGGAGCCTCCTTTAGATCCACTGGGAATTTTTATGAACTAGACCTAGTGCGGGTTGTGGATCAGCTTCTGGCAGCTAGGGTATTGCCCATTCCAGCTAGACCTTCTGTCCCTCCTGGCTCGGAATCCTTTATCTCATCTTCCCCTGCTTCTCCTCCTCCAGCATCCTCCCTTTTCCTGTTACCGATGTCCACTTCGGTACATACTGTCTCGGCTCCGACAGCAGTGTCTCCCCTGCCGGCACCAACCACCCTGGCTGCATCGGCTACGATGGAGCCGATGCTTTTTCGGAGCGGTCCTTGGACCGTCCATACCTTGGTACCTAATCCGGTGCCTATTTTCTCACTGGCACCATCTATGTCCATGGCTCTGATGGCTTCCAGTTCTCTTGGACCCCTCAACTGGAGGTGGGCTTGAGTGGGCCTGATGTACAGGTGATGGAAAGAGCCCTTCATTCCGAAGGCTCACAGCCAGCACCTAGGACACCAGTATTAGAAACCTCCTCTAGCATGCTCCTCTCCCAACCTGCTATGTCGGGTCCCTGGGCACGGGAGTCACAAGAACCCCCTGTGAAGGGAACCCCTTCTCTGGAGTCCTCCTCAGAAGATCCCACTGAGGAGCCACCCCAGAACAAACAGTGCAAGAGGAAGCATCTTGACTCCTCGGAAGAATCTATCACAGAAGACACTGATTGTGATGAGGGGGAAGGGTCCCCATGCTCTCCCCCAGACAATGTTTCATTTAGAGACATTCTCGAAATCTTCAAACAGCGGGGGAAATGGAAGTCCTCTAACCTTTCTTCTTAGGAATCAGTGTTTTTGCAGGCCTTCAGTGCCTGGCCATCTACTTCTTGGGTGACCAAACCAGCAGATGATCTTGTTAAAGTAATTGTGTAGTGTGCCCCGAAGGCCCCGGACAATGTAGAACCAGTCCCCCGGAGGCCAGACAAAATTGTATCTACACAACCAAAAGATAAATCCTCCATGTAGATGCAGGAACACAAATAGGGTTATCCAATGTCGACAAAAAGCAGCAGTTCCACAAAACGGAGCTGAATAAGATTCTTTATTAATAGTGGTAAGCACTTTCATGGACAACAGTCCACTTCATCAGACCAAATAAAAAAAACTGTTAAACATTTGTTTAAATAGTTAATTCAAAAATATGTGACCAATCAAACTACTATGTCTAATGCCTTAAAGGTACACAGAATCAAAACTTAAAAACTTAAAAAATCAACTGCATCTATCAATAACACGTAAAAAATCAATATATTTATCTCATAAAATGTATATATTATATAAAAATAGATAAATAAAAACACAATATATAGTGTATGATGTGATAATCACTATAAATGTAAATACATCAATTAATATAACACTGTACAATAGATGAAAATGTATAAAAAAAATGTGTATATATATATATATATATATATATATATATATATATATATATATATATATATATCCATTGGTTCAAGCAGCTGACAGTTGATTCTATGGTCGTGGCGGCAGCCACCAAGAGGGAACTGGCAAACGATAGTTCCACTGTCCATCCTCCAAACAGGGAGTCCCGGACCATGGACAGATTAGGGAAGCGGACCTATGCATCAACGACCTTCGCCATTCGGTCGCTGAATTATCTGGCACACTTTACTTGACTCCAGAGAGACCTAATTTCTGAAATGTCTTCCTCTTTGGTGGTGGTACTGCCTGATGAGGTACGTGACACTATAGCCTCACAGCTAGCTACCCTTGAATCTATCTCAAACTCCTCGATGTGTTTGATATCTCACACCACCAAGGGAGCAGTTCGAGATGCCGCATCTGGTGTTGTCATGAGATGTAATGCTTAGATGAGACTGTGTGACTTCGCAGACCACTTTAAATCTTCCTTTGTCAATGCACCTGTTAATGAATCTGCACTTTTTGGACCCAAGGTACGAGACACACTTGCACGTAGTGAGAAAGACGGAAAGATCTTTGCTGTGGGCATATGCTTTTCCAACCCCCAAAGGTCCTACTCCAGGAACCAGAAGGGAGGAAAGATATGGTTCAAGAAATCCCAAGGATCCTTTTATAACACTCATGGTGAACAACCCCCATGGGGCAGAGGGGGCAACTGATATAGAAGATGCTCCTTTTGGGGTAGAGGGGGTCCACATAACCAGGGAGCCAGAGATTCTTTCTCCGGCAGACCCTACCAACGTTCCGGAGCAGTGGCCCGATTGCTTTCCTCTGGAAGCAGTCAGGGGTCGTTTTTCTCTGCATCTACCAGCCTGGCATCTTATTACTACCGATGTTTGGGTGCAGAGAATAATATCCAGAGGTTACCAAATACCTTTCGACTTAACTCCCAGACCCGTCAAACAAATCCCCGATGTACCACCCAATCAGAGAGAATTAGCAGCCTTAGAAATAGAAAAATGTAAAAAAAAAAAAAAAAAAGAGTCATCCAACCAGTCCCACCAGAACAGACAGGATCTGGGTTTTACTCGAGGTTCTTTTTAGTGCCAAAAAAGACAGGGGACTGGAGACCAATCCTGGATCTCAGCCTACTGAACAAATTTATCAAACCTCAAAAATTCCGGATGGTCACAGTACAGTCCATTCTTCCCTTCCTAGGGAGGGATAATTGGATGTGCTCTATAGACCTACAAGATGCATACTACCACATAAAGATGGATCACTGCTCACAGAGGTTTCTCTGCTTCCGGCTGGGAGCCAATCACTACCAGTTCAGGGCACTGCTATTCGGTCTCTTGACAGCCCCCGAGTGTTCACCAAATGTATGGCTGTTCTGGTAGCCCATCTTCGACTACAAGGATTCCATTTGTTTCCCTCTCTAGATGACTGGGTCCTTACTGCCCAACCAGAAATCTCCTAGTCCACAGCCCCTCTTACACTTAAGGTCTCGCTCTTCGCTTGGGGATTACAATCAACAAAGACAAATCTCAGGTGTCCACAATGAAGACATTGGAATTTATTGGAGCAGTCTTCGACACATCCTGTCAAGCTTCTCTCCCCCCTCACAGGCTTTCGAAAATAAGACACCAAATCCAAGACCTTCTTCCTCACACATTTGTACCAGCACATTTTGTACTGCAACTCTTGGGCTCCATGGCAGCTGCCATTACTTTAGTACCACTGGCGAGACTGCACATGAGAATCCTGCATTGGCTGCTTTCTGCACAATGGTCGTTGTTAACCCACCCACTCAACCACATGATACGTCTTACACACCATTGCAAGGAAGAAATGCTATGGTGGATGGAGCCACAAAAGAATCTTTGGTGTCAACCATTCTGTCTTCCCCAACCCACAGCCACGGTGACCACGGATGCTTCACTGTTAGGGTGGGGGGGGGGCATTTTCAGGGAAAGACTGTCCAAGGTACCTGGACCCCCATTGAGGCCAACTTGCACATAAATGTAATGGAACTGAGGGCAGTTCTCTTAGCATTGCAAGCGTTCCATGCATCCCTAACCTCGGAGACCATTGCAATTCAGTCAGACAACATGTTAGTCGTCTGGGTATATCAACAAACAAAGCGAAACCAGATCTTACCCCCTGTGTCGGGAAGCCATGAGGATTTGGCACTGGGCAATAGCTTCCAGTTGCTTTCTTATAGCAATGCACATTCCCAGGAGTTCCAACCTTATTGCGGACAATCTGAGCAGGAACATTCTGATGCCTCATGGGTGGTCCCTCAAGCCTGTAATAGCAGATCGGATCTTCCAACTTTGGGGCAATCCTTGCTGTGACCTGTTCACTTCCCCCCTGAACTACAAATGCAGGAGCTATTTTGCTTTGACCCCCCCCTCAGAGAGAACCACAGAGAGATGCTCTAACGCACGATTGGCTCCGGGTCTTCTGTATGCCTTTCCTCCGTTTTCCCTCATTCCAAAATTTCTCCAGAAAGCTCAGAGGTTGAAAAGCAAAGTGATCCTCATTGCTCCCTACTGGCCACGTCAAGACTGGTTCCCGTTTCTATGGCCTCATCTGATTCACAGCCATTGGATCCTGGATCATTCCCAGGACCTATTATCCCATCCTCAGGGATTGATTCATCTGAACCTGCACAGTCTCAAGCTCACAGCTTGGTTCCCCCACTTCCAGTGATTGCCTGACATCCCATCTCCTGTTGATGAAATTCTTCTGGCCTCACACAAACCTTCCACTAGAAAGTTTATTCTAGCAAATGGACTAGGTTCTCTATTTGGGCCAAAGACCAGAACTTAGACCCTTTCTCTATGCTTATTCAGAATATTTTACAATACCTAACTACTCTTCTACATGCAGGAGCCTCAGCTTCAACGATCACTGTACATTTAGCAGCTATCACCAGTTTTCATAATGGTCTTGATAATTCTTCAATTATGTCACACCGCCTATGCAAGACCTTTTTGAAGGGAGTATTACATGTTAAACCTCTGGTCAAGCCTCCCTTAGAACCCTGGGACTTGACTCTGGAGCTTCAGTCTCTCACAGGCTCTCCCTTCGAGCCCTTTGATTCATGTGATTTGAAATTTTTGTCATGGAAAACCATACTTCTAGTAGCACTCACCTCAGCGAGAAGAGTATCTGAGCTGCAGGCCTTGAGTGTCAAGAGTCCTTACTTGATTTTCCACATGGATAGGGTGTCCCTTCGTACTGACCCTTCTTGCCCAAGGTCATTTCTGTCTTTTCCATTAACCAATCTATTGACCTGCCAGTTTTCTTCCCAAGGCATTCTAATAGAGGGGAGTATCTTTTGCACACCCTTGATGTGCACTGGCAGCTTCATTGTTATTTGGACAGGACTAAATCTTTCAGGAAAACAAACCAATTGTTTGTGGCCTTTGCAGGACCCAGATTGGGTAAACCTGTTTCCAAAGTGACTTTATCCCTTTGGCTTAGAAACGTCATTACCTTTATCTACCAACAGAATAAGCTACCCTTAACTTTCAGAATAAAGGCTCATTCTACCAGATCTATGGCTACTTCTGTACCTTTTCATTCCAGAACCTCTACCGATGATATATGAGCAGCAGCCACTTGGGCAAGACCTCATACCTTTATATCTCATTACAAATTGAATTTGGCCTCCAGGGGAAGAGCATCTTTTAGTTCTATGGTGCCCAGGAATATCCTTCCTTAGGGCTACCCAGGACTCAAGTAGCTGGAGACTCAGTCCTATCTGTAATGTATGAACAAAAGATTTACAACATCAAATAAAGAAGTTATGTCTTACCATAACATTCCATCTGTGTTGTAGATCTTTTGTTCATTCATTACTTCCCACCCTCCTTCCCCCTGCCTGGATTCCTGATGGACTTTAAGAACCCCTGGTTAGAGTATTTGATCCGACAGAGCCTCCTACCTTTTTTCCTATTACTTCATCTTCTATCTAGGGTGGGCAAACTCGATCTGGAATATCTAGGAAAGAGGCATTGTGGGTAGGTTCTTAACTGACAGTTTTTTGTTTGCGCGAGCTGGAAAACGGCCGTTTCGGTTCCGAGGATAGAACAGAGGTCCTATTTGTAATGAATTAACAAAAGATCTTCAACATAGATGGAACATTATGGTAAGACATAACTTCTTTTTACATATGTTGTTCATGAGTAAGTGCATTTGTCTAAGTTGCACTTACCCATTACAGAAGATATTCAAATTTAAAACTGTTGTCGTAACCTTTAGGCTATATGGGCTGTGTCCTGCCCATGTTGCAACTATTGGTCAGCTTTCAAAAGATCTGGGCCCATCCCACTCTCACTACTGATTGAGCAGCCCTGTGGAGGGAAAATCATCAGTCAGAGTGAAGATTCTTCAGGACTTTCTCAAATATTAAGGAGGAGTGTACTCATCTTGAAAAGCTAAAACATATAATAACAAAAAATGTTATACCGCAACAAGTAACCAAATACAAAAATAGGGGGATGGAGGCTGGATATGGCCTCTGCAGCAGTGAGGAAGTTTGAGTGTGGAGTCTGCATGTCCTCCCCGTGGTCGAGTGACATCTAAAGACATGCAGGTAGGTGCATGCATGAATGGGTGTGCCTTCTTTGAAGGTTGGGCGTCGGGCTGGCAACTAGGCACTATACAAATCCACTGCCAATCATCAGCAGACCAGAATTCCGCTGTGGCGACCCCTAACCGGGAAAAGCCGAAAGACTGTTATGTGTAAATGCAACTTACACCACTGCACTATGTTCATCATACCAACTGTTGCAGTAGCCTTTAAACTATATAGGCTGATTAACAAACCCTACCCAACCTAAGGAGAAGGAAGGCTATAGATCCTGGAGTCTCTGGAGAATGGTCCTATCAAAGCATGTCCTGGATCCTGAAAAATAATCCAGCTTGTAATGCCATGTAAATGTATGTAAACAGGACCAAGCAGCTGCCTCTAGAATACTTGTACAATCCACCTCTTTACAGTATGCTACTGAAGAAGACAAGCCTCTGTTATAATAAGCTATTGTACTGCCCTGTCAACATTTTATAGTAGAAAAGATCATCATCAGATTCACAAGCTGTGGCTTTTTCTAAACAGATAACAATGACAATTTGTTATAAAGGAAAGTCACCTTTAGATGCTTGATGAGAGGCAGCCATCAGAAGTAACAATTTCCCTGTGCCATGTGATATACAATGTTAACATTACATATTTTTTGTCATTCAGATGCAATTCCTATGTTTTCCTCACCAAACACTTTGACACAGCTTACTGTGTTGTATGACAACATTGCATGATACAGTGGGGGGAATTTATAAAGGTTATCATATGGTGTATACCCATGTACACTTTGCTTTGACCTTCTGGAATTCAGAGAAAGTCTTAACACAGTGCTGTAGCACAAAGATGTGCAGCATCACATTGGGCTGTCTCCAAGGCCATGCTACATATGAAACAGGCAGTCCAGGGAGAAACATGTATTAGCCATGTGCTCTCTCGACTGGCACTGCCATCAGGAAGGAATCTGTACATTAACCGATTCATAGACTCACTTGACTATATATTAGCACAGCAATCCCACTGCATCATGATAATGAAAATTGCTAAAAGGCCCATGTTCAGCCACCGGGAAGAGGTAACAAGATTTTAGTGATTAGGTAAGGTTGGAAGTTGTGTGAGCAAGTGTATGTGAATGGCTGCATATGTGAGTGTGTGTGTGTCTCTGCCAGGGAGATAGCATAATGTGGGGGGGTGAGGAAAGTGTGTGTGTGTGTGTGTGTGTGTGTGAATGGATATGTGTGATTGCTATCAGGTGGGTAGGGGGCTGTGTGTGCACATGCATGTTTTACATGTGTTTGAGTGTGAGTTGGGGTGTCTGTTATACCTACACATACCCCCTACAGCAGCAAACGTAAACTACAACATTGGGTGGTGAGACCACTAGCCACCGGGGATACTACCCTTGTGCCTTTGTGGCACTTAGGCCAATGTGGGGACTGGGAGGTGGGGGGGCACTAGACAGCAGGGATACTACTCTTGTCCTTTAATGGCAGGCAAGTATGGGGATTGGACACCACTAGACACCAGGGATACTACTCTTTGGCCCTAATGGCACTTAAATCAATATTGGGGTGAGAGGGCCACTAGATACCAAGGATACTACTCTTGTGCCTTAGTGGCACTTATCACAGTACAAGGATAACAGGGTGGGAGGGCACTAGACATCAGGGATACAATTTTTGTGCCTTAATGGCTCTTTTCACATTATGGGAATCAGAGAATGGGAAGAGTAGGCACCAGGGATACTACTCTTGTGCCCTAATGGCACTTCTCACAGTAAGGAAATCAGAGGATGGGGGAACACTAGACATCAGGGACACTACTCTTATTCTCTAATGGCACTTCTCAAAGTATGAGGATAACAGGGTGGGGGAACACTAGACAGCAGGGTACAAGTCTTGTACCCCAATGGCACTTTTCACTGTATGGGGATCATAGGGTGTGGAACACTAAGCACCAGGGATGCTACTCTTATTTTCTAATGGCACTTCTCACAGTATGGGGATCAGAGGAAGGAAGGGGGCACCTCTAGACAACAGGGATATGAAGTGCAATGTGGGGCTGCAACCTTTTGTGATAGCCTAAGGCTGAAAAAGGAGATATGGGGGACTTGCAAACCACTCGGGACAGGTATGAGGACTGTGGTGTGTGTGTGTATATATGTGTGACTGAGGGGGATTAAGGCTTTTGCCTACATGCTGAGGTCACCACAGTTAATTAAAATGGGAAGTGCTGTTCTGCACTTTACTGTTGTTAACTGAAGTTTAGAGACATGCAAATTAGCTGATTTCCACATCGTGGCTAACATGGCTCTGAATTGAAAATACTGCATAGTGGTAGGAGGGCCTTTTTAGCGTGAGCTGAACTGTGAATGAATTCCTGGGAATGTGTTTTAAACTTCTGAAGAACTGCATAACCTCACACAAAAACAGGATGCTTCATACAGTCCCTCTGATAACATACAACTACATAGATTTGCTCAGTTTGTAAAGCAAAGAACTAAGTCTAGGGTTTGCTTTAGAATCATGACTAAATAAGTACAAGACGTCTGCTCAATGGAAAAGTAAAATTCAGGGATGTGTTTGTAGAATATAAGCAAGTAAAAGACATGTCTTGGCTTCTTTATATTGAGAAACATACTTTTCTATTCTCCCTCTAATTTTGCAGAATGTTCCTGCTTTTATATCATATATTTGCCCTTTCCCTTTTTCTGTAAATCACTGATGGCTGCACTCAGTCAATAATGCCAAACATTAGAGCTTCATACTTCTCAGTGTTCAGAAAATGCATGTTGAAACAAAAGCTTGTGTTCTATTAACTTTTTAAGTGAATTAGAAATATTTAAAAACTGTCTGTGCTTTTCATCTTTTGCTCCCAATTATTCTTGACTTTGCTTAGAATTCTTGATCAAAGAAGTTGAGAGGTATGCTGAGAAATCTAAGTGGATGAACTTCAGTACCATAAATGAGATTATTACTAATAGCAAGAATGGTGGCAAACACACTGCAAAAAAATCATTGTCATTTAACAAGGAAATTAAAACAAATGACAGCCAGATACATAGTCCTGATAGCAGCACGTGCCAAAGGTGGTTCAGTAATGTTTAAAAATGTGGATTCTGCACCATTGCTTTGTCTGATATAGTTAAACAAGTAATTAGCTTCATTCTAAATTGTGTACACAGGAAGAGTAGAAGATGCATGCCAATCATTGCTCTGTTTCCTCAGCTTGAAAGCTGCTCATTAGACACTTTTTGCCAAACATATGTTTTTCTTTACGTAGAAACACCACCACATTTATCATATGCCTGACAACTAGATGTTGTACCTACCATTCTTTTCTATCTAATCCTTCATGATCAAACCACCTATACTAAAACATGTCATATTACTGTATACTACAATAGTGTAAGTTGCACACCAAAAACTAACTGACCAGAGTACATAAACTAAAAGGTCTCTACAAGTGTACTACTGTGTAACTCACAGAGAACTAGATGCTTAACAAAAAAAAATGGCTGCTATTTTTTTTTGCAAAGTGGCAAAGCAATAAATCAAAACACTGGTTCAGGTCTACTGATTTCTTGTTTATCTTATTAGTATGCTCAACCCTTGGTAATCCATTTGTTTAAAATTTGGTTCCTGATAATTCTTGTAGCCGTTCCTGTTTGCATTTCCTGAACAGGCAAAACACAACAGCATTAGCAAAGCATAGCACTGATCTATAAAAGTTTCTTCATAACTAATTAGCAACTAATGAGAAGTTGCTCTTGACGAGCATTAGCACCTGCTGTTACACTTCAAAGATGGCATATGGTTTGGAGACCATTTATTTACCAAGTCAGGTGTGTTGACATTTTCTCTGTGAAGTATTCAGTGCAGTCCGTATAGGATGGGATGTATACCATTTCTGTATGAAGCATTACTGTTGGTGGATATGACTAGTATCATTCCTCCTCAATATCAGTACACAGGCAGAAGGACAGGTCATGTGAAACACAACATCCACGCTGTTCTGCCCACAAAGTTGAGAGGAATATGCACTAAGCACTGCATTTCAACTGATATTCACTGGATGATATGCAAATATGTTTTGGAGGAATTCCACAGGGGAAGATTTTTGACAGCTTTATTACTGGTGCCATAATGTGTTGTTACAAAGGAGATCCAACTGAATGAGTAGAACGTCTCAATTTGTTCCTCACAAATTAACTTTATTCTTGATTACTTCCATTTTGTGCAATCTGAGAAACTCCATACATTAAAGGTTATTTAAAAGTTCCATGAAATGCTGTAAAAGATTTTAGAGGAAATTGATTCTAAAAACACTGTAATAACACTGCATATAGCAATCATACACAAGAGTACTTTAGAAGATCCATTTCACCTAGCAACACATTTTTGAAATGTAGGAGGAAAATAGATAACCTGATAAACTGCACACAAAAGGCATCTCAGCTGGAAACTGAAATCAGAATCAAGAAATGTGAGGCAGCTGGACTAACCGCTGCATCAGTAGCTTACTGGAAAATAATCACACCATGTAGCATGTTAGTCTTCACAGTGTGGTAACTACTAGTTATCTCTTTCAAATCAAAAGAAGTTACCATTCCTCTATACTCTGCCCAGATCAGATCATTTATAGAATACAATGTCCCCTTTAGTATGCATCTTTCCAAACATATTAAGCAGCTAGAAAAACCTCAAATTTCCCCTAACTAAAATATCACCATAACTAAAAACTCTTAGTAGCTCTAGGCTTGAAGCTATTTTCTGTACTGTCTGTTATGGACTCCTTGAAATAATTTATGTCAAGCATTCTTTGTTGTTATTGGCTAGATGATTATGGTCCTGAAACTGACTATGACTTGTAAACTACATGAATCGTTGTGTTCTTGTACTAGCTCAGGTTAACCCTTCAGAAGCCAGGATTCCATTTCTTATTCTAATAACTGCTTACATAACTTTAACACAGGCAAATCTTTGTTTCAATACCATAAATTATGATCAATTCAAATATTTTGTATTTATTTTACTGCAAAGCATTTATAAGCACTTGGTCATTAAGGTTTCATAGTAATTTTCTAACTAACGAAGTCTGGGTGGCTTATTAGCCTTAGTGGAAAGCAGAGCTCATTTTTTGGTCTTTCCCGTGAAAAGAGTTTTATCACGATCTGATTTAAATAATTTTAGTGAAACAAATAGACATTTTTCATAAGAAAGATGCCTAGATGAATTGGTGATAGGTAAGTCTAAAGAATGACCATCATTTATCACCTCAAGCATGACAAGAGGTCTCAGAAGTCTTTGTTTATAGGAAGGACAGGTTTCTCAGCTGCTGCTTCTGTAAGTATACATTATGTCTCCTGCAGAAAAAAATGTTGGGACCTCTGCAATGCTCAAAAACTCTGTCTTCTTTTCCAGTTTCATAAACTGGTTTGGTTCTTGTTCATCGTATTCTGATTTCATCATTTACCTTCTCACCAATGACTAAACACCAATGCCCAAAGTATAAGGCACAGAATCTGAAAAACTGTCAGTTAATACTAGGAATCCGCTTAGACCCTAAAAGCAGTTTTTTGCATAAATATTCATCTTCAGCTGCAAGAACTTGTTTCAAAGCAATTGTTTTTATTGGAATAACATTCTCAAATTTGTTAAACCAAGTCAAATGTGAATTTCTTGCTACTTGAAGCAAGCATTTCTACTGGAGGTAAACCTATTGTCACCTGAGGTGTAATTTTATTGATAAACAAGAACCACAATAGCTTAGTTTCCATAATTTAACCATTTCTTTTCTACATCCCTCTGTACAAGTAAGTCATATGCTCACTGAGAGGCCATTGCTGCATGAAATAGTACAGTAGTGACTTGATGTATGTCATTTTTCTTTGTAAAGTGTGCAAATACTGCTTTAATAAAACAAGGTCCATTCCAGATATACTAAAACCTCAACCTTTTTTTTCATTGATGCTTGTGAAATAGCAGAATTCATGGAGACATATCAAATACATTGAATGATTAGTATGAAAAACAGAAGCATTTTGTTCCAAAGGGAAGGGACAGAATTGACAACATAGGGTTTAGATTACGGCTTTTCAGGCAATTTCCAAAGATTTAAAGGTAAATATGGTGGTTATTTGCTGTTTGCTTGACACTCATCCCACAGCTTTGTTTTTTAGAGACTGATCGTTGCTAGGACATCATGCATATGATCTGGCTAAGCCTTTCATTCTGAACATTCCAGGATGGGTTTGGGTTCATGCTGAAATGTTAAAATGTCTGCTAAAGTTCCAAGGACCACAGTTTCAATCTTCAGAATAGGAGAACTGCAAGTGTAAATGTGGAGAGATGTTTAACAAGTTTAAGGCAGTGGTACCTTGGAGTATTCCCTCAAATCTGTTACACTGATCTCAATATATATAAGTTGCAGATGTGTCCAGAAAGAACTTTAGGAAGGTGAGCACCCTCTTCAAAATGTCTAAAATGTATATTAATGTGCTGATTTTATCTAAATTTCAGTTTATTTTTAAGTGTAAGGATTCTCAAGTATTGGGTCTTAAGCCTAAGCTAGGAATCTGACAAGCCTGATACAATATTTTCAGTATTATAGAATGAATGAATGATCTTTGTTGGAGGATAATGGCACAATGCTAGTCTTCTGGAATAATTTAACACAACGTTTGGTTCATTTCATTTAGACTATCCTTCTAAAATATATATATTTAGACAATTGTGACAAAGTTACATTTCTAACAATCCATTATTTTCTTTGTTCAGTATGTGATCCGGTGCACTGTTCTTATGTCATGAGGTAATGACAAGTCTGTGAGTTTTTCTGAAATCGGTATGAGACTTAGTACACTGGCATTACCATGAAAGTCTTCTGGTCTGAAATCTGGATTTAACATCTACTGAAAAATAAATACCAGTATTTAACATACCTGCTTTTTATTAAACAGCTTCATGTGTCATGAACACCTTTCCTAAAAAGTTACGTTCACATTAATGTCCCAATTATGAATTCATTTTATGTACCCAGTTCTTTTCCAATAAATTAAGACCAATTAATAACAGGAAACATACAAAAGGTCAAGGTGTAAGTAACAAAATGGCACAAGGATTGCTAATCTAGGATATCCTTTAATGAAGATACTAATTTCTGTTTGCCACTTGTTATTCATATTTTCATATTTATATTAGTATTTTCTGAACAGAGAGAGCTACATGCTGCTGAGCTAAACATTGAGAAATGTGCTGGCGGGGAACAGAATAATACATAGTATTTATAGTACACTGTACTGAAGATATTGCAAGCTGCTGCTTGCTAGTAATAAGGAAGACATCCAGTTATGAAAGTATCTAATATTTCCATATGTACATTAATATTTCCAAAATTAAATGACTTATAAACTATTGTATGTTACAAGGTGAAGCCAAAGATGATGTTGAAGAAAGCTGTCACTGATATTTATACTGTAACTTGTACATCTTAAGAAAGTGTTAGTCATGTTAATTATACAAATAAACATACCTTTTCATATTTATGTAAATATCTCAATAAACAACTCTCTTTTTTAATTTCTCCAAATCTTTTGGGTTTCTCATAACATGATGGGAATGGGCCCCATTCCCAAGTCAAACTATGATTAAAGTTCATGAAATTAGCACTGTTTCAATCTTTGATATTAGCCAGAAGTGCTCTTCGCAGCACCTGCAATGTGCCTAGTAATGACTTCTTCTGCAATTCTTATGGAGTTACATGTATTGGTAACATATCCAAGTTGTTGTTGTTTGTCTTTTGGCTTTTCTCAGTTAGGGGTCACCACAGCGGAACTCCGGTCCGCTAATGATTGGCAGTTGCTTTTTATGGTGTCGAGTTGCCAGCCCGACTCCCAACCTTCAACTAAGGCACACCCATTCAACGCATGTCTTTCGAACGCCCACTCGACCGTGGGGAGGACATGCAGACTCCACAAAGAAGGCACTCCCAACCCAAGCCGAGAATTGAATGGGAGAACCTCTTGCTGTGAGGCAACAACGCAACCGCTGCACCACTGCGGAAGTTCATTGGTAACATATCCAAGTATGATTGTAAATCCTTTTTTATAAGACCTGTAAGAACTGTCTGGGTACCCTTCTTCCACACTGCCCTCATTTCTGCTTCCAATCCTGGTATTTTATGACTTTGTTTCTTTCTGTATATAAAACACTGTAATCATTAAGTGTTGTGACTTCAGTAATCAGTCCTACTTTTTGTCTTCTTTTCATGGACAACTATAGCTGTTTTTCTTGCATCTACTTTTTGAACTTTTGGTAGTGGGTGATATAAACTTCATCATCTTCTATGATGCTTTGTGACTCATGTTATCAATTTTTTCAGCCACTTCAATAGCATAATGTTTGCACAATCCCCAGTGCAAAAGTCTTGCCACATTATTATGCCTTTCAGTATATAGTCCTTCTGCCATTAGTATATCACATCCAGCTACAAGATGTGCGACTGTTTCCAGTTCTGTTTTACAAAATCTACATTTGTCTGTTTCTCCCACATGTTCAATGGACTTTGTAAACCAATGTGCACGTAGTCCATTATCTTGGGCCGCCAATCTTAACCTTTCATCTTTTGTTTTTAATAGGAATTTCTTGTTATGTGAAACCTCAAGGTCTGCATTAAAAAAGTGCCCTAAGATTATATACATGTGCCCTGTACATTTTCCCAAGATATAAACATTTGTTTGCACGTTACAATACAGTATAGATATAAAGGTAGGGTTGTCATTTTTTATGTCCACAAAGAGGGACATTTTTTAAAAAAATTTACTATTTTGCAGTTCAAACCATACCCACAACCAAAGTAAAAGTCTGGACATTATTTTTTAAAAAAAAAAAAAAAAGTAAATTCTCACTCTTGTAGCTTTCGAATTGTTTCTGTTGTTTCATGTTTTAGATTTTTTAATGACTGATGCAGCTATTATGGGAAACTTAGGATATGTGTGTGTGTGTGTGTGTGTGTGTGTGTGTGTGTATATATATATATATATATATATATATATATATATATATATATATATATATATGGCTCCCTATCACATTGTCAAAAGTTCAAATGTCTGAAGATGATATGGCCGAGACTATATCGCAGAAGATTTGAATTGCTGACAATTGTGTATTGGGATTGCTGTACAGAGGGGAACCGAGGATTTGCCATTTACCTCACTGTAGTGTGATTGAGGAGTTGGTATATTTAAGTTGTAGGGGGTGTGGGGCATACGGGTAAGTTGTTCTGTGTTTTATTCCTTTTTTGGCAAATCAAATCTCTGGCGATATGGTTTCAGCCATATTGTTTTTGGAGATTTGAATTTACAGCGAAGTGATAGTGATCCATATATATATATATATATATACACACACACACACACACACACACACACACACACACACACACACACACACACACACACACACACACACACACACACACACACACACACACACACACACACACGCACACACGTGTGTGTGTGTGTGTGTGTGTGTGTGTGTGTGTGTGTCCGAAAATCTCAGGACATTTGATATTTTTCATGTCTTTTTTCACAGAGCTAGGGACTGTTCTGCATATAATTATAAGGGGACAGTTGGCAGCCTTATATGAAGCTTGTGAATTCACTGACTAATATCACTGTAAGGAATACTTTTACTGACACATTGCTGTTTGTATATTTTTAATTGCATTACCCAATTTTTCAGAAAATGGTGAATTTAATGTTGTATGTTGGCTGCTGCAGGTGTCCATAGGTAAGTACTAGGCTAGCTGCCCTTGTAGGCAATTTTAAGTCTAGGCAATTTCCTTTCCAAGTTGAGAATCAAACTGTACCTTGTGTATGTGAGGTAAATACCTTAACCATTATATTTTATTTTATAGTTATCGACGTTTACTGTTACATTTGATGTTATTATGTTGGGAGAAAGTATGGTCTTGTTTTCTGCTGTGTTTAGACAGAGGTCAGATATTTCTATCAAAGACTGAATTTGAGTAAAGCTGGTCATTTTCAATAATCTTGGCTGAAGAAATCATTTTTGAATAATTTGCACATGTACAAGCCTTGTTTGCCAACTGTATTTTGACATACTGTTTACAAATATGGTTAATAACAAGATACTAAGTCTTGTGGTACCCCAGTTTACATAGATTATAGCTGAGATACAAAGTCAGTACAGAAGTCATTATATGAACAACTCTAATGATTTTTTTGTTAGATTCTGTTGTTCTATGTGGAAGAGCAAGCAGTGTCTTGTCAAATGCTTTCAACAGGTGAAGGAAAAGTGATTCTACAAATTTTCCTGAACTGAGCTTATGCAAATATATTGCATGGAATCAAATAAGACTGACTGGCTTTTATGGCCTAGGAAAAAAAAAAAGTTAGGCAGAATTTATGAGATTATCTTCTGTTAAGTATTACATTACGTGTATATGAATACAACATTCCAGAACATTTGAAAGTAGGGCAAGTAGCATGATAAGTATATATTTATTTAATGATGTATATTGCTGCCACCTTTATGTTAAGGGACTATGATGGTGAAATTTGACAATTTAGGGATGTTGGATTCTTGAAATGAAAAAAATTATTACCAGATAGTGGGTAGGTCGATGTGTCTGCTACCACCTTTAGACAATCAGGAGGCAAGGAGTCTAATGCAAATGAGCCAACTTTCACTTTTCTCAGAAGTCTAGGAATAGAGTTAGTGGGCAACAATAACAGAGATAATTTAGGAGTTGTGGGTTCAGAATTAGTGGAGTGATTTATAGATATTTAAGGGCTAGTTATAGTTTGGGTAATACTTACATAGTACTCACTAAATGTATTGATGACTACATTAGCTGTGGAATTGAGTAGAAGGGTGGATTGAATAAATATACCACATTTTAGTTGTTCAATGACATTTGCAGAACTATTATAATTTTTTTATACTGGGCTTACTGAGTTTGACATAGCTCTATTACTTTTAACCAGCCTTGTATTAAGTTTGTTTAAAAGCTGTCTGTAGGTTTTAAGGGAGTTATTTATTATGTCAAATTTATATGCTTTCTATAACTGTCCCTCTTTATAGTAATTTAAGCAAGAATCTTCAGCTTAGTGTTTTTTTTTTCTTTTAGGCTGTTGCTAACCTATCTACGATAATCATGAAACACTTACCAAAGTAGTAGGCAAATTGAGAAGTTGTTTACTGTTTACCCATACATTTGTAATAATCTATAGCTTTCTTACAGCCCATACTCTTAAAAGCATGTCTTGCATTAAGTTTCTCTCTCTTTGTTGGTGACATGCTACTGTTTACAGATCTTGTACATTTTATTTGTTACTTTCAAAGGCATTTGCAAATAACACTTTCCTTTATGACAGTAACTTCTTTTGTATGTTTTCATTCTTTATTATGCTTATATTTCTGTCTCTCAGCATTTCCTGCAACTAATCTTCAAAATTACAGTCATGAATAATATTCTTAATGTGATTACATATTCATATACTGATTCAGTAAGCTTCCTAGTGTATGACTGACAGTTATATCTCTGGTGCATCTCATTCGATTTGGATTAAAATTATTCTATAATAAATATACTAGGTACATATTTGCCTTTTCACCTTTTCATTAAGCTACGCATTTAGTCTGTCAAGCAAAAAAAAGATGTCTGTCTCTATCTTTATTTGTAATGCCATAAAAAACTTCAATTATTTTGCAGTAATTCTCCCAAGAATGGGTTTCACATAAAATATATCTGCTCAAAGTGCATTGTTTCCTTTCCTTTTCAATTCCTTTTCATCAACATGGATTACCTACATTGTTTAATTCGTATTGATGATAAACTGGAAGCTATTAATTGCTGACAATAAATGCATCATCTTAACAGGATTTAACAATCTGAATAGAAAATCCAAATTTCAGTAGAAACTGTATATTAGTATGTGTGATATGCCTTTAAGAAGCTTTCCAGTGAGTCAGCACATGCATGTAAGTACTGAACACGTGCAAGCAAGAGTGCCATTTTGAGTGAGCATGCAAGTATGTAGTCAGGCAGTTAGACAGTTCGTTTAAGTATAATGTTCTTGCCATTCATCTTGATGTATTTGTATACAATAAACTACTTAAACAAACACCCAAGCTCAACATCTTCTTTATGCACATAAGAAGAGCGACATGGTATCAGAATAGGATCCAGAGTTATAGCCACGAGGCAACCAGTTACAGCTGGAGGAGTATACAGGAGTGGATCATCCCTACTGCTCAAACAACTCACAAAACAGGTCAGAAACAAATTCCAGGTACTAAAACTTGCTTAAATGATTTATTTCACTATAAATATAAAACAAAGCATTCAGAATGCTCATAATGAATCTCTTATTAAACAAAATGTCTGAAACTGCAACATACTGATACAAATATTCAAAATGGTTACGAAAATGTTTGAAACAATATCCAAATCGCATAAAATGTACAAAAAAGGGAAAACAAATATATTTTTTCGCTATGTTCATATTAACTAAAGCTAGTCAAAGTATCCAAAGTGTACAAAGTGTTTGCATGTGTGTGCAGTATTACAGTGCAATTATTTTGCAAAGTACAGTTCTTTCAAATAATATTTTGCAAAGTAAAGTTATTTCAAAGCATATTTTGCAGAGTACAGTCTTTCGAAAAGTTTATTGTGCATTTGAATATTACTACAAGTACCTGGTGTGTGTGAATCTTTGTACATAACTACAAGGGCCATTTTGCATTGTGTTTTACTATAATCTGTGGGCATGTCAGAAGGTTTTCACACTGCTTGTGTTTGACAACAATAGTGAAGAAAATTGGAGTGTGCTTTTTCTGACATAGACGCTCATACAAAAGCATTTATTCTGCTTAATTTAGCTGGTTCAGAGGCCATTGAAAGAGAGCATTCATTTGTGTATGCCCTTGCTGTGTTTGCAGGGAAGTGGGAAGAATGACATATAGTGGTACTGACTGAAACAAGGGAAGACCCAGAGTGCTTAAAACATAAATTTAAAGAAATGTGTAACCCCCAAATGAATGTTACAATGGAAAGGCACTTATTTTACCCAAGGGATCAAAGCCTGGTGAAACTTTTGCAGCATATATAACCGATTTGAGAAATAAGTCTAAAATGTGCAGATGTGGTGATTTGACAGATGAGTTGATAAAGGACAGGCTTGTGTGTGGTATTAATAATGATACAGTGAGAAGGATTTTGCTTCAAACTGTGATTTAACTTTGAAGAAGGCCATTGAGATCTGTCAGGTATACGAGCTTACAGAACAGCACACAAGTATGCTTACAAATGAGAAGAGCTGTGGAAGGCACAGTGACAAAGCTCATGTTGATATACAGGGAAGTAAATACTGTGGGAAGAAATAGCCAGGGAATTGTTATGGCTAGGCTTGTATAGGCCCTAAGGCCGATAGCCTAGTACCAACCTATGAACCTATAAGAAACAGGCCCAAACACATGGCAGCTACTGCAGGTCCTGTAACAGTCCCTGGGAACCCCCTATTCTTTCCAGAAAATTCCAGAGCATGCTCAGTGAAGCATAAAGGTGAATCAGCAAAGTCAAAACCTGTGCCCCCACCCAGCTTTATAGTCAACTGTCATAATTGTGGTGGAAATCACAAACCCAAAAGAGAAAAGTGCTTAGATTTTGGTCAGCAGTGTCATTCTTGCAATAAACGGAATAATTTCAAAAGGTTTTGTAAATCAAATGAGGCACATTCTTTTATTAAAAGAAGACATTCCAAGAGTCAAGGTGATCAATTAGAAAGCTGCAAACCTACTTTTTATGTTGATGGTGTGTCTGTGCTTGGTAAAATAGTTAATGTAATAGATTTGTGGGCAAATAATGAGATCTTTTGTACTGTTTGGATTAATGGGAGCCCTGTAGAGCTCAAAGATGATACTGGCTGAAAGTGCAATGTTATGTCAGCAGAAACATTTGCTACAGTAAAAGCTGCAGAACAACTTGATTTGACAAAGTATGCAAATCTTATTGCTTATGGTGGTGAAGAGATTCAAACCGAAGGCTCAGTAGTGTTCATATTACTCTGCTGGGAACAGCTATGACTTGCAATTTTTCATAGTCAAGAGCCACGTGCAGTCATTATTAGGCCTCAGAGGCCGTTTGAAAATGGGACTGCTTTCACATAATAAAGAAGTTCTCCATGTAAGCCTGAATGATAAAAGTTCAAATTTCACCCAAACTATTTTATTTTGAGCATGTCAATATTTTTGCAGACAAACTAGGCAAACTACCAGTTGTGTACTCCATGACGTTAGACCCAGAGTTCAGTCCAGTTGTCAGACCAGCAAGGAAAGTTCCAGTAGCTATGCTGAGCAGAGTCACAGTTGCACTAAACAAAATGATGAAGCTAGGAGTAATTTGTCAAGTAGAAGAACCTACTGAATGGGTATCCTCCATGGTAGTAGCTCAAAAGAAAAGCTCAGATGATATCAGAATATGTATTGATTCAAGAGATTTTAAAAAAAGCATTAAAAAGGCTTCATCATCCAATGTGCACAGTTGAAGACGTTGCTGTCCCCATGCCAAACACCTTTTTTTTGTCTTAGATGCAAAGAGTTAATTTTGGCAAATTTTGCTTGACCGAAAATCTTCATTGTTAACCACATTCGGCACTCTGTTTGGAAGATACTATTTCTGAGAATGCCATTTGGAATAAATTCTGCCAATGAAGTCTTTCAGTGTGTGATGGAGCGATTTTTTCTGATATTCTAGTAGGAGGCAGTGGTGAAGTCGAACATGACAGAAACTACAAGAAAGTTCTGGAAGGAGCATGTGAAGTGAATCTTAAGCTGAATCTTCAGAAGTGCAAATTCAGGATACAGGAAGTTACCTATGTTGGTCACTTGTTTGCCACTTCAGATTTATGACCAGATTCTTCCAAGCAAGCAGCAATTCTTGAGATGCCAGCTCCATACAATGTCCAAAGCCCTACAAATTTTTTTTTTGGCATGGTCAACTATCTAGGCAAGTTCATTTCAGATTTAAGCCAACTTTCAGCACTGCTAAGAGAGCTGACATGCAAAGATGTAATTTGGTCATGGTCATAACAGCACTAAAGAGTATGTGATGTCCTGAAAAAGAAAACTGCCAACCCACCAACTCTCAGCTACTATGATGTTCACAAACCAGTTACTCTTTGCACTGATGCTTCTAAGTTTGGTCTAGGTGCAGTCATTATTCAAGAGGGTAGACCAGTAGTTTATGCATCAATAACTCTTACCCAGACTGAGATGCAGTATGCCCAGACTGAGAAAGAGTGTTTGGCCATTATATTTCCATGTTCAAATGTCCATGATTATATTTGTGATGCCCATGCACTGGCACAGTAATCATGGAGCCTCAATCCTCACCATTAACACCAGTGAGGGGTGCACACATTGGGAAGGATAACAAATACACACACAGTACAGTACAATTTCCCTTAAGAGCACACAGAGATCACAGACAGTCTGGGGCTGGTTTCTCCCTTTCTCTCCAGATCCACAGTAAGACGCTCCACTGGCATAGTTACAGGATACAGATCTCAGCCTAGTGGTCAAGCTAAAACCTCCAGCACCCTCTCTGTCCAACCAGTGCTTTGTGTCCTTGCCCAAGTAGCTGACACACACACACACACACACACACACACACACACACACACACACACACACACAAAGATATGAGTTGTATACAAACACAGACACTCCTGGGGAAGGCTGGCACAGGTTCTCCAGCTATGCCCCTTTTTGCCCAGGCTTTAAAGTAGTAATCCACTGCCACCAACCACTATTTATCAGCTACTAATAAGGCCCTTCCCAAAGGGTGACCAATTTCACTGTGTAATATTACTGTTATCCAAATAGTAAATAAATAAATAAAGCTAAAGCTACTGGAGTGGCTTAGACTTTATCACCAAATACAATGCAATGTACGCTAAGAGCTTAAATTACCTTTACACAAAGCAGCCACAGTTGAAAGGTTTATAATATTTAATAATAAAAACACAAGACAAATCTGCAGAATTCAGAGATCACAGGAAAATGCTTTAAAATAATACTATAGAATAGTCTGGCATAAATATAGAAAAAAACTGGACTAATCTGGCTATTTCTATCTCTAAGAGAAATCACTGTTCTAAATAAATATCTTACTTACAGAGCAAGCAAGTGCTGGTGAGCTGATGTGGTGAGGGTCAGACAAAATCCAAAATGCTCAAATCTTTCTCTCTGAGAAAGTCTTAAATTGATAAACACCCAGTACTGCTGAGTCATTTCACATTACATCATTTTTATCACTTCTTTAGTTCCCAGGATAACAGAAACACAACATTTACATGTCTTAGTAAACTGCACCTGGCCAGGAAGCCACAGCAATAAAAAGACATTATACATGTAAAACCTTAGTAATTATCTTATAAATCAAGACAATAAAAAGAATTTCCTGGCCCAGACATCTTGTCGCCGAGCTTAAGATCAAACAGTCATACAATGCTCGGCTTATTAGCTTTATTCCAGCAGAGTGCACTGTGGTTACATTTTTGAAGCTCAGTACAACATATAGTTTGATCATAACTTATAGTTCTCTTTATATTTGTAAACCAAACCTGTGAATTATATTAATATTTACAATGACATAGAATTATTTACAATATTCTATCTAGCTAGGCTGGCAGCCTTCACAATATTTATTGTCAAACTATCCAGGTCAAAACTGACCACCAATCTCTTGTTACTATTTTGAGAAAGTCTATGCATACAGCTCCAGCTAGACTGCAACACATGATGCTCAAATTCCAAAAGTATAATTTCAGTCTTGTTTATACAAAAGGCAAACTTCTTTATCTTGCTGATACCTTATCCAGACCACCTAGGAAAACACAGAACAGCGTAATAATGGGCAACTTGATTTTGAGGTCATGGAAGAGAGTAATTTTTCTTCCACACGTCTTGATGAGCGCAGAACTCACACAGCTTCAGATCCAATGCTCCAGAAGCTAAACCTCTTTATCAGTGGTGGATGGCCTTCAAAGCAATCTTGTTTACCAGTAGAAGTGCAACCTTATTTTCCATACAGAGATGAGATTTTGTCAGATAATGGTATCATCATGAAAGGTCCTAAAGTGATTGTTCCGAAGTCCTTGCAACAAGAGTATATTGATATTTATAGATCTTGCATTGTGGCCACCCAGGAACTGATTCTACCAAAAGAAGGGTGAGAGGTCTAGTATTTTGGCCTTTTGTGTCAAGAGATATTGAGAAAGTACTTTAATCTTGTTCAGTATGTAATAGTACAAAGCCACATCAACAGAAAGAACCACTTCAGTTAAGCCAGATTTCTTAACTACTTTGGTTGACAGTAGCCACAGTGGAATGGTCAACAGGTCAACATTACTTGATGTTAGTAGACTCTTACTCAAATTGGTTCAAGATTGCCCTACTTCCCAACCTAACTTCCAATACTGTCATTACTAAGTTGAAGCAACATTTTTCTGTCCATGGTAGTCTGCATATATTTATTTCTGATAATGGTGCACAGTTTACAAGTCAGCAGTTCAAGAGATTTGGAGGAACATGGGACTTTGTTCAAACTATGAGTAATCCTGAATATCCTCATTTAAATGGTTTGGCTGAATTTGTAGTTCAAAGTGGAAAATGGCTGTTACAGAAATTGAGATGTGACAATACCAGTGCTTTTCTCAACTTGTTAAATCTCAGAAACATTCCTCATGATAATCATCTTGGTTCACCTGCCCAGAGACTTATGTCATGAGAAACCAGAACCACACTACCAATCGGTAGTAATTTATTGGTTCCATGTGCCAAAAACAACAAAGCAGTTTTTAAAAGCCCAAATGTTGAAAAAGTGTTTATCCCAGAAGTCTCACTATGATAAAACCAGCAAACCACTCAGTTCTTTACAAAAGGGGGAGATAGTGAGGATGCAGACGTCAAAAGGTTTTGCCGAGATTGTACATTGTGGAATCATAAGGAATGGAATTCAAATGAAATCAGAAGCATTTGTTACCACTGTCTGAACCAGTGTTACGGCATCTTGCCTGTGACAATGACACTAGTTCTCAGAGTGACTTGCCCAATGTTCCTGTTCCAGAGGAAATTTCGTCAGCAATCCCCATTCCTGAGAAAATCCCTAAAACTCCTTAAGCAGAACATTCCCCAGTGACTGTCCCTGTTGCTAAACCCTGTCCTAAGTCCTAACTATTATATCACAAGATCAGGTAGCATCTCAAAACCTACTTCCAGATACACCACAACCTGGACATGACTATTGTTTTTTTTTTTATTAATTACAATTGCATGCCTATTTAAATGTCATTGTTTATATGAGACAGCTTAGTAAAGGGGGGGTGTAGATCTGTGTGTGTGTGTGTGTGTGTGTGTGTGTGTGTGTGTGTGTGTGTGTGTGTGATATATCTTTAAGAAGCTTTCCAGTAAGTCAGCACATGCAAGTACTGAGCAAATGCAAGCAAGAGTGCCATTCTGATAGAGCAGCCAGAATGTGAGCATGCAAGTATGTAGTCAGTCAGTCAGTCAGATAGTTAGTTTAAGTTTCATATTCTTGCCATTCATCCTGATGTATTCATATACAATAAACTACTTAAATGAACACCCAAGCCTCAACATCTTAAAGCACATAAGAAGAGCGACATAAACTATAGCATTACATAAAGGGACACGACATTTCCTCACAGGCATTTTCAATGAGTCCATGATCATTGGACCACAAACACAGGGTGGACAAATTTAAAACTGACATCAACTTTTATAACTATGACTTGTGGAAAGTCATTGTTCCTTGTGGTATTTTAGTTTATGGGAATGGAAATGAGAGAGCAGCAGGGAGTTTTGTTGTTTATGTAGTGTTTTCAATGTGGCTGCAATCTGACTGTATTGTTCTCTGCAACTGATTACTACTGACAAGTGGAAACAATTTGCCCTTACTCCACTGTCTGCCCATTTTTTCCACATTTGTGTGACACTGAAGTCAGTATACTTAAGTAAATGGGTGTCAGGAGGAGAGACTGCTATATGTCGATGCAAAGCTTTTCTTTTGCTCCACATAACAAAACAATCATTCACCATGCTCTACTCCAACCTGAATATTAGGGATGAATTTGGAAAGTATGTTACATGATGCCTATGGGATATATGAAAGATGATTTACCAAGTGACTTTTGCATATTTATAGTTGTTTTAACTTTATCATCATCAGGTTTAAGCTCTTCTGATGACAAAGCATGCCCCATGCACTTGAGAGAGATTTCACAGATTTGACATTTGTTTTATTTAGCTTTAAGTTAAATACTTGACATACATTTACTACAATTACTGGAATGTCCCTCTTTTATAACACCCCAGACTAGAACACAATCAATTATGTTGCGTATTATATCCTGCCCTTTAGTTATGCAAGCTGCAACACTCATGAAGACTTCTGGAGTCAAAGAGATTCCAAATGGTAAGCTCAAAAAAATTTCAGGAGGTATATTATGTACAGTCTGAACTAGCCTTATCTGATTTAATTTCCCATAATTCTTTGTCACCACAAAGTTCTGACAATAAATTAATATTAGGCAGTGTTGTTAACACCTTTTCAATTTTCTAAAGTGGTTAATGTTTCCATTTGATCCAGTTCTGTAAATCTTGCACATATATACATATTCTTACCTTTGTTCTGCTTTACAGCAATTTCCATGCTATTTATACACTCATTTGGTTCACTTTGCTTATCCGTGGCTACCATATGTTGCATAAACTTTAATTTTTGATCAATTATTGCTTTGAGATCAAATGGAAATCTTCTTGGAGAATAAATCATTAATATTACTTCAGAAGGCATCCTTGCAGATAATCCTGCCTTTTAAACAAATCAGAATATTTCTGTAAAATGTCATCAGTACTCTATAACACACATTTGGAACTCTCATATTTGTGTCTCTGAGCATGCAATGAAGTACTAATCACAGTAACTTTTTTATTGTATTTGCTTGACACACATCCTCAAACTCTTCACTGAAGAATTTTGGACAGAGCCAAAAATAATTGGGGGGAAACAAAGGCTGCATATCAGAGACAATTTTTAAATACTAATGTAATTCACTTAGAAAATGACTGGAACAATTTGTTTTGCTTCTACATGCATTGTCTGAACAACAAAATGTATGAAACTCTAATGTTTATCTTTACTGACTGACTGACTAATCTTCACAAATTTTCCAGAAAATTTAAAAATTATGAGGGACAGGGCAAAAATATGAGGCAAAATCAAGGACAAGTGAGAGGTATGCTCACACATTAATCTCATTATTAGTAACATACATGATTATAATCATGTTGCCAATTGTAACTTGTTTAGCATGTGATTGAGACATGCATACCAAAAAATTCATCTAAAAAACGAAGCTCTAGTGGTAAATAATGGCATCCATGTCAAAAACACACACTTTTAATTTATTATCAGAGATCCGGGAGATTTGTCTGCTTCGGGTACCAGTAGCTACAGAGACATTGAATTTAAAAAAGAAAGAAAAAGGAAGTGTGCCTGCTTTGAATGTCTTTAACCACTGTATATCTTTACATATTCTCTATGTAAGGAAAGCAGCTGTTTCCCAAATACCTTTTTAGAGTGAGTAATGCTGGCAATAGACAGAAACAGAGTTGAAATTAACATGTTTCATGTCCTGCTGCTCTTATTTACGCTCAAATATTAGTTGAATAGCACCCTTGTTCAGTGCTTCTGCAGTGCAAGACAGGATTTTTAACATAGGGGGTGCTTAATAAGAAGTTATGTACCTACCATAATGTTCCATGTTAGTTGTCTTCTTCTCGCCTTCTTTCTTGCTGGATGGGTTCGGAGCCGATCCTCAGCTCCGACTCGGACTATTACTAAAGCTCAAGAGCTATTTACTGGCTCGAGGCCTCCCCATATCCCACAATGCTAGGCGTCAGATACTCAGATCTCGTTTGGCAGAGCTAACACCATGGAAAAAAAATTTTAAGGACACCTGTCCAAACTACAAGGTTTACCACAGTACTAAAAAACAGAGGAGGACGTAACCTAGATAAAACTCAGCCAGAGGAAGAAGGCCTCAAAAGGGATTCTACTCGGTCTGTCCAGGCTAGGGGGATGGAGGGTGGGACGCAAGAAAGAAGGCAAATGAATTTTGGGCAGAAAAGAGGGATTAGTCCTAAGTGAAACTCTATCCTTGCGAAACACAAGATAAGGAGGACAAATACAGAGGGCTTGAAGTTCCGACACTCTCCTAGCTGAGGTGATGGCTACTAAGAAGAGAGTCTTCCAGGAGAGTAATTTTAAGGAACAGGAGGCCGCAGGTTCAAAGGGAGGGAGAATCAAGGAAGTTAATATCAGGTTTAAATCCCATGGAGGCGGGGGATCTCTAACCGGGGGCCTAAGTAAAATAGTCCCTTTAAGAAAGGCCTTACAAAGTTTGTGGGACATGATGCTGGTTTCTGACAGGCCAGCGTGGAAATTAGTGATAGCAGCCAACTGGACCCTAATGGTGGCAGACGAGGATCCTGCTTGAAAAAGTTCTGCTAAAAAATCTAGAACGTGATGGACTGGGGCTGTAAAGGGGTCTATATTTCTAGCCTCCGCCCAGAAAGAGAAACATTTCCACTTACTAGCATAAGCCTTCCTGGTAGCAGATTTGTGCGAAGAAAGGATGATTTCATGCACTGGCTGAGAAATATGTGGTAGCCTGGCTAAGGTTGGAAGTGGAGCAACCAAGCTGTGAGGTTGAGAGACTGAAGGGATTGGTGCAGCCCGCCTGACTGATGGACCAACAGGTCTGGCACTGGGTCCAGATTCCAAGGCTGCTCCAGCAGGTGACAATGCAGGAATGGGAACCAAATTTGTCGAGGCCAGTAAGGGGCAATGAGGATCATCCTGGATCCCAATGCGGTTGCTTTCTGAATTAATTTGGGAATTAAGGGAAAGGGTGGGAATGCATACAGAAGACCCGGGGCCAATCGTGAACTAGAGTGTCTCTGGGGGAGTGGCCGGGGAGGGGGAAGAGAGTGAAGAAATCGTTGCATTTGCTGTTGAGAGGGGTTGTGAAAAGGTCGCAGCAAGGTTGACTCCATTTGCGGAAAATTTTGTCCACTACTAACTGACTGGAAGACCACTCGTGAGGCATGAGAATAGCTCTGCTTAGCCTGTCCGCTATGACGATGGACTTCCCGGGGATGTGCGTTGCTATCAGAAACCGTTGAGAGGAGATCGCCCACTGCCAGAGTCTGAGTGTTTCTCGACATAAGGGATAGGACCTGGTTCCGCCCTGCTTGTTGATGTACCACACTGCAGACATATTGTCTGTGTGAATTGCAATAGTCCCAGTGGGTAGAGAGTCCTGAAGAGCTTGCAACGCTAAAAGTACCGCTCTCATCTCCAAGACGTTTATGTGCAGGTGGTACTCTAGAGGTTGCCAAGTGCCCTGGACAGTCCTGCCCTGAAAATGCCCCCCCCACCCGATCAGGGAGGCATCCATTGTCACCGTGGCAACAGGAGGAGGAAGAACAAAAGGTCTGCCCTGAAGTACTTGAGAGGAGACTATCCACCAAGAAAGGTGGTCTTTGCATGATTGGGTGATTATTATGTTGTGAGACATCGGAAGCTGTTGAAAGAACCATTGGGTAAAAAGCATCCATTGAAGAACCCGCATGTGAAAACGAGCCAGGAGAAGTAATGTGATTGCTGCTGCCATGAGACCCAAAGTTTTTAGTACAAATCTGGCCCGAATTCTCTTGCACTGCAGTAAGGTCTGGACATGTCGGCGAATGTCTGATACTCTTTCTAAGGGAAGTTTTGCTGACAGCTCTTTTGTATTTAATTTTGCGCCTATAAAGGTTATAGATTGACAAGGCGACAATGCAGACTTTTCAAAGTTTATAGAGATACCTAGCTCTGAGCAAATTTGGATGGTATAATCCCTGGCTCGCAGTAGCTGATGCCTGGTGGAAGCAGTCAGGAGCCAGTCTTCTAGATATGGAAACACCTGGAATCCTCGCCGTCTCAGGTGAGCTGTAACCACTGCCATGCATTTGGTTTACACCCTGGGGGCTGTGGTGAGACCAAAGGGCAGGGCTCTGAATTGATAGTGACTGGCTCCCAGCTGGAAGCGGAGAAACCTTCTGGAGCGTCTGTCCATTTTGATATGGTAGTACACATCCTGAAGGTCTATGGAGCACATCCAATTATCCTGACCCAAAAAGGGTAGAATGGACTGAAGTGTGACCATCCGGAACTTCGTTCTTTGAACAGATTTGTTTAACCTGCTGAGATCCAAAATGGGTCTTCAGTCCCCTGTCTTTTTTGGTACCAAAAAGAACTTGGAGTAAATCCCGGATCCTTGCTGGTCTGCTGGGACTGACTGGATGGCCCTTTTTCCTAGCAGTTTTGAAATTTCTAGTACTGCTTGTTCCCTTAGACCGGGTGGAACATCTGGAAGGGACCTGTTTGCTTGTACAGGGGTGTGGACAAAGGGGATTTTGTAACCCTCAGATATGATAGACCGTACCCATTTGTCTTGTGTGAGGAGTTGCCAGGCTTCTGGGTACATGACAATCTTCCCCCGACTGCCTCCGAAGGTGGACAGTCGGGCAGCCTCTCAGGGGTGCTGAAAGGGTTTGTCAGAGAAAGATTCTCTGCTACCCTGATTTTGCAGACCCCCTCTGCCCCTCGGGTGGCGTCTATTATTGTTCCCTCCTCTGCCCCTGGAGGGGAACTTGCCACGTGTGTCAGGCACGACTCCCTGGGGTTTCCGAAACCACATTTTTCCACTCTTCTGACCTTTAGGGTATGGTCTAGAGGGAGTAGAAAAACGGACTCCCACGACAGAGAGAGTCTTGCCTTCCTGCTCACACCTGGTAAGGGTATCCTTCACCTGTGGTCCAAACAGAGCTGAACCATCGAAGGGGGTATTGGTGAAGGACGCCTTAAAGGGGTCAGCAAAGTTACATAACCGCATCCAGGCATGTCTTCTCAAAGCCACGCCTGTACCTGCGGCCCTACTCGCCCCATCGGCTGCATAAGAAATGAGCCGCATGGAGGAGTTGACTATAGAGTTAAGGGTCGCCAGCTGGGAGTTAATCTTATCCTGAGACCCTGCAGCTGATGGATCCTGAAGGGTATCACCCAGTTCCTTGAGAAGATCCCTTTGAAGGCGGGTGAAATGGCACAGATAATTCAGCGACCGCATGGAAAAAGTCGCTGAAGAAAACATCCGCTTCCCGTATCTGTCCATTGTCCTAGATTCTTTATTAGGTGGATGGACAGGCACCGAAGGGTCAGCCAACTCCTTCTTAGTGGCTGCTGCCACCACCATGGCATCAACAGGGACACCTTTTGTCAGAAAATGTTTGTTGGATGGGGCTGTAATAAACTTAGTGGGCCTGCGGGGAGTTGGTTCCACTGTGTCCGGGGCTGTCCACGCCTTTCGAGCCACTACTTCCATGAGCGGGTTGAAAGGTGGAGACACCCAGGAGGTGGAAGGGCGAGAACCAAATGCGTCCAGGTACATCGACTCGTCCTCGGAAGGGTTAAGGGCAGTCCATTTTCCCCTCTGCCTAAGGATCTCTAGGATGTCTGAAAAGGAGACATCCTCAGAGGGGGACCTTGGGGACCCTTCCGAATCCTCCAAGTCGGTATCAGACATGACTGACTCGGGGGAGTCAACATGTTTCCTCTTATATTTTATCTTCTGAGGGGGCTCCTCTGAATGATCAGGGGAGGCCTCAGAAGAGGAAGATACACCCAATGGGGCAACTGGGAGCATCTGTTCTCCATGCTTGGGGTCAGGAGGGTGGACAGAGACCGATGCAGGCACCATGGGGGAGGAGCCGAAGGGGCCGATCGTGGAGCCGACACAGGAATCAGCACACTCCTCATGACCACAAAGGCACCCCTATCAGGCAGAGAAGAGGGTCCCCGCTCCGAAGAGGCATGAACCCCTCCCGGCACCAAGAGGGATGGCTTCGAGGCCGATGTCGGGGCCAAGCTCACCTGCACTGATGCCCCGAGAGGGAGAACCGGGTCAGACAAGGGTCCGATGCCACTCGCCCCCTCGGAGCTGACGAGGGAGTCTCGGTGCGTGGATCCCTCCAAGGACGGAACCAATGAAGAGATTGGAGCTGACGAAGGAGCCGAAAGGTGTGGTATTGGCTCTGACATTCCTACGATTTGAGCCCCAACGGGCTCCGGCTCCGAACACAGTGGTAGAGTCAGAGGAGGAACTGCTGAAGACACAGGGATAGCCACAGTCTGTTGAGAAGGGCTGGTCAACATTTTGGCCAGGGCCTGCAATTTTAGGAGCCTACTGACCACCCTCTCCAAGTCATGATCGGATAGCCTGCAGGACCGAGAGGAATGGGACCTATGGCTTCACTCTGATTGAAGCAATGGAGGCCTCGGAGCCGAACTAACAGATTCTATAGAGGGGGGACCTTGAACGTTTTCGGCTCAGAGAAGGTTCCGACACTAAGGTCAGAGCCGATTGAGGTCTTGAAATGTTGGTTCCAGCCAGAATCGATGAGGAGGCAGGAGCTCTGCTCGGCGACGGCTCCAAAGAGGAAGCCGACGGTTTGGCGGGCTTTAAGGATTTTCCCGACGGAGGCTTAGCCGGGGATCCTTCTGGCTTAAGTAAGCCTCTCAAAATGTGCTTGTTCCTATGCTCCTGTAGGACTCTCGGGCTGAAGGCGTGGCAGACCGAGCAGGAGTCCTGCAGGTGTAAGGGACCCAAGCAATAAACACAAGAAGTGTGACCATCTGTCAGAGACATCTTCTGACAGCATGAGTCACACTTCTTGAAACCTAAAACTTTGGTATCTTTAGACATATTGGTAATGGGATACCAAAGGGAAAAAAATAACTAGTGCTTAATCAAGGCACACACACACACATGCACTAGATAAAACTAACACTAATAATAACTATAGAACTATAACCACACAACTACCTTACTACTAATAAAAATATACAAATTGTGGCTAAACAGGGCCTAACACTACCCAAACAAGGGGGGGGGGGAAGAAACTCTCTAACAACAAAAACGAGTTTCTGAGTGGGATAACAAGGGGTACACAATCTATTTAAACTAACAGGGAAGGATTATCTAAAAATAAGACAATATAAAGGTAATAATACAAGAAAAGATTTATATGACCTGGAGCCAGTAAAATCACAACCTCGTATCTGAAGCGGCAAACGAGATCTGGGTATCTGACGCCTAGCATTGTGGGATATGGGGAGGCCTCGAGCCAGTAAATAGCTCTCGAGCTTTAGTAGTAGGCTGAATCAGAGCCGAGGATCGGCTCTGAACCCATCCAGCAAGAATGAAGGCGAGATAGACAACTTAACATCAATTGTTCTGTACCCTTCTAGGTGTTGCTAGTGTCAGGTCTCACACTATAGTGGCACTCAACCAGGATGTCATTTAACCAATATACGAGCATAATAACGGCAGATATAGTAGTTAATTGACGCAATTCTGCACAAGACAAAATACTGCTCAAAAGTCTGAGGTATGTATGCATTTGCAGATGTGTTTCACTACTGCAAACACGGTCTTACTTTGTTCTTCTTCAATATTGTCAGATATATTGCTTTAACCTCTTACTTTACTTTTTATGCAACCTGCACTAGTTAAGGAGTAACAGCATGGATTCTTTTAATCAATATCAAGTGCTTCAAAAGCACTGTGACCTAGAATTTTTGATTTCTTTAAATGAGCTTGTAGGACTACCACATGAAATAGCAATTTGTGATCAGCTTATTATAGATCCACACCACCCCCCAAAGCTCTTCCACTGAAGTGCAAAAACAAAAATTCAATGTTTTTTTCTATTGCTACACCAAGTTGGCCAGATGCACAAAATTCCACTCCTCCTGCCCAGCCATTCAGGTCCCATTTCTGTGCCCTGCCCCTAACCCTGCTCCCATTTATAAATAAATAAACAAACAAACAAATAAATAATTTATTCTTATAAACTGTGGCAAACTGCTTGCTACAAATATAGCAAACAGTTTATTCCTTGCTTGCACAAGAGCTACAGCACTCATGTTTTAGTTAAAAAAAATTCTTATAAGTTGCAGCAAACAGTTGTTGTAGTTTATATCCTGCATATAAATCTAGATAAACTACAACAGTATTGACTGTAATCATCAGGTTTTTCTAACCAGCATTTGGGTTTGCAGCTGTTAGCAGCTTGAAATGAATTCATATCTGTACTACTACAGTAATTTATTTTCTACAGTATGCGCTGTGTTCATTGTAAAAATGCAGTTGTGCCAAAATGTTTTACTTCTGCCTTAAATAGTTGCTTCTACTGAATTTATATATTGCTGCAGTACTTTATTTTCCTTATTACAAACACTTAAAAATGTCTATGACCCCTACAAAGCCAACTGGCCTTATTGAATACTTTGCAGTGTTTGTTCTTATGCCCTAGTCACACTGTTTGCATCAAGTATTGCTTCTTCACTGCTATGTGATGACCAGTACTTTTGCTTGTATTGATAAACATAATTCTAGCCTTCATTTCCTTTCCTTTTCAGTTGTGGCTTTTATTTTACTCTTTTCAAAGTCTACAATCATGCTTTTAAGCCAATTATTTGAAAGTTCTCTCAACACACTTCAACCATTTTCTCACTGTTAAATCGGCTTCTCTTCGCAATTTGCTTTTGACCTAATCCTTTTTGATTCTGTACACAATTCTAATTATTTTTTAAGACCTCTATTAAATTATCACTTAAGACATAGAAAACAAACCGTATTAACATGTTTCCAGTTGTATACATTATACATTACAATATGTTCTTTTTTTACAACTATCAGTCCAACGTTAAATAAACAAATCAATTCTTGCCTTCCCTTAAAACTCACGTCTCCTCCTCCTCCTAAACATTATTCTGCATGTATTGTTACCACAGTTTCCATTTATTTCAATGAATTTTTTCTCCTTTTCTTTTCAAAAGATCCCACTTCCATTTTTTTTACCTCTGTTACAATAATCAGTACTTCAAATACAGCTGGTTTACAATTATATTTCTAATTTTTTGTAATTCATTTTTTGGCAGCCACCAGAATTAAACTTAACAAGGCCTACTGTGTCTAGACAATTCCGATCCTGTGTCTCATCTCAAAATATTAATTTCATTAGTTACACCCATTTGCTCATCCAGTATTTCTAATAGAGTACTCTAAGAAACTTTTAAAAGTCTGCCAACTCATTGCACTTCCATTACTTATATTCCTAGTTAGTTCTTTCTTCCTATCAGATCTCTAACATTTGCCATCTACCTGAGGAAACATTTTTTGGAGTCTGCTTGAGGTACAAAAACACCTATAAAAACAAACAAAAATCCTAAACTTTCTACACTTTGCTGCATACTTGGGAGTCATGCATATGTCCTCCCATTGTTCTCTAGTAAATTGCTTACCCAGTCTCTCTTTCAAATCTTTTCAAACCTCCTCTGATTGATTCTTATAGTTGTCATGCAATATTATATATACCCTACTAATGTTCCCTTTTTTAAAAGCAGCTTCTATTCTAGATTCAGCTAAAAGCTCCACAAGAGCAGGTCTTTCACTTAGGAGTCCCCTATCCTTTTCTTTTTGCCTATTCTCTAATAGCAATCCCTGGTAGAAGGGCATTCTCTAGCCTGCAGTCCAAATGTCTTCTTGTCCTCATCCTATTCTATTACCTTACCCTCTGCAGTTATTTGCTCCCAATACCCCGGTTCCTTTTCCAGATTTCTTCAGTAAACTTCAATCCCTCTTACCTATTCTGTGTACCCCTACTTGCAGACATCTCTATTATTAGAATCGCCTTTCTCCATTTTCACATTGGCTTAGTTCTTAGAACACTTTCCATTACTTTATGAATATAATATTCTGTATGGCTTTTGATATTCTATTAAGTATCTGCATCCAAAATCCCACTCTCTCCATATTTCCTGAATCCCCCCAACTTAATCATCATCCCTTTCCACTTTGAATTATAACTTCCTGTTTGTGTTTTGTATATTAGCCTTAATTGTCTAGCTCTAAAACAGCCTTTCAAATCAGGTAATCCTAAACCACCTTGATCTATTGGAAGGATCAACGTATCCACTTAACCTTTGCCCTCTTCCCTCACAGATAAATTCCTGCAACTCTATTATTGTCCACAACTTCTCCTCTGGTTGATAAAAATATGTGCAACCTGTATATAATAGTACAGGGACTAAAAACAGTTTCACTGCATGTATCTTACTATCCACATCCATGAACAAGAGCTTCCAGATTTTCAGTTTTTGTATTGTTTTATGTTTAATCTCTTCACACATATCCTTAGCTGCCATAAGAGAAGCCTTTTTAATCCAGACTCCTAAATACTTCATCTTATTGTGTCCCCATAAATATGGGTATTGCTGAACCAATTCATATGTGGGTATATAATTTACAGCTATAGCCCATTTTAGCTTTATTAATTTTATAACCTGAAAAGCCCTGGAACTATCTCAAAATGTTCTACAACACTGAAATGCCCTTTTCTGGATTTATCAGGTACAAAATAATTCTGTTTGCAAATAAAGCCAACTTTTCTTGATTACCATAACAGTTATATCCTTGAATTAATGAGTCTCTTATTTTATTTGCCAATGGCTATGAATATAAAGCAAATAATAAAGGGGAAGGAGGACACCCCTGCCGGGTTCCTCCATTCAGACACAACTTATCAGAGAGGAAACCACCCACTTTAATTTGTGCCTCCATTCTCTCACCAAGACCCACCAATTGTCATTCATTTGTCTCTAAGCTGGGGTTTTCATTTAGATGGTTTAATACATAGAAACAAATCAGGATGATTTGCAGCATCATTAAATATGAACGAATTAGTTAACAGACAGACCTTACATACATACATGCTTACATCTCAACTGCTTACTACAAAAATAGCACTGTAGCTTGCACATGCTCAGTATTTATACACTTGTGCAACCCCTTGGATAGCTTTTTACAGTTATATACACACATATTGATCTACAGCCTCCCTCTTAAAAAGAATGCCCTTTATACAAAGCAATATGAGAGATAGACATGCATTAGTATATACATTAGAAGCAAAATACAGTGTTCATGTCCAAGTTGCTTTGTATCTGCTACAGGATTTAGAGATTTGACCATATCTTGTAATATAAAAATCTCGACCAAACATAGCAACAGGGACAGTCTGCGGTGCATAACTCTTATCAGGAACTTCTGGATTTGTCATGGGAATGTCCTCTGGAAGTTCCTCTGGAATTGGAACACTGGATATCTCACTCGGAGATAAAGAATCTTTTTCACAGGCTATGTGCTGTGGTATAAGCTTGGACACTGGTCTCAAATGCTTCTGATTCCACATAAAAACTGCTCCTTCTGATTCTACAATGTACGATCTCGGCTCTAGACCAATACTCTTCACAACACAAATCCGATCATAACCTTTGGATGTTTGCATCTTTACCACTTCTTCCTCTTATAATGGATTGAGCAGTTTGCTAGTCTTATCATAGTAGGACTTCTTGCATTTCTTTAACGGGTTGGCTTTCACTAACATGTTGTTCTTGACACATGGACCCAACAACTGACTACTGATTGGTAAAGTGGTTCTGGTTTGTCTTGACAGAAGTCTCCGAGCAGGTGAACCAAGATATTTATCATGAGGAATATTTCTGAGATTTGATAGATTGAGGAAAACATCAGTATTATCTCATTTTGACTTCTCTAGTAAGTTCATTGCACTTTAAACTGCACGTTCTGCCAAACCATTTGACTGCGGATACTCTGGACTACTTGTGACATGAGTAAAGTCCTATTCTTCAGCAAATCTTTTGAACTGTTGGCTTGTAAACTGCATGCCATTGTCAGAAATAACTCTGTGTGGAGTACCATGGACGGCAAAATGACATTTCATCTTAGTAATGACAGTACTGGATGCTAGGTCGGGAAGTAGAGCAATCTCAAACCAATTGGAGTAAGAGTCTACTAACACCGAATAATGTTGACCATTCCACTCAAAAATGTCTGTGGCTACTGTCGACTAAGATAGTTCCAGAATTTGGTTATGCTGAAGTGGTTCCTTCTGTTGATGTGGTTTATACTATTACACACTGAACAAGATAAAAGTGCACTCTCAATGTCATGTGACATAGAAGGCCAAAATACTAGTCCTCTTGCCCTTCTTTTGGTAGAGTCCTTACCTGGGTGGCCATGATACAAGATAGTAATGTACTCTTGTTGCAAGGACTTTGGAACAATCACTTTTGGACCTTTCATTATGATACCATTGTCAGACAGAATCTCATCTCTGTATGGAAAATAAGGTTGCACTTCTTGAGGTAAACAACATTGCTCTGATGGCCATCCATGATTGATAAAGTGGTTGAGCCTCTGTAAAACTGGATCTGTATCTGTGTGATCTCTCACCTCATCAAGATGTGTGGAAGAAAATTTTCTTACTTCCATGACTTCAAAAATCAATGTTCTCATTTACATGCTTTTCTGTGGTATTTCTGGGCGATCTGGATAAGGTTTCAGCAAGATAAAAAGGTTTGCCTGTCTTGTAGACAAGATTGAAATTATTCTTTTGCAATCTCAGCATCATTCATTGCAGTCTGGCTGGGGCTGAATGCATATGCTTTCTAAAGATAGTGACTAAAGGTTGGTGGTCTGTTTCAACCTCGCTTGGTCTACCATAAGCATAATCATGGAACTTTGAACATGCAAACACAATTACAATTACCAAATGCTCTTTCTCGATATGGGCATACTGCATCTCAGTTTGGGAAGGAGTTCTCAATGCATAGGCAGCAGGTTGATCATCTTGTAGATTGACTGCACCTAAACCAAAATTCAAAACATCACAGGAAAGTGTTGCTGGCTGTGAACATCATAGTGTCTAAGTGTTAGTGGATTAGCAATTCTCTGTTTCAGGACTTCAAATACTCTTTGGTATTGCTCTATCCAAGACCAGGATATATTTTTATGTGTCAGCTCTCTGAGTGGTACTGAAAGTTGGCTCAAGTCTGGAATAAGCTTGCCTAGGTAATTGACCATGCCAAGAAAATGTTGCAGGACTTGAACATTGTCTGGAGCTGGCATCTCGAGAATGGCTGTTTGTTTTGAAGGGTCTGGTCATAGGCCTGTACTAGTAATTAAATGGCCGACATAAGTAACTTCTTGTACCTTGAACTTGCATTTCTGTGCATTGATCTTAAGATTCACTTGATGTGACCTTTCCAGAACTTTTCCGAGGTTTCTGTCACATTTGGCTTCATCACAACCTCCTACCAGTATGTCGTCTACTATAATAGCACAAGGATACCCAGAAAAAATTTGCTCCATTGCACGTTGAAAGATTTCACTTGCAGAATGTATCCCAAATGGTATTCTCAAAAATCTGTACCTGCTAAACGGAGCACTAAATGTAGTGGGCAATGATGATTTCTTGTCAACCTGAATTTGCCAAAATTAACTCTTTGCATCTAAGACAGAAAAAATAGTGGCATTTGGCATTAAGGCTGCGACTTCTCAACTGTGCACATTGGATGATGAAGTCTTTTTAATGCTTTGTTCAAATCTCGTGGGTCAGTACATATTCTGAGGTCATCTGAACTTTTCTTATGAGCTATCACCATGGAAGATACCCACTCAGTTGAAGTTTCAACTGGACAATTCACACCTTGTCACACCATTTTATCTAACTTGGCTTTGACTCTGTCCTACATATCTACTGGAACTTTACGTGCTGGCCTGATAACTGGACTGACCTCTGGGTCTAACTTCATGGGGTATGTAATAGGAAACTTGCCTAGTTTGTCTTTGAAAAGATCAGCATAGGTAGATAAAATGTACTGGGCAAAATTAGTGTAGCAGTCTTTTAAGCTAACATGACGGATTTCCTTATTAAATGAAAGCAGTCCCATTTTCAAACTGTCTTTGAGCCCTAATAATGACTGGATGTGCCTCTTAACCACATAAAATAACAAGTCACACCTTCTTCCAGCAGAGTAACATGAAAGCACTACTGAGCCTTCAGTTTGAATTTCTTCACCTCCATAAGCAACAACCTTTGCACACCTTGCCAAATCAAGCCTTTCACCTTTACATACTCTGGCAAATGTTTCTGCTGACACAACGTTGCACTTGGAACCTACAAACGGCAAAACCATAGAGCTCAAAGTTGATACAGGTTTTAAGTGAGACTGGGCAAACTCTGGAATTTGTTAAAAAGCTTGGGGGTTTACCAGTGAGTGTTGCAGGGGTTATCATTACTGCCATGTGCTTAGGCCTGTTTCTTTTAATGATGTGCTGCATGCTATCAACATGGGCTTTATCATGGTGCCTTCTAGAGCTATTCTCATTTGTAAGCATATTTGTGTACTTTTCTGTGAGCTTGTATATCTGACAAATCTCAATGGCCTTATTCAAAGTTAAATCACTGTCACAAAGCAAAATCTTTCTCACAGCATCATCTTTTATACCACACAAGTCTGTCCTTTATCATCTCATCCCTTAAGTCACCACATCTGCATGTTTTAGCCTTATTTCTCAAGTGAGTTATATATGCTGCAAAAGTTTCACCAGGCTTTTGATCCCTTGTGTAGAATAAGTGCCTTTCCACTGTAACATTTGTCTGGGGGTTACACATTTCTCTAAATTTACGTTTTAAGCATTCTGGGTCCTCCCTTGACTCGGCCTGTACAACAATATGATGGTTCCCCCTCTCTGGTATAGATAGCAGGTAGGTGCATACACAAATGAGCATTCCCTTTCTACAGCTTGTGACCAAGCTAAATTAAGCAGAATAAATTTATTTATTTATTATTTATTTATTTACATTTGTTGACCAGGAAAATCCGACTGGACGCATGTCCTTTTTCAGCGGAGGCCCGGGGAGAAAAGCTCCACAATAAAAACAACAATTAAAAACAACAATTAATTACAAGTTACAAGAAGTATAGGTAGGTTTTGTTTAACAATAGTAGTAAACAGTTATAGTTCAAAATGAAATTAAGTATTTAGTTAAATGGTACAACACTTATATCATTGGTGCTAAAAAGACTAGCAAGTATTTTAATAGCTGAGCTAGCAGCTATTAGCCTTGAATTACAGTGGCTAAGATTACTGCTGAGATATAGGTTTACAAGCAATGTATTTGGCTGTAATCTGAGGTAGTTAGAGGGGTGGAAGAAAGGGATTAGAGAGGTTGGGGTAGAGATGTTAGAGAATAAATGCCTTTTATACAGTCATCATTATTAGAAAATTCAGTCTGTATGAAAATGTCTTACTTATGCTCAAACACTCTCCAGTTCTCAACAATATTACTATCAAACACAAGTGCAGTGGGTTTTCAAAATCCATCTGCCATGCCCACAAACTATACACAAACACACTGAAAATATAGCCCCTGTAATTATGTTTGAACAAACAGATTTGTGAGCTTGTAACAACATTCAAATGCACAATAAACACTTCAAAATACTGCCCTTAGTGAAAATATGCTCTGTAATGGCTGTACTTTGTGAAATAGCTTTATTGTAACACTGCACAAACATGAAAAATTTATACACATCTGCTAGCTCAGATGTATTTACTTAATATGAAAATATGGTTGTTTTCCTTTATTTATTCATTTAATGCAATTTGGACTTTATTTCAAACATTGTCCCTAGTAATTTGAATATTTTTATCAATATCGTACATATCTCTTTATGTGAAAATCATTTGGAACATTCTGTATGCCCCATTTCATATTATGCAAAAAGAAATAGTGTAGAGCAAGTTTTAATACCCAAAATTAATTTCTGACCTGTTATGCGAAGTTTGCACATTTTGGGGCTGATCAGCTCATCTATATTCCTCCAGCTCTAGCAGGTGCCTCTAGTCATTTTAGCCAAGCCACTTCTAACTTCATGCCCCTTGAATATGCCAGTTCTGACTCCTTGTCCTTTAGCCATCCCACTTCTGACACCATGTCACTCGTTCTTCTCTAGCATATATAATAAAAAGGCTGGGGTTTTCATTTAGATGCTTTAATACATAGAAACACATCAGGATGGATAGCAGCATCATTAAATATGAACTAGTTAACAGACAGACCTTACATACATACATGCTTACATCTCAACTGCTTACTACAAAATGGCACTCTAGCTTGCACATGCTCAGTAGCTCAGTATTTATACACTTCTGCAAGCCTATGGATCACTCCTTAATGCTATATACACACATATTGATCTACACCAACAACAGTGGTAGTTTCTTACATTCTGCTTCCCTCTGGATCACCATTGTTCTATAACTATTGTCAAATGTTTGCCAACCTTCCACAAACTTTTTGGCAACACCTTTGCCATTCATTTATAGTACAGACATAAACACTTTGTAATCATGGTTTAAAATGAAATGGGTCTATGTGAAACTAGTTCTGATTGGTCTTTACTGCCTTTAAGTAATACAGCCATCATAGCTTTTTTTGCAACATGTTGGTGCTTCCCCTCCTTTTAGAATACTGTTAAACAACACCTTCCAGATCTTTATCACTTTTCTTTTCCATCCTAGCTTCTAAACTTCCACAGAAAACCCTCTGTTCCTGTAGACTTTCCTGCAAAATGATTATACATCAACGTTTTTCAATCAATTTTTCCTATCATAACCCCTAGCTGTTGAGCCTAATCTACCTCTAACCTTGGCATACTTAAGTCTTCCATAAATATTTCCATTTGTGCTCTTTCTTGATTTCTATATTTCTCTGCTTTATGCAAATACCTCTTCAGGATCTCTGGTTATTTTTCTTTTTTAGACTGCCTAAGTTTGGAGATAACCCTTTCTACTTTCTGTTGCCTAAGTCAGGCAAAAGGTTTTGTGCTCTGGAGTTATTATAAAAAAAAACAGTTGCTTAACAGCAATCTTTCCAAACTCATGTACATTATGCAGATACTCCCTTATTTTCTCTTTAGCACCATGCAGCTGTACCTTTTCTTGTTCTGCGAGATTTCCTTTACTCTGCAATACTTTAACCTTCATCTGCCCCTCTAAATAATACCTATTACTTCTAAACCGTATCTCTTTTTCTGCTTCTACCTTATTTTTAAACTCCATTTTCATTTTATCCCACTCAATAGTTAAAACCTCTGAAGAAATTTCTATCTTCCCTAAGAACTTTTGAATAATTTCCATTACCCATTCCTTTCACAGCTTATTACAGTCCTCTCTTTTAAACATGTAGGTGGGAAAGCACTAGTGTCTCATTTTTACTTCATTACCCTGCAATTTTTATCTTAGAGTTTGTTGGTGCATGATCTGAAATACATACTGGTTGCTTGTTAAAGCTTTCACTAAAATGCACTTGTTCTTATGAAATATAATTTGTATCTAGTCTGGCCTAGTTATTGTACCTCGGGGAATAATATGTAAATCCTCTCCAAGTTTCTACTACTGAATTTACACCTCCATACCAAATATTTTCATAAATTTCTTCAGAGAACTACCCTCTTTTTTTACATTTTCCCTTCTAGGTCCCCCAGATACAGCCTCGCTGTTAAAAATCAAGTTTTAATTCCCACTTCCAAGTAATATTCCCTGCTGAAAGCTGATTATTTCTCCCCAGTTTTTCTTAAGCTCATAATAACAGTTTTTGGTGGAATATAAATACATGCCAGTGTAATCCTCCTCCTTTGCTAGCAGCCCCTTACTACCACAAATCTGCCATTATCTTTTTTCCTCTTCTATCACTATAGGAACTCCTTTACAAATTAGAAAAATTACTCCCCTTTTACTTTGTCCATGATATTCTGCTGAATATCAATCCTGAAATCCTTTCTTTATCAAATTCACGTGCTTATGATTCTATTTGTTATTAATGAATCAGACAGGTTGACAAGCTCACTCTTCTACTCATTGCTTTTGTGTGGTTATATAAGCATCGACTGGCTCCTGAATCCATGATTTCAAATGAGAAGGTAAATAACATAAAGCAAATTTATCTTTCACTGACTGCATGTTTGCTATGCATTTTTCAATACAAAAATGTTGCCTCTCTTCCTCAGTACAGTTAAATATGCTAAAAACATTAATTGCGTCCTTGCTCAGAACATGAAGGAGCATAGCACACTGTACATTTTCTAAGTTATCAGTAAGTCCACTTCAAATGTGATACATTTCAAAATGTTGAATACACAGCTGTGATGTCCCCGCTCTGGACCAGTAATCAAGGAACCTGAATCCTCGGAGAGGGATGTTCACCTGGAATACAAATTAAGACACTCAGTATTTCCAGATGCAGTCCTCTCTGCATCAAGCACAATTTCCCTTAAGAGTACACAGGTAACACACAGCCTGGTGTCTGTGTTTCTATTATCTGTTTCCCTCCAGGTCCCCAGTAAGATTCCCCACTGGTACAGTTGCAGAGTTAAATCCTCAGCCAAGTGCCCAAGCCAAGTCCTCCACCATCCTCTCTGTGAAACCAGTGTTTTGTGTTCCTGCTCCAAGTAGCTGATACACACACACTTTGAGATTTGATTTGCACACACACAGACACACACACACACACACACACACACACACACACACACACACACACACACACACACACACACACACACACACACACACACCTGGGAAAGGCTGGCACAGGTTTCCTAGCTATGCCCCCTTCTGCCTGGACTATAAGGTAGTTATCACTACCACCAAGCAGTACAAAGCCAGCTACCTAAGGCTCTTGCAAGGGTACCCAATTACACTGCAATTAATATTTATACAAATGGTAATGTTGACCAAACTGCAAGGCTTTCAGGAGTGGCCAGAGTTATCACCAAATAAAAATGTGCAAATACTCTCAAAACTTAAATATGTTCTACAAGAACCAGCCACAATGAGAAGTTTAAATATATTTAATAATAAATAATAAAAGAACATGAAAATGCTAAATATCTATTTATAATAAACACCAGAGGTTCAGTCACAGAAAATATTAAAAATAACACCAATGGAAAGTTTTACACAATTATAGGAAAAACACTATTTAGCTAGTCTCACTATCTGTTCCCGATTGACTAAAATAATTACTTTCCCTACGTACTCAGTAGAGCAAGACAAGATGCTGTGGGTGAATGGTCCTTGCTGTCAGATCCAAGACAGAATACAGAATGCTGACAGCAACCTACTACTAATATCTAAATGTTATTTTTGGCTTACAGAATGAAATCGCACACATCTGGTCATCTGACTCTGTGTCCCATGCTATCACCAACACTAGAAACTGACAGGATTTTAGCACCTATGTTACAATACACAGAGGCAGAGCTTTGCTCAGATCTCCTGGAAGTCATAAAAATGTAAAAACACTTCCCTTCTTCCTACAGGAGCTACAACCTATTCTGTAGTACAGACATCTTGTCTCTGGCTCCCTTCAAAACTGTGGGATAACATATTTATGGCTTAAGCCATAAAGTAATTTAATTTCAGATATATTTTGAAGTTTAAGATTAACCTATTCACTTCTAGTCCTCTGTTAAAACAGATACATTTAATTCAGTTAAAATAATACATGTACATTTCTTTTCCTTCCAGCAGAGCACACTGTTGATAAATTTTAACACAAGCAAACCTCACAGATACATTTTCAGTATAAGCATCTGTGCAAATCAGTTTAATATACAAATGACATAATTATTTACAAAATTCCAGCTAGCTGTGATGGCACATGTCACGCACCCACTGCTCTATTTCTCCTGGTATGGCTATTAGTGCCTGCTATCATCACACCTACTTTCATTTTTCTGAGAGATTTCATGAAGCTTTAAAGTTGGTATTTGTAGTGAATTAATCATTAGCCAAAAACTGTAGAAGAGCAGTAAATGACACTGGTGGTCCAGTACAGCATGAAACATGAAATCTGTTCATTTATAAGGAAATATATAGTAGTGAAACTTCTTATATACGCTTTCATTACGAGAATGAGACGATGGATATATGCTGCCCATGGATGTGATTGAATAGAAGCATCTTTGAAAGGCAAATGCAGTTCAGCATTATCATGCAAGTATCCAAAATGCAGAACAGAATGAGAATTCAGCTTCTGGTGATAAATATATTTAATTCTGACTTCATGCAGTATATATACACACACAGCAAATATATTGTTAAGATTTGACAAGTGAAGAGTCAAACACTGGCCTTAACATGAAGAGGTTGTGCTTAAGACTGTGAAGAAAGAATCACATGACACAGTGGCTAGTAGCTGTAGCTCCCTTTAATACATGCATCTAAATATTACACATACTGGTACATGTAACAGTTACTATTATACAATAACCAGCCATTAACATTCAAAAAGAAGCATGATGATTGGTCAGTGCAACCAGTGTGCCCGTTGTAAATCGAGCATATACCAATGGAAAAAAGTCCGGTCGCCCAGACTTTCTTCCATTACTATATGCTATAACTTTTTTCTTCCTCATTAAAAACAAAATAACAAAATGAGAAATCTGTAAAAAACACCAACAAAAAAGGGAACCGGAGCTCTATCTTAAACTGTATAACCACACTGCTAGCTCTTGAGTCAGACTGCAAAGCAGATAGTCATAAAAATATGTCAACGTGCAAGTTAAAATAATTAAAACTTGAACTTTAATATAGAAGTACAATAGACCAAATACATTAGTTAAACACTTTCATCTGAGCTAATCAGGGACTTCATCAGAACTTGCATGTCGATTTATTTTTACAGCTGTTATCTCCTTTGCAGTTCAACTCTGGAGCTAGCAGTGTGGTTATAAAATTAGAAATCCAGACAGTCCAGAGGTATGAGAGAGAGAGACAGTATGAAGGAAATACTAGGAAATCAGTTACATTATTCAAAACTAAAGAAACGTACTTGATTTTCCTTCTATTTTCTCCAGCCTATCTCTCTCGTACCTCTTAAGTGTCCGAAATTCAACCTTTATTAAAAAAAGGAGCATCAGAGATCTTCCTTTCTCCATTGCTTCCTTTTTGCAGCACTGATGTACTGCATAAGCATGGGAATGAAAGTCCCATACACATGTGTACTACATCAAGAAAGCCCCAGGATACCAGTGAAAAATGCAGAAGAGTAGCATGCTGCCCTTATACAAGGACATTATTTAAGAAAAGTAATTTTTTTGTTAAATAATGTCATTGTATAACAGCAGTTATCCATGGCTGGATGAGGGTAATGCTGGATTTACAACCTGCAGCAGGACTTCCACAAGTACGGCAGGCGCAAAGGCCCAAAACTTCTCACCAAGACAATAAACCAAAAAACACGACCAGCACTCCAAATGTGAGATGAAAATAATCCAAATTTATTTATTCATTATGAAGCAGACAAAATATTCATGTTAAGCCAACAATAGTTCACAGCCACAAACAGACTGGTTTCGGCATATTAGGCTTCATCCACTGAAAAAAAAAGCAATACTTAAAATTTCAAACGTCAACTTAACTTTCTTATAATAACCTTCTTTTTATGTGTTCAACATGGTTCCCAATAAAGTTGTCTTTTGGCATTTGCCATAATATTTTGTCATAAATAGAAGCTTTGCAGTATAAAACTGAATTAGTATCTCACTACGTTTAGCATTAAAATGATTATGCAATAACCTTATCAATGGCATGTATGTTTTTATTTTCTATTTAGTTTGGTTTGGTGACTGCTGCTAGAATGATCACTATCAAACTCTAGATTTCAATCTCCATGTACAAAGAATGCCTCTCTTTCCTAGTTTTTTTCTTGGCAACAACATTAGAAAAAAGTTGCTATTTTTTTCATCTGTTTCTTCCTTAGACTGACTGCAAGTACTAGATTCTTTACTTGACCTTTGTGAAATCAAAGTTATTCTGTAAGTCCAAACCTCCATAGATATAGTAGCAGTAGTACAAACAAAGTTAAAGGCTGAATAACAGAGAAACATCTAGATGCAAGGGCAGCCAGTGCTTATGTGATGTAACCCCTTCATATCTGCCAAGAAAACAAGTTTTTTTTTTTAATGCAAGCTTATTCTTGCTTTTTTTTGCTGCAGTCTTCAATAGCCTCTAATGAAACATCAAACACTGTGCAGCTTAAACTAGCTGCAGTTCTTAAATGTGTTTTGGTGGCTGCTGGGCTATGCTCTGAAGCAGCCCAGTAGCATATATGCTGTCTCTCCAGTCGCCAGTGATTTATATGCAGTTATGCCTGCTGTCACCTCCTTCTCCTTCCATAGTTATATCACTTAAATCACAATTCTTATTGGCACAAGCTGGGTTGTGATGCTCAGCACCCAGTAAAGAAATAGTTGCAACATATAGCTGTAAGCATCTTCCTTCCTGCTGCTGTGATTGTGCCCTAATGTACCAGTTAGGATTGTAGCTGCACATGGCAGCAAGCAAATGATGGCTTTCAAAAGTGTGAAATACAGGTGGAAACACTAACTTCTACTTATTTTGGAGGAAGAAATAAATGGCTATTGTAAATAAATACATGGGTGAAGTGACTGAAGTATTGCAGTCTCTCATTGCACTATCAGTCATAGCCTAAATATGGTTGGCATATTTTATAAGGAAGCTCAAAACTGTTGCTATGGTGACTATCTCAACAAAACAAATAAGTATAATACTCCGGGTAAGCACCACAGAAAGGGATCAGAATCTTCTGAAAAAATGGTGACTTCACAAACACACAAACAATGTCTGTCTATATATCCTGTAGACATTCTTGCAGTATGTTGTTATTTTTCCTGGCATGATTTTTATTGGAAAGATAAGTCTGCTTCCTTTGTATGCCTCTGTGTGTGTATGTTTTGTGTGTGTGTGTGTGTGTGTGTGTGTGTGTGTGTGTAATATTCACTACAAAGGAAGAAGACTCAAAAATCAGATGCCTAAAAAGGACTACCTGTAACCTGAAAATTGAAATTGTTTGCTAACAGATGAGATTCACTGCTTCCCTATTTCTAGTGCAACAGAAAAAAAGAACAAGACAAAAGAAAATTAGTGAGTTATTTCTGTGTATATGTGTGCGTGTGTGCGTGTGTGTGTGTGTGTGTGTGTGTGTGTGTGTGTGTGTGTGTGTGTGTGTGTGTCCATGCACATGTGCCTGTTACACAACTGAATGTTTAGACAGGCTTCAACTGCCTGTACTGAAAGCATATACTTTAAATGAATAAATGACTTTTCAGTAAATGCAGTAAAACACATCAGATAGCATGCGGTACCTGCCTAAACTTGCTTTGAAAACATCTGGCAATATGCTTGGCTGTACTGACTGGTGTACCTGACAGATGATTTATGCAACTCTACATAACAATATTCTTTTACATCTCCTAGGCAGAACTGAAGATGAAACTGCCAGTTATGCACTTTGTGTTGTTCCCTTTAAAGTAAAACATAAAGTACTTTCAATCTGTGTTAAATAATGTTTATTTTCAAGATGGTACAATTCATATGAATCATGTGAAATTTAAGTTAGCTTCATTATTCATGTGTTTAGCATATTCTGTTTTTCACATTAATATTAATCCCAAAAAACTAATTATTTTTGTAGATGGAATATTTAATTTATGTGATGATTATAAAGTGATGAAGACATACATATAGTTAAAATGCAAGTTAGCTTAACTTTCATGTATCTAGCGGTCTTGCATCACTTGAATTGGTGTTTGCATTTCAGTGTGAATAAATATGTTTTTCTTTTTTTTTTTTTCTTTTTGCACATTGTGGGAAACTTTGAAAGGCTCTAACCTTCACAATCATAAAACCAGGGTTCTAATCAGGGCTAACAGGATATTTTATCTTCTGACTAATGCCACTGCTGACTGTTGTACAGTAAGTGTTTTTATATACAGCAACAAATTTATCTTGAAAATTACTATAATATGGTGATTATGATAATGACAAAATGCCATTTTGACCATTTCCAAGACTAACTTGTTTCTGCGCATGATAAGTAGTTTATCTGACCACTGTCGAATGCTCATTAATAACGTTTGTTGGCGGGTGGAATGTATATGTGTCTAAGAGCCACATTCCATTATTTATTTCACTTTCATTAACATGATCACTGTTGAATGACCACTGTTCTGAACTGCTACGGGGGCATCATATGAGTTGAAATATATTACTGATATTATTATGTTTTTCGTTGTCTTCAAAATTAGACATCAGAAGTGTATGGAAAACATCATCCTCTCAGAAAAAGAGTAACATATTTTCTGTACTTTAATTGAACACTCTTTCTCAGAGTTGCAATGCCCATGGACAGAAAATAATAAAGTAATGGGCTGAGGAAATGCAGAGGAGTTTGCCCCCTTTCTTTAGCTTTCATTTGTTGTCACTGCACAAAGCTCACTTATATGTGGGTATATGTGTTAAGATCGTATGTGGAATAAAGTCATACTTGAGTAAATAATTTCATGCAATGAGGACCAGTCAGTTCTGTGTTTAGATGTGCTTGGTTTCACAATATCATGCTGGAACCTAATTAACTACTGCATATCTATAAATGTGCTCTTTCTGAAACTATGCCTGGGATGTAGTCTGTAGGCTATGACTAGTGCTGGAAAATAACATGGCATGTACAATGATACAGAAACATAGTTTTATTTATAATTGCAACCATGCAGTATAGTAATGTAGTCCCACCCTACTCAGTTGATCCTTGCAGCCCCACCTTGGTTTGAAGTCACCAGCTTCCCTTGTCTAGATGCAACCTTGGTAGAGTAACAAACCTAACTGACATGAAGGATGGTGCTCAAATCCAGCATAGTGGAATTTCTAACAATGTGCACTGGCTTGGTTAACCATTTATAGAATTTCATTTATGGCACAGGTAATTCTCATTCTAGGAAGAAAGATGAAGAATCTCCATGTCATGCTGCATCCTCTCAAGAACAGAACCTCTAAGATGGTGCGCCATACCACAAGCAATGACAAAGTTGTACTTATACTGGCAGTCCTACAATATTTTCAGCCCATCTTTTGCTTCTCCAATTTTAGCACCTGGCAAACAGGTAACTGTGACTGTCCCTTTCACTAGTCTTGTGAGTGCAGTAGTAGTTTTAAAAAACAAGAAATCTCCTATAAACAAGATATTGCCATTCTGAATCTCAGTCTTACCACTCTGCATTGCCTGAAATCAGGAATGTATTTGTCCCTCCTGGCTCTTGTAATATGCTAAAAGTAAATATGTAGATTCTACTTGCAGAGCCGTTCTATTCCTTGACTGTTTTGACAGCATAGCTTCCTTTAACTGATAGTATTTGCATTTTATCACAAAAGAATGTGGAATTTTCATTTTACCATTGGGGAATGTATACTCTGTGTGTTCTATCTAGCAGACTCTCAGCAGCACAGTCCAGATACTTGGCTGTTTTTTTTATACATGCAAGACAATCCTTCCCTTCTTTTCCTTCAGGAATGTTTGTCAATCTAGATTCTCCCTTCTGGCTCTGTCCTCTAAGTGAGATATCTTCAAATTTGTCTCTTTTGCACAGTATCTCTCTCTATTATTGTCATTGTATGACTGGTGGCACTTCTGCACCTCAGTTGCTCTTCCCATCATACTTGTTCAAAGCTTCATGGAATGTTTCACATTTGATGTGACATAATTGGTTAATATTTTACTCAACTTTATGATTTCATCATAGATTTTATTCTTCTTTTCATTTATCATTGCTATTTATTTTCCTTTTTTTCTAATAGCAGCTCCAACCGATGATGTAAAATATGGAGGGATGATACAACAGAAGAAACACGTTTTTGCTACTTTTCTGGAACAGTTTTCTTCTTTTTTTCATTTCTTTTGCAGACATTCAGGCTTTCATTGGTTACAGATGACTGACGGTTCTATGTATAGCACAAAATGCCTTTTTTTTAGGGTTGACCACATTGGAGTTCTGAAAGTTCGCCTAAACCAGCACTGTACAGAATGTGATTGTTTAACTCATTTGCATGTCATGAAACTGGGATGAGCAGTGGGGGATGAGGGACCAACCTGGAAAAAGGACTTAAGGAGGCTAACTGCCTTGGTAAACAAATTAAGTTTAAAAACATGCAAATGTAAGGTACTTCATTTGGGAGAAAGTGATATGGAAATGTGCATAATCTGGGAAAGGCCAAATGCAATTCAAATGGCTAGTAAAAAAAACTTAGGATAATGTTCACTGGGAACAAAATGGAATGGCAGCAATCAATGTTAACAAAATGCATTAATTGTGAGGTTGAATTCAGAGACAGAGATGTGGTCATAACCCTTTATAGAATACCGGTGAGATCTGTGTTGAAGCACTAAATTAATTTCTTGTGTCAATAGAGGGAGATGAACACAAAGCCATTTTAAAGGGTGAAAGGGAAAGCCAGCAGCATGGCAGAAGGCCTGAAAGAAGTATGAATAAGGAGAAGCTATACAGACCTGGTCTCTATTCTCTGGAGATTAAGAAGGAAAGAGAGGCTCAAGTGAGCAAAAGTACCAATGGGACCTATGAGGGAATCAAATTGGGACACAGGACAAGTGAGGAAGAAAACACTTAATCACTAACTTGAGGAAATGTTTTTTTTCTGGATAACAGGAAATACTTCTTTAATGTGAGCATTTTGGACAAACTGATTCACACCACTACCTCATTCAAGAGAGCTTGGGTGGGTGGAAAGTGGAACATTAGCTGCAAAATTGTTATATAAAAGGCAAAACTAACCATTGATACATGCATATGTAAGAATGTTCTTTTTAATGAATGGATAAAGTTAATAAAGGTAAGTGGAGGTGTAGGATAAGGGAACTAGTGATCATACTGGGAACTAGGTGGGAGTTTTAGGGTTAGAGTTTAGGTTCTGGTAATCCATATAGTTTTATAGGGTTGGGTGCTGGGCTTTGTAGAAGATATAGAGAGTGGGCTGGTGGGAGTTTGAGCATTTGCTTTTTCAAGCAAGTGGCAGTGTGCATGTGTGTCATGAGCTACTAGCAAACAAGCATCTGTAGTACTCTTAGTTACTCAGAGTAAGGTGAAGGGAGAAAGTAGGAAATACAGCCATGAAAGGGATGACAAGGCAAAGGAAGCCAAAGAGGAAGGACAGATGCAAACAGCTGTGATAAGTGATGAAGGGGAGACAGAGACAGTGGTGGCCACATAGGATTTAACACCACAGGGAAAGCAGAAGGCAGGGAGGGATAGCTGGTTAGATAGGAGAAGCAGCAGGCAAGTCAGAACAATGTAAAGGTCTCAAAGCAAGAGCACATAAGGGACAAGGAAGACATTAAATGTTCCTCAGGGAGGGAGGCAACAAGTGCAGAGACTGAGAATGGATGTGAGTGGTAAAAGAGTAAAGGAATAGGAGGGGAAGTAGCCTGGCCCAGGAAATGAATTAGATGTGATCGCCTGTGGGGACAGAGAAGATGGTTTTGGTAATCAAGGACTCAATCCAAGAGAAGTATTGACATTTCCGTATATGATACAGTCAGTTGGTCTGATATTTATTTATTTATTCAGTCAGTTATTCAGTTTGTTTACTGGCATAGAGCTCTGCTCAGTCCTGACCAATTTCAGTCTCAGTCTGGGGACAAACTACAAGCAATAAACAAAGCAGTAATATAGTTACACAGTAAGCAGAGGTATAAAAGCAAAACATAAAATAAAAGTTATAAATTATGAAATGAACATCAACTGTATGTATTAAAAAAGTAAACAATATCAGTGTAGAATCCTCGCAAGTGCATCATAAATAATTCACTCTTTGACAAATTAACTTAATATTTTACTTAAACATGAACAGTTGTAGGGCTGTAGAAGAGAAAAAGGAAGAGCTAGTGATGACAAAATGAGGTGGAATGTTTGTATAACTTCAGAGTCGTATGATTATGAGGTCATTATAAAAGTTAGGAGTGGTGGGTTTGATAAGGAGTGGAAATATCAGTCAATTTGCTGGGTAGAGATGGCAGAATAAAAAGAATCTTAGTGGTTATTAAAGTAGTTCTTGAAGTGAGTCACTGTTGTGATATTAAACTTTCCACAATAAATTTCACAGTTGTTATTATTAGGATAAGTATGTCTGGTTTTATTTAATGCTCAAGAAACATAACTCAAAGGATATTGTAATGCTCTTGGGTGGTGATAAATCTAGTGATTGTAGCTAGAACAGGATATCTAGTGCAATACAGGGCTGTATGTTCTAACGTCAGTTGTCAGACTTTCACATTTTTTCCAGTCCCAGCCAAAACAGATTTACAAAACTAATGTAATAATAAGTTCACCAAGGAGAGCTAGTCACATATCATGCAACTGTCATATGGTGAGGAATTTGTTCAGTAAATGAACAGGAATGCTGCTGCTGATAATAATAATGACTAATAGAAAATCCATGAATAAGTACTGCAGAAAAAACATTGTGCTTGGCCATTTAGGAATAATTTCATCCTAAGCAGCCTGTCAAGTAACGGGATCGCTGTTATTTTTAAGAAGGTTAGGCATACATTTTTTAAGACTCTTAAGGAATTTGAACTGTCTCACTGTTTCAGTAGGGCATCTAACAGAAGTGGAGAGTTATATCCGTACTGTGATCTTTGGCTTTCCTATGAAGGGATAAGATCCTGGCTTTGGGTTAGGATGAGGCTTGAACTGGTGATCCAGTACTGCAGTGTCAGATGGTCGCTGGAAGCATGACTTGATTTTTGAGATTTCAGATCAGAGGACAGAAGAGCCATCAGAGTATTAGCTAAGATGGTGTAGAAATGGGTACCTCAATGTGCAACTGATTCACAGAGTGAAAACCACTGATTCCAGAAAAAAAAATCCCTAGGGTATATCTATAACAGATCTTTTTTCAGAAATGTATTGACTGCTGTCCATAGCAATTATGGCTCACCTTTATGAAACCGTAGCAAGCTGACTATACTGATACATGAGTCAGTTGGTCTTCTTAAGGCACTTTAAATAAGGCCTTTAATGGAGTCAAGTAGAAGGCTGTATTGAACAGTTGGTCTGGTAAATGTTTTACGTTTATTTACGAATATTAGTTCCCTATCCACATGATGGACAGCTCTGAAGCCATACGGTGCATCTTCTAGAATGATGTGAAAGTTCTGAGAAGCTGTTAATTATTTATGTACGTTTTTACCATAGTATTGTACTGTACTCAGAGGAAAGCATCGACCTGTAGTTGCCAGTGCTATATGCTGAAAGTACAGTTGCGCAAGTCCTACTTAGCTGTAACAGCAGTATTCAAATTCCTCACTACCTCCCCTGGACTTTGGGTTATCTGCTAAGGTAACAAAATACTGGTCAGCTTTCAAAAGCTCAGACTCCCCTTCCTCTCTCTTCCTGTGACAGGTGATTGGCTGAGCATATCCTGAGAAGGAAGCCTTTAGCTGCCACTGGAAGTGAGTGTTCAGGCCGTTTCACTTCCACAAAGAAGGAGAGGAAAGCACCTGTAGATTTGCAGCCAATCACAATACCATATAAAAACCAAATCCAACAACAAAATCAAAGAGGTCAAAACCCATGTCAGCTATCGATAATCTGGGGGATGGTAGGGGATGTAGCCACTGAGACACTGAGGAATTCAAATATCTACTGTTATATATGCATAGTACTTACATAACTGCACTATGTTCATCATTACTATACTGCCAGTCCAGCTGTCTGGAATTTTGCAAATAATTATATGTCATTTGTAAATATCAACATGATTTATATAGAAGTGTAACAGAGAGATACTGCCAGCACAGCTGTCTGGAATTTTGTAAATGGTTGTGTGTCATTTGTGAATGTCAACATGCTTCATGTAAGATGCTTGTGTTACAACTGTATGTGTATCAAACTGCTGGCACAGACGTGTGTTGAAAAGGTATTTTACAAACTACTGAGCTTAAAGATGTAACCACAGTGTACCCTACTGGATTATAACAGAAATGTACCTGCACTACTGTAACTGTTTAGATGTAAATATTTTAACGGTGGAAACTGTAACATCAGGGGTTAACTTCAGAAAAGTAGCTGAAATTAAATTACTTTATAGCCATGTAATAAAAGGATGTTATCTTTCAATTTCAGTGCCGTAACAGACACAATGTCTAGAACTAGTGGTTTACTGTATTGTCTTGGAAGTGCTTTTATTGTTTTATGACTTCCAGGATCTGCTTTAGATCTAAGAAAAGCTTTGTCGATGTATTTTCATAGGTAGATGCTAATGCTACCAGTTGCATCAATGGGGGGGTTTACCTTGGATAGAGTCAAATGACAAGAAGTGATGTCATCCTGCAAACTATCCCAGCAGTAATATTTGAGATATTAATTTAAGAACTCTCTGAGACAGACTTAGTATTCTGTATTTTTCTTTGACTTGACAACATTAGCTGGAAGACCCACTCACCACATCTGCCTTGCTTGCTCTGTAAGTAAGTTAACTAGGATATAGTCAGGAATATATCAAAGCTTAATTTAGATGTTTTTATTTATTTGACACTGTCTTGCAATGTTGTTTTAAATATTTCCTGTGATTTTGAACTCTAATGTTACTGTGATTATATACTGAGTATTTTCTTGGTCTTTTATTATTTATTATTAAATATATTTAAACCTTCCATTGTGGTTGATATTTGTGAGACATATTTAAGTTCTGAGAGTACTTGCATATTTATTTGGTGACATTGTGGGCCATTCCTAATAGCCTTGCTCTTGGTCAAATGACCATTTGTATTAATAGTAACATTACACAGTAAGACTGCACACCCTTTATTAAGGGGGTCTATATCAGAACATCGAAGTTTTAAAACTTTGAATGTTCTAATATCGACCCGTTTTGAGCGAACACTAAAAATAGCGAAGCTGCAGAACACTGAATTCTTTCCTAGGGAAAGAATTTGGTTGGCCGGTTCTGTGGCTTCACTATTTTCAGTGCTGTGGTGGAAATTTACGTTTTGGGTTCAGGTAAGTGTGCGATTGTGTGGTTGTTAGGATTAGGGCGCGGGTTAGGTGAGTTATGGTTAGGGCGCAGGTTAGGTGAATTAGGGTTAGGGGTGGGTTAAGTGAGTTAGGGTTAGGGCGTGGGTTAGGTGAGTGTGCGATAGTGACGGACCTTAGGGTTAGGGTTTGGGTTAAGGTAAGTGGATAGATAGTAGTGTATGTACAGTTTAGTGTAGGGTTAGTTGTAGGATTATAAGTGTATGTGTGTGGATTGATGTTTTTTAGGTGTGCTTGTGTTGTGTGTATGTGTTTCAGAATAGCGAATTTTTTCCTTGGGAAAAAATTCGCTGTTCTGAATATTCGATATTATGTGGTTTAGATATTTTAGATTCGATGAAATAGCGTTCGCTATTTTCATCTTTCGATAGTGTGATATAAACGCTGTTAAGGGCCTTAAAGTAGTCGATAAAGAGTTGGCTGGTGGCAGTAATAACTACCTTATAGTTTGGGCCAAAGGAGGCATAGCAAGTAAATGAGTCTATATTAGAAGACCAAATGAAACAAATATCGACCGGCATAACAGCGAAAAGACTGGACCTGGAAGTGCTGTTTGCCAGATCACGGTACAGTAAAGATTGGAATATTTGCCCTTTCCTCAGTGTAGTGCAATCTTGGAGTTGGTATATATATTTAGCGAGGGTGTCGGGGGCACAGCTCCCCATAATAGCAAATTCAAGGTCCAGTCTTTTCGTTATGCTGTTCGATATTTGTTTCATTCGGTCGTCTAATATAGACCCCTAGTAAACCTGTGCCAGCCTTTCCCAGGTGTGTGTGTGTGTGTGTGTGTGTGTGTGTGTGTGTGTGTGTGTGTGTGTGTGTCAGCTACTTGGGCAGGGACACGAAGCACTGGTTGGACAGAGGGGGTGCTGGAGGTCTTGGCTTGGCCACTCAGCTGAGATCTCAACCCTATAGCTGTGCCAGTGAGCAGTTTTACTGGGGATCTGGAGAAAGAGGGACAAAGCAGCCCAGGACTGACTGTGGTCCCTATGTACTCTTAAGGGAAATTGCACTTGATGTAGAGAGCCACATATGAAAATACTATGTGTGAACCTGTCATCCTCCCAATGTACATCCCCATTATTGCCAGTGGTGAGGATTCAGGCTCCTTGATTACTATTGCCAGTGGTGGGGCATCACAATTACCACCACCTCAGTGGCATTTTGGGTTGATTCCCACAGCTTATCCTACCTGGGAGGTGGAAGGATAAGGATCCAGTAGCCCCTGAATAATGGTCATAGCAATGCCTGCTCTGGACCTTGAAAAGGAATCCAGTTTGTAGTGCTTTGTGAAGTTACGAAAATAGGTCCAGGTTGTTGCCTCTAGAATTCTTCTAGAGTCCACCCCTTTCCAATATGACATCGAATAGTATAAGGCCCTAGTCAAATGAGCCTTAATTGGATGAGATTTAGCATAGTGAGAGTAATAGAAAATATCAGAGGACAACCGCTATGCAATTCTTTGGTTAGAGACAGGATGACTGCTTTTAGCTCCTGTACATGAAAAAAAAAGCATTCCTAAAGGGCTCTGTTATGTCAATGTAGTACCTGTTTGCATCCAAGGTAAGCAGAACCTTTTTTACCTTTTTTTTTTTTTTTGGATCAGGATAGAACACTGGGAGATTGATGGGGTAATGCAAGGTAAAATCCAAAATAACTTTAGGCATGAATCATGGATTAGTGTGTAACACAACCCTGTCCTTGTGAAAAATTAGATAGGGTTGGCCCACCATGACAGCTTGCAGTTCAGAAGCTTGCCTTGTAGATGTCAGAGCAATGAGGAAAACAGTCTTCCAAGTCATGAATTGTAAATCAGCATGATAGGCAGGTTCAAAAGGAAATAATTTCTCAAGAAGAAAGTTGAGCTCCCACGGAGGAGGAACTGGCTTTTGAGGTGGTCTCACATGCAACATTCCTTTCATAAACTGCTTGCCCACAGAAAGAGAAGAAAGAGGGGCATCCATGGGCAGAAAAGCTGAGATGGCCTCAAGGTACACTTTAAAAGAGCACATGACAAACCATGTCTAAGTAGCTCAAACAAATATTTCAGAAGAGAAGTAAAAACACGTTCAGGACTTCTGTTATTGGCTAGGCACCACCTAGAAAATATCTTCCACTTATACACATTAGATTTTGAAGTTGTAGGTTTTCTTGCCTCCTTAAACCCCTGTTGCACATACTCATGGAACTAGTGCCTAAAAGTAGAATCATCCAGGTTGTCAGCTGCAACTGCTCTAAGATGGGGTGTACCATTTGCTCCTGATGCTGTGTGAGCAGGTTCAGTCTGTGAAGAAGTTTGTGGTAATTGTCCTTGGCCAATTCCATTAAACGGGAGAACCAGCTTTACCTGAGACAAACATGGGTTGCCACAATGATCTTTGGTAATTCTTTCTGAATCTTTAGAAGTACCTTTGATACAGGAACATTCCCAACAATGGGAATGATAAAGCATCTTTCTTCCAAGTGCGGCTGCAAGTTCATAGGTGTGTAGTAGGCTAATTGCCCTGGGGCCTTTACAAGCCTAGCCATATGATTACCCTGGCAGAGTGCCACCCAACTTTAGTTCCCAGTGCCTCTGTCGAGTAGAGTCACTGGAGGTATCCCTGGGGTAAATTTTCTATTTCCCATCAACTCATCAAGATTTCTCTTGAAGAGGGTCAGCGAGGTGCTCTGCTTGACATGTATGGGAAGTCTATTCTATAGCATGGACAGTCTCTAGGTTATGAACCTGTCCCTGTCCAGTACATTCTGTTGATTGTGATAATGAGGTTGAGGATACTGGAGCATGTGGCGTTTAGGGATTGGGATTTCTTTAGATGTAACATTCCTAACAGAGCTGGGTCAGACGTGGCTTTGTAAGTCAAGCAGAGATCACCTCTAAGTAGGTAATATCAGACAAGAATATACAGAGTTTTTTGAGTCTGTCCATACAGGACAAGTGTTTAAGGCATGGGAACCTCTTTGTGAGGTACTTTTGCAGCCTCTCCAGTTGTTGCAGGTGTCTAGTGAGGTACATGCCAAATGGGGCATTGTACTCGATGACTGGCCTAATGAGGGAAGAGTAGGGGGAGACAATGACTGCTTTCTTCCTGGATGCAAAACCCTTAGTAATGAGATGTGCCACATAGAAGGACTTTCTGACCACAGTGGCAATGTGGTGATCAAAAGATAGGTTGCTGTCAACCTGTGTTCCCAGATCTCTTATAACACCTTCTGTGTTCAGTGGACTACCATCAATGTGGTAATTCATGGGAACCGGGTTTTTCCCAAAGGGGATGATGACACATTTTTGGCAATGAGCTTAAGGCCATGGTTCTGACACCAGTCATTGGTCTCAGTGAGCCCATTCTGTAGGATGTCAACATCACTTGGGGAGTTAATAATAGCTCCCAACTTGCAATCTTCTGTGAACTTTGTCAGCCACAGTCCCTTCATGTTGGCCTGAACTTCAGAGAAGTAGATACCAAACATGAGGACCCAGGACCGAACCTTGTGGGACTCCACTCATGACTAGTCGGCAGTCTGACTTGGAGTCAGCTACTTTCACGCTGTGGGTTGTGTGTGCCAGTTTGCAACCCACCTAGTGATATAGGGGTTGATGGCTAGCTTAGCAAGTTTTTCTATGATTCCTGACTGGGGAATGGTATCAAAGGCCTTGGCCAGATCAAGGTAGGCTGTATGAACCACCTTGCCTTCATCCACAGCTCTGGTGACTGACTCAAAGAAGTCAACCAAGTTGAGCAGGCATGATCTACCCTTCACAAAACTGTGGGATGTAGAGTTTGGAGATTCCCTATATCCCTGTTTATTAGGTCCATGATGATGCATTTCATAGCTTTGCATATCAGACTCATCAGGCTAATGGGGTGATAGTTCACAGGGTCTGTAGTCACTCCTCCTTTGTAGAGAGGGATGACTGTAGCAGTGCGCCATTCGATAGGGTCAAAGCCTGAGATGAGGCTGTGATTGAACAGGGCACATAGGTAAGGTGCCAGTTCACTCTGTAGTTCATGTAGAACACAGCCAGAGATATTGACAGGTCCCATAGAAGCTGTATTCTTGGCCATGGACAGTGCTGTTTTAACCTGTGCATCAGTAATACTGGGTGCCTGGCAATCTGCTGGTATTGTGATCGGTCCTTTGGGGGGAGAAGGGGTAAAGTTGGCGCTGAATCTGTTCGCCAGTATATTGGCAATATCTGTTGGCTCGGTATAGGAGGTGCCATTGTGCATTAGCTCAGAGCAAATCTGGGTATTGCCATGGAGATTCTTTACACAACTATAGAAGGCCTTGTGGTTGTCTTTACTATCTGCTGCAATTCTGTTTTCATAGCTAGCTTTAGAGGATTTGATGAGGGATCTCAACTTTTTGTTGAGGCTGATAAGGGAGTTTTTCCAGTTTTGGGACTTCACCTTATTCCGCATCAGTTTCCTCCTCCTGCTGTAGAGTTTGTTTATGGCAGGGGACCACCAGATTGGCTTCCTTTTTTTGGAGGAGAGCATCTTGGTTCTATTGAGTATGGCAAGATCCATGCATTTGTGTACGTGTTTGTACGGTGCACTGGTATATGATCATAGAATCATAGCAAGTTACTAGGCTATTGGCCCTGAGGCCCTTAGAAGCCTAGAGAATAAATTAGCCCATGTTCCTAGAAGTCAGCACTCAATGCCCCTGTCCAGCAGGGACACAGGTGGAATCCCAGGAGTGTATTTTCTATTTCCCATCCAGTCATCCAGGTTTCTCTTAAAGAAGGATAATGAAGTACTCTGCTGGACATGGAGACGGACTCTATTCCACAGAATGGGGGAGTCTCTGGAAGAGAAATGTCTCCTGACAGCAAGTCCTACTGTTGGCGCAGACCAAGTTGAGGTTTTGCATGTGGGTCACATGAGTGGAGTTTGGCTTGTGGATATGCAGCAATTTCATCAAGATGGGGTCAGAGACTGCTCTGTATGGCAGACATAGATCACCTCTGAGGAGTCTCATGCATGAGATGGAGTAGAGGGACAGGGCCTTTAGCCTATGTAGGGTAGATGTTTGAGGCCTTGGATTCTCCTGGTTACTGAACCTCTGTGGTCTCTCCAGCTGCTTCATGCCGAAAGGGACATTATACTTGATGATGGGCCAGATAAGGGAGGAGATTCGGCAGTCATGCAACTATTCTCTATTTGCATGGGTGCCATGAAGTTAGCCACCTCTGTTTTTAGGACCGCAAAGTTAGCTTTGGAGAAGTTTTTCATGGTGGTTTCCTTTGTGGGGGTGGGTGGGGGGTGGGAGATATGTGGATTTCCAAGGTGATTAGTTTGTGGTTGGATCTAACCAGGGAGGAGCTATTGGTGTAGAGCAATGGTCGCCCATGTTAGTAATGACCAGGTGAAGGATGTTGCTACCTTTAGAGGGGGTAAGAATGATTTGGTCTAGGGCATTGGAATTAATGAACTACAGGAAATGTTGGGCAAGTGTATTGGTACATGAGTAGCTTTCCCACTTAATGAAGGGGTAGTTGAAGTCACCTAGAATTAGAGTGTTAGATTGGACCCTAATATTCTCCAGGGTGCTTTAGGAACATGGAGTGTGAGTCTTGGGACATGGTTAGGGACCTATAGCAGGCTACGACCTAAATCGCTGTCTTACCCAATATTAGCTGCATCTGAAGTATCTCTGATGCATTATGTTGGGCTACCATTTTGGAGGTGTGTGCATTTTTTATGAATATGGAAACACCACCGCCTTTGGAGCTTCAGTGCAAGTTCTGGGGCCAAAAGGTATGGAATGAGTTATAACCTGGTAGTGTAGAGGTGCTTTCTGCTGCAATGAACCAGGTCTCTGTTACAGCACAAATGTTGATGTTCTCCATTTTAAGGAGTGCTTCGAGTGAGTGCATTTTGAGATTTAGACTTCTAGCGTTGAGCAGCATGACCCTCAGACTGCATTTGTTTGTAGCTGTTATAGTGGTAATTTGGTCTTTGGAATGTCGCCTAAAAAAGGCACTATAGGGGTGGCAATAGCCTTGGCCAGTATCCGGAAGCCCAGGGGTGACAGATGCAGACCATCTCTGGCAAAGCATCAAGGTCTGTCAATCATATCATCCCAGGCAGACAGATATTGGATCCCCTTAGAATGACACCAGAAACTTAGCCAATTGTTGAAATCAATCATTTTCTGCTTGTACTGTGGTATCATTCTGGGTGATGGTAGGATGCTGCTCAGGGTTAGGGTCATACCCACCTGGGCTACATAGTCCGAGAGCTCCTCCATGTCTGTTTTCATGTAGTCCAGGGAGGTACGTCTCAAGTCATTCACACCCACGTGTACAGTGACTGAGTCATATTTATTCCTGTTGTTGAGGGACCTGAGTCCGTGCATTATGTGGTGGATCCTGGCACCTGACAGGCAGCTGACTGTTACTTCCTCCTTATTCAACCTAGTGAGTGGGACATCAGTGTGCCTCACTATCGAGTCACCTATGAATAGTGTGCTGGGCATGCTGTTTTGCCTTAGGGGCTTTGCTTGAGTGGCGCACTGTTTAGGAGAGTTATGTGTCTCATGATTAGTATTGTGTTGTGGTGGCCGAGTGCGTTTTTGCCTTGGAGGTCTCTGCTGTTTGGGTAGATTTTTATTGAGAGCCTACGAAAAGGTGGGTGTGTGGTTTGTGTTTTTATGTGAGTCCAGGATCAGCTTAGTCTGCCACTGTGTTTTGCTCTGATGGAATGTATGAGGCCTGAAGAGTAAGAGAATGCTGTAGAGCCAGCTCCCCAGTAATCATTGCCAACTGGCAAAGAGGGTATGACCTAGTATTTCCTTCCTTGTTCAGGTATCAAATCACTGGAATGCTGTCTGTGACCACTAGAAGAGGATCCAGAGTCCATAAGTGGTGAAGAACTTTTAAGGCATGAATCATTGCAAACATCTCTTTTACATTTATGTGCTTTCATGCATGCAGAGGACACCACAAGCCTTAAATTTCAACTTCCATGGACACTATTCCCCATGCATAATCTGAAGATCATCTACAGAGATTAGATGGGGGTCTGAAGAGACAGGGAGTCCTCGATTCAGAGACAACTGATCCTTCCACTGCTGCAGTTCCTGTTTCACATATCCCAGTACAGGTACCTGAAATCCAAGCAATGAGGGTACTAGGTCCAACAGTTCTTTAGGTACCATTGGATTCTTCTCATGTGAAGTCTGACTAATGGAATCACGAGGATCATTGATATTATGAAGCTTATAATTTTGAGGAACTATCTTGCTGAGGCCACATCTAGAATAAATCAATCCAAGAAAATGCCCTGAAAAGTAAAACTATGTTTTCTGGCAGGAGGACCATCCGTTTTACTGTGTCTGTTAAACATCTCAGGAAAACAATTAGTTGACAGGGTGTGAGAAAGGACTTTTGAAAGTTCAGTTTGAAGTCCAAGTGGGAAAAGAGGGATGCAACCTTGCCTAAGGACTCCAAGTACCTAGATACAGAATATGAAAAATTATGCAAAATAAGGAAAATGTGGATGCCTAGCATTCTGCAGTAGGCAAGCACTGGCGCCAGATAGTTTGTAAGTACACCAGGTGCAATAGATAGCCCAAAAGATATTGCTGAAAACTGATAATGTAAGCCAGACACAGCAACTCTCAAAAATTTCCTGAAATTGGGAGAAATATGAATATGATTATAAACATCCTGGAGCTATAGAGTCACCATGAAACCGTGGTCTTTAAATAATGGTAGGACTAACAGTAAGGTGAGCATTTTGAATTTTGGGACTTTTACAAAGGTGTTTAGAAAGGACAAATCTATGACAGGTCTCCAGGAATGCTCCTTTTTGGCACTAAAAAAGATTCTGGAGTGAAATCATTTGCATTTGTGTAACACAGACACTAGCTCTATGACTCCGGCTTCTACTATGTGATGGAGCACTGTTGGAAACAACTCTGTCTGTTCTAGTGACTGTGGGGGAATTCCTCTGGGGGGTGGATTTTCTATCCACTGCAAGTGTATCCCCTCTGAATTATTCTCAGAACCATCTTGACTCTGACTACTTGTTGCCAGGCTGCAAGTTTGAGATAAAGCCTGGGGGAAGGAGGAAGAGGAAGGGCAGGGGGAGTAGAGGTGCTCTGTGACTTGGCACAGGCATTCCTTTACAGGGAGTTGTTTCTTTTTTCAGAATACCCTTGTTTAATTTTGAAAATTATCCTGCTGCCATTTCTTTTTGGATTCCTGATTTTTGTTGGTTGGGATTTTTGATTGTTCTGCCCCTTGAAGGAAGACACCTTGTTTAGGGAGAACTTGGGTATATAAAACATGTATATACCCCATACATTAATATGCCTCTACCATCTAACTGTTTGAGAATCTGTGTAACAGAGAGCCTAAACAGCAATTCATACCTTAAAGATGCATTCAAAATTTCAACTGTTAAATCATTAGAGACGTTCTGATTACACACCCAAGCATACCATCTTAATAGACTAGAAGAAGCAGCATTTCCTGAGACTGTATCTACACATTCAAGCACACCTCTCAAAGCATGTTTCAAAACCTGAGTCAAATTAGAAACAATTTCATTCATTTTGTTCTACAAGTAAGGATGCAGCAAAATCATACAAACCGTATGCATACTGTAAACTGAAGTTTCATATATCCATCCATCCAGAACCCCTTTTTCCCACTTTTGCACATGGGGTCAGGGTGACATTTCAATAGTGACAATCACGTAGAGCTAAGATTTACACCACTGGGTGGTGGGAGTAGATGAAGCCAAGCAGTCCAATGAGAATAAAGACCTGTCATATCCGAGGAGACCCTATATTTTCTCTGAGCCTTTTTTAGAGACTGCTGGAATATATACTTGTCCTACAAGCAGCTTTATAAACATCTTCCAAAGCTGATAAGACAGGGGGTTTAGCCACATAATTGGTTATCTCACCCTTTATAAGATAGTATACCCTGCCTAACTCTGGGGTAGTTCACAAATACTCCAAAGGAAAAACATCACTAAATCTAGCAATCATCTGAAGAAAAGTGAACACTTGTTTGGAGTTGAGTTCAGGTTCACCTTCCAAAGAATCAGAGTGGACTCAGTGTCAACTAGGAAATCACCACTGTCCTCATCAGATTCCTCATTATTCTCTAAAACAACAGAAGGGTCTCTAGCAAAACTAGCAATAGAGCCATGTATGGGAATGCAACCACTAGAATTAGCTGTCTGCAAAACACCCATAGCCAAGGAAGTCACATTATCAGCTGTAAGATGAAGTTTATTTTTATTTTTCTTGTGAACTTCACTACTAGATCAAATAGCTGGGGATGGAATATTATGTCTGGCATATGGGGTCTCATACTATGTACTACTCCTGCCCATGAGGATGTGTCTAAACCCCATTCCATAGTGGCCAAGAAATGTTACACTAGAGGGAGATGGAGAAAAAGGTAAGTGGTCTGTGGGCTGAGCCGTGGCCCTGACGAAATCACTAACGTTATGCTGAGGCATACTTTTATTTTGTTTTTTTTCTTTTTAGGTACACCCAGCTTTGATGGGGGGGGGGTGTACCAGAGTTAGGATCCATTAGGTCAGGGGACAGAACACCAGCCAGAATAATGAATTGACAATACTGGATAGTATATCACAATAAACACTTAAAGTTTCTAGAAATAAGTATATCCCCACACAACTAAACTTTGCCAAACTGTCCTCTAGTCAGAAAAAAGCACAGTCTGAATTGTGTTCAAAATTCTTTTACAAGTGACAGAAGTTGAAGAATTTCCTGCACACAAAGTCCAAACACCAAAGCAACGGATGTGCCAAACTAGTGTTAAAAATTAGCTCCACACACTAACTATTCTAAACTGCCATAAAATAAAGCTTAATAGCAATGTAAACTATATTTTCTTGCCAGGGAGAGAACAATATCTGCAGTACATTCAAAAAACTTCATTTGAGGCAAAACTGCAGTCTAATGTTAAAAGCACACAAAGCAGAGCCATACATATAATAAATAATGTATAAATGCTGAAAAATATCAACTTCAGCAATATTCTCCTATCAAAAGATGAAAATAAAGCAGAGCAACAACAGTAAAGACAGCAGTTATTAATTAGCAGTTCTAACAACATAATAAACCCATTGTGTCCAACAGCATACATACACACTCCACTTCTGAAGAAACTTTCAACATTTGTCAAAGAGAAGCCAAATAAATATTGCTACAAGGAGAAATTCCCCAGGAACTACTGTCAACACTGATAGAAATAAAATATCAAAACAAATATATATTTTTAAACAAACATAATAGAAGAGAATAGTAAATCTAATAATAACATGAGGCAAGAGGATTCCCCAAATGGGGCTTATCTGAACAATAACCTGAAAAATCAGCACTGGATCGTGTGCTAATTAACTGGGAATCCTATATGACACCAAACGTATTGGCACAGAGATTCCTGGATTTTGTAAACACAAACTCCCTGGACCAGATTGTTAGGATACCTACCGGGGTGCAACCATACTGGATCTGGTCCTCACTAATATGGGAGAGTCCTGCACACCCCTAGTGTAATGTCTTCTCTGGTAAGGCCAGACCACAAAATGGTCTCCTTTGCAGTAAAAGTAAAACCTGGACTCCAGCTAACCCTTGAATATTCAGGAACTACTCTAAGGCTATCTTCCTGCTATTATGTGATAACCCAGCAAAATTTCAAGCCCCCATAAACCATGAGAACACTGCTGCCTATGCAGAACTGTTCACAGAAACCTTATACAACCATGTTAATAGCTGCATAGAGGCAGCTGCACCCACCAGGAATAAGTACAGAACTAATTAAAAAAACAAGCCACCCAGGTGGAATCACAAAATCAATAGGCTGTATAACAGAAAGAAGAATATTATTGCAAAAATTAGGAGGTGCAGCACCCAGCAGGATAAAAGCACTCTCCTCAAACTAAACAAACTCAACGGACAAATAAAGTCTACCAAAGTCAAATTTGAGGTAAGTTTGGCCTCCAGGACAACCACAAGGCATTCTTTAGCTATGTCCGCAACCTCAAAGGCAATACAGAATTGTGTGCTGAGCTCATTGTAAATGGAACCACGTAAACTGAACCAACCTACTGGTTGACAAATTCAGCTCCAACCTTTCTCCTCTCTCCTCCTCAACTTCCCTCACAAAATATCATCAAATATAACTCCCCCCTGCTATCACTACAGCAATAGTTCCTTAATGCTCTCTTTAAGGCCAAGAACACTGCATCAATGGGCCCAGACAAAATCCCAGGATGCCTTCTAAATAGCACAAAACATGACCTATCAGGCAGTCTGGAATTGCTATTTAATTGTATCCTCCAAACAGGTTTCATGCCTCATGAATGGAGAACAGCAACAGTCATCCCTCCGCACAAAGGTGGGCCATCTACAGATGCACAAATCTCACTAGTCTTACATGCAAAGCCATGGAAAGAATTATCATGGAAATTATCAATAATGATATAGTAAACCTCCAGACACTGGACCCAACCCAGTTTGGTTTCTTCAAGGGCAGGTCATGCCTACTCAATCTGGTGGACTTCTTTGAGATCACCAAAGCAATGGATGAGGGCAAAATGGTTCAAACTGCCTACCTTGACCTGGCCAAGGCATTTGACACAATACCCACTTGGGTATTGTTGACAAACTCAAGAGATTAGATACAAATCCTATCTCACTCAGTGGACAGCCAAAAGGCTCATAGACAGGACCCAGGAAGTTAGGGGTTCCTATTACGTTATCGAATTGCTGAAACTTCGAAACTGTAAACATCAAAAACAGTTAATCAAAGTTTCCACAATTCGAACGTAAAAAAAAAGAAGAAAAAAAAAGGTGAACAGTTAAATAACTGTTGTAAGCAGGGGGCAAGCCCGCCCTGCACCCCCCACACCCCCCGCTCTTTAAATATACCAACTCCGAGATCACACTACAGTGCAGTAAAGGGAAATATTCCTTTTCTGCACTATAGTGTGATCTGGGAGTTGGTATATTTAAAGAGCGGGGGTTGCGGGGGGTGCAGGGGGCTTGTTCCCCTGCTTACAACAGTTAAATTATGTTTTTTTTTTTTTTTTACATTTTCGAAATTATGAAACAGAGAACATACAAGTTCGATCTTGTAGTGTTCAATGTTTCATGATTTTGATAACGTAATAGGAACCCAGGAAGTTAGAACTGGGGAATCCACCTCTACAAAGAGGCCACTCACAAGTGGAGTCCCTTAGGGATTGGTCCCTGGACTGCTCCTTTTTGGCATTTATAGGAGCTGTCATTGAATCCCACACTGACACAAGTATTCTCCTGGAAGGGCTGACACAGACAAACAACTGGTATCAGAGCCAAGGACTAAAACTTAATGCCAGGAAATGCATAATAGTATCCTTCTGGAAGTCATCTACCCCTGGTAACTATCATATTAACAATACACCCCTTAGAGCTGACCCAATAGTCAGGGACTTAGGACACATGCTGACAATAATCTAGCCTTTGTGCATCATCATGTGCTGAGAGTAGTGAGGAAATCATTGTGTGTTGTGCAACTTATAAACAAAAGTATGGCATCTAGGTCCAAAGAAGTCATTGTTTCGCTGTATTTGGCATTCATCAGATCTATCACTGAGTACAATGTCCCCTTTGGCATGTACCTAACCAGACATATCCAATAACTGGAATGTCCACAGAGGTTCTTCACTAAAAGAATACATGGTATAAGTAAAATGTCCTATACAGACTGCCTCGAGGCCCTATCCCTGTATTCTGTCTCCTACAGACTGTTGAGGGGAGATCTATGCCTGGCATATAGGGCATTGTCAGATCCCACTCTGATGGACCTCCTGCATATCCACAAAACAAACAGCACCAGAATTACCTGTTCTAAAGACTCAAACCTTGCCTGTGATATAAATAGGACCTGTTAGAGAGACAGGTATGTAACCCAGAGACTACCCCATCTCTGGAACAGGCTCCCCATCCATGTGAAGCAAACTTGCTCCCTAACCCGATTCAAGTGTAACTTGGACAACTGGATGGGGAACAGGAAATTCATCCCTGGTTTGGCACCTATGTCTCTAATGGACACAGGCAATTTGTAAATGGTTCATCTACCAGGCCCTTGCTTGTAAATGTTTCATCTCCCAAGCCCATGTTTACACTTATCAAGGGTACCAGTACTTGTCAGAGATTTGGGATGCATGGCTAGGCTTTAAAAGGCACGTGTGGTCATTAGTCTAGTAAACACCTATGAAGCCATGAAGAGTCAGAGGACTTTCTTCTTTTGATGGCAGAAGAACACTGAACACTCACTTCCTGTGACAGCTGAAAGCTTCCCTCTCAGGATATACTCAGCCAATCAGCTGTCACAGGAAGAGAGAGGGAGGGAGTCTGAGCTTTTGAAAACTTGCCAGTACTGGGATACCTTGGCAGATAACCCAAAATGCCACTGAATCAGTGGGAATAATCAACATCTCCATTCCAGATTTCTGGTATGACATTTGTGTTAATATATTAATGATTCAACTGATTGACATATGGATAATATACATACTCACCTATAACATTTTTGAGGAAGGTTTTCTGTTGTTGTTGAAACCCAATATGACTCTGAGTACTAGTTCCTATACTGTAGAGAAGGACACTTGCTGAATTTGAAAAAGTGAAGAGCAGCTTGCTTGTTGAGGTGGTTGTGGTTTGCTGAATGCCTCTGCAGCATCATTGTCGAAGGATCTGATTGGTAGATTGTTTAAAGATTTGCCCAGGGTCATTAGAAGTTAAAGCAGTACTTTTCAGAACATTTTAGGTGAAGTTGGGGAGGAGTCTGAAAGGTGAGTGATATAATTCCTTTTGGCAGTTCTGCAGAGATTTTTGTGGATATGATCTAGAAGAGCCATAGCATCCAAAGGGGTTATAAAGATGGTACTAAAGATGTCACTAGCATCTTCCAGAATAAACAGTAATAATACTGAAGACAAAGTGCAAAGTACATGTAAGTGACAGAAGTTTTCAGAGTTGATGCATTTCACAAAAAATTCAGTAGATGCAACTTGAGGGCTTGGTATGCATATAACAACCCAAATTGTGAATACAAATGAATGGCCACTCATACAGGCTGGCATTATGCCAGCTGTTGCAATGCTAAAGGGAGTGCTTTCAGCTTGAGCAAGAAGTAAGCTGAGTCATTTGGTACAATCCACGTATGTCTGACACTTGGCTTGCTGCATCACAGATCCAAGACATGTTTGAGTCTTACCTTGTGATGAGTTCACCATTTACTGTGTTTAATATCACATAATAGAAATGACTAGTTTATTATTTGAGTGTTCTGGAGGAAAGCAGAGGCATCCAGTCAGTAGCTAGCTGTTTGCTTAGATACACACTCACATACACACTCACACACACACACACACACACACACACACACACACACACACACACACACACACACACACACACACACACACACACACACGTGCGTGCACACACATTTGGAGTTGGAAGGAGAGCTGACAGAGGGTTTTGTTGCCTTGAGTATACTTTCCACAGCTTTATGCTTGCTGTCAGCCTCTTTACAACATGTCAGCTTTCAAGATATAATCTGACAGCTGTGTTGCTTCGATGCCCTTCTTTGGACTGGATCCTGTTTCCCTGTAGAGACCACTGTCTTTCTTCTGTATCACAGAGCTGGGAAACACTTATCTTGTTACCTTATTCTCTTGTGTTACCACATCTTATTCTTTCTGAACAGGAATCTTCCAGAAACAAAGTACAACAATATTAAGCTCAGCAAGACACCCAAGCACCAAGGAAAAACAGTTCTACACTCTGAAACAGTTAATTTTCTGGAACAAAATTCCTGAAAGCAGTATGTCTCTTTTATGTTATAACAAGGGCTGTGGGCAATGTTTCGATCCAGAACAAAACTCAGATGGTAAGTGAAATACAATGGCTGAATATTTCTAAACTCATAAAAAGGGGTTCTTTATAACTGGAGAAACAGTAAGAATAAAAATAAACGCTGAATACTGGATCAGAACTCTGAATGATATTTTCATTTCTAAATGGGGACTTGTTAATTTTTTGTTTCCTTCCAATTTGTTTTCTCTGTAAAGACATCTGTTTGTTCTCTTTTAGATGAACTCTCCATGCTGAGTTAAAACAGTCCTAGGGCATGTATTCTTGTGACAGATATGTGAAATGCATTATATTGTTCTATGGTTAATAGGTATAGATCAGCTAAGGTCATCAGGATCAATTCAGTTACCAGTTAACAAAAAAAAATTAAATTAAATACATTACATATCTCCTCTTCCTTGTATAAGTATCTAGTTTATTTTAAGTTTAGTAAAACTACTGCTTTGTCTTTTCTGTAAAGGCAGTTTATCTCAATTTTGGAAGACCTGTCAAAAATCTCTCCTGTTTTTATTGGTGCTGTATTTAACTTTGTACTGTTTTGTACCATGACTGTAAACTTATAGTAGTATAATGGTGTTTCTGTTTACTGACATGAGTCTGACTTAAGATCCTTAACTGTTATTGATTTTTTGTTTAAGTATTGCATGGTACAGCATGTAACAGCTGTATAAGCAGCTGTGCTGTCGCTAATGTTCAGGCAGCCTTATCACAAGCATGTGTCAGCCTCAAAGTCATGTGGTGCTGCCATTCCCTGTCTGCAGTAGCAAAGCTCTTTGCCTAAAATAAAACCATGCAGCACTGTTGTAGTCTGCCTACATGTGGTCAGTTAATACGATTTCTTAGAGCAAGTCCTGACTTTATGACTACTGATTGTGGTTGTGGCTGGAGTGATAATTATTTAGTTACAATGTATGGCCATTTGAGGACTAGACTATTTGCTGCTAGCTTATGTTTTCTAGGCTATAAGAAACTGTGCCTTGACAGGCCTGCAAGTGTTGACTGTATTATGATGGGTGGCTATCTGCTTTTCTAAGCCGTTCGTTAGTGGGTGATCAGATGCAGAGTAGGCATTCATTAAACTCCTGTGCACCTGAGGAAGATGAGTCAGCTGTAGTGCTAGCTCTCTTAGTGAACTAGAACTACTCAAGATGTTTTTGGGAGACCTGTACAGAGACAGCAGAAACAGTTCAGCTCTCATATCTTCCAACTATACCCTGGGGCATGTGTCATTGTAGAACCATTGCCTAAGGCATCTATTCTTTTTATTACGTTAGACCAGTCTTTATAGATATATTCTTCATTATACACCAGGATCCCGTGTGTATATTTAGGAGCCTGATATGCAGTAAATTAAATATATTGTATTATAGGTTTAGGGAATGTGCTCCCTATAGTGCAAGGTACTTCCTTTATGATATATACCAGACCTTGCATACCACAATTATTCTTTTTTTCACTGTTTTTATCTTTTAAGTTTGGATTGCTCTTTCCCATTTATTTCAAAGGAACACTGCAATCATATAAGCTACCTTTTGAATCATGTTTTACTTACATTCTGTAGCTTTTTAGAAATGTAGCTGTCCTGTGGGAGTTTCTCTGCTAGTATAATGGGGGAAAGTTTTATTCTTTCTTTTATGTTTTCGTTAATTTCATAAGAGATTTGATACAGTATACTTAGGGTTAGGGTTTATAATATGGTTCTAAAGTTTAACATGCTTTAAAGTTTTCCTTGTAGATTATTAGTTTTATGTTAGCTTTATTGCTATGTTTTTCAAGTGCCTAATTGTGCTTCTTTTAAGTTTTACTTTTTTGTTTTAATATTTTGTTATATTTTGTTCTAGGGTTTATAGCTGGATAAGCAGTGTTGCTTTTGGGTGGCTTCTGTACAAGTGCAGTGTCTGGCTTTTTTTGGAATGTATGCAACTAGAATTAAGTTACAATATTGGAATGTTTTAATATGATGCAATTTAGGTGTGTACACTGTTTTGTAGTATGTATGCATGTATCAATGTTTTTAGGTTTAGTAGTATATTGTGTTAATTTTCAACTTAACAGTTCTGATGTAGGGATGCATTACATATTTTGCCTTTTAGTATACTTATTTTGTTTGGTTTTATTTTTGGCATATCTACAACTGGCTATGATCAAATTCCTTCACTGTCAAATGTCCAAATTGCAAGATACCAAGGAACAGAATGCCATTCACTGTTTTCCAGAGGAATTCACTGACAGTGAGATTTGTAATTATGCACCAGCAGTGACTCCTTCCTTCCTTTAGTGAGATTTCTCCCTTCTGCATGTGTGTGCAACTGTGGAGTTTTTATATAAATGTTCAGAGGTGTAGCCAGCTGCACCTGAGGAAAATGAATGGTAGTAGGGTCTCCTATGACGGTGGCAGAGTGGAAGGAGTGCGTGAGGGGAGGGTCCATAATGGACAGGTGAACTGGTGGGATAAAAAAAAAAAAAAACAGAGGGAAGTCCAGGAAGAGCTTGGTGGTGCTGTAACTTAATATGGATGATATGAAGCCACAAGGCTGCATCTTGAGACTGAAAAGGTTTGTCTGCTGTAAAGACTACATACTCTTATTGTATTAAGACTAAGCACATCATCCAAAGATTTATGTATATGCTACCCAAAATTTCTTTACACTCCTCACATCATAATTAAAGCTTAAAAATGGGTACAGTTGGAGACTTTATCTTTTTGCCTCCACAGACATTTGTGTTTTGCATTTTGGTTCCTCAGTATCTTGCAGTTTGAGATTTCATAGGGGAAACTTTGTTTTCAGAAGATTTATGCTTGTGGTGCAGCTTTGTTGCTTTTAGGCAGGCAGAGTTGTTCTATTAATGTGTGTGCATGAGTGTATACTGTATATGTGTGTGTGTGTATACACACGTGTGTGTCTTTTAGCTTTAATTATATTGTGAGCACTGTATATAAAATCTGGGTGGCGTATACATAAATCCTTGGATGATGTGAGTATTCTTAATAAAAAATAATTTGTAGCCTTTACAGCAGTTATACTTAGTCTCAAGGCACTGCACTGTGGCTTAGAATCATCCACATTAAGCTAAAGTATCACCAAGCTCTTCTTGGTTCCCCCTTAGATAGCCAAGATATCAAGCTTGTAGTGACGGTTCCACCCTTACAGCAAAGTCAGTTTGCTGTAGATACAGAGGGCATTAATATTTGCTAGTTTTACCTGATGGGAAGATAAGAAGCTATATTGTATATTGAAGAATGGCTTTCAAATGATACATTTAAAGGTTATTTTGTATTATTAAAAAAAGTACATATAAACAATTAATGTTGATTTTCATATACTTAGAATTAGTACATTTTTATTGGTTTTAATTGACTTTAATTTAAAAAAATACTATTTTTGGTACGTGCTATGAACTTTTAATATCTACATACCACTGCATTAATAAATTATTTGAAGGATAGCACCTCAGAAAAACAGCGCTCACCTCATTATATTCTACAGTGTCTGTAGTGAAACATGAACCAAAGTACAAGGTATTGAGAGAGAACCCCAAAATTTGTAATTTTCCTGGCATCAAATAGAAGTGCACAATCTGCTAAGCCAATAACACTGACAGGTATGACAATGCTTATCCCAGTATTTACAAACAAACTAAAAAAAAAAAAAAAAACAGTGTGTATACAAACGTGGGATAAGGAAGTGGGCAGTGATGGAGACATGATTAGGCACAATTTTAATATTTAGAGTTCAGGTTCAAGGGGATAAGCACCTCATTTCAAATGGACTATCCTCTTGGGTGCTGAAAAATGGAAGTGCTGGATTAATCTCATTACTCTCCAGAAAAAACTGCAAAGTGTTTCCTCTCTCACAATGGGGAGATGAGGAAGGGGCTATATAGATAAGAATTATTCATCTGTATTCCATCTTAGGAAAGAATTCTGCATGATGGGCTGATGGAGTTGATAAATGTTAGTTTTAGTAACAGGCAAAAACACAACAGTCATTTTGTCAGACACATCTATCCAATGTAGTACTATAAGTTGGTAACTATGAGTGCTAACAAATGGAACCCACATGATACTATGTATTAAGAATTGGCAAGGCATTTGACATTACTTATAAGAAAGTGGTGGAAAAAGTAAGGTTTACAGTGGTGAGTTCTATACTTATAAGACAGATAAGGAAGTAGTTATCTAATGAAACACATAGGGTATCATTTGGTCCAATCTGTTGAATGAAAATCCATTTACATTTGCATTTTTTTCAGCGGCTGTTCTTGGACTGGTACTGTTTAGCTTAATTTAGGTCTGTTAAATTTGTTATATTACAACATTAAATTGTATAAAAAAGCTAAAAAATAAGGCTGACCAGTTTGTGGAAAACACTAAGATGCAAACGTGATTTTACTGCAGTGGGCATGGGTAAGGCTTCAACTGGAATAGCGTTTTTAGTTTTAAAGGTGGGAGAGGGACATTAAGTTGGTTTGGTGTGTGTTTAAGTGAGAGCTAGCAAGAAGTTATAGAAATGAGTGGCAAGACTGATAAAATCTTCCTCAAAGCACAAGGGATATACAGTGAGATGAAAAATGAAAGGTGAGATATGATATGGATACAATGCACCATCAAGGGGCAGACTGATTATTCAAAACTGAGGCACGATGAGAGGGTAGTAATGATAGACAAATAGCAATGGTTAATTTAAGCTGTCATCATGAAACATTTCTTCATGCACCTAGTGATATACCAAGAGTATTGGTGTTAAAGCTGCACAGACTATAAAAGAGTAGAAAAGGAAGAAGGGAGGATCATCTGCTTAGGTTCACCTGCATCATTCATACAGACTTGAAGTAGAGCTTTTCCATCATCATCTTTCTTTACTTGTCTGTTTTGCATGTATTACAGGTATACTGAGAAACAAAATGAAACAACAGATAAATAAGGTATTTATTTTTAATATACTACATAAATCTAAAGAAACCCCAAATAATCCCAAATGGTTCCAGCAGTAGTCTTTGGTATGTTCTGGGACAATTTATAATTGAACTACAAGATCTGATACTGGTGGATATGCACCATATTATGTAACTGTATTACTCTGCATCCTTTCTACTACATTGGCTATATGTATTTATTGCTTGGGCTTTTCTCCCTGTGACTCCACTGAAAAAGGGCTTTTCTGCTCATCTGAACTATCTTAAATGAAAATAAATAAACACATGCATGCATAAATAACCGGGCACTATACACACATCTCTCTTCCTCCAGACTTGTTTGCCATTCTTAGTTACCCACAGGGCTTTTTCTACTGGATCAGATATCAACAACAAAGGTTAGTCCCTCTTTGATGCTTTTAAGAAGACTTATTTGGTTAGGCAGTAAATGTAGTGTTCTGATGTAGTGAAAGAGAAAGAGAAAGAGAGAGAGAGAGAGAGACAGAGACAGAGACAGAGAAATATGTGTGATGCCTATTTAAATTTCAAAAAGGTACTAAGCAGGATCATTGGAATTCAGACATTTCAGTTTGTGAAATACCATGCATTACTAACATTCCGCAATCCTCAGGCTAACCTACAGGCCACTGAAGCATTGGTGGTCGAGTGACTTTATGCTGAAAATTAAATGCTGCACTGAAATGTGTTGCACTGTGTGAGCTAGCAGAGTGTTTTTAATGTTTTTCTCTTTTCTCCAACATTAGAGTTACTACATATAATTTAGGGTGGTGTGGTAGTTCAGGGGGGCTTGCCACTGGCGAAAAAAAAAATGTGTTGAGTTTTTCGATTCACCATTTTTGGTGTTTTATGTTTGATAAATATGGAGTTAAAAAACTACTTCAGTCACACATAGGTAAAACTATTTCTCTTGCCTTACGGCTTGACCTGTTACAAAATCTTTGCCAGCAACCAGGGCATAATTACCAGTGGCTACTCAACCACACCACAGGGTTAACATCTTCCTGGTAAGAGACTACAGTCTATACCAAACAGTCTGAAACAGCTTATTTCAGAATTTTTCAATGTAAGAATTTTATTCTGAAATTCCTCAAACTGACCAATCCATAAAAATAAAAAGATGGATAATATAGAAGATTATGATCAGGTCTTTGATCATAACCAGCATAATATGTGCTTGAGATATGGATGTCAAGAAATTCAACTTAACAGCAAAGCATCCATGTTGAGAACACATAATATAAGATTATGGTCAAGAAAGAAAGAAAAGTGTTTTACTGTCTTGGAAAGCACTTAATGCTAACAAACAGCATCAAACCTCACAAGAATTCTTGACAGATCCAAAAATTGTGAGTGTGTGTGTGTGGGAGGGGAGTAAAAAACAATTTTTAAATATTGCTCTAATCAAAGTTAATAGAACAACAGGTTTTGCATCACTATGCATTTTCAGAACAATTAGAAATATGAAACTCTGATGTCTGGCATCATTAACTATAATCCTCATTTATTCAGTAAAACAATTATTATTTTATTTTACATTTGTTTACCGGGAAAGTATGACTGGATAAAATATCCTTTTCCAGCAAAGGCCTGGGGAGAAAAGCTCCACATTTATAAATAACAGTACGATGCATATACAATATACAGATACAAAATGCTGATTCAATCTTAGATACAAGCACAAAATGAAAACTGCATGTTATACATATTTCACTAATACAATCATATAGTCTAGGTAGGAATAAAATGAATAGCAGTATTATGATTAAAGGTAAAAAAAATAAGCAAGTTAACTATACATATCTTAGCAGGGTATACTGTTCAAATACAAAAATAACTAGCTGTACTTTTAGCTGCCTTAAAGACGTCTATTTCCTAAGCATTGTTTGTGCAAGAGCAGGTCCAGGATTTAGACAGGTATGATTTGAGAACTTTGTAAAAGTTGGAAGTGTTAGTAGTTGTTCTGATATTTAATGGCAGGGAATTCCAAGTTTTGGCTATGCAGTTTGAGTAAAGTGAAACTCCAGCTGCATTATTAGGTTTGGATATATTTCAGAAGGATTTGTTAGTGGAATATAATACCCTATTATTGGAGTAGTGTATTAGTAAATTTTGAAATACTGGTGTTTTTTCTGGCTGATTTAGTATTCGTTGGGTGACAGTGAATTGATTATAAGCAAGTATATTTTGTAGTTTAAGCCAAGGTAGTTGTTTTAAAGCCAAACAATGATGGGATCTGAAATTTGATTCTGTAGCAAACTTTGCAATAAGTTTTGCTAGGTCACATTTCTTAATATTTGTGAGAATTTGTGAGGCCTATAGTAGTGTAAAAATAAGATGGGTTCTTGCTATAGTGGTCTTTGAAGACTTGTTTAGAACATGCCAATTTCTGTACAGCATTTCTAGTTTTTTGTGAGCTTTTTTTATTGTCTGTGATATGTGTATGTTGAATTTCATATTATGGTCAGTGACAGTCAAATAAAACATTTTGAGAGAGTTAGAAGAAAAATATGAAACAAAATCAGGGAAAGTTGAGAGGTATGGACATCTGGCAGAAATATAAAGCTCTTGAGTGAAAGTAATGGTTTTAAAAGCTGTTAGAAGCTTCATTCTGCCACACTTTATAAGTGAGGCAAGAGTGAAGTTTTAACATCTTTTAAAAGTTATTTTACCTACTGCTGTTATTCTTTGTTGACTAGCACTTACCCCTGCTAATCTTTAGAATAATCTTAACAACACTTAGGTCTGCTTAATATGCTTTTGTCATGCACCCCGAAGCACTGTTAAGATTGAATGTCATGCTATGGAAGTACTTAGCAAGTTTTTCCCTTTCCTGATCATAATTGTGGCACTCCTGTCCTAAAGACCTCTTCATGCTGGGTAGTTTTGCAATGCAACAGACAGTTTTTAATCCAACTAATCAACCAGCTAATAGTGGTACATAAAGTCCTTTACCAACCAGAAAATACACCTGCACTAAAAAATATTATCAGCCCCTATACCAGCACTGCGATCATCCACTAGACTCCTAGTTCAAACATACAAATCCAACTACTCAGCTGGGGACTATCTGTTTGCCAACTCTGTTGGAAAAACATGGAAAAGACTCCCAGCTGACTTGACCCTAGAACCCTCACTAACTCGATTCAAAAACAAACTCAAGAAATACTTTAAAACTCATTGGTTATGCCCTTGCACTAACCCTGACTAGTGACCTCTATATTACTTAGGTGCCTTACCTTCAGCTGCTTCTAACCTTTTTCTTCCACACCATTTCAGGAAGGGTTAATTGTATAACTGCTGCTCAATGTGTCTTAAACCTGAATGTAATGCTATATATATAACTTTGAAAATAATGTTATGTTTTGTAAAGTGTTTTATAATAAGTTAGTACTATATGTGCTAAATGCTGGTATTGCTTATGACTGTAATCTGCTTGAAACTAGCATTTACTAAATGTTCAATGTGTATTATTATCTTGGAGCCTTTCTCCCCGGGCCTCCACTGAAAATGGACATATATCCAGTCAGACTATCCTGGTCAACAAATGTAAAATAAAATAAAGAAATAAATTATATAGCAACCACAGAAAAAACAGCCAGTGATTCAAAACTTGAACAAAGTTTTATTAAAATAAATAAAAGGTCATCAAACAATGAATACCTCTAGCGCCTCAGTTATTACACCTTTACAGAGTATACCCTTCCCTCTGCCTTGCACTTCTTAAATACACTGCTTCATAAAACCATTATCTAATTAAACATTCAAATTTATTTAATTAATTGAGCACAGCATACATTTCCAATTGCATTCCCTGTTTAGTCCACTGGGGGATAAAGTATTATACTTTAAAATAAGAATAGATTCTTTTTTCCATAACCTTCTTTTTATACTATCTATATTCACCCCATCACAATTAATTTGTTCCAAAATTGTGGCTTGTAACCCTTATAAGTTACGACCATGGACATTTAAAAAATGAAGACCTACAGGGTTTTCTATTCTACCCCTTTTGATGTCCCCGTGTTCCTTTAGCCTGGTTTCATAGTTTCATAGTTTGATACTAGGCTATCTGCCCTGGGGCATTTATAAGCCTAGCCATAGTGATGTGGCTTTCGCCACCTCATGTAATGGTACAAAAGTGTACAGAATAGATTTAGAATACTGTGCCTCTGTCTAGTAGTGACACAGTGAAGACCCCTTTACATAATAGAATTAGTTTACTGTGCCTCTGTCTAGTAGTGACACAGAGATGACCCCTGGGGTAAACCTACGATCTCCCATCCACTCGTCAAGATTTCTCTTGAAGAGAGTCAGTGAGGGGCTCTGCCTAACATGAACTGGGATTCTGTTCCAGAGTATGGGAAGCCTCTGAGTTATGAATCTGTCCCTCCAGCATGTCCTATTCATATTTGTGCTGAGGTTCAAATCTTTAGCTCTCGTGGTTCTGATGGATTTGGATTTTTTGAGGTGGAGCATGTCCATCAATTCCTGATTGGACATGGCCTTGTACGTCAGGCACAGATCACCTCTGAGTAGGCGGTATGCTACTGAATAGAGTTGGAGTTTCTTTAGTCTGGCAGCATATGACATGTTGGTGACCCTTGATCCTCTTGGTGAGGTACTTTTGGGGTCTCTCTAGCTGTTGCAAGTGCTGGGTGAGGTACATACCAAATGGGGCATTGTACTCAATCATGGGCCTGATAAGGGAGGAGTACAGGGGCACAATGACCTCCTTTGATCTGGATGTGAATCCCTTCATGATAAGGTGGGCAAGGTAGAAAGTCTTTCTAACCACTTTGGCAACGTGGGTGTCAAATGAGAGGTCACTATCGATTTGGGTCCCCAGGTCTCTGATTACTTTGTCTGTACTCAGTGGGTTACCGCCTATGTGATAATTTGTGGGCACTTTGTTTTTCCCAAAGGGGATGACTATACATTTTTTGGCATTTAGTTTAAGGCCATGGCTCCGGCACCAGTTGTCCATTTCAGTAAGGCCTTTCTGTAGGATGTGTGTGTTAGCTGGTGTATCGACTATGGCGCCTAGTTTGCAGTCATCTGCGAACTTTGTCAGCCACAACCCTCCCATGTTTGCTTTCACATCTGAGAAATAAATGCCGAACAAGAGGGGTCCCAGGACAGAGCCCTGTGGGACACCACTTGTTACTGGCTTTGAGTCTGACATGGCTCCAGCGATTTTGACTTTATGGGTTCTATCCTTTAGCCAGTTTGCCACCCATCTTGTGACATATGGATTTACATTTAAGCTGTTGAGCTTGTCTATGATGCCAGAGTGGGGTATTGTGTCGAAAGCTTTAGCCAAGTCCAGGTAGGCTGTATGGACTGCTTTGCCCTCGTCAATGGCTCTAGTGACTGTTTCGAAAAAGTCAACCAGGTTTAAAAGGCAGGATCTGCCTTTTACAAAGCCGAACTGGGTGGGATTGAGTGTCTGTAAGTCCCCAATGTCTCTGTTTATTAGTTCCATAATGATTCTTTCCATAGCTTTGCAGACCAGGCTGGTTAAGATTATGGGGCGGTAGTTACCAGGGTCAGTAGAGGGGCCTCCTTTGTGGACTGGGACTACTGTTGCTGTACGCCAGTTTTCAGGTACATATCCTGTAGTAAGGCTAAGGTTAAATAGCATTTTTATGTGCGGGTTTAGCTCCTCTTGGAGTTCACGTAGCACGCAACCCGGGATACCGTCAGGTCCCATTGATGCTGTGTTTTTAACTTTGCTGAGGGCGGTTCTCACCTGGACATCTGAGATGACAGGGAGGTTACATTCAGCTGGGATAAGTATTTCTTCTTTTGGGGGTGAGGGAGGGGTGAAATTTGCACTGAACCTGTCTGCCAGAATGTTGGCAATATCTGTGGGTTCAGTGTATTTTTTGTCATTGTGAACTAACTCTGAACATATCTGAGGGTTTCCGCCCAGGTTTCTAACATAGCTGAAGAAGGCCTTGTGGTTATCTTTAGTGTCCATAGCGATTTTTCTCTCAAAGTTGGCCTTGGATGTTTTTATGAGAGAACGTAGCTTTCTACTAGTGCTGATCAGAGATGCCTTCACTTTATGGGATTTTGCTCTCTCGTGCAGTAGCTTCTTTCTTTTGTTATACAATTTGTTTATGGCTGGGGTCCACCAGACAGGACGCCTGCCCTTGGTGGAGAGGGTCTTGGTTTTATTTGGGATTGCATGATCCATGCATTCTTGGAGATGTCCGTACAAACATTTGTGAAGGATTCTGCATTGTGGGATGTGGTTTCTACTGTCCCAGTGGGCTTAAAGGATACCATCTCAGTTTTAAGAAGTGTAACATCGGCTTTTGAGAAGTTTTTCACTGTAGTCTTTTGTGCTGGGGGTGGAGGTGGGATATGTATATCCAGGGTGATTAGTTTGTGGTCAGATCTCACTAGTGAAGGGTATACTTCTGATGTGGAGCACTTTGTCCCCATGTTTGTGATGATCAAGTCTAGTATATTATCTCCACTTGTGGGAGAGGTGACTAGCTGTTCCATTGCACTTGAATTTATGAATTCCAGGAACCTTTGGGCTAGGGTGTTTGGGCTAGAATAATGCACCCAGTCTATGTTAGGGTAGTTGAAGTCTCCCAATATGATGGTGTTTGGTGAGACATTCATATCCTCCAATGTCTTCAGGAAGGCTGAGTGGGGTTCCTGAGATTGGGAGGGTGGTCTGTAACATGCTACCAGTTGTATAGCAGTTTTGCCTACGATTAGTTGCACCTGGATGGTCTCTGATGCTTCATGCGTTGCCACTAACCTGGAGGTGTGGGTGTCCTTGATGAATATGGACACTCCCTCTCCCTTTTTGGTTTGGCCCGAGTTTTGGGGCTGAAAAGCATGATACGAGGTATAGCCTGGTAGTGCTGGGGTGCTCTCAGGAGCCTTGAACCAGGTTTCAGTTACTGCACAGACATCGATGTCCTCCATACTGAGGAGTGCTTTGAGAGCCTGCATCTTGAGATTTAGACTTCTGGCGTTGAGCAGCATTACCCTTAATTTTTTTCCATTTTTGTTTTCTAAGGAGGTGGGTTTGTCTTTTGAGCCTTGCCTAAAAAAGGCACTATGGGGGAGGCAAGAGCCTTAGCCAATATCCGGAAGCCCAGTAGTGACAGATGCAAGCCGTCCCTTGCGAAGCAGCATGGCTTGTCCAGCATGTCATCCCAAGCAGACAGACATTGGATCCCCCTAGAATGACACCAGTATTTGAGCCAATTATTAAAGCTGGTCATCTTGTCTTTGTATTCTGGCATCATTCTTGTTGAGGGCAAGATGCTGCTCAGGGTCAGGGTCATACCAGCCTGGGCTACATAATCAGAGAGCTCCTCTATGTCTCTTTTCATGTAGTCCAGGGAGGTACGTCTCAGATCATTCACGCCGGCATGGACAATGACGGAGTCATATTTGTACTTGCTTTGGAGTGACCTGATTGCGTGTGTTATGTGGTGGATCCTAGCTCCCGATAAGCAGCTCACTGTTACCCTCTCCTTGTTCAGCCTGGTAAGCGGAACGTCAGTGTGTCTGACTATAGAGTCACCTATTACTAGTGTATCAGGCATGGTGTTTGGCCTTAAGGGCTGTGATTGTTTGACACACTGATTTATTGAAGTATGTGATGCATGTGTTATGTTTTGAGATGGTGGATTTTTGGGTGTCTGCTTTGGGAGCCTCTGTTGTTTTGGTAAGTTTTTTGTTAGAGCCTCCGAGTATGTTTTTGTGTTTTTATGTGTTTGGTTTGCAGTTGTGGTAGGTCTATGTGGGACTGGGTTTGGTGTGTGTGTGGTTACCTTCTCCTCATGTCTGGTCTTGCCAGTCCTGAGTTGAGAGAGTTCAGCCTCCAGTTTGGCTATATAGTTGCATCTCTCACATGTATTTGTGTTTGTTGGGAGGAGGAGGAGAGGGTTGTCTGTGTACATGAGACAATTGTAGCATTGTCTCAAGATTCCCAGATTAACCAGCTGAACCGGACAGGATGCCAGCAATCTACCACTCGACATGCTAGAATATTATAAGGGAGTGCTGTGCCTTTAAGGGAAGTGGGTACTCACATGGAAGGTAGGTGGATGTAGTGCTTACTTTAGTTAGCGAGTGCTTACTTAGAAGAGAGGTTTTGAGAACAAGTGCTAGGCTTATAATAAAGCGATTAGACAAGATTATTATAAGAGTAGAGCTTTCTTAAGGGAAAATTTGAAGAGCACACTTGGCGGAGCCAGAAAAAGTTTAACTTTGTTTAACCGGCGCTGTGCTATGCGCACAACCGCGCAAAGCCGTGCAAATGCGGATTTTAAACAGGGAACTTCAAAAGAGCTAGAAATGGTCCAAAACAACCAATTACTACAAGCTCTTGTGCTGAGGTCACTCCTTCAGGGACAGATAGGCTGCTCAAGGCTCCCCACTCCCACTGGTGAGCAAAGAAACTTCCTTCTATCCAAGTAAGGCAATGGACACCACAGGAACTACACCACAGCCCAGAATACAGCAAAGCCTGTATACTGGTCTAAACTAGTCGAGGAGAGGTGGGAAAACAAGGATATTTTTTGTTTTTTTTGTTTTTGAGATAGAAAGCACACAGAAATGCAGGAAACAGTAATAAATCAGTTACATAGGCTAGCACACTTTAGTGGGCAGCCTCAACAGTTAAATTAACAAACAAACAAACAACTTTCGACCAATTTTCGACTAAATGAAACTTTAAGTGCAGATAATATATAATGCAACAAACAGTTAAAAAACAATTTAAGCTTGTTCAAGGTAAGCAAGAGAAGGTATTTCAGGTAATAAAACAGCAAAAAATACTTAAATCAGGAAAGTAGTCGCTTTTCTCAGTTCTCTGCTGCTAGGACCACTCTGCAGGACCACGAGGAGCTGTTGCTGAGTAGTATAGCCAGAAAAAAATTCTCAGAGGCGGATTTTAAGCAGGGAACTTCAAAAGAGATAAAAATGGTCCAAAACAACCAATTACTACAAGCTCTTGTGCTGAGGTCACTCCTTCAGGGACAGATAGGCTGCTCAAGGCTACCCACTCCCACTGGTGATTAAAGAAACTTCTTTCTATCCAAGTAAGGCAATGGACACCACAGGAACTACACCACAGCCCAGAATACAGCAAAGCCTGTATACTGGTCTAAACTAGTCGAGGAGAGGCGGGAAAACAAGGACATTTTTTGTTTTTTTTGTTTTTGAGATAGAAAGCACACATAAATGCAGGAAACAGTAATAAATCAGTTACACAGGCTAGCACACTTTAGTGGGCAGCCTCAACAGTTAAATTAACAAACAAACAACTTTCGACCAATTTTCGACTAAATGAAACTTTAAGTGCAGATAATATATAATGCAACAAACAGTTAAAAAAACAGTTTAAGCTTGTTCAAGGTAAGCAAGAGAAGGTATTTCAGGTAAAAAACAGCAAAAAATACTTAAATCAGGAAAGTAGTCACTTTTCTCAGTTCTCTGCTGCTAGGACCACTCTGCAGGACCACGAGGAGCTGTTGCTGAGTAGTATAGCCAGAAAAAAACGCTCAGAGGCGGATTTTAAACAGGGAACTTCAAAATAGCTAGAAATGGTCCAAAACAACCAATTACTACAAGCTCTTATGCTGAGGTCACTCCTTCAGGGACAGATAGGCTGCTCAAGGCTCCCCACTCCCACTGGTGAGCAAAGAAACTTCTTTCTATCCAAGTAAGGCAATAGACACCACAGGAACTACACCATAGCCCAGAATACAGCAAAGCCTGTATACTGGTCTAAACTAGTCGAGGAGAGGCGGGAAAACAAGGATATTTTTTGTTTTTTTTGTTTTTGAGATAGAAAGCACACAGAAATGCAGGAAATAGTAATAAATCAGTTACACAGGCTAGCACACTTTAGTGGGCAGCCTCGACAGTTAAATTAACAAACAAACAAACAACTTTCGACCAATTTTCGACTAAATGAAACTCTAAGTGCAGATAAATAGAAGTTATGTCCTTACCATAACGTTCCATGTGGAGTGTTCATCTCGCCTTTGTTCTTACACCTGGGTTCGGAGCCGATCCTCGGCTCCGTGTCGGCAACAGCAAAGCTCTGCATCGAGAAGAAGCTCGAGACCAACCTATCTCCCACAATTCCCCTCTGCCTTTACCTCAGATCTAGTTTGCAAACAAACCAGAACCCAACGGGAGTGAACATACAACACACATGATAAAGCATAGCTGAACAACAGCCGTAACAATTGAGAGAAACAGAAGCGGGAGAACCAAACCAGACACCTAAACTGGACGTTCTTCCTGAGGGTGGGAGGGTGGGAATGTAAGAACAAAGGCGAGATGAACACTCCACATGGAACGTTATGGTAAGGACATAACTTCTATATGTGAGAGTGTTCAATCTCGCCGTTTGTTCTTACACCTGGGTAGCGTCCCTAGCTCCGTGATCCTGAGAACTCACGGAAGAACGTTCCTGAGCACAGTGGAACCAAAGGTTGCCCTGTCCCTGGAAACCCTATCCACTTTGTAATGAGTAATGAATGTATGTGGTTTAGACCAAGTGGCAGCCGCACAAATAGTGTCTAATGGTAGGCGGGCCGCATGAGCCAGGGATGTAGATATTGATCTAGTAGAATGTCCTTTGGGCTTGATAGGTAAACTCTGCTCAGAAGCAGTATAAACAAAAACAATACAATCGGATAGCCATTTGGAAAGGGTTCATTTCGTAACTGCCATGCCCTTTCTGCTGTCCGCAAAGGCTATAAAGAGCTGATCTGTTTTTCTGTGATCCTTTGTTCTATCCAAGTAAAATCTGAGTTGTCTATGAACATCCAACTTGTGTAACATATATTCCAACTTATTGGACTGGTTCTTGAAAAATATGGGGAGCTCAATGGACTGATTAATGTTATTGACGGAGCAAACTTTGGGAAGAAAGGAGGGATTAGTGCGAAGAGATACCCTATCAGGGTGAAAGATCAAATATGGGTGTTTAACGGAAAGAGCTTGAAGTTCCGATACCCGCCTGGCTGATGTGATAGCTACCAGAAAGAGGGTTTTCCATGACAAAATCTTCAAAGAACAGGAAGAGGCTGGTTCAAAGGGTGGTAGCATTAGCTGTGACAATAGAAGGTTCAAATTCCATGGTGGTGTAGGAATTCTGACTGGTGGCCTGATATGGAAAGACCCTTTTAGAAAGGCCTTACAAAGTCTATGAGCCATAATAAGCGCCCCATTTTCTCCCACATGAAAGTTTGAAATGGCAGCCAACTGAACTCTCAAAGTGGAAGGAGAAGCTCCTTGGTGAAATAGTATGGATAGAAACTCCAAGACTCTGTTCAGTGGGGCTATTACAGGATCCAAATGTTGTGTAGTTGCCCAGTGTACAAAACGCTTCCACTTACTAGAGTAGATTTTTGTAGTGGAAGCCTTATGAGAAGCCACTAGAATATTTTGAACCGCAGGGGAAAGAAGATCAGACCTGGCTAAGAAGGGAAGCGGAGCAGCCAAGCTGCTAGTCTGAGGGAGAGAAGCGACGGGTGGGGAGCCCCTGACGAGTGGGTCAGTAGGTCCAGCTCCGGGTCCAGGATCCAGGGTTCCCGAATTTGGTGTGCTCGAAGAAAGGGAAACCAAATTTGACAAGGCCAGAATGGGGCAATGAGGATTATTGTCCTCTCCAGGTTGTTGGCTTTCTGTAGAAATTTTGCAATCAGAGGAATAGGAGGGAAGGCGTACAGGAGGCCCGGGGGCCAATCGTGAATCAGAGCATCCCTGGGGACTTCCCCTGGAGGGGGTAATAGGGCAAAGTAGCTTCTGCATTTGGCGTTCATTGGAGACGCAAACAGATCGCAGCAAGGCTGGCCCCACTTGCGAAATATCTTGTCTGCAATTGTTCGTTTGAGGGACCACTTGTGAGGTAACAAGATGGCTCTGCTCAACCTGTCCGCTATGACGTTGGATAACCCCGGGATATGCGTTGCTATCAGAAAGTGACCCGTGGACTCTGCCCATTGCCAAATTCTCATGGCCTCTCTGCATAGTTGATAAGACTTGGTTCCCCCTTGTCTGTTTATGTACCAGACTACGGACATGTTGTCCGACTGAACTGCAATGGTCCCTAGAGGTAGAAGGGGAGAAAAGTGTTGCAACACTAGAAACACTGCCCTCAGCTCTAGAACATTGATGTGCAGATTGTACTCCAATTTGGTCCATTCGCCTTGGACTGTCTGTCCCTGAAAGATGCCCCCCCACCCTATCAGGGAAGCGTCCGTGGTCACCGTAGCTGTCGGCGTGGGTAGTACAAATGGTTGGCCGCTGGAGAGATTGCAAGTCTGAAGCCACCAAGACAGGTGTGACTTGCAGATGTTTGTGATGTGAATTTCGTGTGTCAGGGGTAATTGTTGGAATGACCATTGTGCAAATAGCAGCCACTGAAGAACTCTCATGTGCAGCCTTCCCAAGGGTATTGCAATGAGGGAAGCTGCCATGAGACCCAAAACTTTCAGAACCAGTTTTGCTGGGGATTTTTTTGCCAACAGGAGAAGAGATATATGATTTTGTAGAGAGGCTATTCTTTCTGGAGGAAGCCTTAGAATCAAGCAACGCGTATCCAATTCTGCTCCTATGAATGAGATATGCTGTGATGGCTGTAATACAGATTTTTCGAAATTTACGGAAATTCCGAGATGAACACAGAGTTCTAGTGTGCAATCCCTGGCCTGAATCAGTCGACGCTCGGTGGTGGCAGTAAGGAGCCAGTCGTCCAGATACGGAAACACATGGAATCCTAGGCGTCTCAAGTGAGACGCTACCACTGCCATACATATGGTGAAAACCCTGGGGGCTGAGATCAGACCAAAGGGCAGGGCTCGAAACTGAAAGTGACTGGCTCCCAGCCGGAAGCGCAAGTGATCCCTGGATGCCCTGGCCATTTTGATGTGGTAGTACGCGTCCTTTAGATCTATTGAGCACATCCAGTCGTCCTTCTGTAAGAATGGAAGGATCGATTGAAGCGTGACCATCCGGAACTTTTCTTTCTTGACGATGGTATTAAGTTTGCTTAGGTCCAGAATCGGCCTCCAGTCCCCTGTCTTTTTTGGAACTAAAAAGAACCTTGAGTAAGTTCCGAATCCTCTTTGGTCTGCTGGGACTGGTTGGATGACTCTTTTTTCTAGCAGCTTTGAAATTTCTATAGCTGCAGGGTCTCGCAGATGGGGCGGTACATCTGGGAGTCTTTTCTGCAGAAATGGGTGTAATAGGAACGGAATTTTGTAACCTCTGGTAACAATGCTTTTTACCCAATTGCCTGATGTTATACTTTGCCAGGCCTGAGGGTATAAAGCTAAGCGACCCCCGACTGCCTCCAGAGCAGGACAGTCGGGCCTCCTCTCAGGAGTGCTGGAAAGGTTTCGCAGGGAGTGTATCCCTGTCACCTTGGTTTTGCGGACCCCCTCTGCCGCCAGGGCGACGTCTTCCACCTCTGCCCCCTCCTCTGCCTCTAGAGGGGGCATCACCCTGTGTGCCTGGGAAAGAGCCTTGGGGTTTTCTAAACCACATTTTACCACCACGTTGCCCTTTGGGGTACGGTCTGGATGGGGTGGAAAACGGACTCCGACAGCAAACAGAGTCTTTCCCTCTTGCTCACACCGGGTAAGGGTCTCCTTTACATTAGGGCCAAAGAGAGTGGCACTGTCAAATGGGGCGTTAGTAAAGGAAGACTTGAAGGCTTCCGCAAAGGAACATAAGTGCATCCAGGATTGTCTACGAAGAGCAATCACTGAAGCCGCAGCCCTACTCGATCCTTCGGCTGCATATGAAATGAGCCTCATGGATGAGTTCACAATAGAAGTAAGGGTATTGAGTTGTGCTGTAACTTTCTCTGAGACAGCAGCATCTGTAGTACCCAGGAGGGTATCTCCTAACTCTTTGATTAGATCCCTCTGTAACCATGTTAAATGGGTCAAATAGTTCAGCGATCGCATGGAAAAAGCCGCTGAACTAAAAATGCACTTCCCATACCTGTCCATAGTCCTAGAATCTCTGTTAGGCAGATGGACAGATGAGGAAGATTCAGACATCTCCTTTTTAGTGGCCGCTGCCACCACCATAGCGTCCACTGGAACTCCTTTTGTGAGATAAGCCTTATCTTGAGGGGCAGTAATATATTTATTAGGCTTTCTAGGGACTGGCTCCACTGTGTCAGGTGTCTCCCACGCCCTTCGAGCAATCAATTCCATCAACTCATCGAAGGGCGGAGTGACCCAGGAGGAAGAAGGGCGAGCACCGAATGCCTTCAGCAAGACTGACTCATCCTCAGAAGGGGGTAGGGCTTGCCAATCACCTCTCTGTTTTAGGATCTCCAGGATGTCAGAAAAGCAGACATCCTCTGAGGGTGATTTCGGGGACCCTTCTGACTCATCTAAGTCAGTGTCCGATGTCAAGGATTCTTGTGGAGAATCCAAGTGTCTCCTCTTACACAACCTTTTCCTAGGAACTTCCTCGGGGGGGGGACATCCGATGAAGCGTCCGAGGAAGAGGGGGCTCCCTCTGGGAGCGGCTGAGACACTGGTGCTCGACGCTTTGACGTAGCCGTGGGTGCAGAGGAGGATAACGGACCCTTATGGGAAGGAGAAGCTGTTTCTGCAGAAGTGGTTGTCTGAGTCGACAACACCTTCCTCATGAGGTCAAAGGCCCCCAGGCCCCGAGTCGAGGAATCCCTCGGTTCCGAAGAAAGCGGAGGGATCCCCGAGACAGGGACCGAGGGTATCGACCCCGAGGACGGAGCTGAGTCGATCCGAGCCAAGGCACCGAGAGGGAGAGTCGGAACCGAAACATCGGTCCGACTCTCGGTCCCCGAACCAAGGATGGATCGTCGGCTCCAAGACTCCGGTAAAAGGACCGTCGGAGTTGAGGTGAATGGTGCCGACTGAGAAAAAGACGGTTCCGGCACCGAGGGCTCCACGATCATCAGATCAGCCTCTCCCGGCTCCGAGGACTGAATAGGTCTCGGAGGAGGAACAGATGGAGATAAGGGAAGGCCTTCGAGTCTCGACACCAACTGGGAAGAGACTGAGATGAGTTTGGACAAGGCCGTATTCTCCATTAATTTCTGCACCACGCGGTCTACATCGGTGTCGGAGAGGGGCCTAGAAGAATGCGTCGAAGGAATCGAAGACGGAGCCGACCTCAAGAGCACAGGAGGTGGGAGCTCCGTCACCGGTTCCAAGACTCGAGGCTCGGTAACAGACAAAAGTTCGATACTCGGCCCCGAGGTCTGTGGAACCGGTGAGCGAACTTTAAATGAAGAGCTCGGAGCCGATGACATGGGCTCTGACGTCTTCGATTCCTTCGAGGATTTAGATGTCTGGTCCGATGCATCCGAAGCCTCTTGGAAAGCAGGCTTCAAAAGGCCTCTATCCATGAGTTTCCTATGCCTATCTGTCATGACCCTTCCACTGAAAGAATGACAAATGGAGCAGTCTTCTTGCAGATGGAGAGGGCCAAGACAGTAGACGCAGGAACTATGGTTGTCTGTGACAGACATTTTTTGTCCACATTGGCACCGTTTGAAGCCTGACCTAGCTTTTTCAGACATAATAACAGTAAGTCAAAATCAGTAAAACTATATAGCACACAGACTTGGACAGGCAGTACCAACAATAAAGTCAAAGCCAGTAAATTAGTCAAATCCGGTAATATGTCAAATCCAGTAGAAGTTTTATAACTTATAAAAGTTCTATAAGTCCTATAAGTTTAGAGGGTGGGGTATGCCCCGAGGGAACTAACTTATTATATATATATATATATATATATATATATATATATATATATATATAAGATATATACGTACTAGAAGAAAGCCCTCGACTCACTACACACACACACACAAAACTTAAAGGTAAACTAGAAGAAAAAATTATCTAAAAATGTTAGATAAAAGTAATCTTAGCTGTCAGGTGGTCCGAGCTCATCAAAAATGATGCGGACGTTGCAGCGGCAAACTAGATCTGGGGTAAAGGCAGAGGGGAATTGTGGGAGATAGGTTGGTCTCGAGCTTCTTCTCGATGCAGAGCTTTGCCAAGCGGCCGACACGGAGCCGAGGATCGGCTCCGAACCCAGGTGTAAGAACAAACGGCGAGATTGAACACTCTCACATTATATAATGCAACAAACAGTTAAAAAAACTTTAAGCTTGTTCAAGGTAAGCAAGAGAAGGTATTTCAGGTAAAAGCTTCTTTTACTTTCCCCTGTGTACAATTTGTTGGGTCTATATTAGAACATCAAATGTTTAATAGTTCGAATCACTAAAGGTTGGCCTTTAATGATCGAACTATTAAAACATCGAATGTTCCGAAAAAATAATTCAAAAAAGAAAAAGATACCTGTTGAGGCTACACACTCAAGTGCGCTAGCCTGTGTTACATATTTATTGCATTTTCCTGCTGTTTGTTGCAAAAAAGAAAAAAAAAATTATCCTTGTTTCCCATCTTTCCTGACCTAGAGTAGTCCAAATACAGGCTTTGCTGTATTCTGGACCTTTGGAAAGTTCCTGTGTTGCCCATTTCCTTTCTTGGATAAAGGGAGGCTTCTTTGTTCACCAGTGGCAGTGGGGAGCTTAGAGCAGCCTATCTATCCCTGGAGGAGTGTTCCCAGCACAAGAATCTGGTAGTCTATTGGCCGTTTTGGGCCAATTTCTAGCTCTTTCAAGTCCCCCCTGTATAAAACCTGCTTTGGCGCGTTTTTTGTGCTTGTTACTACTCAGCCAAGCTCCTCGTGGTCCTGCAGAGTGGTGCTAGCAGCAGAGAGGCTAAAAGAGCGACTGCTAACCTGATAAAAGTGTTTTTTTTCCTGCTACTACCTGGGCAACTGTCTGATCTAGCTAAACTGCAAGTATTTCTGCTTCTTGAACTGTTTTAAACTGTTTAAAGTTGTTTTTGCACCTGCACTTTTAAAGTTTGTCCTGTTTGTTGCATTTACCTGTTGAGGCTACACACTCAAGTGCGCTAGTCTGTGTTACATATTTATTGCATTTTCCTGCTGTTTGTTGCAAAAAAGCTTAGAGCTTGGGGAGCTTAGAGCAGCCTATCTATCCCTGGAGGAGTGTTCCCAGCACAAGAATCTGGTAGTCTATTGGCCGTTTTGGGCCAATTTCTAGCTCTTTCAAGCCCCCCTGTATAAAACCCGCTTTGGCACGGCTTGTGCGATTTTGCGCATAGCGCAGCATCGGGCAGCTCCGCTTAATTGGGTTTAAACCACTCTCGGCTCCACAAAGTCTGCTCTTCACTTTTTCTCTTAGAACTGATCTAGTTCTCATAATAAACACCCTATTCCTACTCTAAAGCCTGGCACTTGCTCACTAAAGCAATGATATAAGTCAGCACTAAAAAATTAAAAGCACTACACCCTCACAAACTCCCCTTGAGTACCTTGTTCCCCATTGGCCCTTTTTTTCAATTATAAAGGAATTCCCAATACTATTCTAGCATGTCCAAAGGTCAGTTGTCAATCTCCTCTCTGGTCCAGCTGGTGAATCTGGGAATCTTGAGGCAATGTTACAACTGCCTCATGTACACAGACAACCCTCTCCTCCTCCCAACAAATTCCAACACATGTGAGAGATGCAACCATATAGCCAAACTGGAGGCTAAGCTCTCTCAACTCAGTACTGGCATAACCAGTCAGGAGGAGAAGGAAACCACACTCATTACAATTCCAGTCTCACATAGACCTACCACGACAGCAAACCAAACACATAAACACACCTCCAAAGCAGACACCCAAGCAACCGCTACCCCAAAACAAAACACGTGCAACACATAGCTCACAAAGCCAGTGTGCCGAACAGTCACAGCCTTTAAGGCTAAACAACACACCTGATACACTTGTAATAGGTGACTCTATCGTCAGGCACACTGACGTCCCGCTCACCAAGCTGAAGAAGGAGAAGGTCACGGTGAGCTGCCTGTCAGGCGCTAGGATCCGCCACATAACACAAGCACTCAGGTCACTCCAAGGCAAGTACAAATATGACTCAGTCATTGTCCATGCTGGTGTGAATGACCTGAGACGTACCTCCCTGGACTACATGAAAAGAGACATAGAGGAGCTCTCTGAGCATGTAGCCCAGGCCAGTATATCCCTGACCTTGAGTAGCATCTTACCCTCACCAAGAATGATGCCACAATATGAAGACAAGATGATCAATTTCAACAATTGGCTTAAGTATTGGTGTCATTCAAAGGGGATCCAATGCCTGTCAGCCTGGGATGACATGCTCGACAAGCCACGATGCTTCGCTAGGGACGGCTTGCACCTGTCACCCCTGGGCTTTCGGATATTGGCAAAGGCTATTGCCACCCCCATAGTGCCTTTTTTAGGCAAGGCTCAAAAGACAAACCCATCTCCATAGGTTTCACAAGGTATAAGAAACTAAGAGTAATGCTACTCAATGCCAGAAGTCTAAACCTCAAGGTGCACGCACTCGAAACTCTCCTTAGCATGGAGAACATCGATATCTGTGCAGTAACAGAAAGCTGGTTCAAGGCTCCCGAGAGCACCCCAGCACTACCAGGTTATACCTCATACCATCCTTTTTGCCCCCAAAACTTGGACCGAACCACAAAAGGAGGGGGAGTATCAATATTCGTCAAAGATACCCACACCTCCAGGTTGGTGGCACAGCACGAAGCATCATAGACTATCCATGTGCAACTAACAGTGGGTAAAACTGCCTTCCAGTTTATAGCCTGCTACAGACCACCCTCCCAAACCCAGGAACCCCACTCGGCCTTCCTGAGAACACTGGAAAACATGAAGGTCTCTCCAAACACCATTATATTGGGCGACTTCAACTACCCAAACATAGACTGGGAGCATTACTCTAGCTCCAACATCCTAGCCCAAAGGTTCCTAGGATTTATAAACTCAAATGCTATGGAACAACTTGTTACCACTCCCACAAGAGGGGAAAACATACTGGACCTGATCATCACCAACATGGGGGCTCTATGCTCCAGACCAGAAGTGTATCCCTCACTGGTAAGATCAGACCATAAACTAATCTCACTGGATATTCACATCCGACCCCACCCCCTGCCCAGAAAACCACAGTGAAAAACTTCTCTAAAGCAAATTTCACACTCCTCAAAACTGAGGTGGAATCCTTCAAAGCTCCCAGGCCTGTGGAAAATATGGCCCAGACCGCAGAATCCTTTATAAACGCATTCTATGAACACTTTCAGGAATGCATGGATCATGCAATCCCAAATAAAACCAAGATCCAATCCTCCAAAGGCAGGCGTCCTGTCTGGTGGACCCCAGCCATAAACAAACTATACAATAGAAGGAGGAAGCTACTACATGATAGAGCAAAATCCCAAAAAGGGAAGGCATCTCTGATCAGTATTAGCAAAAAACTAAGGGCACTCATAAAATCGTCTAAGGCCAGCTTCGAGAGAAAAATTGCACAGGACACTAAGGATAATCACACGGCTTTCTTTAGTTATGTTAGGAACCTGGGTGGGAATTCCCAGATATGCTCAGAATTAGTCCAAAATGACAAAAAATACACCAAGCCCACAGACATTGCCAACATCCTAGCTGACAGGTTCAGCGCAAAACCCCCCCCCCACCAAAAGGGCAAATATCTATCCCAGCAGAGTGCTGCCCCCCTGACATCTCAGATGCTCAGGTAAGAGCCACTCTCTCCAAAGCAAAAAACACAGCATCAATGGGACCAGACGGTGTCTCGGGCTGTGTCCTACATGAACTCCAAGAAGAGCTAAACCCAAACATAAAACTACTGTTCAATCTAAGCCTTACTACAGGATATGTACCCAAAGAGTAGAGTACAGCAACAGTGGTCCCTCTCCATAAAGGTGGTGCCTCAACGGATCCTGGAAACTATCGCCCCATAAGCCTGACTAGATTGGTCTGCAAAGCTATGGAAAGGATCATCATGGACCTCATAAATAAAGATATTGGGGACCTACAGACACTGGATCCTACCCAGTTCGGCTTTGTTAAGGGCAGATCCTGCCTCTTAAACCTGGTCGATTTCTTTGAAACAGTCACCAAGGCCATTGGAGGGAAGGTGGTCCACACAGCCTACCTGGACCTCGCAAAAGCCTTTGATACAATACCCCACTCGGGCATTATAGATAAGCTCACCAGCTTAAATATAAATCCCTATGTCACTAGATGGGTTGCAAACTGGCTCAAGGACAGAACCCACATGGTTAGAATTGCTGGAGCCATGTCAGACTCCAAACCAGTTACAAGTGACGTCCCACAAGGCTCAGTCCTGGGACCTCTCTTGTTCGGTATATATTTCTCGGAGGTACATGCCAACACGGAAGGACTGTGGCTGACTAAGTTCGCAGATGACTGCAAACTAGGCACCATAATCGACTCTCCAGCCGACACAAGCATCCTACAAAAGGGCCTCATAGAAACAGACAACTGGTGCCAGAGCCATGGCCTCAAGCTAAATGCCAAAAAGTGTATAGACATCCCCTTTGGCAAAAACAAAGTGCCCACAAATTACCACATAGGTGATAATCCATTAAGTACGGAAGAAGTAATTAGGGACCTGGGGACCCAAGTTGATAGCAATCTCTCATTTGAAAACCACGTGGCCAAAGTGGTTAGAAAAACATTTTATATAGCCCACCTAATCATGAAGGGATTCACATCTAGATCAGGGGAGGTCATCGTGCCTCTTTACTCATCCCTCATCAGGCCCATAATTGAGTACAATGCCCCTTTTGGGATGTACCTTACCAGACACCTGCAGAAACTGGAAAGACCCCAAAAGTACCTCACCAAGAGGATCAAAGGGCTCAAACAGATGCCATATGCTGCCCGGTTAAAGAAACTCCAGCTCTACTCAGTGGCATACCGCCTGCTCAGAGGTGATCTGTGCCTGACATATAGGGCCATGTCCAACCCGAAATTAATGGACATGCTGCACCTCAGAAAATCCAAATCCCATCGAGCTATGCGCTCGAGAGACTTGAACCTCAACACTGAAATAAATAGGTCATGCTGGAGGGGCAGATTCATAATCCAGAGGCTCCCTTCACTCTGGAATAAAATCCCAGTCCAGGTTAGGCAGAGTCCCTCATTGACTTTCTTCAAGAGGAATCTTGATGAGTGGATGGGAGATCGTAGGTTTACCCCGGGTATCACTTCTGTGTCACTGTTAGACAGAGGCACAGTATACTAACCTCGAAAAAGGGCATAGCAAAATTCATTTAAAATGGGTGGCAAAAGCCAAACACACTCTGGCTAGGCTTATAAATGCCCTAGGGCAGATAGCCTAGTATGAACCTATGAACCTATAAAGGGTGTAGGCAGGGGGGCAAGCCCCCCCTACACCCCCCACACCCCCCGCTACTTAAATATACCAACTCCGAGATAGCACTACACTGAAGTAAACGGAAATCTCCCCTTATGGAAATTTCTGTTTACACATTTGATATTCTGAACATTCACTATTGTCGTGTCGACAATATCAGATTCAATATTGTCGGCTTTTGACAATATAATATAGACCCAAATTTGTTACATGGATATTTTAGTCTGTATATCACCCTTTCACTCTGACACCCATAGGTCCCATTTATATGAAACCTTCTACCATTTATTTTTTCAAAACAATTTACTATATATCTACAGCTTTTACATTTTCCACATGAGAAGGTACCCTTCAACACTAACTCATTATTCCTTTCTGTGCTAGGTAAACAAAACCTCCCATGTACCACAAAATCCTTAATGCTTCTACCCCTTGTGTAAGAAATTTGAGGTTGATTTTTAAATATGAAATCTAAGTTTTTACATTTACCCAAAATCTCCCCCAAATATATTATACTATTTAACTTCTCTGAAAACAACGTATATTTAGTAACATAAAAATACCTTCTGTAATCCTTCTCTCTTATTAACTTCATCTTTCTTTCTTTCACATCTATCTAAATCTACAGATTTCCCTTTTAATTTTTTAATACCATCTTCTATTGCCTTCCCATCATAACCTCTGCTTAAAAAGATTTGTATGGCTTTTTCTAGTTCATACTGGCATTCTTCTTTGTTATTACACAACATTTTTATTCTTAAAAATTCTCCATAGGGAATAGATTTTAATGTATGGGGGAGCTTGACAGCTTTTGGCAAACAATATATGATCACATTGCTCAAACTTTCTATGTATTCTGGTTTGTATAACACCATTTCTAAACAAAACCTCCCATGTACCACAAAATCCTTAATGCTTCTACCCCTTATGTAAGGAATTTGAGGATGATTTTTAAATATTAAATCTGTTTTTACAGCTATCCAAAATCTCCCAAAAATATCTTATTATACTATTTAACTTCTCTGAAAACAACGTCTATTTAGTAACAAAAAATACCTTCTGTAATCCTTCTCTCTTGCTATTAACTCCATCTTTCTTTCTTTCTTTCACATCTATCTAAATCTACAGATCTCCCTTCTAATTTTTTAATACCATCTTCTACTGCCTTCCTATGATAACCTCACATTTGTATAGCTTTTTCTAGTTCATACTGACATTCTTTTTTGTTATTACACAACCTTTTTATTCTTAAAAATTCTCCACAGGGAATACGTTTGAATGTATGGGGAGGGTGACAACTTTCGCCAAATAATATACGGTCATATTGCTCAAACCTTCTTTGTATTCTGGTTTGTATAACACCATTTCTACTACCTTGTAAAGTTATATCCAAAAAAATTAACTTTTTTCCCCACTTGTAAACTATCGAAACAGATAACAAATCTGTTCCTATGTAAACCAGAAATGAACCCATCCGCTTTTTCTTGTTCCCCTTTACATATAAACATCAGATCATCTATGACTCTATAATAACTTACTACATGGTTTCTAAAGAAATTATTATTATAAATATATAAATTCTCATATAATCCAATAAATAAATTGGCATATATGGGTGCAAACGCTGCACCCACGGCTGTTCCCTTCAGTTGCCTATACAATTCCCCACTGAATTAAAAAATATTATTTTCTAAACAAAAATTAATCAACTCTAAAATATACTGTGTTTTGGAGTATCTTTCAAAAAATATAACACAGGCTCCATACCAAATGAATGTTAGTTACTCATATACAAGCTTACTACATCTATAACCATAAAGTACCTATCATTTGTCCATGGTTTTTAATCCATTATTCCTGTTACTGTCATGAGAAAACACGTTTTTAAGCTTGACAGTATTACTCTACAGATATTGTTCTTTTCTACCACAGAATAGTGACATACAGTCGTAATTCCTCAAGTGTTGTAATGAAGGCAGACTAGGTGCTATTGCTATAAATAATTAAAATAGGCAGTTTGGGAGGATTACAACTCTACATATAATAATATAAGTGAGACGACAATTTCTAGCAGTGTCTTCAAGGTTGTATCACATGTACTTTTAAGATTCAAATCTGTGTCTGATTTAAATCCTTCATGAATGTATTTGAATAACTTGGTTCTTCCTTTAAATAAGCAACTGCTCATCAGCTTTTATTTGTGTTTCTGCTAAAATGAATACTGTCTAATTCTCTAATTTTTCATTACCAAAAGATACATACTATCAGCTCCTGCTTCTGTTGTAAAGACTGCTCAGGGCCCAACCCTTAACATGTTATTGCACCTTTAAAATAATGTGATGCTTATATTATTGTTTCAGAAAAAAGATGTATACATATCTTTAACAGTATGTCATGATATTTGACAGTGGAGTATACTTCTTCCTACCAGACGTGAGGGAGATATCAGTTGCCATTTTGCTGCAAAATGAAAGTAATAGAGTTAGAAAGGAAGTGGAGGGAGGCTGGAAGGTGACTAAAACAGAGAAAGAGAGAGAATCCTTTGCGGTGAAGGGAAAGAGAAAGGCAATTTTCATTATAAAAATGCCCATTAATATGCAGATATATGGGTCTATGTTCGACCATTGAATGGAACTTCCATCGAATGGCTGAACATTAAACTCTATCCATCAAACGTTCTCTCAACGAATGTTCATTTCATCGATGGGGAAAGTAACTAGTTGACCACCACTTCCCAGTGTTTCCCCCTACAAAACCACCCAGGTGTGGGGCTTCACCCCCACACCCCCTAACTAAATATACCAACTCCAAGACAACAATACAGTGGGGAAAGGGGCAGACGGCTAAGTGGTGGCCAACTAGTTACTTTTCCCTTCAATTAAATGAATGTTAGCTGAATGAACACTCGATGGACAGGGCTCAATAGAAGTTCCATTTGATGGCTGAACATAGACCCCAGACATATATGTTGTATATGCTTCAGAAATTCCAGTTTTCAATATGCAGACTACAAGTTATTATCTAGCAGCACATGTCTATATTTTTCTGAGTATTTACAGCTTTTTCCCCTCTTTTCTGGGGCACTATGTATGATCTCAGATTCTCTCCATCGTTATTATTTTATGTTTTGTTTATTTGCCTCAGTTTAAAGGCATGAAAGGTTGCTATGGAACCTCAGTCATAGAATGTATAAACTTACCATTCTGTTTTCTTAAAAATAAATGCCATTAACTTTTAAAAAAACATAATTTTTGTGTGAGTGTGTATGGTAAAGAGAGTTAATGAGGGGAAAATGCATTTGCCTGTTTTGCTTCTATTTACATTTTTCTTTTAAGAATGTGGTTGCAGTCTCAAAGCAATAACCATCCTTTTGATGGATGAACACTTCTACAAACTGGGTGATACTGCTACTTAGGTCATATCTCTTTTGTGAAGAATCTATCATTCAAACATATCATATCTATCAATCTCATGCCCCTTAGAGGTGAACTAACACACACACACACACACACACACACACACACACACACACACACACACACACACACACACACACACGCACACACACACACATGGAGGAAATGGAAACAGCTATGTATTTATTGCCTGTAAAGAGACATTTAGAACAGACCAGTCAGTAGTGCACAGGAGAGCAAGCTTGGATTCTCACCTATTTTCTAACCTATCCGGTATAAGATGGTAACATCTAGATACATGTTTGCTTGCTCTAAAGTTTTTCTTTTATTAAGGAATATTTATGCCAATGGAACTGAGTGCTGTGTTTTGTAGGTTTGCATACACGGCAATTTATAAACACTAATTCACTGAATTCCATAATAATGAATGCTAGGTCAATGACTCAAATCATCGACTTTTACAAAAGTAATAAAAGCATTGCTTTGGCAGGAGAAGTTGTTCCCTGAACCTCATTCTCCCTCAACACTAAATGTATTAAATCTGCCATCAATTGACATAGGAACAATACTTGACAACAGATCTCAGAAACCATAAAATGCCTAGCCATATACACCATTAAGTAGATATACTTAACAGCTCTTGCCAACATTTACAGGAACTTAATAGCCACTGTTTTTTGTGAAGAAGTAAGAGCCCAAACAGAACTGGCTCTTTCATGGCTAGAAGAGCAAGGTCCACAGGTCATCTTGCTACTCTGTTGGGGTAGTTGAAGAATGTAAGAGTTTTAGTTTTCTTTAGTTAAAACCATTGGAGCCTTTCCAGTTGAACTGGATTTATACATACCAAACATGCCATTGTTTTTGATAATGGACCTCATCAGAGAAAAGAAGAGTTTGGTGATAACATGACTTCTGTCAATCTTGAAAATATTTCCTTGAAATATGTTAGCTGAGTAAGCCCACTGGACACGTGTGTACCCTTTCGGGAGCAAGATGAAGCACTGACTGGTCAGGAAAATTGTTTAGAGTCACACAGAATGCCATTGGTGGTGGAAGGAATTAAACACTGTACCCTTGACTACAGGAGTCATCTATTTAACAACTTAGAGTCTTAATCCTCTTCATTACTATGGATAGGAACTAAATTCCCATATGCCAGACTTCCATGATTTTCATGTTACTATTGTCTCTTCTACTGATCTAAGAATACCCATTATTACAGGTCTAAAAATATGATGGTCTCTACTACTAATGTAAGAAGACTGGGTACTCCTGGTCTGACAATAACTGATATAGGCAATAATTCCATTCTGATGCACCCTTCTACCTCTTCTATGTAGGCTATATTTCTGCCAGTCTTACAACTTCTCTGTCTCTTTCTTTCTCTCTCTCCCTCTCAGGCCAGTTACCAACACTTCCTTTTTGCCTTAAGCCCATTACCAGTCCATCCTCTGACTTTTACCATCAATGCCAGTTTCTAAGACATTATCGAATCTTCTCCTCCTAGGATGATCTCTAACCTATCCTGTAACTTCTCAGACTTCTCATCCCAGGCTAGTATCCATATGGAATCTTAGGAGCATCTGCACTGTGCCCCAAGTTTCCCAGATGTGGGTAATGCCATCTACCATCTAAAAAGAAGGCTTGTCTTAAATGCTTCTCCAACTTAATCTTTTGTCTAACCTCCTCTCCTACATTTTCAATCAGACCATCTCTCTTGCACTAAGATGATAGAAACAAAGTACCCTACTTATTTATGACTAGCACTTGCTCCAGAAACAAAAATGTGAAAATTTATTAGCAAAATGTGACATTCCTTTTCAACCATTATTGCAATCACTAAAAATGACAGTAAGACCCTGCCTCCTATGTCTTCACTACTGTCACAAGTCTGGGTAAGGTAGGATTCATGTTGCATTGGCTTTCTTGTTCTGCCAGTCAAATGAAGTGCTGTCCAAATCACATCTCTTCCTTAACCTCCTACTTGTCCTCCCTTATTACATTCAAATCCTTTTTAATAACCTTTTCAAACTCGCTACAAGCAATTAATTGGAATTGCTTAAAAACACTACCTCTAGACAATGCAGTCTCATATTTCAACTCTACATTCTTAAAATTACTAGACTCCCAAGCTCCCTTACGGATAAAGAGAATAAAAACTAAATCAGCCCCTTGGCTCTCCAAAAGTACCCTTGCTACCATGAGACAGAGAGACAAAGTCTGGGCACGCTACCAAAAACATAAGACAGCACCACTCCTTAATGAATATAAAATGCTCCGAAATAAAGTACAAAAACTCATTATTTTTGATCGTCAGAACTATTTTTCTACACTCCAAAACCATAACAAAAACAACCCTCAAAAATTCTGGAAAGGGGTCTCTACTCTCCTCCACCCTAGCAAACCAGATACTCCTACCCCTGACCCTAACGCTCCAGAACTTGATTTAGCCACCCAATTTAATTCCTCCTTTATTGACTCTATTTCCAAATTGACCTCCTCATTCTCCAACACCTCCCTACCATCCAATACCGCCTTACCCACCCCCACTCTCTCTACATCTACACCCAACTCCCCACCAACTAACTCCTCTACCCCCTCTTCTACACAAATTCTATCCTCACCACCACCTCAAAACTCCCCCCTTCCTGACTGCACTCTCTTCTCATTAAATCCCATACCTACATCTACTATAAAGAAACTCCTTCAGAAATTGAAACCATGTACCAATGCTCCTGACAATATCCCTTCTTACTTTCTCAGTATTGCTGCTGAAACTCTTGCCTACCCCATTAGCATCTTAATTAACCATTCCCCTACAAGAATGCACAGTTCCCCAAATCTGGAAACAAGCCTTTATTATACCTCTACACAAAGGTGGTAACAATAATAACATTACTAACTTCCATCCCATAGCCATCCTATCCCCCATTTCTAAAATCCTAGAGAAATGCATCCATCTCCAACTCCTTCTTCACCTCCTAGACAACAATCTTATAACTCCCACACAGCATGGTTTCAGACCTAATCATAGCACCATGACTGCCCTCCCCTCCTTCCTTGAAATCGTAAATAAAGCCCGTGACTCTGGACAAATTGTTTCCACCTTACTTCTTGACCTTTCCAAAGCCTTCGATACCATCTCACACAGCCTGCTCTTAACTAAACTCTCCAAACTCTACCTATCCTCCTCCTCTCTGAAGTGGTTCTCTAGTTATCTATCTAATAGAAATCAAGCGGTAAAATGGAAAAAAGCCACTTCTTCCTTCCTTAGCACCCCTACAGGAGTTCCACAAGGCTCCATACTGGGTCCTCTTCTCTTCAATATTTTTATTAATGACTTCCACAAATCGATCCCATTCTCTAGCATCATCCAATATGCAGATGACTCAACTATCATCTGTTCTGCCTCATCTATCACTACACTACAAAAACTTACTCAAGATGCCTTCTCTTCCACAGAGCTATGGATGCTAAGCAATCACCTGGCTCTCAATGCCACCAAGACCAAACTAATGTTATTTACTCCTTCCAAAGTCACTCCTCCCAACATGAATACATTCTTAATTACTAGTCAAAACAACTCACCTCTAGAATTAGTGTCAGAGACCAAACTACTCGGGGTCAAAATCGACAACCAACTTAAATTTAACTCCCACCTGCAAATAAACATCAAAAAAACGCATCAAAAACTTGGCATGCTTTATAGACAGAATGCCTACCTCACATCTGTCACTAAAATCACTCTCTCTTCTTCCTTCCTTATCCCCTCCCTTCTCTATGGCGCCCCACTACTAACCTTCAGTCCTCACTAAAAAAACAGCTTACCTCCTGCTATAACAAAATTGCAAGATTCGCCACCAGCCATAAGTCCTCCACTCACCACTGTTTCTCCCTCCATAAACTAAAATGGCTAGAACTTCCCAATCAATTAACTTACACTCAACTAACTCTAGCCCATAAGCTTATTCTAAACCCCTCCCTCTGTCCCTCCCTTTCCTCTGCCTTTAAAATGCACCTACCTAACAGAGTTCTAAGGTCAAATAATCAAAATCTACTGGAAGTGCACAAACCTACTCATCCCCAGGCAAAACCTTCTTTCCTTCAGCCTCGCACGCCTCTGGAACTCCCTACCTCCACTCATCCGCACCACCTCTAACCACTCTACCTTCAAAAAGTCTCTTTTCTTGCATCTAACATCACAGTAGGAATGCTCTTGCTCCCACCCCACATAACTAACTCTACTTAATATCCTTCAATACCATATTCTATTTTTTTAGCTACTATGTTTGTTCTCTAAACTGTACTAATGTCTACAATTGTTGTATTACTATCATGTTACTTCTCAATGTATTAGCTGTTATGACTGCTATTCTATATTGGATTAGTTTTTACTTTCATTGTGCCTACATAGTATTAATACTCTCTGTACCTAGATTGTCACTGTCTAATGTTGAATGTTTATTTTGTTTTGGAGCTTTTCTCCCCAGGACTCCATTGAAAACGGGTTCTTTAAGGCCCCATGGACTATCCTGGTAAACCAACTGCAATAAATAAATAAATAAATAAATAAATAAATAAATAAATAAAATCCTGCTGGATCAGCACAGAAGGCTGTTAACTAACATATGACTTCCAAGCACAAGGGTATCACTAAAGGGTATCACTAACTCTCTAGGCATGTCAAATGTGTCCAATAAACTTGCCCATGTCTTCTGGTTCCATTCCATTGTGCTGGTAAACCTCTTGTTCTAGTATACAATTATGGAATGCTTCACTACTCGTCCAATCATTCTTAAAGTAATCCCTTTCATAAACCAATTTTGGAAACACCATTTTTCATGGCCATCTGCTTCTTATCACTGTTCCTCCATAGTGACTGCATAAGTTTGGAATCCATAACTCCCAGTTAGAGCACAAATCACTGTCAGCTTGACTATCTTTCAAATAATCTGTTTCAATTCTTCAAATTACCACACCCAATATTGATTCTGTCAGTTTGCAAAAGAATTTAATTTGGAGGCATATCAGATCTTCATTCCTGCAGAGACACTCCATTCAGGTCTTGCCTTCACATACTGTGCCTTCTTACGCATTTCATTCTTAAGCATAGGGGCTGAAATTGTAGATTTTCTCATCCTGGGTTTCCTGCTACTCTTCCTGTGATCTCAGTAAAGATGGCTGTCGCAGTAAAAAAAAAGACCAGCATCAGCTAAAATTACTAATCTAAATATCATACAAGTCTCATTTTACCCTGGAACTCACAAATGCATTCATGATCAAGCCAACTATATAATCTTCAATGATCTGCATATTTACATAACTACATACATACTTTGGACATATTGTATATACTGTCATCATCATCATCTTTCGGCTGTTCCTGTTAGGGATCGCCACAGTGGATCATCTATTTCCATTTCTTCCTGTTCTCTGCATCTTGTTCTGTCACACCAACCACCTGCATGTCCTCTCTCACCACATCCATAAACCTTATCTTAGGCCTTCCTCTTTTCCTGTTACCTGGTAGCTTCATCCTTAGCATCTTTTCCCCAATATACTCAGCATCCCTCCTCAGCATATGTCCAAACCAACGTAATATTGCCTCTCTGACTTTGTCTCCAAACCTTCCAACCTGGGCTGACCCTCTAATATACTTATTCCTAATCCTGTCCACCCTTGTCACACCCAGTGCAAATCTTAACATCTTTAACTGCCACATCCAGCTCAAACTCTTGCCTTTTTGTCAATGCCACTGTCTCCAACCCATATAACATAGCTGGTCTCACTACCCTCTTGTAGACCTTCCCTTTTACTCTTACAGGTACTCGTGTGTCACAAATCACTCCTGACACTCTTCTCCACCCACTCCATCCTGCCTGTACTCTCTTCTTCACCTCTCTTCCACACTCACCATTACTCTTAACTATTGATCCCAAGTATTTAAACTCATCCACCTTCACTACCTCTTCTCCTTGCATACTCATCATTCCTCTATCCTCCCTCTCATTCACACACATATATTCTGTCTTAGTCCTGCTGACCTTCATTCCTCTTCCCTCTAGAGCATATTTCCATCTCTCCAGGGTCTCCTCCACCTGTTCCCTACTCTCACTACAGATCACAATGTCATCCGCAAACATCACAGTCCAAGGGGACTCCTGTCTGATCTCGTCTGTATATATTATAATATATATATTGTATATACTGTACATAGATGTTATTACATACTGTATATAGATTTTATAATAATATGTCAATATAGAGAATCATATTTCTTATAAATTTCCTAAATGTTAGCATGACTTGCTGTCCATTAAATTACTTTTTCATGTTATAACATTGGACTCATTGTAAGCTATTAAACTATTTGGTATCTTACTTCTGCACTGCTTGATGTAACCTATGCGCTGCTTATGATGTACCTAGGGCATGGTTGAAAAAGGTCAACAAACCAGCCCACGTACTCATTTATCAAACAGCAAATAAATCAATTAATAAATAAAATTGCCTTGAATGAGTACATTAATGATTTTCCAGTAATTTTCACCAGATGCGTCATCCACTATTAACCTAGTACTCTCTCACTGCCTGAGGTTCTTTCAAGGTACTTACCTGTGACAATGTTTATCTGTTTTTTTATACCTTAGGGGGTTCCTAATATATGACATGCCATGAAGCCATTGACCAGTCTACTATCTTTCCTTGCATATCAGATAATTTCAATTCATAGATAATGCCTGATCAGGCAACATAATTTTACTTAGACATTTTATAAGTACTTTTACTATATATCTGTGTCTTGAGGTTTTGAAGTGTGCTCCCCTTTTGCTTATTAAGACTGTTTTTTTTTCTTTTTGTGCTAATATACTGAATGCAACACTAGAGTTCATTTCAGTCTGGTAACCGAAAGACACAAACAAACCTGTCATAACCATCTGCAGTCTACCAATACATAATCTGCCTGGTAATCTCATTGACACCAGCATTACATTTGACTTTCCTGAGATATGCTGTCTGGCTGTTACTAAGCAGTGGTAATATCACAGCTGATGGGGTTGTCACACTGAACAAGATATTTGTCTGCTGCCTTATATATTACATTTTCAAGTCTAAGGTAACAGACTAACAAACTAACCGGCTTACTGACCAAGTGGAAAATAAAGCCTGCTTTGGATATGAATAAAAATGGATGAATGTTTTAAAAAGTAATCATAGACTACATCAATTATTTTAAAGGAATTAGGACAAGAAGATGTTTTTGCCATAAGTTTTTTTATAATAAACAGTGCTTAGAACTTCTGCTAATTCCTTAGATATCAATGCATACCCATATAATATAATATGTACTGTGTTTATACTGACATGTGACAGTATGTTTTTTTCTTTCTCTTTCTTCACAGATGCTTGCTCGTATCATTCTGGTGTTCCCATATTCCATGATGCCTTAAAGGTCAGAGGAACCTTTACAATATGTTTGTAAAAATATCTTGTAAAAGTGTCAGACATGAAATAATATAACTGTAGTATAGCCATGAATATCATCACGTTTGTTGTATTTTCTTCTCACTTTTTCTCTTGCTTCCTCCTGATTATCATGGCTCCATCTCGAGGGCTGTGCTGACCCATTTATTCTTCCCAAGACAGGATCCCTACAGCCCATTCATTCCCCTGGAATAGAGGGTTGATCACTTTGAGTGATACCATGATCTTGTGGGATTCAGTGGCTTTGTCTTAAGGCCCTAATGTCCCCTTGTACACATCCCCTAGATGTTCAAGGACATGGCAAACAGCAGGTCTTTGCAAGGGATGGCAACCACTTCTATAACTGATGCAACCTCAAAGGTTCTGCATTACAAACTGCAGCAAATGCCTCTGTATGCTCTCCAGACTCCTTCAGGGTTTCAGGTATGTAGTATGCTTCAACATCCAACCTTCCCCCTGAAAGAGGTTATGAGGCACAGCTTGTCACTTCTCTCTGTTCCCAGTAAAGCTTATCTCATTTGATTAAAACTGCTACACTTGTCTGTGTTTTGTGTGTACAACCACATCTAATATTCACTTTTTATTAATGAAACTGGCAGCTTGAACTGCTTGCACAATCAAGATGTTTTATATTGCCTAGTGACTTTAGATTAACCTTGCAGCTACTTGTTGGTATTAGCATCTTTCTTCTGCTAGTCTTAGTTTTCAAAGATAATTTTCTTATGTATGTACAGTACTCTGTGTTCCTAGCCTTACTAATAGTAAGGATGGATTTAAGGCTTGCATCTTTAAGTGGATTTGTTGTACATAACTTGTGATTCAGCATTGGCCCAGGCCATAACTGAAAAAGTGTCCATTGGACCAATGGATTCAATTGGTTAACAAATTAATGAATAACTATATATATATATATATATATATATATATATATATATATATATATATATATATATATATACATATATAAATATAAAAAGTACTACCTTTTAAAAAATATTGCCTGATTTAGATCTTCTGATATAACTGTCGTGAGGTTAATGACTGCATAAACAAAGTAATGCTTTTTTAAAGTCATTGCCTTCCATGAATGACTACTGTGAGATCTTTTTCTATTTTTCTAATGCCACTATATACTCTGCTTGGACAGCATGACTTGCATCATCTGTCTGCTTGATATTCCATACAGTTAGTATTTGCTGTACTCATACTTAGATAAATACTGCAGGTGCACTAGAAACCAACACCACTGCTCAGGTTGAAATTATATGGCATAACTAGAAATGACTGCTAGGCATATGTGAACACAATCAAAAACAGGGAGGCATTTCAGGAATGCATGTGACAGATATAACATGCAGACACCAGTAAATATTTCCATACTGGATCGGTCGAGGCCCGGGTTAAAGACGACTGCCACCAGTACTGTTAGCCAACAGGGTGCTGGCGGAAATTGGGCTACTGTTGGCTGAAGGAGGATAAGAGGCGGAAGGCATGGCCGAAGGCAGGAAGAGAGGAGAAAGGCTAGGACTGTGGTAGTGAGGGTCGGAACTTTGATTGTTGGCAGTATGACTGGTATAGGGAGAGAGCTAGCTGATATGATGGACAGAAGGAAGGTTGGTATATTGTGTGTGCAAGAGACCAGATGGAAGGGGAGTAAGGGTAGGTGTATCGGAGGTGGTTTCAAATTGCTTTATCATGGTGTGGATGGAAGGAGAAATGGTATATGAGTTATTCTGAAGGAAATTATTTTTTGTATTACTGTATTGCCTTTCTATATTTTGAATACTGTAGTTTGTTTTCTTTACTTTGTGTTTTGCTTGCATTCTGTTTTAACAGCATATTTAAACTTCAAAAGAGACCACAGCTCTCTCTGTTCTGAGTCAGGCAGAATTTTTCCCGCCCTCCCACCCATTTAAGTTGTCTTGTTAAATACCACTGTCTTTCTAGTTGCCCGCCTCTTATGTTAATCTGACCATATATCTCATTTCTCTCTACTTTCACTGGCTTATGTGAGTAATCACAAAATCATCATTTTGAAATCCCACCCCTTCAATTATTTAAATTTATTGGCCATCCTACAGTATTTCATAGTACCAAAATATAAAAGTGACCACCCCTTTCAATCCATCTTGCTGTTTTAAAAATAGTAACTCTCCACTAAACCTTAACTTTTTAAACAGGTAAAACTCAAGTTACCTACTTTCACATCTAACTTCTCTAGTGCACACTGCAGTGCATTCTTTTCAATCTTACCTTTAAGCATCCCTGTGACTAGCACTTTCTCTAATACCTGCTGGAAAGCACTAGGAAGCCTTAAACTCATACAAACACTGAACTCTCCTTGTTAACAAGGAGAAATTAATAGTAGGCACTAAACAGCCTATAATTGCAAAGTACCTTGCTAAGTAAACAGCTCCTTTACAAAGAAAAAAAAGCCCCAAACCAAGCATGTCCAAGGGTCAGCTCGGTGATTTCTCCTGTCCACCTGGTGAATCTGGGCATACTGGGGCAATGCAGCAATTGCCTCATGTACACAGACAACCCTCTCCTCCTACCACCCAACACTACAACCTGTGAGAGATGCACTTACATAGCCAAAATGGAAGCAAAGCTCTCTCCACACAAGATTGTGCTAAACAGTCAAGAGGAGAAGGTTAACACCCACACTACATCTCAAGCAACACATAGCCCTTCTAAACCCACACCACCAACACCCACATATAGCAACACTAAATCCACATATGCAGAGGCCCTTAACTGTAACCTGCCCAAGCAACAAAGACCTCTGAAGCTGAAACGCAAACAAACACCAATCACAACCAATGTGTCACATAGTTCACAACACCAGTGTGCCACCCAGCAACAGCCCCTAAAGCAAGACAATGTACCTAACACTTTAGTCATAGGTGACTATAGTCCGGCACACTGATGTCCCTCTCACCAGGTTGAATATGGAGAAAATTACAGTCAGCTGCCTGTCGGGTGCCAGGATCCGCCACATAATGCATGCACTCAAGTCACTCCACAACAAGTACAAATATGACTCTGTCATTGTCCATGTTGGAGTGAATGACTTGAGACGTACCTCCCTGGACTACATGAAAAGGGACATGGAAGAGCTCTCGGCTCATGTGGCCCAGGCAGGTATGACCCTAGCCCTGAGTAGCATCCTGCCTTCGCCCAGAATGATACCACAATATAAGGATAAAATGATTGACTTCAACAATTGGCTAAGATTATGGTGTCATTCAAAGGGGATCCAGTATCTGTCTGCCTGGGATGACATGATTGACAGACCATGATGCTTTGCCAGAGATGATCTGCACCTGTCGCCCCTGGGATTCAGGTTACTGGCTAAGGCTCTTGCCACCCCTATAGTGCCTTTTTTAGGCAAACTTCAAAAGAAAAAAACACCACCGTAACAGGTACAAGCATGCAAAATCTGAAGGTAATGCTACTCAATGCTAGAAGTCTAAACCTCAAAATGCACTCTCTCGAGGCACTCCTAAAAATGGAGAACATCGATATCTGTGCAGTAACTGAGACCTGGTTCAAGGCTCCAGAGAGCACCCCTGCAATACCAGGCTACAACTCTTACCACACTTTTCGGCCACCAAACCAGGACCGAAACACTAAAGGTGGAGGAGTGTCAATATTCACCAAGGATATTCACACCACCAGGCTAGTTTGCCAACACAATGTGTCTGAAATTCTCCAAGTGCAACTAACACTAGGTAAGACTGCAATCCAAATTGTAGCTTGCTACAGATCCCCACCATACCCCAAGATTCTCACTACACCTTTCTAAACATACTGGAAAATATTAAGATAGAACCAAACACCCTAATACTGGGTGATTTTAACTACCCTGCCATTAACTGGGAAAACTACTCATGTCCCAACACCTTTGCAGCGGTTCTTGGAATTCATAAATTCTAATGCCCTGGATCAACTAATCCATAGTCCCACCAGGGGCTCCAATATCCTAGACCTGGTCATTACCAACATGGGAAATCAATGCTCCATACCTATGGTCACCCCTCGTTAGTGAGGTCTGACCATAAGCTAATCACCCTTAACATCCACATCCCACCCCACCCCTGTAAAGAAACCACCATAAAAACTTCTCCAAAGCCAACTTCATGCTACTCAAGTCAGAAGTGACAAACTTCATAACACCCATGCAGACAGGAACTGAAAGTTCAACTGCTGAATCCTACACTAAGGCACTGTACGAGCACATCCACTCATGCATGAATCGTGCCATCCCAAATAGAACCAAAATGCTCTCATCCAAAAAGGAAGCCAATCTGGTGGTCCCCTGCCATAAACAAACTTTACAACAAAAGAAAGAAACTTTTGCAGAAAAGAGGAAAATCCCAGGATGCAAAAAACTCCCTTACTGGCCTCAGTAAGAAACTGAGATGCCTCATAAAATCCTCCAAAGCTAGTTATGAAAATAAAATTGCCAAAGATTCCAAAGACAACCACAAAGCATTCTATAACTATGTCAAGAATCTAAATGGCAATGCTCAGATCTGCGCTGAGCTAAAACAGAATGGCATTAAATATACTGATCCAAAGGATATTGCCAATATCCTGGCAGATCAATTCAGTGCCAACTTCACCCCCTAAATGGCCCATCTCAATACCGGAAGATTGCCAAATTCCAGTAATAACGGCCACACAGGTACAAAATGCACTCTCTAAAGCCAAGAATACAGCATCCATGGGACCAGATGACATCCCGGGCTGTGTACTACATGAACTACAATATGAACTGGCACCTCACCTAAGTGTCATGTTTAATCATAGCCTCACCTCAGGTTTCGTGCCCACTGAGTGGCGCAGAGCTACAGTTATCCCAATCCACAAGGGGGGATCCACCTTGGATCCCGGAAACTACCGTCCCATCAGTCTGACAAGCCTTATCTGCAAGGCCATGGAGCGTATTATCATGGAACTTATAAACAAAGACATTGGCAACCTTCAAACACTGGACCCCACCCAGTTTGGGTTTGTGAAGGGCCGATCTTGTCTCCTGAACCTGATTGACTTCTTTGAATCAGTCTCCAGAGCCATGGGCAAGGGTAAGGTGGTCCACACAGCCTATCTAGACCTTGCCAAGGGCTTTGACACCATCCCCCACTCTGGAATCATAGATAAACTTACTAAGTTGGGCATTAATCCCTATGTCACCCAATGGGTTGCTAAATGGCTTACTGATAGAACCCACACTGTAAAAGTAGCCGACTCCAAATCCAGCTCCAGACAAGTGACAAGTGGAGTACCTCAGGGTTCAGTCCTGGGGCCGCTCTTGTTTGGCATCTACTTCTCTGAAGTACAGGTCAACACTAAGGGACTCTGGCTAACAAAGTCTGCAGATGACTGCAAACTGGGAGCCATTATTGAATCCCCAAATGATGTGGATACTCTACAAAAGGGCCTTACAGAAACAGATGCTTGGTGCCAGAGCCATGGGCTCAAGCTCAATGCCAAGAAATGTATTGTTATCCCTTTGGGAAAAAACATGTATCCATGAATTACCATATAGGTGGCAGTACACTAAACACAGAAAGTGTGATAAGAGACTTAGGGACACAGGTGGACAGTGGTCTCACCTTCGATAACCACATCGCCACAACAATCAGGAAATCCTTCTATGTGGCACACCTCATCACGAAGGGCTTTTCATCCAGAAAAAAGGAGGTCATTGTCCCACTGTACTCATCCCTCATTAGACCCATTATAGAATACAACGCTTCATTTGGTATGTACCTCTCAAGACATCTGCAACAACTGGAAAGGCCTCAGAAATACCTCACTAAAAGAATCACAGGCCTAAAGCAGATGCCCTACGCTGACCGCCTTAAAAAACTCCAGCTATACTCTGTCGCATATCGTCTACTCAGAGGCAATCTCTGCTTAACATACAAGGCCATGTCAAACCCAGAGCTGTTGGACATGCTACACTTAACGAAATCCCAATCCCTCAGAGCTACACGCTCCAGGGATCTAAACCTTGTCATCACAATAAACAAAACATGCTGGAGGGATAGGTTCCTGACCCAGAGACTCCCCAGACTCTGGAATAGATTGCCCATACATGTCAAGCAGAGTGCCTCTTTGGACCTCTTCAAGAGGAACCTTGACGATTGGATGGGAGAAAGGAAATTCACCCCAGGGATCACGTCAGTCACCCTGCTAGACAGGGGTCCAGGAAAGTAAATAATGTGGGAAGAAATAGCCAGGGAATTGTTATGGCTAGGCTTGTATAGGCCCTAGGGCTGATAGCCTAGTACCAACCTATGAACCTATGAAAAGTATGCTAAGAGTGTTTTGGAGGTGAAAAGAGTGTCGGATAGTGTGATGTTTATGAAGCTGGAAATTGATGGTGTAATGATGAATATTGTTAGTGCATATGTTCCACAAGTTGGGTGTGCAATGGATGAGAAAGAAAAATTTTGGAGTGAATTGGATGAAGTGGTGATGACTGTACCAAAGGGTGAGAGAGTGGTGATTGGAGCAGATTTCAATGGGCATGTTGGTGAAGGGAACAGAGGGGATGAGGAAGTGATGGGTAGGTATGGTGTTAAACAAAGGAATGCAGAAGGTCAGATGGTAGTGGATTTTGCGAAAAGGATAGACATGGCTGTGGTGAATACGTATTTTAACAAGAGAAAGGAGCATAGGGTGACATACAAGAGTGGAGGAAGATGCACACAGGTGGATTATATCTTACGTAGGAGGGCCAGTTTGAAGGAGATTGGAGACTGTAAAGTGGTGACTGGAGAAAGTGTAGTTAGGCAGCATAGGATGGTGGTTTGTAGGATGACGTTGGTGATCAAGAAGAGGAGGAGGAGTGTGAGGGCAGCACCAAGGATCAAATGGTGAAAATTGAAAAAGGGTAATTGTGAGGTGGGGTTCAGGGATGAGTTAAGACAGGCACTGGGTGGCAGTGAAGAGTTACCAAATAGCTGGATAACTACAGCAGAGCTAGTAAGAGAGTTGGCTAGAAAGGTGCTTGGTATCACATCTGGACAGAGGAAGGACGACAAGAAGACATGGTGGTGGAATGAGGAAGTACAGGAGAGTATACAGACAAAGAGGTTAGCAAAGAAGAAGTGAGACTTTCAGAGAGATGAAGAAAGTAGATAGGAGTATAAGGAGATGAGGTGCATGGCAAAGAGAGAGGTGGTGAAGGCTAAGGATAAGGCATATGAAGAGTTGTATGAAAGGTTGGACACTAAGGAGGGAGAAAAGGATCTGTACTGATTGGCTAGACAGAGGGGCCGAGCTAGGAAAGATGTGCAGCAGGTAAAGGTGATAAAGGATATTGAGGGAAACATACTCACAAGCGAGGAAAGTGTGTTGAGGAGATGGAAAGAGTACTTTGAGGGATTGATGAATGAAGAGAATGAGAGGAAGAGAAGGTTGGATGATGTAGGGATAGTGAATCATGAAGTGCAGTGGATTAGCAAGGAGGAAGTAAGGATAGCTATGAAGAGGATGAAGAATGGAAAGGCTGTTGGTCCAGATGACATACTTGTGGAAGCATGGAGGTGTTTAGGTGAAATGGCATTGGAGTTTTTAACAAGATTGCTTAATGAAATTTTGGAAAGTGAGAGGATGCCTGAGGAATGCAGAAAAAGTGTTTTGGTACCGATTTTTAAGAATAAGAGTGATGTGCAGAGCTGTAGTAACTACAGAGGGATTAAATTGATCAGTCATAGCATGAAGTTATGGGAAAGAGTAGTGGAAGCTAGGTTAAGAAGGGACGTGATGATTAGTGATCAGCAGTATGATTTCATGCCGGGAAAGAGCACTACAGATACGATGTTTGCTCTGAGAGTGTTGATGGAGAAATGCAGAGAATGTCAGAAGGAGTTGCATTCTGTTTTTGTAGACTTAGAGAAAGCATATGACAGGGTGCCTAGAGAGGAGTTGTGGTATTGTATGAGGAAGTCAGGAGTGTCAGAGAAGTATGTAAGAGTGGTACTGGATATGTATGAGGGTAGTGTGACAGCGGTGAGGTCTGTGGTGGGAGTGATGGATGCGTTTAAGGTGGATGTGGGGTTACAACAAGGATCAGCTCTGAGCCCTTTCTTATTTGCAATGGTGATGGACAGGTTGACAGACAAGATCAGACAGGAGTCCCCGTGGACTATGATGTTTGCAGATGACATTGTGCTCTGTAGTTAGAATAGGGAACAGGTGGAGGAGACCCTGGAGAGATGGAGATATGCTCTAGAGAGAAGAGGAATGAAGGTCAGCAGGACTAAGACAGAATATATGTGTGTGAATGAGAGGGAGGACAGAGGAATGGTGAGGATGCAAGGAGTAGAGGTGGCGAAGGTGGATGAGTTTAAATACTTGGGGTCAATAGTTCAGAGTAACGGTGAGTGTGGAAGAGAGGTGAAGAAGAGAGTACAGGCAGGATGGAGTGGGTGGAGAAGAGTGTCCGGAGTGATTTGTGACACACGAGTACCTGTAAGAGTGAAAGGGAAGGTCTACAAGAGGGTAGTGAGACCAGCTATGTTATATGGGTTGGAGACAGTGGCATTGACAAAAAGGCAGGAGTTTGAGCTGGATGTGGCAGAGTTAAAGATGTTAAGATTTGCACTGGGTGTGACAAGGGTGGACAGGATTAGGAATAAGTATATTAGAGGGTCAGCCCAGGTTGGAAGGTTTGGAGACAAAGCCAGAGAGGCAAGATTACATTGGTTTGGACATGTGCTTAGGAGGGATGCTGAGTATATTGGGAAAAAGATGCTTAGGATGAAGCTACCAGGTAACAGGAAAAGAGGAAGGCCTAAGATAAGGTTTATGGATGTGGTGAGAGAGGACATGCAGGTGGTTGGTGTGACTGAGCAAGATGCAGAGGACAGGAAGAAATGGAAACAGGTGATCCGCTGTGGTGACCCCTAACGGGAACAGCCGAAAGATGATGATGTGACAAATATAAAACAATTCTGATTTGGGAAGCAGGGCATTCTAATATCTACAGCTTATTCATTATGTAGGGAAACAGGTTGGCAGCTTGCACCAGGGAGTTTTTATTTTCCATCTGTGTTTATCAATACATTACATCTTATTGACAGCAGAAAAAGACAATAAGCCTGTTCTTTAAAAGCCTTAACATCCTACCTCCTCTCCATCCCTATGTTCCCCTTTACCATTTATTTACTTGCTCTATTGCCCTTTTAAATGGCACCATAGATTTCCACAGTCCACAAGCGTCTCTGTGAAAAAAAAAATCAGAGATCCAGAGAGTTGTCATTTCACATAGTCTGCTGGCTGTGCTTCTTCATTTCCCCTTTCCCTTCTGTTCAAGATGATCACTTTGCATCCCTAACTGCGCCTTCATCATGTTCTCTCTATTTCTCTTTTGTTCTGTAGTATAAGAGTTAAGAGTTCCACTGCTTGTAGTCTTTGGTCATATCCTTTCCTCTCATTCCCACATACTTTTCTGGAAGTTTTACTTGGACTCCTCCTAACACCCTAATGACCCATTTCCTAAATGTCTACCAGAACTGCACCCAGTTCTCAAAGTGTGGCCTAATGAGCGTCTACACAGACTAGAAGTATTATCTTTTTGCTAGTAGCGTTTACCTCTCCTCCCGGTAATGGATTGTAGGCAAGATGGCAGCAAGTGGCTGTCTTGGCAATATGTAGCTTGTTTTGCTTTTATATATGACAGGTGAATGACTGGACTTTTAAAATAGCTTTATTAAACCATTATATTTTAAGCTGTAACGTGTTTACATACAGTAATAGAAAACATGTAATAACAGTTTCCCTTGTTGTTTTCATGCAGCATACATGTTTTCTTTTTAACAATTTTCATTCACTCCAACATTACATACACTGTTCAATTCAATTCCTGTCTTCCTTCCTCGTCTTGAACATTATTCTCCATGCATTGTTCCCAGAAATTCCATTTTTTATGAAATGTGCTCCTTCCCTCTTCCATAGATTCATTATTATTATTATTGACCCCTTTAATCTGTACTATTTTGTATTGTTTTAGATTTGTTTGCCTTGGTGCCTCTTACTTATGTCAAGCTGCTTTGTTCTGAATGATTTAGAACAAATGTCTCTCAATGAACCCCTGTACTTATTTTGCTTTTCAGTGACTGTCCTGAGAGACTTACTATCCAATGTTTCCAGGGGGATATTTGAATTTCAGTGACTGCAGTGGGAAATTTAAGTTGCAAGATCTGTAGGAACCCTGAGATGTGAGCTAAACAGTTTCCTTGTATGAGTCTAAGGACTGTAAGGATGCTTGCAGTCTACTGCTTCAGTTGCATATTTCTTTTTTTTCCTTTGATATGGGTTTGGTAAATACAAGTTTTTTATCACATTGGATTTGTTCTCTTTTGGCATCCCAGACTTGCAGATGGTTTGTTTTAGCATTTGCTCTTTGTAGTAAGCTTAAAGTATGATGTCCCCAGAAATTTACTTTTTTCCCCAGAAAGTATGCTATATTTTTGATAAGCTCTACATGTTTATTTTATTGTCTGACTAGAGACTCTTCTTTGGTCATTGAAGCACTTTGATGATTATTGTTACTGATTCATTGTATTCACATTTGCACCCACATTGACTTGGTGTTGTTTCCTGGTTTCTGGAGCCACAGGGCAATGTTTGGTGTTCGTTTTTATCTGGACATTTCCTACACAGTCTGCTTGCCTCACCCTTGGTTATTTGGATTAACAAAGTGCTAAAATAGTGATTTTTTTCAATCTTCAGTAAGCCTTGCTCTTTCTTCCTGAATATGTGGTCAGTGTCAATGTAAATGTGGTATGCTACATCAAGTAGTGGAAAACTTTTTATTGCACACTTTCATTTCTACAGCAATGGACTATCAAACACTTTGTATGACTTTCTCTGAGTGCTATTTTTCATTTACAGATTAGTTGGCCTATAGGATTTGCCTCTTTAATAGGTAACACTTTATTTCTCAGCTTCACAGGTCTTACCATTTTCTAGTTTGCATTTACTTCTTTATTTTATCTGTCCAGCATTTAAAACTATTTAATTTGGGCTCATCTCCAGATACTGCTGTCTATATACATTTGTGGGGAATATATATTTTTTCTCTGTGTATCACTTATTTACAGACTCACTACTGTTGTAATTCATGGCCTGTGTTTATGGTTTCATTAACCCACTACACATTCTGTTTTATATGTTAATATTTGGCATTACTCTAAATGGCAACTGACTTACCATTTAACATAATGGTACATAATTGCATTTTGATTACACTGTTTGGTTACCACCATACATTTTTTCACCCCTGGGTCTTTAATAAACCCTTTTCACATTGCTCTCTGACTTTTATTACTTGGCTTATATAACTATTCTGTCACTGTTTTTGTATTTTGACACACATGCTATGCTGGCATTCTGCCATTTACTACATCTTACCTTGTCCTGTGTTTCCAATGTTCTGATATGTGCACATCTTGCACAGACATTGGGACACCAAACAAGAGCCTTTGTGGCCACTCCTGGGCACATGCCTATGGTGGGTAATTAGTTCTTTTCTCTTCCTCCAGAGGTGAAGTGGCCCACTGAGGAATGTTTCTCTTAATTCCAAGCTGTACCTAAGGTTCCAGTTTTGCCATTAAAGGCAATTTAATTGGAACTATCCTCCTTTGTCCCCATAAGGGATAGTGTATGCTAATGTATGGTTTATTTGCAGGATGTCTGACTTACTGCACTATGATGACCTCAAATTTATGTTGGAGACAAGGCCTGATGAAGCTTTCGCCTTTGTCTTGAAGCAGCTTTGCCTCCTGGTGTCTCCATTATTCAATGTCCTTGGCAGGATAGGATTGTGGGAGATGTTATTTTATTCATTTATTTTATTTATTTATTTTTAATCTAAGCTTAATGGTGCCAACAAGAATAAAGAATAGTTGTGTAAAATCTTACCATAACCATAGATGTCCTTCTCTTCCATGTTGCAGTATTCCAACTGTTGGATTTTCCTCTCTTGCTACCTGAATGTTTGGCCAGTATACACAAGCTTCTAGTCACTGCTAGGTATGTAGGATTTCTGGCGTTGGCCCAGGGAATGTAGGCCATAAAAGTGACATCTGCATGTACCTTTCCTCTGAACTGAATGTCCCAGTTGGACCCCAGTCTCAGGAAGCTATATAGGCTCTATGCCCCCCAGGAAAGGCCAGTTTAGATGGAGGGGGGAGGTGGAAGGGAATGAATACTGCAGCATAGAATAGAAGGGCATCTATGGTTATGGTAAGATTTTACACAGCTATTCTATGTCCTTCTGTTCTCATATTGCTGTATTCTAACTGTTGGGTGAGTGCCATAGCTCACAGGGAAAAAGAGGGAGGTGGAATGGAGCTACTCTCCACAAAGTCATGCAGTATTGCTCTTGCAAACCCCACTCTGGATCTGGAGACATGATCCAATTTATAGTGTTTAGGGAAGGTGTATACAGATGACTAAGGAGCTACCTCAAAGATGGAAGCAGTGTCCAATCCTTTGAAGCAGGCCCCAGATGAAGCCATGACTCTGGTGGAGTGGAACTCAATTTTGGATTTGAGATGCTTCCCATGGAATGTGTAGCAAAAGGATATAGCTTTGGAGAGTCAAACAGAAATTGCCTGCTTTGTCACCACATTTTCCAAGGCTCTAGGGTGGAAGGAGACAAATAACTAGTCTGATTTCCTAAAGGCCTTAGTCTTGTCAAGGTAAAATCTTAGCTGTCTGTGAACATCAAGGGAATGCAAGACTCTCTCACTGTCATTCTGGGAATGAAGAAAAAAAGGTAGGCAGGTGAATACCCTGATTTATGCATAACTCATTGATCACCTTGGGCATAAAGGAAGTGTTGGTCCTCAGGGTCACCCTATCCATGTAGAAGATGAGGAAAGGAAGATTTGCCATGAGCACCTGGAGTTCTGATACTCTCCTGGCTGATGTGATGGCCACAAGGAGTACAGATTTCCAAGTACAATGTTTCACAGAAGCCTTAGAGGCTGATCCAAATGGGGCAACAGTGAGTTTCTCTAGAATGTAATTCAGATCTCAAGGAGCAGGGATCTGCCTCCTAGGGGATCTGAGGTGTAGTACTCCCTTAAGGAATAACTTAGAAGGGAGACAGAAGGCTAGAGGAGGATCAAAAGGCAGACAGGCTGAAATAGCAGCAAGGTGTGCCTTAACAGAAGAATATGCCAACCCTGCATGGAGTAATTCACACAGATAGGACAGCACTAGGGGGACCTCTGTTTTTAATGGATCTAGCTGTCTTTGCTGACACCACATGGAGAACCTTTTCCATTTAGACAGATAAGATCTATTAGTATTAGGTTTCCTGATCTCCTACAGGACTGCAAGCATGTCCTCAGTGTAAAGGTGCCTCAAAGGAATCAGAATTCTATAACCCACAGGGTTAGATTCAGATATTTCAAGTTGGGATGGATCAGGGATCCATTGTCCTGTGTGAGAAGGTCCATTTTGTGCGGTAATTTATGTTACTTGCCCCTGGCTAATTGCAGAAGGAGGGGGAACCAATGCTGTCTTGGCCAAAAGGGAGTCACCAGCAAGATTTTTGGTCTGTCCTGCTGGATCATCAGCAGGACTTTTTCAATTAGTGGGAAGGGGGGGAATGCATACAGAAACACCCCTTCCATAATATGGAGAAGGCATCCATTGCCCTTGCTAAGGGACTGGGTAGCCTGGTGCAAAGTAGTGGTGGTTGCCTGTTCAGAGGGGAGGCAACAGATCTATTTGAGGCATACCCTACCTGTGGACAATATGCAGAAACACATCCCTGTGAAGCATCCATTCATGGGATTGTGACATAGACCTGCTCAAAGTGTCTGCCTGAATGTTCTGAGCTGAAGGAATATAGACTGCCCACAGGGAGATTCCATGTTGGACTACCAGATCCCATGCCTGGAGAGCAAGGCTGCAAAGCAAATAGGATTTGGTTCCTCCCTGTTTGTTCATATACCAAAGAACTGTAGTATTGTCTGTGAACAGTTTCAGGGTCCCTTGTTTTAGGACATGAATAAAGGCTGTCAAGGCAAATATGACTGCTCTCATTTCCCCGATGCTGATGTGTTCCCACCAGAAGGTGTGGGACCAGGTAACCCAATATTTTCAGGCTGCCCAGAATAACCCCCAGCTCAGATCTGAGGCATCTGTGTACATCTCCTGCACAGGGGGAAAGGGGCTGCAGTGGATGTCCTGGGTTAAGCATCACAGAATTTTCTTCCTCAGACGTGGGATGATGAAGTCCAAGGGGTGTGAGTGTTGGGTCCATGGGGACATTAGGTACCAGTGGAATTTCCTCATGTGCAGCCTTGCCAGAGGAAGCATGGGAACAGCGGAGGCCATGTAACCCAGCAACCTGAGGTACTGTCTGACTGTCAAAGCAGTGGCTTTGAAGACAGTTACCAGGTACTGAGTCAGAGTTTCCACTTACTGGGGTGTGACGAGTGCCCTCATAGCATGTGTTCTTATTCTGCAGCTAAGGAAAACCTGGTCCTGGGAAGGATTCAGGTTGGACTTGGGAAAGTTTATGTTGAATCCCAGAGCCCGTAGTAGGGAGATGACTTGGAGGAGTTGGCTGTGTAAAGATTTGGGGCATTCTGCCTGAATGAAGAGGTCCTCCAGGTATGGAAAAATATAGATCCTTGGACTCTGCAGAAGGCAACTACAGGGGCCATGCATTTGGTGAAGATCCTTGGAGCAGAAGATTGTCCAAAGGGCAAGGCCAAGAACTGAAACTATGAGGACCAACTGCAAACTACAGGAATTTCCTCTAGCTGCACCTTATAGGTATGTGGAGATAGGCGTCCTTTATGTCGAAGGTGGCTAGAAATCCCTGAGTTATCAGCAAAGGGAAAACAGTTTGAAGCGTCAGCATATGAAAGGTGGGAGAGGTCCAAGATAGGCCTCCAGGGTCCATCCTTCTTGGGCACCAGAAAGAGTCTTAAATAAAAACCCCTCCCTTGTTCCCCTGGAGGAACTGGCTGTATAGTTCCTTGAGAAAGGAGGTTGTCTATGACAGGCTGGAAAAGATGGAGTTGGTCTTTGGGTGGCTGGGGAATCCCTCAGGGAGAAGGGGGAATGACCCAGGACATAAAGTAGCTCTTTTCTATAATGGATAGGACCTACCTGTCTGAGGTGATGAATTGCCAAAGGGACAGACCGTGAGAGAGCCTTAGGGATAGGGGAATGGAGTTTGGGGGGAAGACAGTGAAGGCAGGTAGTCACAGGCTACCTGCCCTATCCTGACAGGGAGTTTTCTGGGCAGGAGTTTGAGCAGACTTAGAGGGAGTTTGCGATTTCCTTGCAGCTTTTCTGCCTCCAGCAGGAGAAGCTGGACCAGAGTGTTTTCTAATGAACTGTGTCTTTGATGGATAGTTCCTATGAAATTTGGGAATGGAGAGAAAGAGATGTTTAAGGTCTTGCAGCTCTTTTCCTTTCTGCTGAAGTGTGTTGAATAGCTCAGCCACTTTGGAACTGAAAAGGTCAGAGTTATCCAGGGATGCATTAATTAATTTTGCCCTAATATCATCGGGTAAGGGCTGAAGTCTTAACCAAGAGTATCGTCTCAAGACTGAGGCAGAGGCAGCTGATCTTGCAGAGGCTTCAAGAGCATCACAGCTGCAACAAATACAGTGCCTGGTGACTTGGGATGTGAGATTAATGAGATTAGAAATTTGTGCTTTGGAAGCAGAATCTGGGAGGTCAGCTAAGAGTTTGGTGATCTGGGACAGAAATGCCAAGGCATACGTGGACGTGTGTTTGGTAATTTACTGCCCTGAAGGCCAGGGTAGAGGAAGTGTAAACTTTCTTACCAAGGTGCTCCATGGCCTTAATGTCCTTGTCAGTGGGGAGGCCTGAGGTATATGGCAATAATTTGGATGGCTTATCTGCAGGGACTGAGATGGTGACAGGGTCAGCTACTGGGCATTTAATAAAAACATGTAGCCCCTTCCGGGACCTTGTAGAACCTGTCAGGTCTCCTGGGAGCAGGTGGTTGGCAGTCAGGATTAAGAGAGGCAGCATTGAAGGCATCCGTGAATGCTGGTAATACTGGGGGAATTGCAGAAGGAACAGGGGTCTCCATCTGCAGGAGCTCATAATATCTTTTTTGTACCTCCGACATCTCAGAGGAATCCCATTTAAAAATTCCCTCATTTTTGGTAACTGTCTCCCCAAAGGTGAGATCCTCAGCTGGGGAATCAGCTTCAATAGATTCATCCTCTGGGGAGGCATAACCAAGAGGAGAGGGCATCTGGGAGGAATAAGAGAGGGAGTCTTCAAAAGAGGAGTCTGAGGAATCCTCAGCTTCAGGTAGGATGATATCCTCAATCTGAGGCCTGGGACTAATAGGACGATGCCCGGCCTGTGGAGATCCAGGCATGGCAGGCCTTAGAGCCAGAAAATCATTAAAGAGGCTCTATCGAAAGGCCTGCCAATCTGGTTGGCTTTCAGGTGATGGAGAAAGAAGTTTTGTCTTAGGTTTCTTTTTCAATGAAGGCCTAGGAGGCATAGAGCCTGAGGAAAGCCTAGTGTCTGGGTAAGGCCTAGATTCAATAGTTAGAGAAGCAGAGAGAAGGCCTATCTGGGCAGCCATCAGAACCAGTGGTGCTCCCTTGACATCACAAGGTGATGTCTGTGAACCCTCCCCAGACATACCTTCTGCACGAGGTTCTGTGGCATCCCGAGGGGTACCCCCTATACCTACATCAGCAGATTCTGAATGTTCCTCCAGGTGAACGTCAGCCACATTAGGGACATTGGATGGAGTCGGGCAGCAGTAGCATCTTTGGGCCTGGCAATCTTGGCCTTCTTTTTTAGGTGGTTCCATGGGCTGACCCGACAGTCCTTCCATCCCTAAGGCTAAGCATTTTAGACTCTGGTGTTCTAAATATATACTATATACTAAAAATATACTATGTAGGGTTTTCGGAATGAAGGCCTGAGAGATCACGCAAGTAATATGATTGTGCGAAGGCCCTAAACAGAAAAGGTAAAGATCGTGGGCATCCTTATGGAGGATCTGAAGACCACACTTGCACTTTCCTGTCCTGGATGACATGTGACCCTAACAAGCATGCAGTGTCAAAAGAAAACAAAATATCCCCAATGGGGTACTTATCTTTAGAAAAGATCTAAAGCGAAGATGGCAGGAATGCTGATGTTCGACTAGAAGCAGAGAAGTTCTTAGGAAAGGTACGTGCAGATGTAACTTTTATGCCCCACATTACCTGGGTCAACATCAGACCTTCTATGTACCCAGCAGTGACTAGAAGCTTTTGTATACTGGCCAGACGTTTGGGTAGCAAGAGAGGAAAACCCAACAGATGGAATACTGCAACATGAGAATAGAAGGACATCAGCTTTTCTGAATATGCCCTGCTTGTAGAAACAGACTGTAAATATCTCATCTTCTACTGCCCACGTTACTGTATTAGAGCATTCCTGTGAGAGTTTAGTGATTTTGTGCTACATAATTAAAACTTCATGATTCTTTTTGACTTCAACATATGGGTTTAGGACGAGTTATCTTTTACTAGGGAATTCCTCTGCATTATTTCTTCACTTAATTATCACTGCAAGCCACTGATAAGGGGGCATACAGTCTTGACTTGGTATTTTTACTGAATGTGCTGACCTTGGACTTGAAGGTGGTGACATTTTCTTGGTTTGACCACTTCTTGGTCTATAGCCCCCTAGAATTACCTCGTCTTTCTCTCCTTAATCTTGAAGTGATGGACTGTTATAATTTTCCTACAGGTGCATCTTCTTTGCATTCTTCATCATTTCTTTAGCTCTCTTTGGAAGACGCTGCAAGTGATCCATCTGTGTTGGTCAGTGAATTTAACAATCATTGACCACTGCTATAGATATACTGCTTCCGCATCATGAATGTCCCATCTCATGTGGGGTATGTGTGCCATGGTTTGATTTTGCCTTCCACTGCTTGCAATCTAAAGGACAGAGGATGGAAGGTTATTAAAGTTGTGCAGGTCTCTGGAGTACTGTTCACTGTTTATGTTTTCTACTAACTATGGTATTCATTCATGAGGTTTGCATCACAATTGCTACACTGATGATGTATAGCTGTGCTTCTAAATCCTTCTGGAATCTATGTCAGCTTTTAACAATTTGTCTACTCATAGATGGACAAAATTCATCCTAAACTCATCACTACTAAGATTGTTGCAATGGTCATTCATGATACCCCTAGAACCTTATCAGTAAGGATACTGTCTTATAATATCAAATATTATGGTGAGAAATTTCAGTTTGTGTTGACAGTATTGAAAGACCAGATTCTGTCTGTTGACAAGTTCTCATGCCTGTCTGAGAAACAATTCCCATTTCAAGCAGTTTTTGCAATCTGCTGATCACCCTCTTGTACTGTATGCTGTTGTTTCTTCCAAGCCGGATTACTATAACACCCAATACATGAGGCTTTCAGATTCCAAGCTGCACTGTCTGTAACTTGTGCAAAATTCAATATCCTGGCTCCTCATCAGTGTTCCTAAATATTACCACATTACACCAGTTGTGTGGACTTCTTTACTTCCCCTCTGTGGTTTGCCCCCCTCTTCCTGGCATCAGCAGGACCTCCTGAGCTATTATCAGCTATCTAAGTTTTTGTATTCCACCTCCCAGGGGTTGTTAACAATTCCAGCAGCAAAAGGTGCATTCTCTTGGGATTTCTGTATTTGCTTACCAGCTTCTATACCTTTGGAATTTACTGCCTAGCAGCTTGAGAGGTCCCCAGCTCTAAGTAAATTTAAGCATGCCCTGAAGACCCACTTAACTGAGCTAGCATTTGCTTAATTTCTTTTAACAGCAATTCAAGTACACTGGATTTTTCCAGTACTTATATTAGTCTTATAGTATTTGATTTTATTAATTTATCTAAGATACTTGTTTTAGGTTTTCACTTATAATTTATGGCATCTGTTTAGCTTTAATTATCTGTACAGTGTTTAGCTTCAGGCACTTTAACTTGAACTTGGAATGCTAAGCTTGATCTACAGGAGCATTATACTCTTTTCTAAAGTGAGATCTTACATAAAATAACAACATTCCTGTCAAAAAGAGATCTCTGTAGCAGGTAACTGTCCTGCCATGCGTTTTAAGGAGTGGACAATCTCTGGGGCCTGGTATGTCTTTCCACTTGAAAGGTTATTTACATCACATCATCAATGTGACATGACTGCGTGACATTTTTTCAAAAAGGTTGTCAACATCAGATCTACCTTCCCCCTCTAGACTTCAAGGGTTGCCTATTTGAAAGTCTGGTTGTTCTTGGGTGACGTATAGTATCTTCAACTATTTTCCCATTGGCTGGGGAACCTACACCACCACAAGCAAGTTGCACAGAGATTCCTGGATTTCATTAATACCAAATCTAGTCCAAATCCTAGTGAGGAGCTCAAACATATTAAACCTGATTCTCTCAAATATAGCCCCCCCCATGCTCAGAGACCATAGGTACCCAATCAAATCAGACTATCACGCAACAACATTCAATAGTTGTGAGACCTGAATCACCTTGAAATCCCTCCATCTCCAGAGACTACTCCAAGGCAAATATACTCCATCTAACTGAAGACCTTATGAAATTCAAATACCTTCCACATCCAGATGACTCTGCTTCACACTGTGGAATATTTATGGATAAGTTCTACATTCACCACCAAGCTAGCACTGAAGACTTGATCCCTATAAGACAAATATAGTTCCAAATTTAAGAACAAATCCATTTGGTAGAATTGCAGTATCGACAAACTATAAAATAAAAGTTAGAAACTCCAAGCCCATAAAAGCAAACTTAACAGCCCATCAAGTAAAGAGCTCAAAATAAATCAGCAAAGAACTTAGAGAAACAAAACCAAATCCTCCAAGAGCAAGTATGCCACCCATGCTAAGTATAACTATAAAGCCTTCTTCAGCTATGTCAGTAACTTAAGAAATAACCAGCAATGTTCTGCATAAATACAAAATAACATCACATACTTAACCCCTGAGGACATTGCCAACATATCAGTGGACAAATTCAGCTTCAACTTCACATCTCTCTCTCCCCCAAATTACTCAAAGCAGTAATCACCTTTGAGCAAGTGCTAAGTGCTCTCTCCAAGGCTAAAACCACTAGCTCCAAGGGCCTTGACAACTAGGTTCTTTTCTTGTTAACACCAAACACTGCATGGCTGACTCCTTATTATCTCTATTCAATCTCAGCCTTCTCAGTGGATTTTTGCCAGAAGTATGGAGAGCTTCTATAGTCATACCACTCCACAAAGGGAGACTCATGACTACCACAAGAAGCCATAGTCCTAGCAGACTCACCAACCTTTAAGGGTGGCTTGTCTTGGTAATTCCTTTCAAAGATTGTATTGATTTCTGATTACATTCTTATTTCCCTTGACTTGGTCTGTTTTTTGCCTCCACGTCCATCTGATGCTCTCTGTGTTCCATTTCGCTGGTATGCCCCCCCATGTACTACCAGTTTTTGTCTACTTTTCCCCCTTCGACCCTTGTTCCCTGGCACTTTGTTGTTCTTGAACATGAAACTCCTTAATCAGCAAGAGGTTTAGGATACACATAAGACACCTGACAGTTGCACTTGATGAATCGTCTCCTTCAGCAGCGTTCACAGACAGCATGATGGTTAGAAAACAGGCGAGTCTTTTTTGACTGTGATCACTTTTAGCTTGCTATGAGCACACTGATCCTTTCACTATTGGCCAATCTCATATTTCTCTTAAATGGTACTCACTGTTTCCTCTACTGAACAGCTCAGCTCTGGGTAGGAAGCCTGTTGGTCAAATTTAATTTTATTTGAATTTCTGAGAATCTTTTGTTATGGAAATCCCACACATTTTGTTCACATCGCTCTTGCTCTAACTTTCATTTTGGTCTTCAGTAAGCCATTAGTATGGATGAGAATGTTCATGCAGTTTTTATTATAACAGTCTTTAAATAAGAATATTGTGTTGCTCATCTATCTTAGTCTAATATTCTTGATTTTATCTATAAACAGCTTGAGAGTAAAGCTGTATCATTTTCTACATGAAATAGGAAAGCAGCAGTCTTCAGGCAGATGCACAGATAACAAAATTAGAAAAATCCCAAGATCCTACTAAAATACATACTGTAAATGTGTGCACAAAATCCAGTGAATAAGATAAACTCACAAAATCAGTGATTTCTGTGTCTTAACTGTTCACTCAGTTTGAACAGAAAATAGTCTTTCTTGACAAGTATAATGGCGAATAACACTGTCTAAACCAGCAGTTTGTATTTCAGAAAATGAAATAACTCTTCCAAAGCAATAAAGTGCAAATTGTCTTCTTACTGTTGTTGCAAATAGTTAACATAATATTTATGAGCATGTGTTATGCTTTAAGTATTTATCATACTACAATGGTCTGACAAAAAGCATTTAAATTATTTAAATTAATAAATAAAGTATTATGCTTCTTAAGGCAGAAGTGATATTTTGCAACAAAGAGCAAAAAGAAAAACTGTAGTGCACTCTCGGAGTTAGTATATTTAAGTAGGGGGGTGCAGGGGGGCTTGCCAGCCTCCATAATGTCATTTAGTGTTTTTTTTTCCGTTATTTTGTGTTTCGCGAAAGTGAATTTTCGACAAAATGCACTTTCGTGAGTGAGTTCGAGGTTTACATTTTGATGAAACATAATTTCGATGGATCAACATAGATCTATATTATATATATATATATATATATATATATATATATATATATATATATATATATATATATATATAGATAGATAGACATATACACACAGTGGATATAAAATGTTTACACACGCCTGTTAAAATGCCAGGTTTTTGTGATATAAAAAGAAATGAGACCATTGACAATTCAACTGGAAAAATAAATCTGTTAGGGAAAAAATAAAAAAATATATATAATAAGCTGGCTGCATAAGTGTGAACACCCTTAAATTAATACTTTGTTAAAGTACCTTTTGATTTAATTAAAGCATTCAGTCATCTTGGCTAGGAGTCTATCAGCATGGCACATCTTGACTTGGCAATATTAGTCCACTCTTCCTTGCAAAAAGCACTCCAAATCTGTCAGATTGTGAGGACATTTCTTCAGGTCACCCCACAGATTTTCTATTGAATTTAGGTCTGGGCTCTGACTGGGCCATTCGAAAACTTTAATTTTCTTCTGGTGAAGCCATTCTTTTGTTGATTTGGATGTATGCTTGGGGTCATTGTCGTGTTGAAATGTGAAATTCCTCTTCATCTTCAGCTTTCTAGCAAACGCCTGAAGGTTTTTGGCCAAAAGTGACTGGGATTTGGAACTGTTCATAATTCCCTCCACCTTGACTAAAGCCCCAGTTTCAACTGAAAAAAAAAGCAACCCCAAAGCATGATACTGCCACCACCATGCTTCACCGTGGGGATGGTGTTCTTTTGGTGATCCAAAGTATTGTTTTGTGCCAAATGTACCTTTTGGAATTGTGGCCAAAAAGTGCAACCTTGGTCTCATTAGACCATAACACATTTTCCCACATGCTTTTGGGAGACTTGATATATTGTTTTGTAAATTTTAGCCGGCCTGGATGTTTTTCTGTGTAAGAAATGCCTTCCGTCTTGCAACCCTACTCCATAGCCCAGACATATGGAGAATACGGGAAATTGTTGTCACATGTAGTACACAACCAGTACTTGCCAGAAATTCCTGCAGCTCCTTCAGTGTTGCTGTAGGTCTCTTGGCAGCCTCCCTGACCAGTTTTCATCTTGTCTTTTCATCAATTTTGGAGGGACATCCAGTTCTTTGCAAAGTTACTGTTTTCCCATATTTTCTACACTTTTTGATGACTTTCTTCACTGTGTTCCATGGTATATCCAATGCTGTGGAAAATTTTTTGTACCCTTCTCCAGACCGATACCTTTCAACAAAGAGATCCCTTTGATGCTTTGTGAGCTCTCTGTGAACCATGGCTTTTGCTGTAGCAGGCAACTGACTACATGTCAGGAAAATCCTACTAGGACAGCTGAACTTTATTTTGGGTTAATCAGTCTCTTTAATTGATGGCAGGTGTGTACCCAAGAAGACAGAATGTTGTAATTAAATCAAAAGGTACTTCAACAAAGTATTAGTTTAAGGGTGTGCACACTTATGCAACCAGTTTATTGTACATTTTATTTTTTGTTTAAATTTTTCCCCTAACAGATTTGTTTGTTTTTTAATTGAATTGTACAGGTTATAGGTCACATTAAAGGTGGGAAAAGTTTTGCAATTATTTATTGTGGTCTTATTTTTTTATATCACAAAAACCTGGCATTTTAAGAGGGGTGTGTAAACTTTTTATATCTACAGTATATATATATATATTAAAGGTGGGAAAAGTTTTGAAATGATTTATTGTGGTCTAATTTTTTATATCACAAAAACCTGGTGTTTTAAGAGGGGTGCATATATATATATATATATATATATATATATATATATATATATATATGTGTGTGTGTATATATATATATATATATATATATATATATATATATATATATATATATATATATATATATATGTGTGTGTGTGTGTGTGTGAGTGTGTGTGTGTGTGTGTGTGTGTGTATATATATATATATATATATATATGTGTGTGTGTGTGTGTGTGTGTGTGTGTGTGTGTGTGTGTGTGTGTGTGTGTGTATGTGTATATATATATATATATATATATATATATATATATATATATATATATATATATATATATATATATATATATATATATATATATATATATATATGTATACACACACACACACACACACACACACACACACACACACACACACACACACACACACACACTATGCCCAAGTTGCTGTGTATCTCACACTGGGTCTGGAAATGCAACCAAATCGTGTGACATATAAACTGTAATTGGATTTAGCAACTAGGATCATCTCTGCTGAATGTTCAACCTTAGGGACATTATGAACATCAGAAATGGTAGCGGGAATCAAGACATTTTTTGGAACAGGAACATTTTCTGAATCACTCTGATATTTAGAGTCCATATTATAGGAACATTGCTGCAGTAACAGTTCTGATACAGGAATTAGATGTCTGTGATTTCTCCTGTACTCTGCACCCTTGAATTTCACAAGATAGGATCTTGGCTCTTCACATATATTTGTTACTTGACCAATCCGGTTAAAACCTTTTGCTGTGTGTATCTTCACTGTCTCTCCTTCTTTCAACGGATGAAGAAATCTGCTCGATTTGTATTAGCTGAACTTCTGGAAAGAATTCTTTCTAAATAATTGGGCTTTGATTGTTTTGTTGTTTTTAGCTTTAGGCTTCAATAAACTGGAACTGATAGGCAATGTTGTTCTGCTTTGCCTAGATAGAAGTCTCTGAGCAGGTCAGCCAAGTATATCGTCATGGGGTGTATGTTTCTGACATTGAGTAAATTTAAAAAGACATCGGCATTGTCATGCCTTGATTTTTCAAGTAATTGCTTTGCACTCTGTACTGCATGTTCAGCTAGTCCATTTGACTGCAGATATTCTGGACTACTAGTAACACGTACAAAGTCTCATTCTCTTGCAAATTTCTGAAATAACTGAGTGGTAAATTGGGTTCCATTGTCATAGATAAGCTTTTGTGGACCTCCATGGACTGAGAAATGACATTTCAGCTTGTTAATAACAGTGGGCATTAGATTAGGTAGTAAATCGATCTCAAACCAGTTCGAATAACAGTCTACCAGTACTAAGTAATGTTGATTGTTCCACTTGAATATGTCAGTGGCTACTGTTGACCAAGGTAGTTCAGCAACTTGACTTAGCTGAAGTGGTTCTTTTTGCAAATGCGGTTTAGTACTATTGCATACTGAACAAGAAGAAAGTACTCCATCAATGTCTTTTGCTAGAGAAGTCCAAAATACTAGTTCTCTCACCCTTCTTTTGGTAGCTTTGGAACCTGGGTGACCACGATGCAAACTCTGGATGTATTTGTGTTGTAAGGAAGGAGGAACAACAATTTTAGGACCTTTGAAAATAATGCCATTTTCCATCAACATCTCATCCCTGTAAGGAAAGTAGGGTTGCACTTCAGGTGGTACACTAGATTGCTTTGACGGCCATTCAGCATTGATGTAGTGGTTGACCTTTTGCAAAATTGGATCAGTCTTTGTACGATCTCTTAGCTCATCAAGTCTTGTGGTAGAAAAATTACCCACTTTCATGACATCAGAGTCAGAATTTTCTGTGTCAAGCTGTTCCATTGTATTTCTGGGCAATCTGGATAAGGTATCAGCCAGATAAAGAAGTTTGCCTTTTGTATAGGTCACTTTGAAATTGTACTTTTGCAATTTAAGCATCATGCTTTGCAATCTTGATGGAGCTGAATGCAAAGGTTTTTGTAAAATAGTAACCAGAGGTTGATGATCAGTTTCAATCTGAATATCTCAACCATAGATATAATCACGAAACTTGGAACATGCAAATACTATTGCCAAAAGTTCGGTCTCAAACTGAGCATATTGCATTTCAGTTTGGGTAAGTGTTCTAGATGCATTGGCTACTGATCTACCCTCTTGAAGAATAACTGCACCAAGACCAAATTTTGACCATCGCAGGAAAGAGTTACTGGTTTGTTGACATCATAGTACGTTAGTGTAGATGGAGTAGCAATTTTCTGCTTAAGGTCTTCAAATGCTTTCTGGGGATGTTCTAACCATGACCATGTAACATTCTTACATGTTAGGTCTCTCAAAGTTGCTGTCAACTCACTGCTTAAAGGCTTTAAATTTGCCTAAATACTTGACCATACTAAGAATATGTTGTAGTGCTTGTACATTATCTGGTGCTGGCATCTCAAGAATGTCTGCTTGCTTGGACAGGTCTGGTCTCAAGCCAATGCTAGTAAATAAATTACCTACATATGTAACTTCTGGTAGTTTTAATTTTCACTTTAGAGGGTTAAACTTTAAGTTCACTTCAAGTGCTCTGTCTAGAACTCTTAAGATTTCTGTCATGCTCCGCTTCACCATTGCCTCCGACTAACAAATCATCTACTATTGTGCCACAAGGATAACCTGAAAGAATTTGCTCCATTGCACACTGAAAGACTTCACTTGCAGAATTTATTCCAAATGGCATCCTAAGAAATCTATATCTTCCAAATGGGATACGCATTGTAGTCGGTAATGAAGATTTGCGATCAAGCATCACTTGCCAAAATTAACTCTTTGTATCTAAGACAGAAAAAACAGTGGCATTTGGTATTAAGAGCTGTGACTTCTTCGACTGTACGCATGAGATGATGCTGTCTTTTCAATGCTTTATTCAAATTTCTTGGGGTAATGCATATTCTGATTTCATCTGAGCCTTTTTTTGTGAGCTGCTACCATGGACAACACCCATTCGGTAGGTTCTGTTACTGGACAAATTACACCTTGCTGCACCATTTGGTCCAACTGAGCTTTGACTTTATGCTGCATAGCTATCAGAACTTTTCTTGCAGGTCTGACTACTGGACTGATCTCTGGGTCTAACTTCACAGAATGCACAACTGGAAGTTTGCCCAACTTGTCATTGAAAACATCAGCATACTCTGAAAAAATAGTGTTAGTGAAGTTGGAACTGGGACGTGCTTATTTGACAAACTTCTTTGGTAAAAGAAACCAGATTCATTCTCAAACTGTCTCTGACACCTAATAATGACTGCACAGGTCTTCGAACTACATAGAATAATATGCTACAACAGTTTCTAGCCAAATAACATGAAAGCTCTACTGAGCCTTCGGTTTGAATTTCTTCACCTCCATAAACAACAAGTTTTGCACAAATGGTCATATTTAGTTGTTCACCAGATCTCACCGTAGCAAATGTGTCTGCTGATATAACATTACACTTTCAACTAGTGTCTACTTTGAGCTTGGTAGATTTACCATTGATCTGGACAGTACAAAACACTTCTTTTTTTTCTAATAAATCTGCTGCATTAATCTTTTCACCAATCACCGATACACCATCTACACAGAAAGCTGTTGCAGTTCAACTTGATCAATTTGCTTTTTCGAATGACCCTTCTTTGTAACAGTATGAGGCTTACTTGATTTGAAAAATTTTTGAAAATAGTTCCATTTCTTACATTTATGGCATTGCTGACCAAATGCTAAGCATTTTTCTCAGTTAGACTTATGGTTGGCACCTCAATTGTGACAGTTAACAATAAAGCTTGACTTGGGTTTTGCAGATTCACCCTTGTCTGGCACTGAGCATGCTCCTTTTAACTGAACTAGTCTTAGAACTTGCTGGAAGATTGCGGGTTTTCCTTGCCACACCTACAGGGGCTACAGCTGCCATGTGCTTAGGCCTGTTTCTGCTTGCCACATGTTGCATGCTGACTATATTTGCTGTGAAGCCTGTTGAAACCATGCTCTTATCACTTGTAAGCATATTTGTGTGCCTTTCTGTGACTTCATGAATTTGACAAATCTCAATAGCTTTGCTCAGCATTAAATTACTGTCACGAAGCACATTTTTTCTCACAGCAGTATTATTAATACCACACACGAGCCTGTTCTTTATTAACTCATCTTTCAAGTCACCAAACTTACACATTTTAGTTTTATTTCTCAGGTCAGTAATATAAGCTGCAAAAGTTTCTCCTTGCTTTTGATTTCTTGTGTAAAACAAATGCCTCTATAATGTAACATTGGTCTGGGGATAGCACATTTCTCTAAATTTGCACTTCAAACACTCAGGGTCTTCCCTTGATTCAGCCTGTACAATACTATGATGATTTGCCCCTTCTCCTTCATACACTGCTGGTGCATATACAAATGAACACTCTCTTTCTATGGCCTATGACCCTGCTAGATTTAGCAAAATGAATGCCCTGGTGCATGCATCTTTATCAGAATAAGCTGCTTGTATGCATATATCGTACTCTTGCTCAAATATTCTCCAATACTCTGCAATATTCTGATCAAATACAAGTGGTAGCGGTTTTTGATTAATACATCTCAGTAATTTGCCAGTATGCATGAACACACACACATATACATAAGCCTGAAATTTATGCCAGTACTTGTAACTACGCTCAATATCACAACCAGCCTCTGTATAAGTGAACTTTGCGAAATACATTTCCTGGGCACTGTAATACTTTTGAAATCACCGTACTGTAAAAGTCACTTATCATCATTTTAAGAAACATTTCAAAATAACTGCACTGTGCGAATAAACTGGACGGAAGAAGCTCAGAGTAAGAAACATTTCAAAGTAGTTGTACTTTGTGAATAAACAGTACACAGCACATTGAAATTTCTCCAAAATGGAGGTACTTTACTAAACAACTCTGTATAGTGCAAGAAACACTTTGTAATAGTGGCACTCTGCAAACAGACACACACAGCACAAGAAACTATTCGAAATGGCTGTATCTGACTGCACTTTACGAAATATTGGCACTTTGAATACAACAAACTCTTCAGAATAAATGCACAATGATAAACACACACTGTAAGCACTTTTGCACACTTTGAGATACATTGAATAACTCTAGTTATGGTATTCAGAGCTCCAATCAAGGCGAAGTAGTAGTTTATGCCAAAACACAATAATTCGCCTACAAACATGCAGTCGCCTTGCTTTATTTATACTCACTGTACCCTTTTTGCCCTTTGTTATATTTGTTTTGCTCATTTAATCTCTTTTCATGCCCATTATATTTTCTTGTCCTTGTTTTAACTCTAAACATATAAACACACACATTTTGCAATTCTGAGTTAATTCTGAACCCTTTATGTGTTTTTCTGATGCTCTTTTTATCAAATATCTTAATCTCAAACATTTTGTTTAATTAATAAACTTTTTATGCTTCTTGTTTGTTTAATAAATGTTTTCTTGCTATTTGTTTGTTTACTAATGTGTTTTGTGACCTTGAAATGCTCCATTTTATCTTTTTTATAAAATAAATAGTTTGTGCATGTTTTCATTACCTTTAATTTATTTCTGACCCTTTTTTGCATTTGGTTCACTTAGTTTGCCTTCACTGTTAACTCTGCACCTCGTGGCTCTGAAAAACAGTCTCTGGAATCCCGGTTCTGACACCATGTCACTCGTCTAGTCAGGATGAAATAGATGAACATTCTGCATTCTGTTCAAGCAGCTTTATTATATGCAAACATAAACATATATACAAACTAGTTGTCTCATGCACAGATGTTCACAATCTGGCCATACTCTCAAAATGGCACTAAAGCTAGCACATGTCTGTTATTTATATGCATGTTCAGGTCTTAGAAATGCTTCTTAAAGGTACAACACATATCTTATTTTACAACTTGTGTTTGACAATAATATTGCAGAAAACTGGAGAGTGTTTGGGCAAGAGTACGATATTTTCATACAGGCTGCATTTTCTGATGAAGATGACTGTACAGAGGCATTTATTCTGCTTAATGTAGCTGGGTCAGAAGCCATGGAAAGAGAGCATTCATTTGTGTATCCACCTGCTGTATTTGCAGGAGAGGAGGAAATCGTTCATATAGTTGTACCAGCTGAGTCAAGGGAAGACCCCGAGTGCTTAAAATGTACATTTAGAGAAATATGTAACCCCCAAACAAATATTACAATGGAAAGGCGCTTACTTTACACAAGGGACCAAAAGCCTGATGAAACTTTTGCATCATATATAACTGATTTGAGAAACACAGCTAAAACATACAGATTTGGTGATTTAAGAGATGAGGTGATAAAAGGCTTGTGTGTGGTATTAAAGATGATGCAGTGAGAAAGATTTTGCTTTGTGACAGTGATTTAACTTTGAATAAGGGCCATTGAGATTTGTCAGATATATCAGCTTTCCGAAAAGCACACAAATATGCTTACAAATGAGAGATGCATGCTTCCAGTAACTTCTAAGGCCAATGTTGGTAGCATGCAGCACATGGTTAAAAGAAACAGGCCCAAACACATGACAGCAACTGTGAACTCTCTAACAGTCCCTGGAAAACCCCATAACTTTCTAGCAAGTTTCAAGGCACACTCTGGAAATTGCACAGTCTCAGTTAAGCATAACAGTGAGTCAGCAAATTCAAAGAATGGGCCTCCACCCATTTTTATTGCTAACTATTATAATTGTGGTGGAAATCATGAGCCTAAAAGAGAAAAAATGTTTAGCTTTTGGTCAGCAATGTCACAAATGCAATAAGTAGAATCATTTCCAAAGATTTTGTAAATCAAAAGGAACACATTATTTTATTAAAAGGGAACATTCCAAGAAACAAATTGATCAATTAGAAAGTCATGACCCTACCTTTTATGTTGATGGTGTGTCCATGCTTCATGAAACAGTCAATGCAGTAGAGTTATGGGCAAGGAATGAAGTATTTTGTACTGTTCAGATAAAGGAAAGACCCACAGAGCTTAAAGGTGACACAGGTTCAACGTGCAATGTTATGTCTGCAGAAATATTTGCTAGAGTATGTGGTGGTGAGAAGATTGATTTGGCAAAGTGTGTGAAGCATGTGCCTTATAGTGGTGAAGAAATTCAATCTGAAGGCTCAGTAATGCTTTCATGTTACTCTGCTGGGAGAAGCTACAAATTGTTATTTTATATGGTCAGAAGGCACGTACACTCATTATTAGGGCTCAAAGACAGTTTTAAAATGGGACTGCTTTCATTTAATAAATCCATCATGCTAGCTTAAAAGACCACTGTCCTAATTTCTCCCAGTATTTTTTTCTCTACCTATGTTGATCTTTTTGAAGACAAACTAGACAAGCTTCTAGTTGTGTACACCATGAAGTTAGACCCAGATGTTAGCCCAGTTTTCAGGCCAGCTCAGAAAGTTCCAGTAGCTATGCAGAACAGAGTCAAAGCCAAGCTTGACAAAATGGCGCAATAAGGTGTGATTTGTCCAGTAGGTAGATGCTAAATGCTGTTGTTTATGAGCCTGAGATAGTCAGATGACAAGAACTGATGTCATACTGCAAGTACCCCAGAAGCAATATTTGAGATATTAATTTAAGAACACCCTGAGAGACAGAGAGACAGAGAGAGAGAGAGAGAGAGAGAGACTGAACATTTTGTCTTTTACATGACAAGAACATCCACTAAATACGTCTGCTTGTTGCTCTGAAAGCAAGTCTAGGGAAGAGTATAATTCTTTTAGATATAGTCAGGAATATAGCTGAGCTTAATTTACATGTTTTCTTTCTTTATTTGAGATTGTCCTGCAATGTTTTTTAAATATTTCCTGTGATTTTGAACTCTGATGTAACTGTGATTATTTACTCAGTATTTTCTTGTTCTTTTACTATTTATTATTAAATATATTTAAACCTATCATTGTGGCTGATATTTGTGAGACATATTTAAGTTCTGAGAGTACGTGCATATTTATTTGGTGACACTGTGGGCCATGCCTAATAGCCTTGCTCTTGGTCAAACTACCATTTGTATTGATAGTAACATTACACAGTAAGATTGGACACCCTTTGTTAAGGGCCGTAGCTGATAATGAGTGACTGGTAGCAGTAATAGCTACCTTATAGTCTGGGGCAGAAGTGGGCACAGTTAGTAAACCTGTGCCACCCTTTCCCAGGTGTGTATGTGTGTGTGTGTGTGTGTGTGTGTGTGTGTGTGTGTGTGTGTGTGTGTGTGTGTGTGTGTGTGTGTGTGTGTGTATAAATCAAACCTCAAACAGTGTGTGTGTCAGCTACTTGGACAGGGACACGAAGCACTGGTTGGACAGAGAAGGTGCTGGAGGCATAGGCTATGTCACTCAGCTGAGATCTCAATCTATAGCTGTGCCAGGGGGGAGTCTTACTGGGGATCTGGAGAAGGAGAGAGAAACCAGCCCCAGACTGACTGTGGTCTCTGTTTGCTCTTAAGGGAAACTCCACTTGATGCAGAGAGATGCATCTGGAAATACTGTGTGTGTGTACCTGTCATCCTCCCAGTGTGTACATCCCCCACTGCTGCCAGTGGTGAGGATTGAGGCTTCTTGATTACTGGGCCAGTGGTAGGGTGTCACAGTGGTAGCTCATAAGAAAAGCTGATATGATATCAGAATATGTATTGATCTATGAGATTTGAACAAATGACTGAAAAGACCTCATCATCCAATACGCACAGTCGAAAAAGTTGCAGCTCTGATGTCAAATGCCACTGTTTTTCTTAGATGCAAAGAGTTCATTTTGGCAAATTTTGTTGATCAAAAATCCTCATTGCTAACTATGTTCAGGGGCTTGCACAAGTGTATAAATACTTAACACATGTGAACGTGACTACCATTTTGTAGTAAACTGTTGAGATGTAAGCCTGTATGTCTGTGTAGTCTGTTAATCAGTTCATTTATATTTTGTAATGCTGCTATCCATCCTCATGTGTTTCTATGTAATAAAGCATATAAACGAACAATTCCCACCTGTTCGTCATCTATATTAGAGAGGGACGAGTGACATATACAGTACATTGTTTTGTTACATTATGATGTTACCTGAACTGGGCCTGTAACTGGTCTTTGTTTGATCAGTGTTCTACCCCAGTAAACAGATGTAAATATATAAATATAATATTACATCACAGAGATCTGAACATTTAGCTTCATAGTGAAATAAGAATTAAACATCTAAACTAAATAAAAATGTGCACTCAAAATGTTGCAATTCAAAATATCACACAATAACTATGCTGCAGGGAATCTGTAACTCCATTCTGTACTTGCAACATGGAGTTCACCTTCACACCACTGCTTTCTACATGTACTAACTCCAAGGCTGCACAGAGTAAAGAGAAAAATAAAAACAAAAGTTACATTTATCTTCATTCCAGATCAACTGAACTCAGAGTCAGTATTGCAAATACAAAACAACATATGTCACAAACCAAAAGCTGACACAACCTAGTATTTAGAGGCAGACTTCACCAAAATATATATGCCAGTCCAAGTGTCAATAAAATATTACATGACAATCCAAAGTGCTCCCAAACATTTTGTATAGTATTTTTCTTATTTGCTGATCTGTATAGCATATATTTCTTACATATTTAGGGAAAGGATTTCTTTTTAATTGAAATTCCAAGTACAGATACAGGGTGCAAGTTTCAGGTACATGCATTTTAATGAATCAAAAGGCAACATGTATGCTTCTTTGGCAGATTTTCCAAGTATGCATTTAACAATCAAATGCAGTTTTTCTAAACAGCACACTGGTTCAGAAATTTGTAAGTCAATACACATGCCATAGATATTTTCTATGGATGGCTGCCTGATTTTTAAGAAGAAAGCTCTGGATGCCCCATTATGAACCAGATTTATCTACACCAGCTGCCACTTGGTGTCATGTTGTTTTGTGGCACGACACTGCCTGGTTGTGTGCACTCACAGCTGTAACAGTAACATTAGTGTAGGACAGGGTGGTTGTTTTTTATTTAGGAAATTTCCTCTATGCAGCATATGGTTATACATCATATACATACTTGGAGTGGAGAGCTGCAGTACTGAGGAGAAACTGGGGGGGGGGGGCAAATTCATGGGCTTCTCCTTGGTACGCCCTATAGATCTTAGCACTTCTGAAAGATTTGGGGGTAGATTTGCAGAAATTAGTCAGAAATGTTACTGAAAAGGAGGCTGCATTAGCCATACAAACAGTTCTGCTAGCCAGCTGAGCTTTGTGTAGTGAGGTACTACCATACCTAGCATGAACCTTAGGATGATATAAAATAGAGCAACATTCTGGCTAGTAGACTGGCACTGATGCAACAGTTACTGATTCTGACCTACACCCTGGTCTTCAACTCTGAGGTTATTACCTAATTAATGCTGTTGGGGCAGGGGATTGGGCAAGATATGAATGGAAAACCATTATCAAAACAAGAAATCATCATATGTTAAGAGATCACAAAATATGGAATAGTGGCTATGTTAAGAAACCCTAATTGCCATTACTATTATGAGTCTTCTACACAATTTATTTGAAAAGAAAAACAATTATAAAATGTGTGTTGGACTGGTTTTCTCTCCTTATTAATGATTCCTAAATTTCAATGGTTGACCCTTCATTTGTAAGTCTTGTTTTCTGTTTTCAGTACAATATAAAGCTAACTTTTTGTTGTGTAGTGTTTCTGCATTACATGCGGGTGCAGAGTCATTTGTAAGTCTTGTTTTCTGTTTTCAGTACAATATAAAGCTAACTTTTTGTTGTGTGGTGTTTCTGCATTACATGCGGGTGCAGAGTTTTATTTATTTATTACTTTTTATGAACAGTTGTGTCATTCTTTTTATGTATTTCCTTCTGCTAGGGCTGGTCATGTTGTAGGAAGAGAACAGTAGACTTCTCAGAGTTCCTAGCCATCAAGGTAAGTCATTCTTAAAGCAAATTGCTCTTCTACCTCTTTTTCCCCTACTTCCAATCCAGAAAGCTCTCAACTTGAAATTGTCTCCAGTTATCCATCCTCTTCCTGTAATCCAACATCTACATACCTTCCTTCACCTCCCCTTCCACTATATTAGCTTCTGGTTTCCTTGTACTTCAGACTATAACCTGTACTGCATACAACATGGCATTTTTCTACTCCTAACTCTGATCTGCCCTCCCTCTCTCTTTTCCTTCTTTTAATCCTATCTCTACAAACCCTCTTTCAATCCCTTCATCTCCCTTCCCTATACCAGCTTCTGATTTCCATGAACTTTACACTATAATTTAGACTGCATACAACATGACATTGTTCTGTTTCAACTTCTCTCCTCTCAGCTCTCTCCTAAGCATTTCCCTTGTAACTACAAATTGTTACTGATACACAGTAAAGCAGTACACTGTACAATAGTATTTCTCATCAATGTTCTCACTCTAAATCAGTGCCTATAGTAAAATTGTGTTACACTTTTTGCAAACAAATGTGTTTCATTTTTGGATCATTGTAGTTATACTTTGTAACCAAATTTATTCAAATCTTTGTAGTGCTTATCTATAGAACTGCATATTTTCTATAATTTTATTTTTCTTCACTTTTCCCTGTATGTTTGAAAATTGCAAAATCATTGTACTTTTTCTTTGTCTTTACTACTTTAGTGTATTTTCTAATTGCTGCATTGTATTAATGATATTGGAAGTTTTCTCCCCAGGCATCTGTTGAAAAGTAGTCTTGCACCCAGCGGGACTTTCCCAGTACACAAAAGCAATAAATAAACAAAAAAAAAACAAACAGCTTAATTACTTTAATTAAATTAAATTAATTAATTCATTCATTTATTAAATATCCCTTTCTGGGACAAACAGACATGCTGATGTCTCTCTCACCAGGCTGGTAAAGGTGACGGTTAGCTGTCTGTCAGGTGCCAGGATATGGCATATCCCACATGCACTCAAGTCTCTCAACAACAGGTACTGTTATGATGCCATCATAGTCCATGCTGGTATGAACATACCTCTCTGGACTATATGAAGAGGGACATGACTGATCTCTCGGACTATGTGTCTCAGGCAGGTATGTCTCGAGCCTTAAGCAACATTTTACCTTCATCTAGGATGATGCCTCAGCACAAACAGAAAATTATCAACTTCAGTATTCGGCTTAGCTTCTGGTGAGACTAAAAGGATCCACTATCTGTCAGCCTGGAATGACATGATCTACCTCAGTGCCTTGTCAGAGATGGTCTTCATCTGTCACCCCTGGGATTTCGGCTACTGGCTAAGGCTCTTGCCACCCCCATAGTGCCTTTTTAGGCAGTGTCTCAAAGACAAAATTCCTAACGTAAAAACACCATCTAAAAACAACCTCAAGGTTATGCTGCTAAATGCCAGGAGTCTCAACATGAAACTGCAATAAGTGGAAGCTGTCCTCACTTTGGAAGACGCAGACATTTGTGCAGTCATGGAGACCTGATTTAAGGCTGTGGAGAGCACCCCAACCATATTGGGTTACACCTCCTTCCACATGTTCAGACCTCAAACTGAAGGCATGAAAAGTAAAGGAGGCGGTGTATCAATTTTCATTAAAGATAAATACACCTCCAGATTAGTTAAACAGTATGCGTACCTGGAGACACTTCAGGTGCAATTAACTGTTGGTAGGACACCTGCTCAAGTCATTGCCAGCTACAGGACCCCCTCCATGAATCAGGATCTACTTGAGTCTATCAAGATACATCCAAACATCATGGTTTTGGGTGATTTTAATTACCCATCCATTGACTGGGTATATTACTTGGGCTCAAACTCATTTGTCCAAAGGTTCCTTGACTTTGTTAACTCCAGTGCCCTGGCACAGTTGGTTGGCAGCCCCACAAGAGGTGCCAACATCCTGGATCTGGTGCTTACCAATATGGGGGAGGGACCATTGTAGCACCCCCACTGTGAAGTCCTCCCTGGTGAGATCTGACCACAAATTGGTCTCATTTGAAGTAACTATTAGACCTGAAACCCCCCAGCATCAACTAAACTAAAAAACTTCTCCAAAGCAGATTATAACCTCTTACAGGATGGTATAAATAGCTTCACTGCACCTCCTCCCTCAGATGGAACTGGCAACTATGCCAAGCTCTACACCAATGCTTTATATAAACACCTGTATAACTGCATTGACTCGGCTGTACCTGACAAGATCAAAACAAGCTCCTTAAGGAAGAACAAACCTGCCTGGTGGACAACTGCCATTAACAGGTTTTACAATAAGAGGAAGAAACTGCTGTCTAAGATTAAGAAGGAGTGAGCCCTCCTAAACTGGAAACACTCCCTCATCAGCTTAAATAAGCAAATAAGACTTCTTGTGAAGTCCTCCAAAGCAAACTATGAGTCCAAATTAGCTTCCTCAAAAAAGGGCAACCACAAGGCATGCTATAGTTACATCCATAACCTAAAAGGAAAGGCCAATATTTGTACCGAACTGGTAGTTAATTATACCACATATACTGAGCCTGTGGACATAGCTAATCTGTTGGCTGACAAGTTATTTGAAAACATCACTCCCCTGTCCCCACCACACATACACCATGACATCCCTACCACCTGTCCCCTACCTTGTACCTCTAAACAGCATGTCGTAAATTCCCTCTCTAAGGCCAAAAACACAGCATCTATGGGACCTGATAACATCCCAGGTTGCATCCTACACAGGCTCTAACATGAATTAGCAACACCGTTGGGTATTCTCTTCAATCACAGTCTAAGCATTGGCTTCGTATCAGCTGAATGGAAGATAGACACCGTTATTCCCTTGCACAAAGTTGGTTCTTTCACTAACCCTGGAAACTATACACCCATAACCTTGACTTGCCTTATCTGCAAGGCCATGGAGCAAATCATCATGGACCTTATAAACAAAGATATAGGTAATCTCCAAACACTTGACCCTACTCAGTTTGAATATGTCAAAGGAAGATCATGCCTGTTAAACCTGGTAATTTTTTTCGAGAGTGTCACCAAGGCCCCGGACAAGCGGAAATCTGTGCGCATACAACCTACCAATTTGTGAAGGCATTTGACACTGTCCCCCACTCAGGCATCATTGACAAACTCCCTCAACTAGGCATCAACCCTTATATCATTAGATGGGTCACTAACTGGCTCACTGATAGAACTCATAAAGTCAAAATAGAGGAATCCACCTCCAACAGCAGATCTGTAACCAGTGGTGCTCCACAGGGATCAGTCCAGGGACCTCTTCTGTTTGGAATCTATTTCTCTGAAGTACAAGCAAAAACTAAAGGTCTGTGGCTGATAAGGTTTTTTGATGACTGCAAACTGGGAGGGGTCATAGAATCTCCAAATTATGTCAACATCCTACAAGAGGGTCTTACACAAATAAATGACTGGTGCCAAAGTCATGGCATTAAACTCAATTCAAAAAAATGTATTATCATTTCTTTCAGTAAAAGTGATATTCCTATTAACTACCACATCAATAGTAACATCTTAAGTACATACTCAATGGTGAGAGACCTGGGCACACAGGTTGACAGCAACCTTACCTTTGACCACCATGTCTCCACAGTAGTAAGAAGGGTATTCTATATTGCTCATTTCATAAGTAAGGGTATTGCCTCTAGACAAAACCTCCCAGTACTCTTCCCTCATCAGGCCAATAATTGAGTACAACACCCCTTTTGGTATGCACCTTTCCAAGTACCTGCAGCAATTGGAGAAACCAAAAAGGTTCCTCACAAGGAAAATTCAAGGTGTTCAGCATCTCTCCTATGGGAATCGTCTGAAATCACTGTCACTTTATTCTGTTTCATACAGACTACTCAGAGGTGATCTCTGCCTTGAATACAAGGTAATCTCTCACCCTGCTTTATTGGAAATGCTGCATATCTGTAAGTCAAATGGTACATGGGTTACTCACTCTAAAGACCTTAACCTGGTATGTGACGTTAATAAAACCTGCTGGAGGGACAGATTTGTCTCCCAGAGGTTCCCACACCTTTGGAACAGACTCCTACTTCATGTCTCAAATGCAATCTTGATGTTTGGATGGGTGACTGTAAATTCACCCCCGGAAGTTCCACCTGTGGCCTTCCTGGACAGGGGCAATAGGTGATGATTGTGGAAATAAGGGTAATAACTTGACTAGGCTTGTAAGGGCCCTAGGGCCATTAGCCTAGTAACTTCCTATGATCCTATAGTCAAACAGGAGTAAGCAGCTATAGCAATATGTTCTGTCACAGAAATATCTAGACAGGAAAGGATCACTATGCCACTGGGCTATCTAATTTATTACATTTTCTGTACAAACCACACGTGCATTCCAACAAGTCTTTACTTGTTTTGGTGTAACTATTGAAATGGTTGTCAGAATAAGGAGTCCACTCTAAATGGTTTCATTATTGAAAATGAGGAGCATCTGTGAAAACTGTACCTTTGTTCATCAGCATCTATCCTTTTTCTGCTTTGAAGAAATTTGTAATGCGGTGTTTGCCTAGAAAAGCACTTAAACGCAGGAACTTAGCAGCTTATTTGTGGCAAGGTTCAAAGGTTCTTTCTGAGATACAATATGTAAGTTAAGTTACAAAAGGAACAATGAATGACAGTGGGAAGATTGCGTTATCTAACTGTTTTACATGCTATGGATGTTATAACAATCTGCTTATTACAAACACAGCTGACTGGCTGCAGATGAGTTGCTCCTCCAGTCATCCTAAAATGGATACACTACACAAAAGGAATATAGTAAGCTTAAATCTGCCCTGCTAAATAGTTTATATTTTCCCTTCCTGCACTTGTGGATACAGATTATGATGCAATGATTATATTGAAGCCAAGATGCCAGATTTTTTTAGTCTGCTTCCAGTAAATATTTTATTTGTAACCACTTTATCTTTGTAATATTTTGAGTATTATGAATGCAAAGACAAGTTATTCACTCACCTGTTTGCTTATACTGAGCCTAAGCTGATTATCAAACTACATCTAGTCATTTCAGCCAGGACCTCACTCTACTTATCTGTCCACCAACTATGAAACTACAGACATTTAAGTCAGTTTCCTTGGCCAGGTTAATCTCCCTAAGCATCCCGAGGCACTGTGCCAACTGCATTATGTTTACTGGCAATCTGCTATTATTATCAACACAAAATCCATCTGCGAGAGATGCATTTCCATAGACAAACTGGGGGCGGGGGGCAGATTTCTCTCATATCTGTCCATAAACATAAACCTGCGCTGCTAAACAGGTCAAGAGAGTCCAGCCTCAGTTCTCCAAGACACAAGATAGGGCACCTCACCCATATACAACCTCATACTTGCATAAACCTATGACCTGCACAGGTACACCGTCTATGCCTACCACCACATCAACCCTTTTGGGTTTCTAATACCATGGTGGGAATTATACGATGTCGGAAGGCAAGTTATTGGTCTATAATTTTTAGGGTAGCTTGCAGGTTCACTCTTAAGCAGGAGCATTGTTTTCCTGCTGTTAGCCAGGTTGTTTGTGGTGTCTGTTCTGGGTGCGCACATAAATAGTTCTTACTCATGGCTAAATCTTCATGCAAAGATGTTAATACTTTTAACCAGAAGTTAGGTACTGCATCTTGGCCTGGGGTTTTCCAGTTAGAAGCTTTTCTTAACTTTGTTTCAATCTCTCTAGCTGTTACTTCATTCCATTTCATATCCTGTACCTTCAAACTTCTTATTCTTTCTTATAGTTCTTCTATCCATTTAGCATCTTTGTTATGTTCCACAGGATCTTCATAGATAGTTCTCCAAAATGTATCTATTTCTTCTTTTTTTTTTGTGGTCTTTCAATTCTTTTTACTTTATTTCCCAGTTCTCTATAAAACCTTTTTGGGTCATAAATAAATTGCTTCTTTTGCACTTTTCCTTTATATTTATCTTTGTATGTTCTAAGTTTTCCGCTGAAATTTTTAGTATGTTATTTGCAATAGTACATGACAGATCCTGGTCTGTTCTAATACTGTGCACTGCTTTTATCACATCTATCTTTCTTAGTATTTTTGTTTATTTATTCCCTCTCCTATAGTCTTCTAACAATGACACTTCTTGTCTTAATTGCTTTATAATTTTCTCTATTCAATATTTCCATGATGGTATTCGATTTCTCTCCTTCCTTTCCCTCACTGCCCTGTGTTCTTGTGGTAAAACTTTATTAGTTATTAATTTAGCTGCACAGTAATATATCCTGTTTACTTCTGTTATATCGCATGGATCTCTATGAACAGTCCTAGCTTACTGTGTTCATTTGTTTGTATTAGACTTCTGACTTTTTGGGTTTTATTAACCTTCTGCAGTCTATTTCTTTCATTGATCTTAATATATCTGTCCATGTCTATTAAATCAAGCATTTCTTCTCTTAGCTCATTTTCTTCCAAACTGAGGGCACATCCCTTGTTTTCCAATTCCTGCAGGCATTCTATAGAAAGTTATATAGCATCTTCGTGTGTCACAGTCTCATCAGAGTTTCCACAGTTTTCTGTTCCTTCCCTTGCTGTCTAGCCTCAAGTGAACGTTTATACTAGTTTTCTGTGGAAGGCTCCAAATTATGTTCATCTGGCACCTGACCAATTGCTTCCTGTTCCACTATTTTCCCCTTAATTTGGATATCCATTACTCTATCTTGTTATGGTGCTTTCTGAATTAGATTTTCTACACAAAATCCTTCACTTTGCAGGTAGTCTATAACCTCAGTTTCTATTTCTTTAACTTCTCCATTACTAATCTCCTTTTCTACTTTTCCTCTTTTTCTTATTAATTTTTGTATTGTAAAGTTTTCCATGTCTGGATTCCTTTGTCTGTATTTCTCTTCCAATATCTTTGTTGCTGCTCTTTTTGTATTGGCTAGTTTTGCTTTTTCCTTTGCATAAATATTACACAATATTAAATCTCTTTTTCTTTCCCATGTCCATATTTCTTCTTCAGATGTTTCCTGATCTTCCTGTTTCTCCCTGATTTGGGGACTTGCTCCATCCTACTGTGATGTAACCTACGTTAGACCTTCTACATCAGATCCTTCACTTCGCAGGCACTCCACAACTTCAACTTATATCCCCCTTTTTTTAATTTCTCCAAGTCTTTTGGGTTTCTAATACCAAGACGGGAATGGACCCCATTCCTAATTCAAAGTATGATTAAAGTTCATGAAATTAGTATTGTTTCAATCTTTGATGTCAGCCAGTAGTGCTCTTTGCAGCACCCGCAATGTGCCCAGTAATGCCTCCTTCTGCAGTTTGTATGGAGTTACATGTATTGGTAACATATCTAAATACAATTGTAAATTCTTTTTTATAAGACCCATTGCTCCTACTACTACTGGAATTGTCTGGGTATCTTTCTTCTACATTGCTCTCATTTCTGCCTGCAGATCCTGATATTTTATCCTTCTGCCATTAATATGTCGCAGCCAGCAATGAGGTGTGCAACTGTTTCCAATTCGGTTTTACAAAACCTACATTTGTCTGTTTTTCCCACATGTTCAATGGACTTTATAAACCAACATGTATGCAGCCCAGTATCTTGGGCCGCCAATATTAATCTTTCATCTCTTGTTTTGAATTCTCCTCTCCTTAACCATTCCTGTGTTCATTCCTGATCAACATGGGGTTCTTCCAGAAGTTTTCTATACTTGCAACTATATTTATGCTTTTTCCACATTTCTTGCCTTCTCATCTGATCCTTCACCTTATATTCTTTCTTTTGTTTTTTGGCACATTCAGTTGCTGCCTGATTTTTATCTGCTTCTGGTTTGATTTCCATTCCTGCTTGATGCCGATAAGCTTCTGCTAGATTAAGCAGAGAAGTCATCTTAGATTTATTCTCCTCATATTTTAAAACTTTCACTACGGCTTAGTCTTGGGAGGTCAGCAGATATGTATGGAGTCCCACAATCGCAGATCTATACATATAATCAATTTCAAGAAGGCCCATCCCTCCTTCAGAATGGGGAATATATAATCTTGGTATGCACTGATTTTTATAAATCATTTGGTGAGTATGAAGCATCCTTCTTGTTTTCCTATCTAATCTATTCAACACATTTTCGGGCCAGTCAATCACTCCAAAACTGTAAGTTAGGACAGGAAGAGCAAATTAGTTTATAGCTTGAATTTTGTTCCTAGATGTCAGTGCTGTTTTCAGGATTAATTTAAATCTTCTGAAGTATTCCTTACTAAGTTTTATTTGCATTTGTTCGTGTTTTATTGTTGATCCTTCATCAATTCCCAAATATTTATACAGTCCTCCTTGCTCAAGTTCTTTTATATCACATTCTTGTTCAAAAAAGAAGTTATGTCTTACCATAACATTCCATCTGTGTTGTTCATCTGCACCAATCCTTGATGATGAGTTCTGTTCTGAACTCCCAGAACCGACCTGGCCGTTTTTTCCAGCTCGCATCGTCTATGCCTACCACGACATCAACACATACTAGTATAAGATATCATCAAGCTAAAAAGGCAGTGCCCTTAAGGCAGCAAGAGCCTTCAGCTAAAATAGATATACTCAGACAAGTTCTAGTCACTGTGGCTCCACTGTTAGGCATATGGACTCCACACTCACTAGACTGGCAAAGAACTAGGTGATCATCATCTCTTAAGCACTAGCATTACAAATGTTACAAGGGCCTTCTAGGCCCTAAAGTATCCAAAACATGAATATGACCTTATGACTGTTCACAGTGAGGTGAATGATTTTAGGTGGTCCACCTTGGCGGAGACACATGGTGGAGTGCTCATTGTGTGTTCTTAAGGAGAAGACATCTTGTGTTGTGTAGTATACTGCCACCATTGGAATTATGTCTAAATTTAAACTAAGCACTATTAGCTTTAATGATTGGCTACAAAAACTGTATAATTGTTGGGGGGATGTGCAACAGTCTGGCAGAACATAATAGCAGATCTTCCTGCTTCACCATGGACAGGCTGCACTTGTCCTTTGAGGGTTTTCACATACTGTCAAAACCTTTTCTACCTCCCATAGTTCATTTTTAGGCTAAATGAAATTATTAGACATTCCAACATGACAAACTCTAATCTGCCAGGTATCAGGATATCTCTGCTTAATGAAAGAAACTCCAAAATATTTGACTTGGAAACTTTATTTTATCTGGAGAACATATACATCTGTTTAGCTACAGAGCTCTGTTTCCAGTCCAAAGAAATCACATCTTTTATTCTAGGGTTTACTTCCTATCACTCGTTCAGGGCCACCATATCCATATTTATTAGAGCTCTCATATCTATGCATCTCTTCCCAAATGACCTCAACTTTGATTTACTACAGGTCCAAATCACTAACTACAAAATAAATGTTCACTTTATTTGTAATTACAGGCTCCCTTCTTTGTTCCTTGAAGTACATATCAAATATCTAAATATGCTCTTCTGCCTGGAGGTCAAACTAAACACCTTTTCATTAGCAAACCTTAATTAATGAAATATGAACCGATTCACCTACATATTGAACAAATATCATTCCCAGGTTTTTCCTGACATCATCAACTCCAGATCCCTCCACCAAATATTCTGCTTATAACAGGCGCAAACCTCCTAGACCTTGTTTTAATTAACTCCCTTGTCCTCTGCTCAGCCCTGCACGTATTCCCTTCTCAAGTAAAAGCAGGCCACTATCACCTTTTGCCTCAAGACCAGCCTCCCTAGTTCCAGTAATCCACCTATATTCAGGGACTTCAGCAAAATCAACCTATTAGATTTTATAGACTTTGTCTGAAAAATATAAATGATCCAGTCATCCAGAATCCCTGAACACAGACTAAGGAATTTTATCACGTATAAAAATCTCTGTAGGGAAAATTGTCCCTGTCTGCCATAAACAAAACAATGAATACATCAAATGTCCAATCTTGTTGTATAATACAGTCAACAAATTATATAACAAAATATATAAGCATCTAACTTTGTATAAATCTTGCTCCCTCTCAGATCATATAACACAACTTAAATTAATAAGGAACTCAAGAATATTGTGAGAAGCACCAAGACTGCCTATGAGCACAAATCAGCTACTAACACTAAAGACAACCATTAGACCTTTTTTAGCTTTTTTATGTACATAAAATAAGCAATAATAGCATGTACTGCTCTGAAATTATTGTAAAGGGTACAGCTCACACCAATCCAGAATCCATAGCTACCATCTTGGCTAATAAGTTTGGCTCTAATTTCACTCCACCTATTATACCCCTTGGTCCAGACCATGTCTTAAATGCCCACTAAAAAAGAATGTTGAAATGTCATAGCTATCCCCCTCCACTTTTTTAATTTTTCCAAGTCTTTTGGGTTTTAATACCATGATGGGAATTATATGATGTCGAAGGCAAGTTATTGGTCTATAATTTTTAGGGTAGCTCGCAGGTTCACTCTTAAGCAGGAGCATTGTTTTTCCTGTTGTTAGCCAGGTTGTTTGTGGTGTCTGTTCTGGGTGCGTACATAAATAGTTCTAACTCATGGCTAAATCTTCATGCAAAGATGTTACTACTTTTAACCAGAAGTTAGGTACTGCATCTTGGCCTGGGGTTTTCCAATTAGAAGCTTTTCTTAACATTGTTTCAATCTCTCTAGCTGTTACTTCATTCCATTTCATATCCTGAACCTTTAAACTTCTTATTTTTTTCTTTTACTTCTTCTATCCGTTTAGCATCTTTGTTATGTTCCACAGGATCTTCATAGATAGTTCTCCAAAATGTATCTATTTCTTCTTTTTTTTGTATTCTTTCAATTCCTTTTACTTTATTTCCCAGTTCTCTATAAAACCTTTTTGGGTCATCAATAAATTGCTTCTTTTGCACTTTTCCTTTATATTTATCTTTGTATCTTCTAAGTTTTCCGTTGAATTTTTAGTTTATTTGCAATAGTACATGACAGATCCTTGATGTTCTAATATTGTGCACTGCTTTTATCACATCTATCTTTCTTAGTATTTTTGTTGATTTATTCCCTGTCCTATAGTCTTTTAACAATTACACTTCTTGTCTTAATTGCTTTATAATTTTCTCTATTCGATAATTTCATGATGGTATTCGATTTCTCCCCTTCCTTTCCCTCACTACCCTATGTTCTTGTGGTAAAATTTATTAGTTATTAATTTAGCTGCACAGTAATATATCCTATTTACTTCTGTTATATTGCATGGATCTCTATGAACAGTCCTAGCTTACTGTGTTCATTTGCTTTTATTAGACTTCTGACTGTTTGGGTTTTATTAACCTTCTGCAGTCTATTTCTTTGATTGATCTTAATATATCTGTCCATGTCTATTAAATCAAGCAATTCTTCTCTTAGCTCATTTTCTTCCAAACTGAGGGTACATCCCTTGTTTTCCAATTCCTGCGGGCATTCTATAGAAGGTTCTATAGCATCTTCCTGTGACACAGTCTCATCAATTTCATCCTGTGCCGTCCGTTGCTCTATCACATGGGAACTCACTGGCCTATCACTCCTCAGCACTGACTGTATAAGAGTTTACACAGTTTTCTGTTCCTTCCCTTGCTGTCTAGCTTCAAGTGAACGTTTATACTGGTTTCCTGTGGAAGGCTCCAAATTATGTTCATATGGCACCTGCGCAATTGCTTCCTGTTCCACTGATTTCCCCTTAATTTGGATATCCATTACTCTATCTTGTTATGGTGCTTTCTGAATTAGATTTTCTACACAAAATCCTTCACTTTGCAGGTACTCCATAACCTCAGTTTCTATTTCTTTAACTTCTCCATTACTAATCTCCTTTTCTACTTTTCCTCTTTGTCTTATTAATTTTTATATTGTAAAGTTTTCCATGTCTGGATTCCTTTGTCTGTATTTCTCTTCCAATATCTTTGTTGCTGCTGTTTTTGTATTGGCTAGTTTTGCTTTTTTCCTTTGCATAAATATTACACAATATTAAATCTCTTTTTCTTTCCCATGTCCATATTTCTTCTTCAGATGTTTCCTGATCTTCCTTTTTCTCCCTGATTTGGGGACTCGCTCCATCCTAGTGTGATGTAACCTATGTTAGACCTTCTACATCAAATCCTTCACTTCGCAGGCACTCCACAACTTCAACTTCTATCCCCCTTTTTTAATTTCTCTAAGTCTTTTGGGTTTTTAATACCATGACGGGAATGGACCCCATTCCTAAGTCAAAGTATGATTAAAGTTCATGAAATTAGTATTGTTTCAATCTTTGAGGTCAGGGAGTATTGCTCTTCGCAGCACCCGCAATGTGCCCAGTAATTTCTCCTTCTGCAGTTTGTATGGAGTTACATGTATTGGTAACATATCTAAATACAATTGTAACATATCTAAATACAATTGTAAATTCTTTTTTATAAGACCCATTGCTCCTACTACTACTGGAATTGTCTGGGTATCTTTCTTCTACATTGCTCTCATTTCTGCCTGCAGATCCTGATATTTTATCCTTCTTCCATTAGTATGTCGCAGCCAGCAATGAGGTGTGCAACTGTTTCCAATTCGGTTTTATAAAACCTACATTTGTCTGTTTTTCCCACATGTTCAATGGACTTTATAAACCAACATGTATGCAGCCCAGTATCTTGGGCTGCCAATATTAATCTTTCATCTCTTGTTTTGAATTCTCCTCTCCTTATCCATTCTTGTGTTCATTCCTGATCTACTTGAGGTTCTTCCAGAAGTTTCTATACTTGCAACTATATTTATGCTTTTTCCACATTTCTTGCCTTCTCGTCTGATCCTTCACCTTATATTCTTTCTTTTGTTTTTTGGCACATTCAGTTGCTGCCTGATTTTTATCTACTTCTGGTTTGATTTCCATTCCTGCTTGACGCCGATAAGCTTCTGCTAGATTTAGCAGAGAAGTCATCTTAGATTTAGTCTCCTCGTGTTTCAAAACTTTCACTACGTTTGGGTCTTGGGAGGTCAGCAGATATGTATGGAGTCCCACAATTGCAGATCTATACATATAATCAATTTCAAGGAGGCCCATCCCTCCTTCAGAATGGGGAATATATAATCTTGGTATGCACTGATTTTTATAAATCATTTGGTGAGCATGAAGCATCCTTCTTGTTTTCCTATCTAATCTATTCAACACATTTTGGGGCCAGTCAATCACTCCAAAACTGTAAGTTAGGACAGGAAGAGCAAATTAGTTTATAGCTTGAATTTTGTTCCTAGATGTCAGTGCTGTTTTCAGGATTAATTTAAGTCTTCTGAAGTATTCCTTACTAAGTTTTATTTTGCATCTGTTTGTGTTTTATTGTTGATCCTTCATCAATTCCCAAATATTTATACACTCCTCCTTGCTCAAGTTGTTTTATATCACATTCTTGTTCAAAAAAGAAGTTACGTCTTACCATAATGTTCCATCTGTGTTGTTCATCTTCACTAATCCTTGATGATGGGTTTGGTTCTGAACTCACAGAACTGACTCTCCAACCTGTCGAGCCCATCTCTACCCATAATGTTCCTCACAGAGATTACTTCAGATCGAGTTTGCCAGTTGGCAGAATATAGCCAAAAAGTTCTGAATATCATACATATATACATATAGAGACATATTCAAAGAAGACAAGGCCATCTATGGATTCCTGAAGAGAAACTGGGTCAGAATCGGTGAGGCCTACTAAGAGATTTAGGATGGGGGATGGTGGGAGGGTATGTGAAGGATTGGTGAAGATGAACAACACAGATGGAACGTTATAGTAAGACATAACTTCTTTATCTGATGTTAATCTTCACCAAATCCATGATGGTGGGACAGAATCCCCAGCCACTTATGTACCTTGGGAGGTCTCACAGAAGAATATTCCAAAGCACCATAGAGCCAAAGGAAGCTCAACCTCTCGAGATTTGATCTAGTTTGTAATGTGCAATGAAGGTATGGTGAGAGGACCAAGTAGCTGCTGCAGAAATGTCGTCTAGAGAAGCTCTTGCATGAAAAACTGCTGATGTGGCAACAGCCCTCGTAGAATGAGCCTTAACTGTTTTGTGAAGTTGAAGTCCTTGTGATTGACAGATGAAAGAAATAAAGTCTCTCAACCACTTAGCCAAGGTAACGCTGTAGACTGCACAACCCATTTTTAAGGCAGAAAAAGCCACAAATAATTGGTCAGAGTTACGGAATTCCTTAGTTTTGTGGAGATACAAGTGCAGCTGTCTATGAACATCTAGCAAATGCAGAGTGTATTCTCCTTTATTAGTAAAATCAGGGAAAAAGGTTGGTAAATGTATGGTCTGGTTGATATTGGATTCAGTAACCACTTTTGGAAGAAAGGAGGGATTTGTTCTTAGTTGAACCCTGTCTTTATGAAAAATTACATAGGGAGATTTGCACGATAGAGCCTGTAACTCAGAGACTCTCCTTGCAGAGGTGATGGCTACTAGAAATAAAGTCTTCCAAGTCAGAAATTTTAATTCACAAGAATCAGTTGGTTCAAAGGGTCTTTGAGTTAATGCTTGTAGGACTGTTGTCAAATCCCATGGAGGAACCAGATCTTTAAAACAGGGCCTTAGCAAGGACAATCCTTTCAGGAAGGCTGTGGAAAGCTTATGGGACATTATGGAAGAGTCATTGTGTCCAGTATGAAAATTAGAGATTGCCACCAACTGAACTTTTATAGTTGAAACAGAGGAACCAGACTCAGAGAGCATTCAAGAAGCCCAATATGTATTCAATTGGGGCACTGAAGGGATCGAGTACCTTATTTAAAGCCCATGTGGTAAATCTTCTCCATTTGCTCAGGTAAAGTTTTCTAGTTGTAGGTTTGTGTTGTGCAATAATAATATGTTGGACTGGTGATGACAGAGGGGCTTGCCTAGCAATCATGGGAATTGGAGAAAACACACCCTCAGTTTGAGGTACTGCAAGTTTGGGTGAAGCATGCCTTCTGGGTGAGTTAGCAGGTCTGGAACCGGGTCCAGAGTCCATGGTTTCTGTAGCAGATGAGGCCAAAGGAAGGGAAACCAAACTTGTTGAGGCCAGAATGGGGCAATGAGAATTAGGGCATTCTTTGTCCTTTTTGCTTTCTTCAGAAACTGAGAAATTAACGGAATTGGGGGAAGGCATATAATAGACCAGATGGCCAATTGTGTAGAAGAGCATCCCTGGGTGACTCCCCCAGTGGAGGGATTAGGGCAAAGTAACTTCTGCATTTGTTGTTCAGGGGAGAAGCAAAGAGGTCGCAGCAAGGTTGGCCCAATCAACAGAAAATCTCATCCGCCAGTATTGGATTTAGGGACCACTCGTGAAGCATGAGAATAGTCCTGCTCAGTTTGTCTGCTATCACATTTGAACTTCCCGGAATGTGCATAGCCATGAGAAAGCGGTTGAAAGAAATCACCCATTTCCACACTCTGAGTGCCTCTCGACATAGTGGATATGATTTGGTTCCCCCTTGTTTGTTGATGTACCAGACCACTGACATGTTGTCTGTTTGAACTGCAACTGTTCCTAGAGGAAGGGAATCCTGGAATGCTTGCAATGCTAATAGCACTGCCCTCATCTCTAGAACACTGATGTACAGGTTGGCCTCCATTTAAGACCATGTGCCTTAAACTGTCTTTCCCAGATAATGCCTCCCCCCACCGTATCTAAGAAACATCCGTGGTCACTATGGCTTGGGGTTGGGGCTGGTGTAGAGTGAAAGGTCGGCCCAGGAGAATCTGATCCGAATGAAGCCACCATATGAGGTCTTGTTTGCAGAGACTGGTTACTAAAATTTGATAAGACATTGGTTGATGAGTTAGAGATCACTGTGTTGGTAGTAACCACTGTAGTATTCGCATGTGAAATCTTGATAGAGGAACCAGAGCGAATGTGGCAGCCATTGAACCCAAGGTTTGAAGAACTAATCTTGCTGGGACTCTCTTTTTGAATAATCCGTCTCACCAGAGCTCTGATGCTTAGCAGTCTTTCCAGGGGGAGAGAAGCTATTCATGGGACAGTGTTCGGTTGCACCTATGAAAACCAGATGTTGTGTGGGTTGCAGCTGGGATTTTTTGAGATTTATTGAAATGCCTAAGGATGTGCAAACAGACATGGTATAGTCTCTTGCCATTTCTAAGTGATGCCTGGTGGTAGCAGTGAGGAGCCAGTCGTCGAGATATTGGAATACTCGAAAACCTTGCAGTCTGAGATGAGCTGCAACTACTGCCATGCATTTGGTAAACACCCTGGGGGCTGTGGTGAGTCCAAAGGGTAGTGTTCTGAATTGGTAGTGACTGGCTCCTAGCCAGAAGTGTAGAAACCTTCTGGAGCTTTTTTTCCATCTTTATGTGGTAATAAGCATCCTTGAGGTCTATATCAAGCACATCCAGTCACCTTTTTCCAAGAAAGGAAGTATGGCTTGTACCAAGACCATCCAGCATTTGATTTTTTTGGATTGATTTGTTGAATCAGCTGAGATCCAAAATCAGTCTCCAGTCCCCTGTTTTTCTGGGCACTAAAAAGAATCTTGAGTAAACCCCAGATCCTATCTGGTGTGGTAGGACTTTTTGGATGACTCTTTTGTCTAGCAACTTTTGGATTTCCAAAGCTGCTGCCTCCCTTTGATTGAGTGGAACATCTGGGAGTTTTTTCTGAAGTTTGGGATTCACGAACAAGGGAATTTGGTAGCCTCTGGATATTATTCCTTGCACCCATTTGTCCAAAGTTATTATTTTCAGACTGGTAGGTGCAGGGATAATCATCCCCTGACTGCCTCCAGAGGAAGGCAATCGGGCATCCTTTCAGGGATGCTGATAGGAAGTATCAGAGAAGGATTCCCTGGACCCCTGATTTTGCTGTACATTCCGGCCATAGGGTGGCATCTTCCATTATTTCCCTCTCTGCCCCGGGGGAAATCTTTACCAGGTGAGTCATAGAAAGACGCCCTTGGATTTCTTGAACCACAGTGTCCCACTCCTCTGATTCCTTGAGTACAGTTGCTGAGGTGTAGAGAAACATATGTCCATGGCAGATAGGGTCTTGCCATCATGCTCAATTCTGGTCAGAGTTTCCTCAACTTTTAGGCCAAAAAGAGTAGATCCATCAAATGGTGCATTGATGAATGATACTTTGAATGGCTCAGAGAAGTCATATAAGTGCATCCAGGAATGCCGTCTGATGGTTATGCCCGAACCCGCTGCTCTAGACGTCCCTTCAGCTGCATGTGCTATGAGCCTCATGGATGAACTGGAGATGGATTTGAGGGTTGAAAGCTGGGAGGAGACCTTATCCTGAACCTCCACAGCTACTGATCCTGCCAGAGTGTTAGAAAGTTCCTTAATTAAATCTCTTTGTAACTTGGTAAAGTGTGCCATATAGTTCAATGACCTTAAAGCAAAGGTTGTTAAAGCATAAACACACTTCCTGAATCTATCCAAGGTCCTATACTCCTTGTTAGGATGATGGACAGTATGACTGTCTTCTCAAGTTCTTTTCTGGTGGCTGCTGCTACCACCACAGCATCAACAAGGATTCCCTTGGACCAATGTGGTTCATCCTTTGGTGCAGACAAAATACGGTCAGGCCTTTTGGGAATAGGCTCTATGATGCTGGGTATCTTACAAGCCCGCTGAGTGATCAATTTCATCAGTTCATCAGCAGGCGGAGAAATCCAAGAAGTGGAATATTGGGTGCGAAAAGCCTCCAGGTATACTGACTCCTCTGTGGAAGGTTGTGTGGATGACCAGACACCCCTCTGTTTCAGTATTTCAAGGATGTTCCCGAAGGAAACATCTTCAGGGCATGACTTTGAGGAACCTTCACCTTCATCGAAGTCATTATCTTCAGTGTAAGACTCATCTGGGGAGTTGAGATGCTTCCTCTTGCACTTCCTCTTCACACAGACTTCTTCGTGGGGAAGTTCTGGAGATGTTTCCAAAGAGATAACTACCAGTGTGGGTGTAACCTGGGGCTTTTGCACCCTCTGTTTGGGGGATGAGGTCAATGGCAGCTCCGGCTGAGAGGAAGGGGAAGATATTTGCCCAGATAGGGAAGGCAACGACTGAGAATCCCCAAGGGATACTGCCGTCTCCATGATACAGAAGGCAGGTCCCCCTGTAGAGGTGTGGGAGCCTGGAACCAAAAAGGACTGCTTCGGAACCAGGGTCACACCCTGCACTGAGGAGACCACCACCACACCTGGAGCCTGAGTCTGAACTACAAAGGCCGACACTCCGAGAGGAATAGATGGCTCAGACGGAGCCGAAAAAATATCATGCATCCCGGAAAAGACCATCAAGTCTCGACCCCTGGAGTACCCTGGTGCAGAAGATCTGGAAAAACTCAAGGCTGTAGTTGGAACCAAAGATGGGAAGGCTGTTGGAACTGTCTCAGTCAAAACTGGGACTGTCAGAACCAAGTACTCCAAGGGCTCAGATAGAGTTGGAGGAGGAGTGCATGTAGGTGTTATGGAATAAGCAGTTTTGATGCTGCCTTGGCTCGGAACTGAAGTTAATCCTCTTTCCACTAGAAGCTGGTCCACTAACCTCATAATGTCCTTTTCTGATAAACTTCTAGTAGACCTCACCGATACTGAGGAAGGAGATCTGGACCATCTGAATTCCATGAAGGGGTTGTCCTTAAAAGGGTACATAGAAGGAGAGTACAATGTCCTTGGTGCAGAAAGTAAATCTGAAGTCTTAGATACTGATGGCTCAGTCGAAGCCAAGGCCGAGGCATCAGATTTTTCCAAAGGTGTCTTGTTAAGCACCGATAATTCTCCCATCCCGAAGAGCTTTTCGGAGCTGAAGAAGTTTTAGAATTTTTTCTCATTGGTTCTGAAGAACTCGGAACTGAATAAGGTCTCTTTTTTGAACTGTGGGAAGAAGTTCCTGCTTCCACAGTTTTCTCTTTAGATCCAGAAATGGCCTCGTCGAAAGGAGATTTTAACAGGCCTTTCAACAAAAACTTATTCTTTCTTTCCATTAAGGTACGGAAGAAAACCTGTGACAAATAGTAGAATTCTCTTGCAAATTTATTTCGCCTAAACAATACACACACACAGGGTATGCCCGTCCGAGTTGGGCAATTTCCTCTCACACTTAGTGCATCTCTTGAAACCTGAAGAGCCCTTAGGTTTCATTGGAGATTGTTTCTTCTCAGACATATTTGAAGATAAGAAAGGCTAGAAGATGTAGAGAGATTTTTTCTTGAAAGCAAGGAGGAAAGAAATACTAATGATGGTAACGAGAATACCCTAAGGGTAAGAGAGAGTTACCAACAATGGTAAGTGTGAAGGCTGCCAGCTTAGCCAGATAGAATTGTGCAGATAATTCTATTATTTGTAAATATGAATGTTGAACTACAGACTTGTTTTCTTAATTGAAGGAAAATATTGTGTAATGCTGAAATACAGGCTTGTTTTCTTAAATTAAATAATATGTTGTGAAATGTTGAACTTAAAACAATGTAGCAACATTGCCCTCTGCTGTAAAGAAAGCTAAGTTAAGCATGTCTTGTCTGTCCTTTGAAGTTGAAATTATTTCATGCCTGTCCTTTTGAAGTTAGTCTTTGGAGTCTGGAGTGAAGCATCCTAGCTATTGTTTTAACTTAAGGAATAATTACTAGAGTTTACATGTAGAATGTCTTTTATTGATGTAGTTTCCTGCAGGTGCAAGACAACAAGAATGTAGTATCTGTCAGCCTGGGAACCCCAGGAAAGTGTGAAATGATGTAATGGGAATCAGGACTGAAAAATAGCAATTTAAACAGAGAGAATCAGAAGGCATTAAGCATTTTTGTCTTGACTGTCCAACTCACAGCACTGTCTTCTTGCTCATATGTAAGTTATCTTAGACTTGTGTTTTCTTTTAGAAAAATCTAGGAACTAGAGAGATTAGACTAAGTGTTTTTCTGTGATGTCAGAACTTTACTACTGTGTTATTTTAAGTATTTCTCTGTGATCTCTGAACTCTTGACTAGCACTGTGTAGTAAGAAGAATTATCTTGTGTTTTTATTATTTATTATGAAGTATTTTAAAACCTTTCAACTGTGGTTGTTTTGTGTAGAGATAATTTAAACTCTATTGTACATTGCATATTTATAGAGTTTACTGTCCAAGTCACTCTAAATAAGCCTTGACTGTTTAGTCACAACTATCAATTGGATAATAATATTGCACAGTAATAATTGGACACCCTTTTAAGGGCCTTTGAGTAGCTGATAAGTATTAGTGGGTGGTGGCAAGTGGAACTACCGTATAGTCTGGGAGAAAGGGGCACAGCTGGGGAAACTGTGCCAGCCTTCCCCAGGAGTGTCTGTGTGGTTGTATAAACTCTTCTCAAAGTGTGTGTGTGTGTGTGTGTGTGTGTGTGTGTCTGTGTGTGTCAGCTACATGAGCAGGGACACGGAGCACTGGTTGGACAGAGAAGGTGCTAGAGGTTTTAGCTTGCCCACTAGGCTGAGATCTGGACCCTATAGCTGTGCCAGTGGGGAGTCTTATTGGGGACCTGGAGAGCAAGGGAGCAACCAGCCCCGGACTGACTGTGATCTCTGTGTGCTCTTAAGGGAAATTGCACTTTACTGTGTGTATTTGTTATCATTTCCTCATATATGAGACACCCTCTATGGTGTTAGTGATGAGGACTGAGGCTCCTTGATTGCTGGGCCAGGGCATGGGCATCACAGTAAGTAAGTAAGAAAAAATACCTCATGGTAAGAGAAAAAACAGCAGAAGAGGAGTGGGTAGTTTAGATAAGGTTGATAGAGTTAACTATAAGAGGTTTTTAGGTAAAAATATATATAGAATATGTTTTATAACTCACAAATATTCGTCAAGGCTTGAGAGATGATGAAGGCACATCTGGCCTGCAATGCAGCAAACGAGATCTGAAGTAATCTCTGTGAGGAGCATTATGGGTAGAGTCGAGCTCGAGAGTTTGGAGAGCGAGAGCTGGAAAATAACGTCCGAGTCGGTTCCGAGGGTTCAGAATAGAACCCACCGTCAAGGATTTGGTGAAGATTAACATCAGAACTGATGTTTTCCTGCTTTAAAGGTTGCTTTTGCATATTTATCAAGACAAAATGACATTCTTATATCATCTGAAAAAGTTTTGACAACTTGCAATTGTGCTTTTAGTTCCTCATCTGATGAGCTATACAGTTTTAAATCATCGACAAAGAGACAAATCCTCCTCCTTAAGAGTTCCCCTATGCTGACCCAGATAAGTATAACCCACCAGTCTTACCTGCCTTACTTGTAAAGCCATAGAGCAAATCATTGCAGAACTAATCCAGAAGGCCATGCAAAATCTGCATACTCAAAACCCTTCACAGTTTAGCTTTGTCAGGGGTAAATTGTGCATTCTTAATCTTGTTAGCTGCTTTGAATAAGTCACTAAATCTCTAGAAGACAGACTTTTCATCCACACTGCTTATCTACACTTAGTCAAGGCAACTGATACTCTTACCCACTCTAGCATAAAATAAGCTAACCTCATTAAACATCAACCCCTTTGTAGTTTAATGGATTGCTCAGTGTCTCTTAAACAGATCTCACTCAGAAGGAATGCTACTCTTCAACATTAAGCAAAATGTAACTAATGTCAATCTTCAGGGTTCTATCCTAGGGACTTTAAACTTTAATATCTATTTCTTTTATTTTAGAAAATGGTAGTGTCCTTGGGCTAATGAAATCCACAGATGACTACAAGCTACGGATTATCCTAAATTCCACCTCTGATTCACTAACATTCCAGAAAGTCTAAGCTTGTTCTAGTGGCACAGAGTGATAGAACCATATGGTCTAGGGAGCAGAGTTTGAATAGTGGCTCTAGCAGATGATAGCTCAGGCATGGAGGATGGGTTTGACAGTTTGGGAGGAGTGCATGCATGCTCAGATGTACCCTCATGGAACAGTTCCGTAGCTAATTGGCAGATCAGGTGAAAGATGGAATTCACCTTGACTAACACCGTGATCTGGAATTTAGGAACTTACTTACACAACGACTTTCCTTAAATAAGTACATCTCTGATATTGTCAGAAAATCCTTTTGCATGTCATTTCATCTGTCCTGGGTTCTCATTAAGATTCCTTTCCATCCTAATTCCTCTTTACTTTGCCTTTATTCAATACATCATAAAATACAGTGGTCTCTGTGTCCTATATAGCTCCAAAAATCTTTCCCAGCTAAAAAGAGCCCATTGTTTTATAAACAGAAGAATTAAAGATTTAAAGAAATGTTCTTATTTGGATAGACTGAAAACTCTGTCCATATATTCTGTGCCTTGTCTTCAGAGTTATATTAGAAATTGCTCTATGCAATTTCCTTCTCCTCAAAAAGAAAAACTCCTCCTTTAATATTCATTCAAAAAAAACTAATTCTATTTCATAATATCAACAAGTCCCAGTTCAGGGGAAACATTCCTCACCTGGTTCCTCTTTTGCTTACTAAAAGCTTCCCCTTTATATTAGGGTAGAACTTCGGTAACATTTAAACTTTAATTAGATGAATAAAGGGGCAGAGTAATTTCAGCCCATGAGCCAGTTGCCATATACTTCTAACTATGCCAAACTACATGCTATAACATCTCCTCCCTCTTCTTCCCTATTTCCCTCCCGTCTACCATAATCCACACTGGTCATATTCCATCTATAACTCCCAAATTAACTCAACAGCCTACTGTCATTCTTTTGTACTCTTAGCTCACCTTCAAGAATTTTTCTTCTATGGTATTGTTGGATAAGCTTAAAATGACTGACTTACCATGGGCTTAAAATAATCCTATGAACCTATGTATATTAACCATTAGTTCCAAGCTTTGCTGTCAATCATTTTGTATCTGTCACACATGGGATCAAGAAACATGTCAGATGTGATTTAAGGGTCGTATCCAAAGAACTGTATTTATGTCCTGAACATTTGCTCCTGAATGACTGTCACAACTGATACTCTGAGACTTAATAGTGAAGAACAAGAAAATATGTTAGAGATTTATGTTCCATAACGCAGGAAAAACAAAGGTGATATTCACATGGCTGTTTCCTCTCAGGGTTGCAGGAGAGGCAGACACAGCAATGAGAAGCCAGCAGAGACACTAAAGCCAGAAGTAACTCGAAACAAAGAGGTGCCGGAAAACATGATTCCCCCTAAAGAGACTGAATTCATTTTTAAGGGACCAAAGACAGCAGAAATGATGGACAAAGACAGACCAAGGTAAGTCCTATTAAGAAAATATTACCATCGCCCTCTCAGTGTTAGTTAGAAATATAAAGAGAAGTGAATACTGCTACAGGAAAGTTTATTTTCCCTCTCCCTTATAATTTCTGACTGAACTTCTGTTCTTGTTTCAGGCAATAATTAAAGTAAATGCTCTGATGATCAGTTCACACAGTTATGTCTTTTAAAACTGTATTTATGATGACTTGAAGTAGACAACCAAATCAGACAGAATAGCAATGAGATAAAATTAAAAAAGCATTAAAACAACACTGACTGTAAAAAATGATCCATTGTCTGAAATGGTGTCTCGTCCTTTTCTCCTCTGTATCCAAGAGTACCACATGTTAAATTTGTTGTTGAGGACTTGCATGACCTGTATTGGTTAGAGTCGGCAATAACTGAAACAAGTATTTCAGCACTGAATGCTTGCTGATGGTATTGGTATGTCACAATTATTACTGTATCTTTACCTAGAACTCATCATATGGGATTGTCCCATGCCATGTTCATCTGGGCCACACATTGACTCAGTATTTTACTACAGTTACACTGATCAAGGCAGTCAATGTGTAATGCTTTTTAAATGAACTGTAGGAGTTTAACCCTGAATGTCTTGGGTGCATTTTATGACTTGGCAGATGGATGGAGTATACTGTATAACATTTAACAAATGACACACACCTATGATAATGGAAACAAGTTTTAGAAAGGATTTGAGTAGACAAATTTGCCATATGCAGAGGGATAGATTAACCCTAAAGATATGGTTAATATCTGCAGAAAACAATACTCAACAGCACAGCAAATAGCACTTGTAAAATACTGGCAAAACATTAGCTTGTTCATTTAATAATGAATTGTATTCAGTCAAACAATGAACTGTTTAATGAAAAAATAAAAGCTTTAAACCTACAGCTTCTTTCAGATCTATAATGGCAGTCATCAAACATCACATTTTATATACACAAACCTTAATTAGCCAATTAACCATTGGTAGTTAATGAAAATTTTTAAAAGATAGCTGCATAGAGCATATATTATAGAGTATGCATATATGAAATAAAAATGTACACCATTATAACAATCTAGTAATAAATAGAATTGGTAGTACATCAATTCCTTACCTAAAACTTTTAAAACCATCTAAAACTTTTGTTACTCATGAAGACAGGATTCATTATATACTACTAGTAGATAATGACATCAAAACCATAGTAGGTGAATATCCCAGATTCATATATAGGAATAAACAGAACCTGAAGAGAAGGCTCTGTTACACCATTAGTCCCCAAGTACTGAAGAATGTTGGCCACAAAGCCATGTGTGGGGATGTAATTTTGTAAGTACATAGATAACACACCCCATTTTTATTATCCGGACTTGATGAAATATTTTCCAATTCAAGCAGAAGCTAACTGCATGACATCACATATAGTTTACATAGCCATATGCCAGAAGTGTTCCTCATTTTACATAGGGAAAACTAAATTTAGGGATCGAATGAGAGAACACATCTATCATATCAAGAAAGGCTCAGCTTTTAATGCTTTAGCCAAACATGTGATGATGACGGATAGCTCGCACTTCTTTAATTTTAAAGTTTTGGAAGTGTTAAATCCCAATCCAAGAGGGGGTGATATTAGCACATGTACTGAAGGTAGGGAGAATGAGTGGATATTGTTATTGAAAGCTGACAAAGGGTCTGGTCTTAATGAGAGGGTTTCTAAAGCCTAAATTGAGACAGAGAAGGAACATTAGATAGAATATTATTTTACTTATACATTTTAGTCACCACTATTTAGTTACCTATTACCAACTTTTTAAAACGATCATGTACAAGACATGCATATATACATATATATATTCATGATGTCTCTTTGACATATAACAACTCTTGAAAATACATTCTGGGAATATATCACAAGTATCTAACCATGAATTAATGTTGGCATATGTTTTTGCTATTTCAACAGAGGATATACTTTGTATATTATAAATGTAGTTGTTTATTATATGAATTTTGTGTTATAGCAATAGTGGTTTCTTGTATGTACTCAGGTTTATATTTATACACATCACTTTATGTGGAGTCTCAGTTTTACTTATAGGTACCCAATGAATCTTGTCTTTATGAGTAACAAAAGTTTTTATATGGTTTTAAAAGTTTTTTATGTAAGGAATTGATGTACTACTAATTTTATTCATTACTAGATTGTTATAACGGTGTACATTTTTATTTTATATATGCATACTCTATAATATATGCTCTATGCAGCTATCTTTTTAAAATTTTCATTAACTACCAATGGTTAATTGGCTAATTAAGGTTTGTGTATATAAATGTGTGGTTTTTGATGACTGCCATTATAGATCTGAAGAAGCATCTTTTATTTTATTTTTCAATAAACAGTTCATTGGTATACTTTTTACCTACTGTTTTGCATCTACTTTTTGGAATACCACAATTGAAGGAACTGAACCTGCCTACACTGGGGTTTATGATTGTTTGACTGAATACTTTTTACTTCTTTATTCAACCCCAGCGTTTTACCTACAACAGCGACCACTGTTTTATAATAATGAATTGTATTTTAAGTGGGATCTTGGAAAATATATCTGCTACATTTATGAGATGTTGTCAAGAAAATATCTGTGCTGACATTTGTCACAATGACTACAGTTACAAATGCTTGCTAACATGACAACATAATTTCCTAATGCCTTATTCATAAATTTCAACCCTCAGATGTGGAAGTTTTTTTAAATGTCTATATACATTCTTTTTCTAAGTCCACTTCAGCAAGAGGAGATGTTGTCAGATCTTGCTGACAACATGTTTTTGTACAAGACTTAATAAAACAGATTCAGGACAAGATATGTTTAAGCTTCTGTAGGCTAGGATTTGAAAAATGGTGGTTGCCATGATCATAGAGTACAACAAAGAAAAGTCTGTTTTTAAAAATAGGAATCAAAATATTGAAAGTTGCTAACATTTTTGTAAAGCTCCATATAAACCGACACTTTCATTGTTTTTTCTGACTTTAATTTCCAGTTCTCAATATAGCTTTACTCCAACAGATGTGTATTGTAATGCAGTAGTTGAATTCCGTTCAATAGCCTGATGTTCTTTTCCTTATATGGTCTGTAGAAGTGCACACAATACTCAAAATGTGGTCAGGCAAAGCCCTAAAAACAAAAAAAAACTATTGTAAGCAGGGGGGCAAGCCCCCTGTACCCCCACACCCCCCGCTACTTATATATACCAACTCCGAGATTGCACCACATTGAAATGAAAGGAAACCTCCCCTTAACGGAGATTTCCATTTAAACGCTCAAACTCGTACACGTTATAACTTATGGTTTCGACCATATGGGGTTAGAACTTGTACAACTTTGACTATGTGATAGGAACCCAATAGGTACATAGGTAGGGAGGGAGAGAGGGGAGATAACTTGCTAAGACACTTAAAAAGCAGACTAAACAGGTTATCTGTCACCATTTGTCATAAAACAAAGGTACTGCATCTGTAATATATTACCATTAAATTCAAAACTCATTTGACATTCACCAAACCATGTTTCTGATAGTCTAACATCATGGGCAGGCATTCAAAAATGATACACTTTTAAAGTTCAGAGGAGGGAATAATGCTGGGATTTCTTATGATCTGTCAAACTGTAATGCAGCATTTGCCATTTCGCAGAACTAAAGTGGCTGAAATGTAATTTCTTGGCAACGTAAACATGCTGAGGTCATTCCTCGATGTAATGCTCTTCATATGCTCCTACTCACCTGTACCTTGAGTGCTTAAAGAAATGTTGTGTTTACCTCACTGGACCATGAAACAAAGAACAAGAGTTTAGGATGTTCTCAACCAATTATTAGCTGGTAAGTTGCACTACTACTTCTGCTGTGCTGGTTAAAGTTGGGTAAATAATGGCCAAAGGGCCAAAGAATAATTATGTAATGCAAGACATCTGAAGTCAGGCCGCAAAGCTTGTCTCTGTAGCCAGCTAGGAAATGTGAGATATCCTCCTAAACAAAAACACATCAAGTGTAACGCAGTCAAAAACTTTATTGACTGGTGCCAGGAATAAACACTTTTGCCTGAACAATAAAGACTGTCAGATTTCTGTAAAAACTCCATTCATCCAAAATTAAATAGCAATTAAAATGTCATGTAACGATCCTCATTCATATTTAAAAGCATATTTTTCTAAAAAATGTTCATGTACAAAATACCTATAAAACAGCTTTGTAACATACACAAAGCTTCAACTAAGTCTCAAAAAACTACAATAATATCATCAACACAATTAAAATCTCTCTGGATAAATGGAACAAAATAATATTAACATTTGAAGATAGACTACAGTTAATAAAAATGTTTTTACTGTTCAATATCCTATATACAGCCTTGGCAATACAAATGTTGCCAGAAAGGAATGTACTTAAAGAAATAAATTCATGCCTAATAACATTTTTATGGTTTCCCAAAAAGAAACAGAATAGCTTTAATACATCATATCAGACCATGGAAACAGGGAGGATTAAACTTTCCTGATATAGAAACATATATAAAAGCATCAATATCTAAAACAATCTCAGATTGGATAAGTCCAAATTACTCTGCAAATTGGAAAGAATTACTAACTGTAATATCAATAAATTAATTTGATTTACAAAAGAAATTTCAAATAACAGATAGAAACAATTTGCCATGGCATATATTATGTATCAGTATGCAATATAACATAATACTGCGGTGGTGGTGCTGCGGTAGCGTTGTCGCCTCATAGCAAGACGTTGTCCCGTTCGATTCTCAGCTAGAGTGTCTTCTGTGTGGAGGCATACATGAATGGGGCGTGCCTTCATTGAAGGTTGTGCATCAGGGCTGGTAACCCGGTACGTAAAAATCCACTACCAATCATTAGCGGACCGGAGTTCCGCTGTGGCGACCCCTAACCGGGAAAAGCCGAAAGACACAATGCAATATAACATAACTAAACCCACTAAAACTTGTATGATTAATTATTACATTGACTCATTTAGGAAAATTATTAATGCAAATACAGATTAAAAAATCTGGTTTGATCTTTTAACACCATTTATAGTCACAAAGAACTTTCCACATAAAATATATAGAAAAATTATTAATTCCTGGGAATAGAAAGGATTTGTTTGTTGGCTCCAATGTATCAAAGAACTAAAAGTTTTAGATATGCAAGTAGTAAAAACAACATACAAAATTCCACAACAGGACTGGCTAACTTTACAGAGTATTCTGTCATATTTGCAAGATTTAAGTAGAATAATTAACAATTCTTCATTTAAAGAAATATCTAAATTTACAAAATACATATATGAAATCATATATAATGACTTTGACATGGGAAACAGTATTTCAAAATTTTACAAAATATTAATTAACTATAAAACAACACCCAAAACCTCATATTGGAAATATATAACAAAAGGACGCTCAATACAGTTAATTGTAGATATTAAAACAAATATCTTATTATCGATAAAATATACATCTTTTACACAATACTGGAAAGTTTTTAATTGGAGATGCTTGCACAGAGCATTCTTAACCTCAGACAGAATCAGTAAAATTAGTTCTTCCATAAAAGGAATATGTTGGAGATGTGAGCAAGTACACAATGCAGAATGGAACCACATTTTCTTTGACTGTGTTAAAATTAAGTCATTTTTGAATGGTATTAATACCTTTCTACAAGCTTTATTTGAAGAATCATTTTATTTAACTAAAGCTCTTGTATTATTAAATGTGAACGAAGGTCCTCATTTGAATAGGTCAAACATGTATCTAGTATGGACTGTACTTGCAATTTCAAGGAAGTGTATAACAAGAAGATGGAATATAAACACAATACCAACTTTGGAAGATTTCAACAGCCTACTGAAGACCACAGCATTATTGGAAATTAAAATTAAAGAACTAAGAATTTATCCAAAGCCATTTATCAACAACCCTTGGGGAAAAATCTTATCATTGATTGCCAGTATACAATAATTGATCAGACACTCTGATAATGGATTGGACATACTTATAAAGTAACTGTATACATTAACATCTGTTATAGTGTCAGGCTAATGTAAACAGTGTACATAGTTATTTAAGATGTTATATATAAATACTATTGAATTCATTCAAATGTATCTCAAAAATAAAACAAAATTAAGGAGAAAACAAAGCTCCAACTAAAATATCTGCAGAATATTTCTGCTACATAAAATCCATATTATTTTTTTACTTTTAACATCTGTGTTTTTATTTTCCTAAACAGTTATTTCTGATCTAGTGTTGAAAAACAATATTGTATAAGACGTTATTCATATAGAATATAGTAATATGAATGTTCAGTGAATTACTAAAATCCCATTATAAATACTGTGTTTTGACTTAGTGAAATCAAGTCATGTAGATATCTTGTATAACTCTCTGACAGTCTTCTTTTGATGCTAATCTAAGTATTTTGCAAATTCAGACAGTGGATTTCAAATTATCATCAAATGGAGTTGCTGACATATTAAAAGTTAATGAGCACAAGATAATACTTTACATTAATCCACATAAAGTTATTAAAATTTATAATATCTGGTTATAGCAGCAACTTCTTTTTATCTTCACAAGCTAAAGGATATTTTCTCTACCTCTTTTAGCATTTGAAAAATTATTGTCCTCTTCAGTCATGCACCTTATGTTTACCATAGAAATGCAATGAATATCTATTCTATTGTTTGTGCACTATCTAGCTTGCTTGCTTGATGGCAGGTGACTAGAGGGAGTGATTATTCTGAGCCTGCTTATTTTCAAGAGTGACCTTAAATACCTTTTATCATGAAGAGATCAATTTGAGCTTCTTCAAAATGAAAAATAATTAATGCTAGTATAAACATTACTGGTGTGAATATCTGAAACAATTCCTTAAATAATAAGAATAAGAAAAAGCTAATAAAGTGCAAATATAGTGGTAGTCTGGCATCTTGCTCCCTATGTGCATTCATGAACACACAAATATTCAGATAAATATGACAATAATATTTGGTGGAATTACAAAATTAATATGCTGTGCAATATAGAAAATGAGTGCTTCTTGGATTTCAAAAGATAAATTATTAATAAAAACAGGTCTAGATTATACCAAAAACTACTTTAGAAAGAAATTACTTTGTAGTTTCAAACCTCATTCCTAACAGAAAAATGATTGCATTAGAAATGCCAAGGCAATCATGTCCTGTAAAAATATGCTGCAGATAAGCACAAAAACTGCACCTAACTGCTAGCACCAGTTTCATGTCCAAGCTCACCATTTGTTCCTTGTCTCTATTAACCACATGGCAAACAGCATTTGTAAACACTGTGTAAAATGTAACCGAGAAGATGTATGCTGACCTTATATTTGCTTATTTAATTTGCTTACTGGGGTAGAACACTAATCAAATAATGATCAATTACAGGCTCAGCCTGGGTTACATCATAATGTAACAAAACAACATGCAGTATTCAAATAACAGTGGTTTACATTTAGGAGTAAGCATGGAAATTTGACAAACAATATATACATGGTAGATGTAACAAACCAATATATGTACAGTTACATAAGTGGAATATAAAGGGGAGAATAAAGTTAAAGTAGGAGGAGTAGACATGGTGGGAATATGGCAGTAGTAGCTAGGATAGCTAAGGTAATAGAGACCAGTACAATGAAAGAGGAGACAAGATTATGTATAGTGGATTAGAGCAGTAATGGTGTGGTAAGCTGAATCACAGTTTAGGATGAATGGATTAATAAGGTGAGCCAGGTATGTCACAGGTGAAGGAACTCTGCAGCTGGAGATATCGGTTTAGGTGACACATCCTTTAAATGGACATCTGCATTCAAACTGTTTTAATAACTATTGTTCGAACTGTGAGCTGAACAGAGAGTAGTTTGTGTGAATAGGTAAATCAGGAGGAAGGGACTGCCATAGTTTTGAGGCCAGTACAGAGGCACAGTGGCTAATAGAGTGCAGTCTTAGAGAAGGGGTTTGTAGCAAAGGACCAGCTGTGGTTTGGCTTCTTAGCTTATAGGTCTGCATGGCAGTAAAACGTTTAGAAGAAAGAGAAGAGGGAGTGTCTAGTTTGTGTATATTGAAAAAAAAGGAACTAACAAAAAGATGTGACCTGGCTTGTACTGCAAGCCACTTAGTCTTTGAAAGAGTAAAGCAGTGGCGTTCATTCCATGGTGAGCTAGACATGGGAATTTTAGTTGAGGGAGTCTAAAGCATGACAGTGTTTTTGACAGAGTCAGATACCTTTTCCTATGGCAGCCCTTACTGGATGTGAGAGGTAATGAGACATTCTGTTGGCCTAGAAGAGTAGACTGTTGATCTTGGCTCTCAACTTTCTGTGTGCTTAGTGATTGGTCTAGCCAGATCCCCAAATATATAAAGGAGATGCTGGTTTCAGTGGGATTGTTATCACAGTAAAGGATACGAGAGGACTGAAGGGATATGGATAAGCTTTTATGGGTGCTGAATAACACTGACTTTTTTTTCTGGCATTGAGCAGTAGTTTCTTGGCGTTTAGCCAGTGTTGTAGCTGAAGACAGTCCTTTTGAAGTTAGGTTTCCTTTGTATGATGAGAGGGATCATACCTATAGATGACCATATTACCTGCATAAAGAAGTGGCGGTAAATGGGGCAGGTTAACTGGAAGTATGCTGGTGAAGACTGAGAACAGAAGAGGTGCTAGAATGGAGTTCTATGGGACTGCAGAGTGAATGAAGTAACTGCTGGAGGGATTAGGTCCTATGTTTGCCTGGAATGAAAATTTGTATAGAAAGTCTTTGAACACTACCGTGGCTTCAGGGCTGATTCCAATGTCTTGCAGATGAAGAAATAGAATTGGGTGGTTGACCATGTCAAAGGCATGGGTTAAAGTCAATGAACAGAGCTCCAGTTTAAGGGGTCCTTTATCCTTATTAGTTAAGATGTTATCAGTCAGGGTCAGTAGAGCAGTCAGTGCATTCCTCCCAGCTCAGAATCCATTTGCTGGAGAGCAAGAAGTATTTTGTAAGTAAGTAGTAAATTGGTAACATACAATTTTTTCAAGAATTTTACCAAGGCTGGGCAAGATGGTGAAAGTGACTGCAAGGAGAGAGCTTGGCTTCTTTTGGTATTGTTCTGACAAAAGAGGATTTCCAAATATTTGGCATATTATTAGTGCTGATGCAAAGTTTGTAAATACACTTAAGAGAGTTGATGATGAAATGTCTGCAGTGGTACAAGAATCTAAGGCAGATATTGTCAGGTTCAGATTGTGAGTACATACAAATCTGTTCAAGTAGGGTAAGATTTGCTTAGAGGTGACTTTTTGAGAAGAAGAAAAAAAGGTAGAATTAAGCTATTATTAGGCAAGGATGTAGAAATGCTTGAGAATTCTCTTAGGAAGTCAGAATATAAAAGATTATCAGATAGACAGGGTATCTATCTTAAATTAGATAATTCATACGGAGAGGCTCTTCCTGTTCATTTGTTAACTTTCTTCCAGAAATGTTTAGTGGAGTGAAGAAGAAAGGTCTGTTTAGCTTTTAGCTGTGTGGTTTTCAAGTCTCTTGAAAACCTGTTTGTTCGAGTTTCACAGTTTTGTAGCGGTCAAGCTTGTTTCGAGTGGGGTCTTGTTTCCACCATTCCCAGACTTCATTACATAGTTTTATTTGGGATTTGAGCTCTTTGGTGAGTCATTCAATTTTGTGGTCCTTCAGTAAGCTTAAGACTATTAGGATGTGGGTGCCCTGAAGTGAGAGTAGTAAGTCTGTTAGTTTACTGGCGGCAATGCTAGCTAGCATCAGGAAGGAGGATTAATGGAGACCAACAATAATGGCAAGCTCTGAGTGCAGAATAGAGATTTTATTAGAGGGCTAGATATGAAAGATAGTAACCTAGAGGAAGGATATTTGACTTGTGGATGTTTTAGGGATAATATGAATGGGCTTGTCTTTTCATTTCAAGATTGAAAACAGTTTTAGCCTATAAATGCTGGTACTGTTGCACTTAATTTCAGTTTCAGCAGCTTTCATATTCTGGGGTACTTTATATCCTCTGTGTGCTTTTGTAGCACTAGTATGCCAATAATTAAATAAATATTTGTCAGCTCATAAATGATAAGCATAGCATGGACATGCTCCCACAAATAATGCAAGACATATTAGACAGCAAATAAGCTATCAGCAGCTGACTTAATTCCATTTCAATACAAATATGTTGTGCATAAAAATAAATCATGTACCTTCTCATATAACATGAATATTACTGAACCTTGCACTTCTTTACACTGAAATTATTTTGTTAACATGCATTTGGCACACACACACACACACATATATATATATATATATATATATATATATATATATATATATATCTCTAAGGCAATATTTGAACCATATTTCTCGGTAACATTTTCACAGTATGATAGACTTGGGGGTCTGGGGGGTACCAGTTCTCTCAAGTACTGAGGGCCTGGATGTTTGTGATAAATGTTATGCCTTATCTTGAAAGTTAATTACAGCTGTTCTTTGTTTTACTGCTAGCCAAAAAATGTGTGTATTTATGACATTATTTTTTTTCATACATGCTAACATTTCCCCTAACAAGTTTGGTATCACAAAATGCATGCACGCGTGCATACACACACACACACACACACACACACACACACACACGCACACACATATATATATTCTCATACTGCATGCTTACCTACAGGGGGATTTGAGGGAAAACAGCATGTCATGTATTTGGATTACTGGATAAAACCCAAACAAAAGGCAGGAAGGACATGCAGACTCCATACAGAATTAACCACGGCTAAGAGCTCAACCAAAGAACAATCGCCATGAGATGGGAACACTACTTACTGTGCAACTCTGCCCATGAGAAATTGCTTTCAGACACATCCTGCTCAAATGACTGTGACAGAATATGAAAGAAATTATGGCCAACTTGTTAGTCTTAGGTGCCTGGAAACACCCCTACAAACACACAGATACATACATACACACAGACACACACCACAGCAATTATATTTTTTCACAGATTTCAGCAAATGTAACACATTATGTGACTGCTCTGCCAAGCTAGATCAGTGACTGTTTAACTGTGATTAAATAACAGCACTGATAAGTCACTTATCTACAGTCTCCATACCCATCAATTATACAAATGTCCACTAGCCCTGCAAACAGGATTAATGACTGTTTCACTTGATAAAATGACAGCAGGGCTAATCACTTCCACTCAGACATTCACTGAACCCAGCAAATACAGCTACTTTGTTGACTGTGTACACCTCAGATAATTGCTTGTACTAATATAAAAAATAACCAAAGTAAATTTATTTGAACTGTGTTTCTCACATATAGTATTCACAGTAAAGTTTTGCAAATTACTTTACACAAACATACACTAGTCCTGCAAAGCCAGATTAATGTTTAACATGATCAAATGGTAGCATAGCTACTTACATTTATCTACTCAGACAGTCCCTGTAGCAAGCAATTATATTTACTGTGCTGAAAGTGTACAACTCAGACTTCAGATTGTACTAAAATCAAAAAGCATCAGTAAATTAATCAAACTATGTTTCATGCATATAGTAGCCACAATAAACTATTCCTACTTGCTTACAATTGCACACTAGTTCCTGCAAAGCCAGATTGTCTGTTTAATTTTTTATTAAACACCTTTATGAATTATCACTTGTGACATAGGCACATTTACATTTATATAAAAGTAATCAAACTGTATTAACAAGTTACAATCAACAAACATTATGCTTCACAAATATTGCTATATATCATATAACCTACATAATTTATTCAATTCTTTTTTTAAATAAGAAACATCTTTATTACACCATCACTTATGACATAACCAATCATACATTTATATAAATGAAAACAAACCACACAGACACAATCCTAGTTGCAAGCATTTTACATCACAAGCCATACTGACACATTCCCAGTTGTAAACATTATGTATCACTTATAATCTATCTAATCATTTTCAGTCAGACATTACATAGCTCATTTAAGTCATACATTATTTTAAACCTCATTCCTCCCCTGTATGTATTGTTCCCACATTTCCCAGTTTTCCTATGTAGTCTGCGTCTATCTTTTTCTAAAGATCTCAGTTCCAGTTGTTTTATTTCTGTTACTATATTCACTACTTCTAACATAGTTGGTTTAGATTTTGATTTCCATTTTCTAGTAATTCCTTTTTTGGAAGCCACCATAATTACAGACAGCAAGTCCTTACCATGTCTAGGCAATTCTGATTCTGTATCATAACTCAGAAAAATCATTCCCCAATCTGCCCACCCGGCATATCTGACAATGTATCCTGCAGGGAATCCTTAAAGTCCACCAACTCACTGCACTCACCAGAAAATATGTCCCCAATTACTTCTTTCTTCCCATCACACCTCCAACAATTGCTAAATTCTCTGGAGACTACTTGGAGTATAAAAATATCTATGCAAACATTTCCAAGCAAAAATCCTAAATCTTCTAGATTTCGCTGCATATTTGGGAGACATACATGTATCCTCCCATTGTTTCTTTGTGAATTGCTTATCCAGTCTCTCTTCCCAATCCTTTCTATCCTCCACTGATTGATTCTTATAGTTATCTTGCAATATTTTATATGCTCTACTAATTTGTCTGTTTAACTTGATCACATAGCACTTTCATCCAAATAGACAACCCCTGCAACTCCTGCACCCAATAATTATAACTGCTTTGTTTACTGTGCATACCTTTGATGTTTGTAATGAAATAAAAAATTATGACTATCTAATGCAATTTAACTCTGTTTTGCGCAAAGACATTATAGGCATAGTAAAGTATTATAGCTTATTTAACACAAATACATATTAATACTGTAAAGCCAACTTGATCAAATGACAACAGTCTTTCACTTTTATCAACATAGGCAGCCCCTCTATCCAGCAATTATTGCTACTTTGACTGTGTACACTTAAGATGTTGTACTGTGACATAATAATAATAATAATAATGATAATAACAGTAATAATAATAATGTATTTCAGCATTTTTTCACACAATCACATAGTAGTCTTGCTAAGCCTAGTATAACCTAGAAGCAGACATAGGGCAGTTTTACATTTTTCTAACTCCTGCAGTTACCTACTTTACACAGCACAGCAACCTATTCAAACTTTAGCTATACTCATATTGGTGATTCCTACCTGCAAGAAAATACCATTTATTCTGATGTGTTTTCCATCTTATCTGGCAAATCATTTTATGATTCACTATTCAATAAGATTTTTGATCACTTATCTTTTTTTCTAATAACATGTGGACTCTATGAGGATCAGGGCCCTGGACAACTGCTCAGTATGCCCACAACATCATCTTTGCGGGTGACAGAGACGTCATTTAACAATCCTTCTTTACATCATTTTTCCCCTGGTTACAACTACTTTTTTTATCCCAGATCAGGCACAAGGCAAGGAGGTGAAACTCTCCTTCTGTTCAAGTCACACTTGAACAATCAGCTGCTTGCTCGCAGAAATACTAGCAAAATAATTATTTTAACGGACTATTTATATCCATTCTGTCCCAAAGGAATGCCATACTACATGCCACTGTAGCATATCTACCTCCTCCCTAGTCACTCCCCAAACTAAATAAGCTAATAAAAGGTATAATTTCCTCCATAAATAATATAAAAAACTCTCTTCATACTTGGAGACTTCAACCTGAACCTGTTCAGCCCTATTTCCAAAGCCCTGAATAGTCTTCTAATACAATTCAGCATCACTCAACTCATGTCCCAACCTACTAGAGCCAAGCTTAACATGTCTCACCACTCCCACCTATATGTCATATTAACTAACAAAACTTTTGTTTCAAACATCACCATCCATCCATCACCTTTGAATGACCACTGTCCTATTAGTTTTAATACTTACCATCCATATGTAAATGTACCCCCCCAAAGCTCATATCTTTCTACAATAAATCACAAAATAACATCAAAAGACTTAAAGTCGCACTTTCATTAATGGACTGGTCACCAGTTCCGAATTCACCTGACCCTAACATTGCTGCAAAACTACCCACTTCTATGCTGACTAACCTGCAAAACTCCTGCTTCCCAGAAATTCAAAGACTATACAAACCTCAAACTAACAACCGGTTATAACCTATGAGCTTAAAGGTCTTCTACAACTAAGAGACAAGGCATGACATTCTTGGAAAGCACTTCCTATTACTATAAACAGGCAGTGCTACACCCAGCTATGCAACCTTGCCAAGCAAACTATATGCCATCACAAAAGTCATCTGATGGAATCATATCAAACCTCACTAATAAAATCACACAAAAACTTCTAGAAAAAGGTCAATTGTCATATAAGATGGAAGAACCATTCTTCCATGAATTCCATATCCACTCAACTTTCTGCATCTGATTTCTTTTCACACTTCAGCAACCTTCCCATACCTTTCTCTAGCCAATTCCAAACTAGATATAAGCCAATCTTAGGTACTGGTTTAGATTGTAAGAAGGGTACTTCTGAGTTACCATCATATGAAAGAGCCTATGTTATTCAGCATAACCAATACTCTAAAGAGATTAAAGATGCTATTAGAAAGAATTAGAATATTTTTAAGGCCAACCCAGACACTTATAAAATGGTAGGAATTGAACCACTGTTCATTACAAAAACTGCTTCCAATTTTAAGAGACTTTTAGAGAACAAACCTACAAATTATGGAAAGTGGAATAGGGGTACATTTGCCTGCGGTTGTTTTAGTCAATGTTGTTTTATTATTAAAGAAAGTGAAATTATTCTAGACAATTTAATGAAAACAAAAACTGTTTTTCTGAAAGGTAATTGTACTATTAGTAGAATAGTATATTTCCCCAAATGTGAAAGCTGTACAAGTTATTACATTGGAAAAAACTGAACATGCATTAAAGACACAAATTTATGAACATGTATATGACATTAGCAATTAAAGGAAAATAATGCACAGTACATTCTCTTGTGAGTGGGACTAGTTGACCACATTTATGTTGATCCTTGAGGGGGTGACTGGAGAAATTAATTAAGTACTAAGGAACTTCAATGGCAGCTTAGGGTGGGCTATAATGTTTCCGCCAGGTTTAAATGATTCCATATCTATTGCACTAGTATTATAAAAAGGCTTGCAAACTATAGGTATAAGTATAGGTAAGGGAAAAGATGGCTTGAATATTAATATATTTTATCACTTAAGGTGAAACAGCTTTTAATATTTTTTATATTTTTCATATACAAATAAAACATTTTACTGGTATTATATTATTAGTTGGTAGGTGGAGGGTGAAACATTCAAGGTAAATTAATTCATGAAAGGCACAGGGTTGAACATATTTCTAACAATTGTTTTAATTGTATAACAATGCACTTGGTTTAAATTTAATTGATTAATTTGTTTCAGTTTATGAGGATGGAAGTATGTATTTAAGAGTTGTATGGACAGTAGCATTTTGTATTCTGATGAAGTCCCCTGTCACTTTGGGATGAAAGTGCTCAATATTTATGTTTTTATTGTTGATGTTTTATAAAAGAGAGTGGATTTTAACCTTTGAGAGCCTCGCTTTTGGTGCGTTATCTTTTCCTTGGTTATGTGGTGTTTTTAACGCACTGCACCTGTGGTATTGTCTGAGTTAGTCTTCTCTTGAACTTCAAATTCAGGCTGATTTTCATGCCCTTATTCAATGGATCAGTGATAAACAATTGCCGCTAAACTCCTCTTAAACAAAAACAATGCTGTTTGGCATTAGACAAACACTCACTTCTATCTCCAGGTCTCTAAAAATCCTCAATCATCTTAATAACATTATTAAAAATGTCACTTTATTCAAATGCCTAGAGATCTTGGTTGGTTCCCTTCCTAAATTTCCAATTCCACCTAGACTCTACACACAAAAAAATAACTCTTTCCTATTCTGGGCTAATAAGATCTATCCTTTTCTATCTACACCATGTAGGAATGCTATAGGTAAAGGTATCTTTCTTACTCGCTCAGCTAAAATACTGTTTCCCTGTAATTGGTGTAGCCTCTAAAATAAATGTATTTCTGTATATAATGCAGGTATCTATCATACATTTCAAGCAGCATTTGCAGACTCATCACTCTGTCCCCAAGAAATTAACAAAACTGCAAAGCCATTGAAAAGGCTAATTGTCTACCTGTGAAACAATGTGCTGACTTCCTCCTTTCCTTTCCACTATTTAAATTTATCAAGAATGACACCCTCCCCACTTGTCTCCAGATTATTGAGATGTGCACCAACATACAACCTTAGAAATCTTAACCTCTCAGGTCTTCCCCTCCAAACTAGGCTTCACCACAATGACCACGCTTTCTCAGACATTGGTCGCAACCATGGTAATCTCTACTTTCTTCTCTTAAAAAATCATACTTCTTACTCCATTTTCCAATTAGAAATAAAAGCAAATTTCAAGACTCTAGGAAAATGCAACAGCTATCCCTCTGGTCATATAAATGACCTGTTAATACCCTTCTTCCCGCTACATACCTTGCTCTGAAGCTACTTTTTATTGTGATGCTTTCAGTGTGCAACCCTGATTTTGATTCTGCATATATTGGAAGTATATATTGTGTTTTGTCAGTTAGTCTGTATATAATGTCATTTATCTATTGCCTTTATACCCTCAAGCCAACTATGATATTTACTTTGCATATAATACTTATTCACTTTGTATACAATATATGCATATATTGCATTTTGTCATTCACTCTGTATATAATGTCATGTATCTATTGGGTTTACCTCATGCTGAGAATGAAATAGGTCCACTGGGCTCAGTACTCTACTCCAGTTAAATTCAAAATAAAAAATAAACAATCATACAAAGAAATAAAGAAATAAAATTGTCAAAGGCAGATGGTCTAAGAAGTACGGTCATAGACATATGCAGGTCTATACAGCTTACATTTTGGAGCTGAGTGGCACAGTCTTTCTCAAAGTACAAGTCTTACAAGACTCTTTACCTTAAACTGCTACTACCATAGACAATGACAATACTGCAGTGATTTGGTACATAAAGAAACAGGGTGGAATTCTCTAGAGAAATGTATGTTTCTTTCTAAGTGCTACTTCCTAAGGTTTGTATCTCTTCACAGCTCCAGTACCAGTAGTATAAGACTATTTGTCTCAGATGTTTGGAATAGGGTTGAGCTCTTCCTAAAGTATGACAATTGTTGGTATCATTTCAAACTTTCATCAAAGTCCTTGCCATTAGCACCATTGAAAGTTTGCAATGCTTTTCTCAAAGGCACTTTTCCTGGCCAGAATCGTATCAAGGAGCCAGTCTGTTGTTGGGGATTTTATCTTATTTTTGAGAAAAATCTAGTCCACCTTTTGAACATATATATATATATATATATATATATATATATATATATATATATATATATATATATATATATTTAAATTTGTTGAATTGCCCTATTGTTGATGTGCAAAATGTTGATACCAAATAATCAATATTATGCACAATGACAAACTGCTACACATGCAACAAGCATCAGTCTTAGTGCATGCAAAAACTGAAAAAGAAAAAAAACAAAAGAAAACATTGTTTTTCTGCAGGAGTCAAGCCCCCGCATCCCCATATGGGGGGCTACATCTCCCACACTCCTGCTAATTATATATGCTAACTCCAGTCTGATCTGCTTCTTTTGTTGATAGGTGATGACCATCTGTTTAGTCGACCAAACTGTGTCGCCTAAACAGATATGGACCAAAGCACTGTTTGACAAAAGTATATATTTATATATATATATATATATATATATATATATATATATGGGAAGACATTTCTGGTGATTATTATTTCTACTCGAAGAGATTCTAAATTACAACCTTATATAAGATCCTTCATGCTTAACTTTCCATAAGGATGAAGTGTTATTATGAACAGACCCATCATTTATGTCCAATGTAGACACTGACAAAAATCTCTATCACTCTATTAACCTGCCTTCATTCTTTTTCAGTTATTCCGTAGAAGAGACGAATGTTTCTTGCACTGTATGGAGTCCTGTAAAACAGCTCATATTTATTCTATATAGAATCAACTCTATCTAAAAATACTCAAAACTGATTATCCCCTTTTCTAACATAAAATTGGACAGTACAGTTTTAAGAAATACATTATACAGATGTTGACTAAACTCATTAAGTTTTACTTTGGCAAATATAATAAATCTTTACCTTCTATGTTCTATAGTTTGGTCAACAAGACAGCAACTACTTCTCAAACATTTTTCAGAAATGTACCACATAGATGATGTATTTGTGCAGCAGCTACATGGGCATCACTGAATATATTCAGATTTTCATAATACTTTATAAGATGGATTTGATTTCTAGATGTTAAGCTTCCTTCAGGACCACAGATACTGGTGTTTGTCCAACTTTATTTAAACATTTAAATCTCTATACACTTTACAAATATATAACTTGGATATATATAATGAATAACCAGAAGGAGAAAAAAATATTTCAAATTATGTATATTAAAACAGTCTATGAGTAATTAATATCGGTACTATACTAAATTATGACAAACATTACAACTGAAATCTTGACCAAATGCCAGTAAAAAAAAAATGACACTTGTAGTAAAACAACAAAGTCAGACACTAACATAATTAGAATACAAAATGGCATACATGATATATAGCTTTCCAGCAATATTTAAAAAAGAAAAAAAACAGCTATGTACAGATTACATCAAAAAATAGATTGAAGAAACAAAACTGCAGAGCAACCCTCCAAACAGATTTTCACCAAATCATGTACTGACAGTCCATGTCTACTTCAAAACCTCATATCCTGCTATGAAACTCATATTCAGGCTGAGGAAAAGCAAAGGGCAGCCACTGACAATGATCACTAGGAAAGCTTTAGTTCAAAACAATCAAGCAGGCAACAGGAGAACAAACAAGCAGATGCTTAACAGAGACTGCAGGTAAAACAAGAGCAGTAGTCCCAATAACTCCAATAGCCCTACATTCCCAGAAAGCAAATCTCCCAGAAAATGCCAAAGTTAAGAGATACGTAAAAATAGCAGCAACAACCCAAAATTTTCCATCAGTCCTCCATTCTCAAACTTCCAATGAAAACAAATTCCTAGGAGAATGCCAACGTTGGGAGGCAAAACAGTAGAAGCAATGACAACACAACAGTTCTCTATTCCTGGAATTCCACAGAACCCCAGACTCCTGACAAATGTTCACATCAAGCAATGGGCTCAATTAGAGCAAGATACAGTATCTAAATAATATTCACGGTAAATAACTAAAGATATTTAAGATTAAATAATTAGTATGGCCTAGAAATGTGAGAATAAGTAAAACCATGCAACTTAATGCCTCTGCTGGCAGCCAACCACCACCATTTTGTATAAGCAAAATCCCCGTAAAGGTGACCACCCAGGGCAATCAGCCCGAGGCTCTTTCCTGTTGTCGATGAGGCTACACCTCTTCACACCAGATATGAAAATGATGTATTTCCCATAATATTAGAGATGAAGAAGCTGTCTATCCACTTTCCCCTATCGGATTCCAGATAAGATCTATAGTATTTTTAGTGATTATGCAGTTTTTCTAATCCACCTTAATGCAACCGTCTGGAGAAGAAACTAGTCTTTGGAATATTTTGAGTAAGAAGAGGGGGACTACTAGACTTGAAAAGTTGCAGGAGCCAAACTGACTAAAGGACAGCAGCTTTAATGCTGTTGTTTGTAGCTTTCATTTGTAACAGCTCATTATGAATGTGTTCTGTATATATAAACCATGTTCTCTCTTGAACATAAACTATGTAACTTTCTTTTATATAAATCAAACATTTTAGAGTTTTGCAGACTTTCACATAAGCTTGTGTTTGGCACATACAGATTTATCCTGGTTTCACTTAGACTTGCCCTTTGAAGTGATTTCATAGAACGAACATTTCCACAAACTCAAAATAAGCAAAATGCAGAAAAACAGAGACTTGTAGTTTTTTGAGCATAATCAACTCTGGTAAAGCATTGCAGAGAAAGTGGTACAGCAACTTTGAAATATCAGCAGTGCATACAATCAGACTCTGCAAAAACGACTCAAGTAATTGGTCTTCATGAATCTGAACGAATCCTTGCAAAAGGACATGACCTTTTCCAAACATGAACTTATCACATGAGAAACCATATTATTTGATGATTCAGTGAGGGAAGATCATGCACTTTGTTTTGTTTGCTAATTATGTGTTGGGCTTACCTATAGCATGTCTGTCTGTTTCTTCTTATACCTGTTCTGATTGTATAATTGATATTGTTGTATCCAGTTTTTTGCATCACCATCACTGTTAATGGGCGCATATATTTCTTTTTTGTGAATGAGGTAAACTTAAATGTTTTACTTTAGCTTTTAGATAATAACTAAATGATGGTATATATTGCTTTCATGCAGTCTGGATGAACCGATGGAGAAACTTAACCTGAAAGTGTCCAAATCCCTTCTGCAGGCTTTGGAGCAGCTGAGACTCTCTACTGAGAACAAGCATGAAGAAACAGGTTAGATGTTCAGTGTATGTGTTTATGAAATAAAAATTGTAAAAGTTATAGATTATAAAGTAGTAGTAGTCTTCAGGTCACAATTAATTCTAGCAGGGTGGCAAATTGTCCGAAGGAACATAGGGATTGGGCTCTCATGACAGCACCCTACTGTATGAACGTGTTGCATGCTTACTGTAAGTTAATGTCAACAGCCAAATATTTATTTATTTATTTATGTGTTTACTTAATGACTGATTATTTAGTAATAATTGAAATCAATCTTATGGATCCAAAAGAACAATACGTCAGAGGAAGAATGAAAATAGCATGTCAGTATATGAGAACTGGCGACATATATAGTGATCCATCAATGTAGTCAGATAAGAAAAATAACTACAAATGTAGTAACTTAAAGCAACTGAAAGAATGACAATATATTCAGCAAAAGCAGTTCAGAATATTAGTACAATGATATCAAGAAAGATGGAGGTGTGCAAGAAAAAATATGTGTGTGTGTGTGTGTGTGTGTGTGTGTCTATATATATATATATATATATATATATATATATAGGAACCAGTTTCATATGATCGACTGTTTATTTGGTCGACAGTTCATTTGATCGACAAGCATTTGCCCCCCATTGTTGTGTGCCCCTCGAGTTGATATATATAGGTGTGGGGTGAAGCCCCCACCTAAAATGCTTGTTGATTAAATGTACTGTCGACCAAATAAACAGTCGATCATATGAAATATATATATATATATATATATATATATATATATATATATATATATATATATATATATATGCATAAAATATACAGATAAAATGCGGTTAAGAATGTATAGGTTTTCAATAATGTCAGTGAAATGACGACAGAAAAAGCAGAGGTAAACATCTGCCATCACAGGAAAGTGTATCATTCAAGTATGAGTGGAACTGACACAATACAAGCAGTAAGCCCGCAACATGAAAATAGAATGAGGAACAAAAAATGAAAAAGGAGAAGCTATTTTATGTATCTATAACTATCTATCTTCCTTTGTATGTAAACACACACACACAAATATGAAGTTAAAGGGGAGGAGAAAGGAGTGAAAGGAAGATGGTTACAGTTAGTACAGGAAAGCAAAAACATGGTGGAATTAAATCAGACTGGAAGTCAAAGGAAATATCTAGTGAAATTATATCATACTGGGAGTTTAAATACATATCTAGTATCATGATCCTGAATCTGCAAAGCCTATGTGGACTAGAAAGGCTTACAGCAAATGTGATATAGGGAGTTCTTCCCTTTATTTATTTATTTTAGTTTGTTTACCGGGGTAGTACACTGATCACTATAGACTATTTGCAGGCACTGCCCGGGTGAAGAGATTCATAAAAAAAAAAAAAAAGAAAATAGAATAAATACACAAAGACACAGTATAATCACAGGGTCTATATTATATCATCGAACAGTTAGGTTGTCGAACACCTAAATGTTAACCCCTAAACATCAAAAGCTACAAACTGCGAATGGCCAATAGCTCGACGTTTAGGTGTTTGACAACCTAAATGTTCGTAATATAATATAGACCCTAAACACAGAAGGTACATAATCCCATAGATAATTGATACGATATGCAAATAATATTAGCAGAGTAGAAAATCAAATGTGAATTAATTTTAGTAGTAAATATGAGAGGGAAGCTGCAGTTGAGAACAGGAGATCAAACAGCATGCTTAAGACCAAGGCCTAAATGCTAATGTACCATTGAAACCTGCCCTTAAGGGATGTAGGTTTCGCAAATGATTTCTAGTACCTTTGGAGGTGTGTCTAAGTATGACCAGTGGATTGGCTGACGTTCCATCTGATTTAGCCTATGAATTGGGGATACTTTTATGAATGAAACTGGAACTTACTTTTGAATTAAGACTTTGACTGGTTAGTGTTTACTTAAAAGGAATCTGTGATGGACTTTATGATAGATCTGAAGAAGGGTTGGTAGAACCCAAAAGCGCTAATCTAGTATACCTGCTTTTTAAGAGTTTTTATTGCTGTTGATTTTAACACATTTATTAAAATCTATGTTTTTACCCACACCTTGGTTACCCCACAGAGTTTACTTTTGATATATATGTGTGTGTGTGTATATATATATATATATATATATATATATATATATATATATATATATATATATACACACGCACACACACACATACACATATACACATATATAAAGTACAACATATTATAGATGCATTCACAGGCCAATAGCTTTGTAATCATATGTGCAAATATGTATATGTATGCATGTCTTATGAGTATGTTTGTTTATGATTACCTGGGTTTCTACAAAGACTACGCAATATCTTCCTCAGGTAAGTATGAGATGGCCCAGTACATGCTTAACCTAATCTATTTATCTGACACACTTATGCCTTTATCATGCTATTGAAACTGGGGTTTTGGTGTCACAGATAGACACCACATTTCTATATTCATGGTTTTATGGCACACCAGCTCTGCTTTCATGGTAGTGGAAATTCAGTCTCCAGATCCACCAGAAGTAGTTTATACTCTTGATGGTATCCTGGACACAATACATTTTTTATTATTGTGTAGTCTAACCCCACCCTGATGGGATGCTTACTCTCTCACCAAACACATGCACACGCAGCCCTTCACAAGTGCAGACACAAGCTATCATCACTTGCATGGGCAGCCACAAAGCATGCCCTTTCTGACTGACCGCAGCTTGTTAGTACTACATATGGCTTCTGTATCAGGGTGGCAGAACCAGACAGCCAAGATCCACCATCCTTCCCCTCATGACAGTCATTTCCCTTCCCTCCCTGCCTTACCATCAGTCACTTGAACCACTATATGAACCTACGCCACCTGGGCCACAGTCAGGGCTTTATCCCTCTATACCAACAGGAGCTTTTACCTCCTCACTTCTGATGTTTGTTGTTACTGTTATGTTCTGGCAATGACCATTGATTCCTGTGCCATATTAGTTATATAAATACAAACTCTTCACTTCTCTTTACATGTTATTGATATTAAACATACTAAAACATGCAAAATAAAAAAATACCAACTATCTCTTATAAAATATTTAGCACTTTCACCTTTGTATTTTATACACTTCTTTACAACAAAATCTTCAGATACTTAAACTTCATTAAATACAAAATTATAACTCCAGCTCCCTGATTTAAACCAATCACATCACTTATACCCTCCTAGTTTTAAAAGACAATTTATATTTAAACTGTCGTTCGTACCAGGCAGAACATTTACATTTAACTTAATTTGCAAAACTAATTCCCAGTATTTCAATAGGGAATCAACATTTCCCATTTGTAATTTTTCTGTTACACTTTTTAAAACTTTAAATAAATTTGTTTTAATACCTTTGAAAAACAATAGCATGCTTGCTTAATGCATTTACATTCCTTTTGTTTGTTATAGCATTAACATGTTCCCCTATTCTTACAGCCAGCCTTCTTGTAGTTTTGCCTACATAAAATGAACTGCAGGTAGAAAAGGATACAGGATACACAACCCTTTCTGGGTTACATATGAATCTATCATAGGGACAAAATACCCTTTTATATCTGGTAATACTATAGTTCTTTCCAATGTTAATGTACTTTCATTTAACACATTATTTACAGGCATAGGTCCTGGATTTCTCTGCATATTTATAACAGCTTTTCCTAAATTTCTTTAATATTACCTTCTTCTCTGGCAGAGAATTTTGGTCCCTTCCCAAGAGCCTTTGACAAATGAACATCTCCCTGTATTATCTTCCAGTTACCCCTTTACAGTAATTTTAAAATAAATAGAATCTACACTACACAAGACAGGGCATGTTAAAGTGTAGACTGCCATCTTATTTCCTACCATCTCTATCACTTCACTATTACTACCTATTTCTAAGATTGGTGTATAAACTTCATTCCTCTCTTCTCTTATCGTATCCATGATGCTTTAATAAAATTTGTATTGTACCTCCTCTCTACAAACAAAACCTCCAAGTTTTTTTTAATTCTTTCAAGAATTTGTATTCCCCATTTGTCAGTTTATAAGGCCTGATAGCTTGCCCTATTATTATTCCCTTTTTCAAACAAAGTCAGTGCACACTTTCCCTGTGCAAATAACTGTTAAAAAACTCAGGTTTCTTATAAATACTAGAATTATTAATTTCATTAACTTGTATGAAGATGTCTATCAAATGTATTTCTTGTTTTGACCATTTAAATGTAAACTTTAAAAAACTCTGTTGATCTATTTAAATAAACCACAAAAGGTTCCAAACTACCTCCTTCTCTTTCTGCACTATAAACATATCATCAATAAGGCATTTGTAAAAAGCTACAGTCTCTTTATAGACACTGCTATGTACTACTTCCTTCACCCACTGTGCCGTCACCAAATGTGTATATGCTGGCGCCATGATGTTTCCCCCATCGCTACTCCTATAATTTGCTGAAAAATATTATCTTTAAATATCAAATAATTATTGTCCAGCACTAATTTAACTAGGATAGACAGTAACTCTATCTCCATGGTTGATAGCTGTGAATTTGTACTGAGATACTGCCTGCCTAAACCCTTCTATAAAGGTATGGAACTATACACGGCTACCATGTCAGTGGTTGCTAATATAAATATTTTATCCTATTTTACTAAGAAAGTGCCAACTGTCTTTTATAAATACTGGGGCCTTTTCTACCTATATAAAAAACACTGATAAATTCTGTTTTGTTTCCTTTAGAGGAAGCAGTTGCTCAAAAGGGTGGGCCCTGTGTGTTTTTTGTCAATTTTCTTTATGTCCAAAAAAAATACTCCATTTTTGGATGTTCCACTTTAAAAAAATTGTAAAATTCAAACCCTATAGTACCTTGATGAAATAAATCTTATAATTCTAAATGTATTTGCTGATGGCCTAATTGTACTTGTTTCTTTGTGATTCTTTCATAACTATGTTTTTCATTCAATAACTGATGGATCTTTTTTTTACCTGTATGTTCCATTTCCATAATAACCAAACCTGCCAATTTAACAGCATTCATAAATCTCATTTCTCTGTTGTGACTTATTATCAATTAGGCCTCTTTTTCCGTGGAACTCATACTAAAAAAAATTTAATTGGTGGGCATGTCAGCACACTATGAAATTCTTCTATACAAGTGTTTTCAAAAACATCTAGGCTCTGATTCCAAGGACTGGTCATTCATGCTGAGAGCAGGCTCTGAGCAGGTGTACTAGAATTTGATCTCAGTAGTAATCCTGTTTATAGATAGGCCTTGCACTGAGAGTTAAGTCTTTCGGAAGCGGGGCAGACTTACACTGACAGCAACTCTTTTGGTATCAGGCCCCTAATTTGGGGATTAATGCTAGATTTAAAATACTGTTTCTTCTAAAATTACTCTTTTCACCAATATTACTTGCTTGATGAAATAAATATTTCAATTTTAATCTTCTCACATATATTTTAAAATCACATATTGTTCTTACCAAATTGCCCCTCTTCAGGGGGACAAAAGTAAAACCTTTTCTTAAAACTTTCATCTCTGTATTCGTGAAAGTATAACTACTTAAACTGTAAATATTCATCTGGTTTCCTTCACTTTTATATACTTGCTCTTGTCCATAGTGCTTACACATTTCATTAATTATTTATATTACTTGTTAATGACCATTGTTTTAATTTGTTATAGTGTTGAATGATAAATGCTCATTTTTTTCTTTTGTCACAATATCTATGGAATGATAATACTTTGTATTTATTGCAGGTTTTCATTTGTCAGTCACAACTATTCATATTACATGGCTGAACACCTGTGAGAAACCTTTCTGTACTTTGTGTAGCAATTTTTTGTATTTAGAAGAGGCTTCTCTTTTTTATATCCAGCTTTTATTCTCTTCCCTTAAAAATGCTACAAACTGCTAATTTTCTACAAGATGACAAATTAAATATGGAGTTACACATGCAGGTTTACTAAGTGAATTTTCTTACCTCATTATTGTTGCTTTACTGAAGTTACTTATATTCTTACTCAGTAGCAAACAAATGGTATCAAACGTTATTTCACATTCAGCAAAATACAGAATAGAGATAATCACTGCAGCAAATTTCTGATACCCCACAATGTTGTTGTTATTGTTGTTTGTCTTTCGGCTTTTCCCGGTTAGGGGTCGCCACAGCGGAACTCCGGTCTGCTAATGATTGGCAGTTGTTTTTTATGGTGTTGAGTTGCCAGTCCGACGCCCAACCTTCAATGAAGGCACGCCCATTCAAAGCATGTCTTTCAAATGCTCACTCGACCGCGGGGAGGACATGCAGACTCCACACAGAAGGCACTCCCAACCCAAGCCAATAATCGAACGGGAGAACCTCTTGCTGTGAGGCAACAACGCTACCGTACCCCACAATAATTAGTGTTTATTGCCATTTGCCTACTGCTTACATTCATTAACACCTACACTAAGTGTACACTGAGTATATATGATGTGCGTTCAAGAACAGCCCTGCCACATATGTTTTGGGTTTCCTAGTCACTCAGAAAGATTGCAGTATGTATACATGTAGTCTGCACTTTGTGGTAACCTTTATGAATCCCCCTTGATATTTAAGACTGCTAGAAAATCAGTAGAAAAACTAAAATTAGGAGGAAGAAGGTGTGAGTTATACTTGTGTTATCTGTTCACTCAGAACAGTGTACACTTAGTGTAGGCATTACTGAATCCCAGGGAGTGTGTTTTTATTTTTGTAATCACTTTTCTGAGACTTAATTAAATGAAAAAAAGGCATTTATTAAAATACAGAAATAAAAAATTAAAGTGTATCTTCTGTTGCAACACTAACAATTAAGCATTTCATTGTTTCTGAAAAGGGTGCAACAAGGGATTGTGCATATTTTTTTAACACAAGAATAAAAACTTGTCTGTTCATTAATATCTGGAAAATGTATACAGAAGCAGCCTAACGGACGCAATATAATATGTTACCATTATTTTATTTCAGAAATTTCCAGTAAACTAACTGTAGGAACTACATGCAAGAATTCAGGATGCAAGCAGGTGAGTCTGCCATTTTCTGTTACACAGACTCACGAGTTAAAATGCACGTGGTAATAAAACTAAACAATACTAATGCAGCACATCACGGGAAAAGGCACGTCACAGCTGAGATATAATACACATTTTCGGAAACAAGACTTGTGGAAATAGGGGAGACATAAGAAGTGCACTGTAAAAGACAGAAATGTGTGATACAACAGCAACAGGGACAATAATATGAAAAATATATTTTCTAGGATTCACAGAAATGCTTACAGGACATGCTAATTGTCCAACATGGATTCATAGGTTCATAGGTAGGTACTAGGCTATTGGCCCTGGGGCCTATACAAGCCCAGCCAAAAAGGTACCCTGGCTTTTGCCACCTAAGAAAATGATTTTCCTGTGCCACTGTCGAGCAGAGCCACAGAGGTGATCCCCGGGGTGAATTTTCTATTTCCCATCCAATCATCAAGATTTTTCTTGAAGAGTGCTAATGAGGAGCTTTGTTTGAGATAGATAGGTAGTTTACTCCAGAGTATGGGAAGTCTCTGGGACAGGAATCTATCCCTCTGGCATGTTCTGTTTATTGAGGTGACAAGGTTTAGGTCCCTAGAGCGTGTAGCTCGGAGGGATTGGGATTTCTTTAAGTGAAGCATGTCCAACAGCTCTGGGTTTGACATAGCTCTGTATGTTAGGCAGAGATCACCTCTGAGCAGGCGATATGCGACGGAGTAAAGCTGGAGTTTTTTGATACGGTCTGCGTAGGGCAACTATTTGAGGCGGGTAATCCTCCTTGTGAGGTATTTCTGTGGCCTTTCCAGTTGTTGTAGATGTCTTGTGAGGTACATACCAAAAGGGGCAATGTAGTCTATAATGGGTCTAATGAGTGATGAGTAAAGGGGAACAATGACCTCTTTTTTTCTGAATGAGATATCTTTTGTGATGAGGTGTGCCACATAGAAGGATTTCCTGACTACTGAGGCGATGTGATTATCAAAGGAGAGACTACTGCCCACCTGTGTCCCAAGGTCTCTTGTCACACTTTCGGTGTTAAGTATACTACCACCTACGTTGTAGTTCATGGGTACAGAGTTTTTACCAAAGGGGATGACAATGCACCTTTTGGCATTGAGCTTGAGGCGATGGCTTTGACATCAGGCATCTGTCTCAGTGAGGCCCTTTTGTAGGATGTCCACATCATTAGGAGTTTTGATTATGGCTCCTAGTTTACAGTCATCTGTGAACTTCATTAGCCAAAGACCTTCTGTGTTAGCCTGTACTTCAGAGAAGTAGATACCAAACAGGAGATGATCCAGGACTGAACCCTGTGGTACTCTACTTGTCACTAGTCTGAAGTCGGATTTGGAGTCTGCTACTTTCACAGTGTGGGTTCTGTCAGTGAGCCAGTTGGCAACCCATCTTGTGACATAGGGATTTATACCTAGTTTAGTGAGTTTATCTATAATTCCAGAGTGGGGGATGGTATAGAAAGCCTTGGCAAGATCTAGATAGGCTGTGTGAATCACCTTACCCTTGTCTACGGCTTTGGTGACTGCTTCAAAGAAGTCTATCAGGTTTAGGAGACATGATCTGCCTTTTACAAACCCGAACTAGGTGGGGTCCACAGTTTGGAGATTACCAATGTCATTGTTTATAAGTTCCATGATGATACGTTCCATGGTCTTGCAGACCAGGCTCGTCAGGCTAATGGGGCGGTAGTTCCCGGGGTCCGTGGTGGCTCCCCCCTTGTGGAGTGGGATAACCGTCACTGTGTGCCATTCAGCAGGCACAAAGCCTGAGGTGAGGCTATAACTGAACATGGTACTTAGGTGGGGTGCCAGCTCGTTCTGTAGTTCGTGTAGAATGCAGCCTGGGATGTTGTCTGGTCACATGGATGCTGTGTTCTTGGCTTTGGAGAGTGTGACTTTTACCTGTGCAGCCGTGATTACAGGAACTTTGCATTCTTCCAGTATAGAGATGGGCTCTTTAGGGGGTGAGAGGGGGGGTAAAGTTAGCACTGAACCTATCTGCCAGGATGTTGGCAATATCAGTTGGGTCTGTATATTTAGTACCATTGTGCTGCAACTCAGAGCAGATCTGAGTGTTGCCATTGAGATTCTTGACATAGCTATAGAATGCTTTGTGGTTGTATTTAGAATCAGTGGTGATTTTGTTTTCATAACTAGCTTTGGAGGATTTTATTAGGGATCACAACTTCTTACTGAGGCTGACCAAGGAGCTCCTCCACTCATGGGATTTTACTCTTTTGCAACAGTTTCTTCCTTCTGTTGTACAGTTTGTTTATGGTAGGGGACCACCAGATTGGCTTCCTTTTTTTGGAGGATGGCATCTTGGTTCTGTTTGGGATAGCATGATCCATGCACTCATGTAAGTGCTTATAAAGTGCAATTGTGTAGGATTCAGTAGTCATAACTGTACTGTCCATCTGCATGGGTGTCATGAAGTTCACCACTTCTGTCTTAAGAAGCATGAAGCTGGCTTTGGAGAAAATTTTTACCATGGTTTCCTTAATGGGGGTGGGGGCAGGATGTGGATATCTAGGGTAATTAGCTTATGGTCGGATTGGACCAATGAGGTGTTGACTTCAGGTGTGGGAACACCAGTCACTCATGTTGATAATGACTAGATCTAGGATATTGTTGCCCCGGGTGGGGGTGTGGATAAGTTGATCCAGGGCATTGGACTTTATGAATTCCAGAAAGCATTGAGCGAAGGAGTTGGTACAGGAGTAGTTTTCCCAGTTAATAGTGGGGTAGTTGAAATTGCCCATTATTAGGGTGTTTGGTTGAACTCTAATATTTTCCAGTACATCAAGAAAAGAGGAGTGGGAATCCTGGGGCAAGGTGGGTAATCTGTATCAAGCTACAATTTGAATTGGAGTTTTGCCCAGAGTTATTTGCATTTGGATAACCTTGGCTGCATTATGCTGAGCAACTAGCCTGGAGGTGTGGATATCCTTAATGAATATGGACACACCTTCACCTTTGGTGTTCCGGTCCAGGTTACATGGCCAAAAAGTGTGGTATGAGTTATAGCCTGGCAGTGCAGGGGTGCTCTCTGGAGCCTTAAACCAGGTCTGAGTCACTGCACAAATATTGATGTTCTCCATTTTAAGGAGTGCCTCAAGTGAGTGCATTTTGAGGTTTAGACTTCTAGCATTGAGTAGCATCACCCTCAGTTTTTGCTTGCCTGTTTCTGTTACGGTGGTGAATTTGTCATTTGAACCTTGCCTAAAAAAGGCACTATAGAGGCGGCAAGAACCTTAGCCAGTATCCAGAATCCCAGGGGTGACAGGTGCAGGCCATCTCTGGCAAAGCATCGTGGTCTGTTGACCATGTCATCCCAGGCAGACAGATACTGGATCCCTTTAGAATGGCACCAGAAGCTTAGCCAATTGCTGAAGTCTATCATTTTGTCCTTGTACTGCGGCATCATTCTGGGTGATGGTAGAATGCTACTCAGGGTTAGGGTCATACCTGCCTGGGCTACAAGACTGGGGAGCGCTTCCATGTCTCTTTTCATGTAGTCCAGGGAGGTATGTCTCAGGTCGTTCACACCAACATGGACAATGACAGAGTCATATTTGTACTTGTGGAGTGACCTGAGTGCGTGGGTTATGTGGCGAATCCTGGCACCCGACAGGCAGCTGACAGTAAACTTCTCCTTGCTTAGCCTGTTGAGTGGGACATCAGTGTGCCTGACTATAGAGCCACCTATGACTAGTGTGTTGGGTACGTTGTTTTGCCTTATTGGCTGTGGTTGAGTGGCACACTGAGTCTGCGGGCTATGTGTCATTTGGGTTGTGTTGGGGGGTGGAGGTTGCTTGCATTTCTGCTTTGAAGGTCTCTGTTGCTTGAGCAGATTATTATTGAGAGCCTCTGTGAATGTTTTTGTGTTTCTATGTGTGTATTCTGGTGGTGTAGATTTAGTGAGACTATGTGATGAGTGTAGTGTGGTGCAAGTGTTTACCTTCTCCTCTTGACTGTCAAGTTCAGTCTTGTTTGGAGAGAGCTTTACCTCCAGTTTGGCTAGATAAGTGTATCTCTCACAGGTTATAGTGTTGGGTGGTAGGAGGAGAGGGTTGTCTGTGTACATGAGGCAATTTTTACATTGCCCCAAGATGCCCAGATTCATCCGATAGACAGGAGAGAACATTGGGAGCTGACCCTTGGACATGCCTGAATAAAAAAACAATTTTCCTCTAGATAAGTGAGGAAAGTGAGTATAAGAGCTGTTTTTCTCTAAGCAAGTGAGGAAAGTAAGTACCAAAACTGTTTTCATCTAGGTAATGAGGAAGGTTGACTGCTGTAGTAATTAGTAGGTTATTTAGTGCTTACAAGTTCTGAACAAGTGCTGATCACGAATAAGCAAATTCAAGTGCTAAAACTAAGAATCTGTATCTGGACTAAACTAGTTACAGGAAAGGGGGGAAACAAGTGCAAGTGCGGGCTTTTAAATCAGAAAGTTGAGAGAGATGGAAAAACTGTCCATACAGCCAATAACTACAATTTCTGGGCCAGAACCACTCCTTATGTGGTAGATAGGTTACCTAGTGATAACCACTCCCACTGATAAGCTAGAAGGCTTCCCTTCAACACAGAAAGACTGCGTGGGCTCAGAAGCTTACATACAGTCCTGGATACAGCAAATCTGAATCTGGACTACACTAGTTACAGGAAAGGTATTGTTTTTATATATATATATATATATATATATATATATATATATATATATATATATATATATATATACAGAAATGTAGCTAAAACAGCAGTAAAAACAATTCAAATGCAGTGCAAGCAAGCACACTTGAGTATGTAGCAATGTTAGACCAAACAATTTAAAAAATACAATTAAATTAAAAATGACTAAAAACAAGTGCAGAAGGAGTCTATTAGGTAGAATGAGGTAAAGAGATGGGACTGGGGGGAGTGTCCCAGATCAAATCTACAGTGGGGGCGGGCAATTGCAAAAGCCTCCAAAGTTAAACAACACAGGAATAAGGAGGGTGGGTATGGGAAAACCAACACCTTCAGCAGAGATCTGAAAAAAGTACAGTTTTGTACCTACCATAAATGTAGATGTTCGAGGATCTAAAAGCTGGGCTGGCGTTGGGAATGAAAGAAAATAGAGCCAAAGCCAAAAATAGTAAACCAAAAACAGGAAATAAATAAAAATAAAAAAAACACAGCAAATACAAAAAAGGAGGAGGGATAGGGAAGGGGCAGCAATGTAGATCCTCCGAGCTCTACATTTATGGTATGGTACAAAAATGGTACTATGTTTATCGTCTCACATTGCTGCAGTCATAGCCTGTGGGTAGAATCCAAAGCAAAAGGAAAAGGGGGCTGGCAAACTAAATAGCATTAGGAGCTGCTAACATGCCCTGTAAAACTGCAGTGGCAAGGCAAACCCAGCCCTGACTTGGAATAGAGGAGATGGTAATGCTTAGTAAAAAGTGTGTACTGAACCAAAGTAGCTGCCTCCAAAATATCCTGTAGGCAAATGAATAGACTGGTTCAAGGCCACATTAGAAATCACTTTAGGCATAAAAGTAGGGTTAGTCCAAAGAAACTCTATACTTATGAAATATCAGAAAGGGTTCAACTGCCATGAGTGCCTGTAATTCAGATACCCTCCTAGCAGAAGTAATGGCCAACAAAAAAGCAGTCTTCCAAGACAAAACAAATTAGGCACTGAAACATCAATCTTCCATTTATCAGCATAAACTTTGACATCTAAAACCTGTTGACCATCACAGAATACTAGCTATTTAGATGCAGGGACTGCACCCGAACATTGAGAAAATGATTGTTTGACTGGGATAACAAAAGAATCATGCAAGGCTTGTCCCCGCCTGACTTTCAAGAGTACCTTGGGAAGAAGAGGCAGAGGGGGAAAAGCATAAACGTGAAGGTTGTTCCAACTGAAAGATAGAGCATCCACTTTCCAAGCATTTGGGTGGAACATCTTTCAATTGTTTGAATACCTGAGGATCCAGTTTCCTCAATACATCTGCTAGGAGCTGGCAAGAAACCGTGCTTGAGTCTGTGCTCCTGCAGAAAACGTGCTTGAAGATTGATTTGCAAACTCAGTGCAAAGAGGAGGGAATGGGTTTCCCCCTTATTGTTGATGTACCACATGACTGTTGTGTTGTCTGTTTGAATCAACACCTGTCCGCTGAAAGTAGTCCTTGAAGGCCATCAAAGCAAATTGGACTGCTAACATCTCCTTCATGTTGATATGCAAATGTAGTAGTTTGGGAGGCCACATGTCTTGTATCCATTTCCCATTGAAGTGTGCTCCAGCCCAAGTCGAGGAGGCATCCGCGGGGGATCTGACTCCTTTCTGGTCGGGTCACAGAGAGAGTCCTTGTTTAGGTGACATTCTTGAAGGACTGTCCTAGCAGTCAGCCTGGACATTACTGATAACTGCTGGAAGTATAGATGAAGAGTTCTTTGTTTGTCTGCCATCTGAGAAGCTGTATTCAGTCTCACACCCAGAATGCACATGTCCTGAGAGGGCACTAGACTGGACTTTATTTCGTTCACAGAATACCCTAGGCACTTTAAAACTGCCATTACATACTGGAGATGTTGTAGTAACTTGTCTTTGCAATGCAGAGAACTGATAATGAGAAGTACCAGCCGAAATCTCAGGAATCTCCTGCAGCTGGGCCTGATAGGGAACTTTGGAATGTCTAGGTAGGTATTGAGAATGGACAAATCCAGAATTGGCCTCCAAGTGTTTCCTTTCTTTGGCACTAGGAATAGAATAAAAACCTAGGCCTACTTCTGATGGAGGGACCACCTGAATTGCCCCCATCTGTAAAAGTAAAGAAATTTGCTCCTGAGCCTCCATCCTTTGCTGAGGAGGCACATCCAGCATGCCTTTGAAAGGAGGAAAAGTGTGAAAATAAAACTTGTACCCGTGATTTATTATATCCATCACCCATTTGTCCTGGGTGACCAAATGCAAGTTTTGTTTGAAAAGTCCCAACTTTCCTCCTAGAGGAGCTGCCAGTAGAGAAGGGTCTGGCAGCAGAAGATACAGGTCATTGGGTCTGTTAGAAGACTGTGCAGGAGAACTCCAAGTCCTAGGTCTGAAAGAACCCTGAGCGTGAGCTCTGCCTCTACCATGCCTAGACCTGCCCTTAGACTGATAATCTGAAGAAGGAAAAGACCATCCTCTAGCAGGCCAATTCCTACTAAACTTAGGGGGCTGCACCTGCATAAAATCTTTGACCGCCTGCATAGACTTAGCCTTATCTTCCATCTTTTTCAAAACTGATTCCACAGAAGGACCAAAAAGTACTTCAGATTGAAGAGGAGCATCCAAAATCGAGCCTTAACATGCTCTGACAAATTTTGATCCTTAAGCCAGGCATGTCTACGAATAACTGAACCTGTAGCAGCCACCCTGGATGCAGCAAACCACACTGCAAAGAATGCTTGCCAACTTGATCTGATGCATGAACCAACTCCTGGAGCTCCTTACACTCTATACCCTCAGATAAAGCATCCACCTTAGATTTCAATTGACCTAACAAAAATTCTGATACTTCAGCATATGAAATTGGCAGTTCAAAGCCCTCATAGCTAACGAGGAGGTGTACACTTTTTCCCCATCTATCTAAAGCTCTAGAATCTTTATCCAAAGGAACTGGATTCTTAGCACAGAAGCCCCTAATACCCCTCCGGACCTTGTAATAGTTTTCGGATCAGCTCTAGGACTCTTGTACAAATACTTATGTGCTTCTGGAACTCTATAATATCTGTCTGGCTTAACAGGGCAGGAGGTAAAGAATCAGGATTAAGGGAAGATTCAGAAAAACATCCTGAACAACTTCTAAGACAGGAGGAATAGCCAAGGGCCTATGCTGTGGCAGAAACAAAATCCTAAATGCTCCCTCATGGAATGTAAAGTCTCAGAAAAGAAAAATCCTCTGGAGGAGAAGCAGAAGGACAGGAGTCCTCTGCATCCGATAAAAATAAAGGGAATTTCTGAGTTTCTTCAGCTGAGGAATCAGAGTAGTCTGAGGAATGATCCATCCCTCTAAATCTGCCTCCACCCTAGGCCTCTTCTCTGGGGGCATAGAACCCTGATCAAAGTAATCAAGTCCTCAGCCATTTTGAACTATGACCAGGGCCAACATGACAAGGTTTGGCCTAGCATGGGCTTTAGCCCACTGAGTAGAAGGCCTAATAACCTTCTGTAAAGATGGAACTACAGACACCTGAGCCACCTCAGCCGGGCCTAACTCCTGAGAGGCCAACTCATTCAACCGAGCTCAGAGAGAACGGGCGTCCGCAACGGACGACTCATCCAGTTTAGACTTCAAAGATCTATCTACGCTTTTTTTAGGGCAGGGCGTCGGAGGATCCGGCGGCATGTTATAGTTACACCTTTGGCACAGTCTAATCTCCGCTAAATGTGCGCTTGTTAAATCTTCGATAAATGAAAGCTCTAGGCAACAATGACCAGCGCCAGCCCAGCTCTTTGGTATATCGGCGGATCGAGGACAGCGGACTACCCACAGGTTATGACTGCAGCAATGTGAGACGAAGAACATCTATACAGTGAAGCAAAAATAACAGTGCACAACTCTGAAGTCAGCCAGCAATTATACAAAATTAGTCAAACAACAATTACCAGTACACAACTCTGAAGTGCCAGAAAAATATACTCCACTCTGTATCTCTCTAGATAGTTTGAAGAGCACTCTGTCAGGACACAGGAAGGCTCCAGCAATGATATTGATCAATTAGTGCAATGATAAGAAAATGTCATTCAGAGACAAGAAAGGTGACAGTGAGAAAGACCTCATTATCATTATTATTAAAATTTCTCTGAATCAAACACTAGTGCTCTCAGTCTTGACAACACTAGTGTTCTCTCTAGTGGCCCATGTTGTGCATTAGCAAAGGCACAATCTTAAAGACTCCTATGTAAACACACACACACACACACACCCACCCATGCACACACACATCCACTGATCAACAAACAAGCTCCCCTTACACACACAACACTCCCATGCCTTGGCTGAACGTACTTACGCAGTGAGTACTCCCATGGAGGTGAATGGGTGACCACTGCGTTTCCTACTGTTAATTTTGTCTCCTAGAGTAAAATTCTATGTGGCTAAATAATTATTCTTCATATCAAGAGCCACGGGATTGCACATGGTTAATTAACATTAGACACTCCTCCAAACTGCCACATTAAAATGAAATTTCACCTGCAAGACAGCCTTCTGTGCTGAGGCCCCTGCAAGGAGTAAACCTCAGCAGTAGAATTGTCCCTGAATTGTAAAGGCTTAGCATAATGTGGAAACATATCAATCTAAAACTACCATATCACTCTAAGCATAGCTGGACTATAATAGGGGCATTTCAGGTGGCCACGGGTCCCATGGCTTCTAAGGGGACCATGGCCAGCTCCAAAAATGGTGTTCTTATTTCTTTCCTTATATCCTGTTTTCATTTCCATGATTAAGATGTACTGTAATGTCTGTGTCCATTTAGAAATGCTTGCTGACTCAACAACATCAGTAGACACTTGTTTACACTCATGGACATTAATTTCAAACAGCAAATCCTTTTCTGACATGTAGTGAGGCAGAAGAGCATTAAGCACTTGCTGACATGATATACTGCTCCCATTTGGAGAATTTCCTCTGGCACTAGTAACAAAGCAAAATAAGTTATGACCTGCTCCCAACTCCGTACCCTTGTTCCATCACAAATATTATATACCCTACTCCCCGTGGCTCTTTCAGCATTAGCTTAAGGTAATGTCTTTACAGACAAACTGCAGCTATATGATGTAAGTTCAAAAATAGTATTTACTCGCATAAAACTTTTTTTTTTACTTCACATTGGCAACCATGCTTGACTTGATGCAGATGGACTCTGCCAAAACAAGATATCCTATGTGTTTCTGTTTTCTTTTTATTACTATTGTGATCAGTATCATTATAGCTATTATTCCACTTTCTGGTGCAGGCTGCTACTCTGAAACTTTTCTGTCAGTGTTTATTTACTTAAAAGGAAAAAAGTCACCAAGTACATCTGTCTGATTTGCATTTCTTTGCTGACCCTGGGTACATTGTGCTGCTATCCAAATATCTGTGAATGTAACTGTTTCAGGTTACTTGCTTAGCAAAAAATAAATTAGTCTCAAGCAGACAGGTTATGGGTTACCTCCAGGGTCAAAGCGAGAAGCATAGCTCTCAAACTGCAAACACTGAAAATAGGAACAAAAGCCCCCAAAAATAGGTACATCCAGCTAAAACTCTGGGCATCTAATTATAATAACATTTGAAAACTAAATAGCAAATAACTCTTCCCGTTTCCAATAGAAATTTTGGCTGCTACTCAGAAACATGTTAAAAAATACAGTGACAAAAGCGATAGAAAAATATAAGCATATCATCACAATGATGGTGTTCTACCACACAGGTTTGTGTGAGATGTATGATATGTGTCCTCTTTCTTTAAATCATTGTTGCCACTAATACATTGCTCATGTAGTGTGGTTTTCTGTACATTAAACAGCTACAAAAATCAAATGTGGTGTGGGGTGTTCAGAAAATTGTGTGAAGGAGTAAAGCAAGCTTGAAAATAGGGACATACCTCCAGCTATGTACATCCTGATGAGGGGTAAATCAAACCTGGAAATCAAAAACTCCTCTAAAACAGGGACAGTTGAGAGGTCTGGCAGGAAATGCAGTATAAGTGCAAACTGAATGGGTGTCTCAGCGAATGTTGTTCAAAGAACTTTTATTTATCTAATGTTGTATTTGATAACTGGAGTATGTCAATGACCAAAGGGACCTTTTTCAGACTTGGCTCAGGAGCAGAGTCTGGTTAAGTGACTTGATCAGAGTCACTGTGACATCCCTTCTCTGGGCCAGTGATCAAGGAGCCTCAATCCTCACCCTGCCACTAGTGGGGAATGCTCACTATGAGAAAAATAAACACACACAGTATTTGTGCACTGAGCACAGTTTCCCTTAAGAGCACACAGAGAATGCACGCTCCAGTCCTGGGGCTGGGCTTTCTCTCCAAGCCCCAAATAAGACTCCCCAATGACCACTACAGAGCTGAGTCTTTAGCCGGTTGTTCCAACCCAAGTCTTTCACCACCCTCTCTGTGAAACCAGTACTCTCAGTGTCCCTGTTACAAGTAGCTGTCACACACACACTCTCTTTGAGATTTGATTTTCACACACACACACACACACACACACACACACACACACACACACACACACACACACACACACACACACACACACACACACACACCTGGGAAAGACTGGCACAGCTTACCCACTCTGCCACCTCCATCCAGACTATAAGGTAGATTTTCTGCCACCAGAACACCTGAAGCCAGCTACTTTAAGGCTGTTACCAGGTTACCCAATTCCACTTAGTAAAGTTAATACTAATACAAATGGTAGTGTTTAGCCAAGCAGCAAGACATTCAGGAATGTGGAGCCACAGTTCCACTAAATAAATGCAAGTACTCTCAAAGGCTGAATGTTTTCTAAATGATCAGCCACAATGAAAGATTCGGATATATTTAATAATAATAATAATACATAACAAATCATGAGAATACTGAATATCTATTTACAATAAACACCAGAGTTTCAATCACAGGAAATATAAAAAACACATAGATGGAAAGACTCGGACAGATACAGAACAAAAACACTTGGCTAACCTCATTATATTTTTTTAACTGACTGAAGAATTACTGTTCCCTAGTTACTTACTAAAGCAAGGCAAGATGAAAGTGGATGAGTGCCTTGTCAGGTCCAAAAACAGACTACCCTCCTCACATCTCTCACTAGTATTCAAATATAATTTCACTGCTGGCTACATAATGACATTACATCTTGTCATCTGACTCTGTGGTTCCCACACTACCCTCTTACTAGAAACTGAGCCAGGATCTGGCACTGATGTGTTACAGTAGAGACATACAACTTTAGCTAAGGTTTATTACAGCATCTGGAAACTGTAAAACAATTCCAACACTTCCACCCTTCCTGCAGAAACTAACAAGCCATTCTCTGGCACCCCAGGGTAGCAATTAGTTCACCACTAAGGACAACAGAGCAGGATCCCAGCCCATGCTTTTCAGATATTGCATCTCTGGCTGCATTCAGACCTGTGAGATCAAATCTTTATGGCCTACACCAAGTTATTTAATTTCAGGGTATTTTCTTAAGGTTAGCTGGGCTAGGCTTAACCCCTTCCTTTCCACTATCCTCTATTAAACTACATACATTTCATCAGTTACAACAATACTGCCTAACATACATGTATCTTTCTTTTCTGTCCAACAGGACCCACTGGTGATACATTTTTAACACAAGTATCTGTACAAATCAGTTTGATATTCAAATGACATAAAATTCTTTACAAAACTCTAGCTAGCTATGCTGGCATATGTTACACATGCACTGCCCTACTCCCCAAGGCACAGCTAGCACTACCTCACATCATCACAGTCACATGGTAGGCAAATGAATGCTACAAAAATCAAACCCTTATTTCTTATCATATAAAATAAAAAAATAAGAAAGACGGCACCAATAAAATTTACGTCAACTATAAAAAGACAACTGGAAAAGAGGCAGAGGAGTTAAAAATCAATAAAATGGTCTGTAGAAATATGTGTTTAGTTGAGTCTCCTCTTCTTCTGAAAGGTTATGCCTTGCATGAAGTAGTAATAATTAAACTGGAAAAACTGTGGTAGTAAAGATTAGTGCTTCACTTAAATGGTGAGCTTTACTACCTTGTCACAACCCTTGCAACCATCACCTGTTGTGCCACGTTATGCACTTTTAAGAAAGAAACGTCAAGCAAGAGACATATTTCCAAACAATGCAGTGGTAGTTAATGACATGTCTTGTACGCATGACTGAATGAAAACCACACTGGAAAAAATACTGGAAAAAAGTTGCCAGAAACTACTGCTGTTTACAGGAAATAAAAATGCCCATACAAGGAGATCAAATGTAACTATGCAATTTAACACGTAAAAAGGCTTTACAAATTCATAATTCACGATCATTGTATCCTACTCCTTTTAACAGTTCTTTTGTCTGCATCAGGTTCTATTTACAGCTTTTCTCACTGGTTTCCAGCCAAAAAAAGATGATGGGAATGAAGGTAGGTTAAGACCATGTATAATCTGGTTTAGTTTTGCCATCTGTAGCTATTGTCATTGATTTTATATTTTTCTGATCTTCATACATTGAGCTTTAGCCTGGATTGTGTAGAATGTTCTATGATACTTTGTTCTTGAGGACAATGTGAAGTTTGCTGTTTTATGGGTATGAGGCTGAAGACAAGGTGTTTGTTTATCTAATCATGGCTGCTGATGAGGTTGCTACCTTTTTTCCTTGGAGCACAGTGTTTCCTTATTTGTTTGATATACTGCTTCCTATATCTCTTTTATGTTAGATGGTAGCAGACATCTGGAGTTTCAAATTACTTGTGCTTGGTTTGTTATATGTCCTCTCTACTGGTCTGGCAGGGGTTAGCAGTATGATAAGAAACCTTGTAGTTTCTATAGTAGGAAAAAGTTTTGTGACTCTAGGGTTTGGTTTCAGGCTAAGAAAGGAGGAGTGTTGGAGTGCAGGTATTTTAGTACCTCTGACAGTTAGTGCAGAGGATTAAAGCTCTGAGGTGTTAATAAGCTGCTTCTTCTAGTCAAAAGATATAGGGTTTAATTCCTTACACCTCCATTTATATACTGTGTGACTCTAAGCAAGTCACTTAACTAAAGAATGCTTTCTGGTTGCCCCTAAAAGGGACACTTTGTCCAGTAGACTTATCTGGTTAACAGATGGGTAAAAGAAAAAGAATATGCTGCTTGCAGTTTTGAGCCTTTTATTATGAATTACTGGTATATGGTAATATCTGGTTTGATGAGCACATTATTTTTGCAGCACCTCAGATGATCAGCTGTTTTTTGTAGGGAAGGATGGGAACATTCTTGGGGAGCTTGTTTTTTGTGGGTCAGTTCATAGCCATCTTTATGGATGGGCAAACTATGTGGTTGCTTAGGGCACTATTTGGCTAGGGGTGACATTCTGCTATTTATCTATTTACTTATTTTAAGATATGTACACAACCCATGGCACCCCTGTTCAAAGCTGTGGTGCCCTATAAAGGATGGTGCACTACACTTGACCAACCAGTTTGCACAACTTTCTGCTCTTTGCCTTCCCATTATTTACTTGATTCATGAGACTGCATTATACAAGAAGCCCAAGCGTATACAGTAGTAAAATGTTGTCACTCTGTAGGAAATAGCAGTCAGTGATAGGGTGAGGCAGGTTTCTTTATTTCCTGTTTTTTTTAAACCCTGCTAGGGAATCAGTTATGAACAGTGTGTGTTCTCAGCTGACCTTGATTTCAAAGAATTTCCCTGATTTTGCTTCATGTTTTGATCTATGCTTCTTAACATCTGTGGCTTTAAAAAAACTGTTGAGGACAGCAGTCAAAAACTAATGACACTCATTTGAATTTCATATTTATCTCCTGTAGAAATGGATGCTAATGCAATACCTGCTATTTTACCAAGTAAATAGCAATATTTAAAATATGTCTCAGAATCTGGGGTCTTTGTCCACATTGTTTTTGTTTTTCTCCTTAATTCCTGAGCTAGGAGGTAGAGAGCTATGAGTGGATGGCAACTGTGTGGCTTTTACTTTATATGAGACATACACAGTCAAGAAAGTAGCTACAATTGTTGGGGCTAACTGTGGTGGAAATGGATGAATATTGTTGTTTGCTCATCACTGTGGCTTTGCAGGATTAATATAATTTGTATGATATAGTCTGGAATACTTCAGCAAGTGGCTAATGTTTATGCAAATTGAAGATGAAATACATTAAATGGCCATTATTTTTTATTGAATCTGCCTCATGTACACAGACAACCCTCTCCTCCTCCCACATAACACAAATACTTGCGAGAGATGCAGCTATTTAGCCAAACTGGAGGCTGAGCTCTCTCAACTCAGGACTGGCAAGACCAGACAGGAGGAGAAGGCAACTACACACACCACAAAACCAGCCTCACATAATGCTACCACTCCACTGAATCAAACACATAAACACACAAAGACATACTCGAAGGCTCTGAGTAAAAATTTACCTAAACAGCAGAGGCCTCCAAAGCAGACACCCAAACAACTGCTACCTCAAGACACCCCACAAGCAACACATAAACCACAAAAGCAGTGTGCAAAGCAGTCACAGCCCTTAAGGCCAAATACAACACCAAACATACTTGTCATAGGTGACTCCATATTCAGACACACTGATGTCCCACTCACCAGGCTGAACAAGGAGAGGGTCACAGTAAGCTGCCTATCGGGCTAGAATCCGCCACATAACACAAGCACTGGTCACTCCATGGCAAGTACAAATATGACACAGTCATTGTCCATGCTGGTGTGAACGACCCTGAGGCATACCTCCCTGGACTACATGAAAAGAGACATAGAGGAGCTCTCTGATTATGTAGCCCAGGCAGGTATGACCCTAACCCTGAGCAGTATCCTTCCTTCACCAAGAATGATGCCACAATATAGAGACAAGATGATCAGCTTTAACAATTGGCTTAATGTCTGGTGTCATTCAAAGGGGATCCAGTGTCTGTCTGCCTGGGATGACATGCTTGACAAGCCACGCTGCGCCAAGGGGCGGCTTGCACCTGTCACCCTGGGATTCCGGATATTGGCTAAGGCTCTTGCCACCCCATAGTGCCTTTTTAGGCAAGGCTCAAATTCTAAACCTACCACCCTAGAAAACAAAATGGGAAGACACTGAGGGTAATGCTGCTCAATGCCAGAAGTCTAAATCTCAAAATGCACGCACTCGAGGCCCTTCTTAGTATGGAGAACATCGATGTCTGTGCTGTAACTGAAACCTGGTTCAAGGCTCCTGAGAGCACCCGGCACTATTAGGTTTTACCCCCAAAACCTGGACCACACCACAAAAGGAGGTGTATCCATATTCATAAAGGATACCCACACCTCCAGGTTGGTGGCACGCCACAGCTTTCGAAACCATCCAGGTGCAACTAACCATAGGCAAAACTGCTCTACATATTGTAGCATGCTACAGGCCACCCTCTCAAATTCAGGAACCCCACACAGCCTTCCTGAAGACACTGGAGGGTATAAATGTATCTCCAAACACCATCATATTGGGTGACTTCAACTACCCGAATATAGACTGGGAATATTACTCAAGCCCTAACTTTCTAGCCCAAAGGTTCATGGAGTTCATAAATTCAAATGCCATGGAACAGCTAGTCACTGTTGAGAGGAGAAAATATACTAGATCTCATTGTCACAAACATGGGGACAAAATGCTCCACACCGGAAGTATATCCCTCATTGGTGAGATCTGATCATAAACTAATCTCACTGGAAATCCACATCCCGCCCCCACCCCAAACAAAAGACCATAGTGAAGAACTTCTCTAAAGCAAACTTCACACTACTCAAGACTGGTGTGGTATCCTTCAAGGCCCCTGAGCCAGTGGAAACCACAACCCAAGCTGTGGAAGCCCTTACAAATGCCTTCTATGAACACCTCCAGGACTGCATGGATCAGGCAATCCCAAATAAAACCAAGACTCTTTCCACAAAGGGCAAACGTCCAGTCTGGTGGACCCCAGCCATTAACAAACTTTACAATAAGAGGAGAAAGCTATTACATGATAGAACAAAATCCATAAAAGGGAAGTCACCCCTGATCATTATTAGTAAAAAATACGAGCACTCATAAAATCAACTAAGGCCAATTTTGAGAGAAAAATTGCCATGGATTCAAAGGACAATCATAAGGCCTTTTTCAGCTATGTTAGGAACCTGGGTGGAAACTCCCAGATATGCTCAGAATTAGTCCAAAATGATACAAAATCACTGAACCCACAGACATTGCCAACATACTGGCAGACAGGTTCAGTGCAAACTTCACCCCCTCTCCCCTAAAGGAGAGATAACTATCCCAGCCGAGTGTAGCCTCCCGGACATCTCAAATGTGCAGGTGAAAGCTGCTCTCTAAAGCTAAAAACACAGCATCAATGAGACCGGATGGTGTCCCCGGCTGTGTGCTACACGAGCTAAATGAGGAATTAAACCGCACATAAGGCAGCTGTTTAATCTCAGCCTTACCACAGGATACGTGCCCAAGGAGTGGCGACGGCAACTGTGGTCCCACTCCACAAAGGCGGCCTCTACAGACCCTGGTAATTACCACCCCATAAGCTTAACAAGTCTAGTCTGCAAAGCTATGGAGAGGATCATAATGGAGCTCATAAACAAAGATATAGGGGACTTGCAGACATTGGACCCGACCCAGTTTGGCTTTGTCAAGGGAAGATCATGCCTTTTGAACTTGGTCGACTTCTTGAAACAGTCACCAAGGCCATTGATGAGGAAAGGCAGTCCATACAGCCTACCTTGACCTTGCAGACACAATACCCCACTCGGGTATTGTAGAAAAACTTACCAGCTTAAATGTAAACCCATATGTCACAAGATGGGTTGCAAACTGGCTTAAGGACAGAACCCACAGGGTTAGAGTTGCTGGCGCTATGTCAGACTCCAAGCCGGTCACAAGTGGTGTCCCACAGGGCTCGGTCCTTGGCCCCTATTGTTTGGCATCTACTTCTCAGAAGTACAGGCCAACATGGGAGGACTTTGGCTGACAAAGTTTGCAGACGACTGCAAACTGGGCCATAGTGGAAAGTGCATCGGACACGGATATCCTTCAGAAGGGACTCACGGAAACAGATAGCTGGTGCCAGAGCCATGGCCTGAAGTTAAACGCCAAAAATGTATAGTCATACCCTTCGGGAAAAACAAGGTAACCCCAAGCTACCATATAGGTGGCAATCCACTAAGCACAGAAGAGGTTATCAGGGACCTGGGGACCCAGGTTGACAGTGGCCTTTCTTTTGACACTCACATTGCTAAAGTGGTTAGAAAGACCTTCTACATTGCCCACCTGATCATGAAGGGATTCACATCCAGATCTAGTGAGGTCATTGTTCCCCTGTACTCTTCACTTATCAGACCAATGATCGAGTACAATGCCCCATTCGGGATGTATTTCACCCGACATCTGCAGCAATTGGAGAGACCCCAAAAGTTCCTCACCAAAAGGATAAAGGGACTCCAAAATCTGTCATATGCTGCCAGATTGAAGAAACTCCAGCTCTATTCAGTCGCATACCGTCTGCTCAGAGGTGACATGTGCCTGACATACAAGGCCATGTCCAACCCGAATTATTGGACATGCTCCACCTCAAAAAATCCAAATCCACCAAAACCACTAGAGCAAGCGACTTAAACCTTAGCACGGATATAAATAGGACGTGCTGGAGGGATAGATTTATCACTCAGAGACTCCCTATGCTGTGGAATAAAATCCCGGTCCATGTGAGGCAGAGCACCTCGCTGACTCTGTTCAAGAGAAATCTAGACCTGTGGATGGGAGATCGTAGGTTTACCCCGGGAATCATCTCTGTGTCATTGCTGGACAGAGGCACAACAAACTAATGGGCACAGTATTTTTTCATATAAGGGGTGGCGTAAGCCACAAAAATTTGGGCTAGGCTTATAAATGCCTTAGGGCAGATAGCCTAGTATAAACCTATGAACCTATGAACCTATGAACCTATAATCCAATGTCTAAGTGTAAACAATCAACAAAGTGGCTATAACTGCTGGGTAGGGTAACAGCTGTCTGTGAGTGAAAGTACCTGATCCTCTTGTTGTTTGTTCAGTTTAAACCGTCACTTGTCTGGTGTTACAGAACTAATGTAATTTGTGTGAAGCAAGAAGAAATATTTACTGGGGTTATTGTGTGTTTGTACAAAACAAACATGAACTGCATTGCCATAGTCATTATTATTACTTTTAACTACAATTGGATATTTGAGGTGTACACAGCCATTATAGTAATTGCAATTGATAGGTACAGAAGGCATCTGTGGATAAATGTGACTTACCCCACTGCTGTTTAATTACTGTTAAGTAACAGTCATTGATATTAACATGGCAGAAGTGATGTCACAGTTAATTGAATTTGCTGAAATCAGTGTAAAATAGTATTGTTATGGCTTATATTTGTGTGTGGTTCAATGTATTTAAGCGTAAGCAGTTGAATATAATTTACTTCTTTTTCCATGACAGCTAAACATCAGCATTGCACACAATATGTAGTTGTCTTTGGTCTGGGCAGGAAGTGTGAAACCAACTGATTATTGGCACAGTGGTACAGCAAGCACTGTTGTGATCATTCAGCACATAACTCTGGTTCAGTTATTGGCAGTGGCTACTTCTGCATGGAGTATGCATTCCTCCCCGTCTCTGTAGGGGTTTATCCATGCACCCTGATTTCCTTCAATATCCCATACACATGCAAGTTGGTGAATTGCAATTTTTTTGCCTGTAGTCAAGTGTGGTGTGTGTGTGTGTGTGTGTGTGTGTGTGTGTGTGTGTGTGTGTGTGTGTGTGTGTGTGTGTGCGTGTGTGTGTGTGCATATGTGAAAAATATAATTGATTTTTATCTGAGAACACACTCAACATTAGCAGGCACATAAATAATTCTTCATGATATCAGTAAAAAAGAACATTCAACAAGTCCTTATCTTCCAAAACTAAGGTATAAAATTAATTGCAGAACATCATAGCAGCCACTTGAAATATATGTTTGTGGCCATTTTCAGCTTCACCTTGATTCCAGTGTAATACCTGAGAGATAGAAAGAAAGAAAATCAGCATATTTTCTCTTTGGGGGGGCTAGGGAGACAGGCACTACTCCTGACATGACTTATGTATCTTCACAGGTATATGTCTTTTCAGTTTATTACGAGTTATTAGTTTGCCAGTGTTGAACATTAAGCCTTGGTAAAATGTTTATCTTCCAAGAAAGAGACCACCACATGACCTAGGCAACTATCACATTAACAGTATGTCACTAAGTGTTGATCCAGTTGTTCAGGATTTGGGAACTTATATGGATTGTGACCTAACTTTTGACCAACATGTGTCCATTGTTGTAAGAAAGTCCTTCTATATTGCACAGCTTATAAATGAAGGGATTGCATCTAGTTCTTGGGATGTCATTGAACCACTTTACTCAGCCATCATTAGGCCACTCATTGAATATAATGCCCCCTTTGGCATGTTTCTGCCCAGACACTTGCAACAACTGGCACACCCTGAGAGATATCTTACTTAAATGAAACAAGGCCGGAATAACATGTCCTACCTACATGGACTAACTCAAAACCCTGTCAAGATACTTGGTATCCTACAGACTACTAAAAGGTGACCTGTGTCTGGCATACCAGGCAATACTGTTGTATTTACTGCAAATCAACAAATCAAATGGAATCAGAAATATTTGGTCTAGGGATCTAAACCTCTTCTGCAACATCAACAGAATGGTTTGGAGGGACATGTACATCTCAGAGGATACTGCTACTCTGGTACAGACTCCCCATCCACATAAAAACAAAGTTCATCCTTGTTTATATTCAACCACAATTTGGATCCCTAGATGGGAAACAGAAAATTTATTTCAGGACTTTCTCCTGCACGACTTATGGACAGAGGCAGCTCTTAAATGCTTTATCCAATATTCATGGGTCCCCTCAAACTATCTATGGTATGATCCCAGATATTCTTATTAGGGGCAATATATAATTATCAACCATGGAATGGGTAATGCCAATCTCTTATCAAATGGGATAGGTTAATTCAAGCATAAAAAGGGAAACTGGCTAGGCTTAAAATGGCCCTCAAGAGCATCTAGCCTAGTACTTACCTATGAACCAGAGACAAAATAACACTACATTTCTTCTTACCTTCCTCATTATTTTTGTTCAGGCAATCATTGAATCAAAAGGTTGAAAAAAAGCTCTAAAATGCAAGTCAGAGCAGAACTTAACTTACTTCTTACTTGTTGCTTCCACTGTTGCTATATGCAGTCTTGCCCACTTAGTATCTGATAATAAGATGTACATACAGAAAATCAAAGTCAAAGAACAATACTGAATTTCTTTCCTTAGTCATGATTCTTCGTTCAGGCCATAATTGGATGAAAAGGTCTAAAATGTACCTTGGAACATCAAGAACCCTGTGGTTTCTGGAGGCCTAAGAGCCCCAGGCCCCTGGTTTAATTCAATTATTTACTTTGCAGTTATTACAATGTAATCATGTCCACTTAGGGTGTGCTCAAAGGACGCAGGGGGAAAAACATAGAGAAGTCAAATTGTGCAAAAAGAAGGAGAAAAAATAATTTGAATGGTATTTACCTTATAGACACAAGGTGCAGGATTTGATTTTCACATGAGGTAACTGGCTAGGCTTAAAATGGCCCACAAGGGCAGTTAGCTTAGTACTAATCTATGAACCTATAATAATACTATAAAGGTGAACTTGGAAAATTGTGGGAGAAATTCTCAAGAAATACATTAGATGATGTGATTTCTTCAAGATGAGAGCAGAGAACTAGATCAAACTGTCTTGGTTCCGCATACCATTATACTGCAGATAACTAAAACTAGACAGGACAGATAAATGAGAATTGTGACAAAGAGTAGGAAGGTGGTACATGTTCATCTGTAATAACTGTCTAACTGTAAATGTCTGAACATATCCTTGCTCTGCGGATCTCTGGGTTATTTTGTACACAAACTATATTTTTTAAAAACAGTCAAGAAAATGTAAGTCTAGACTTCTTAAGATTCTTACAGATCATTAATAGCCTAGCAAATACCTATGTACTGTCAAGTAATGTATGCACTTGTTGACAAGTGAGGCATAAAATGGTAGCATTGAAGGAATAAAAATGTATTTATACATAAATAACTGCATCACAATATCAGGCTAATCAGTAGTGTACCTGATCATATTAACCATAATAATATCCAAATAATTTGTCTTATTTCATTTGCTATATTCTGTGCTAATAACTACTGCTTTGAAAAATGAACAAAAATGCATAGATGCTGTAGGGAGCTTGCTGCAATTTGTTGGCTATTAGGGACTCCTGTGATCTTACCAAGAACCCGTGTACGTCATTTTTTATGTTACTTGGTTACCAAGTATATGTGCTGTCCCCCTCAAGCCATTTTCAGACACAACTCAGGAAAGTACCCTCCTACTGTCTAATGGTTAGTTTAGTTTTCCATACCACTTTTCTTCAGAAGGTGAGGACATGTCTATAACAGAAATGAATTATCCTAGGCAAGATTCTAAGATATTTGCTCTCAGTGTGTCTGTCCTGATTCTGAAAGACCTGTTCTTAGTGTAAGTGACTTACTTTGGTGTAAGGCCTGTCTATAAATAAGCTTACTATGGGGACCAGATTCCAAAACACCTGCTGTCAGCCTACTCTCAGTGAAAATAGTGAGTTACACTGAGAGCAAGTCTTTTGGAATCAGGGCCCTAGAGTCCAGATTTAATAATTACATTGAGGGTTTATGATGGTAAGAGACAGCTTTTTAAAAAAACTTATGAAACATTATAGACTAAAATATGTTTTTTTTTTTTTTTAAAAGGATCTTCACATTTCCAGATTACTAGGCTAGGAGAATAAATTATCCGCGGTGGTGCAGTGGTAGCATTGTTGCCTCACAGCAAGAGGTTCTCCTGTTCGATTCTCAGCTGGAGTGCAGGGAGTGCCTTCTGTGTGGAGTCTGCATGTCCTCCCCGTGGTTGGGTGGGCGTTTGAAAGACATGCGTAATGGGAGTGCCTTTGTTGAAGGTTGAACATCGAGCTGGCACCTCGGCGTTCGTGAAAAATCTACTGCTAATCATTAGCGGACCAGAGTTCTGCTGTGGCGACCCCTAACCGGGAAAAGCCGAAAGACACAACAACAACAAAAAGGCTAGGAGCATAAAATTATCACTACCAACAACAAGATCAGCAACCTTATTTTATATAGTTTTATTCTTATCCTGTGACTTCACCTTGCAATCATTTGAACCCTGCCTGCATCACTGTTTTCATATATACTGAATGGGTCATTCAGGTTACCAAGAATGCCACTTTTGTGGCTTTTATCTTGTGTATACACATGCAAGTGTGTGCATGCTTGAAGGCTGAAGAGGAAAACAAACCTATCTAGTTAGCCCTTTGATTGCCTAGACGGGGAAGCAGGGGGCATAGGAAGCAGATTATAGGGATGAGCTGTTTCCTAGACTGGGGAAAATATATCTTCATAAACAGGGTTGTGAGCCCACACAATGAACTACTGGAATAGTGGTGTGGAGAGAGAACATGAAGGCACTAAAGAAGGAATAGAAATGCAAAAGTCTGTGGGCCAGAGACAGGGACAGCAGTGAGGAAATACACTAATTGCAATCAAAGAACTACCACTCACTCTTTATTGAGGGTACAGAAAATATTTTTAATGTGGAAATTAGGTAGTGCAAAGACATGAAAATCCTAAGAAACTGTTGATATACTTGGGGCGTCTGGGAAAAGATCTCGGCTTACATTTTTTTTAATACAAAAAGTGGACATAGCAGATAAAATAAAAACCTTAATCAGTGCTTTTTCTCCTCCAGCAAGCTCAAGAATCTAACTGCAATATTATAAAGATTTCCTGTTTGATTTTGCATATACAGTGGATATAAAAAGTGTACACACCCCTGTTAAAAATGCTAGGTTTTTGTGATATAAAAAATGAGACCACAATAAATCATTCCAAAACTTTTCCCACCTTTAATGTGACCTATAACCTGTACAATTCAATTGAAAAGCAAACAAATCTGTTAGGGGAAAAATATAAACAAAAATGTACAATAAGCTGGTTGCACAAGTGTACACACCCTTAAACTAAGTTTAAATTAAGTGTGTCCTATCAGTCTGTTTTAAGAAATATTTATTAGCTACTATAATAGCTCTTTGATAATTCCATGATGGTGAGCATACGAAAATTGTACCAAATAAATGAAACTGCTAATGCATCCTCTTCACATATAATCAGCTCCAAAGTCAATGAACCTTATGGCAAGGTCTACATACTTAGTGTAGTTATGATGATTGATAAATCCAGCATTAGCTTAAACTTAACACAGAATCAAAACAGTAACAATATGAAATGTCAGGACTTGCTACAGTGAGTTCTGAAACACTGAGACTGAATGGCCGAAAACTAGATTTACATACACTAAGTCCAAGATGGCTATTTCTTGGAATATCTCTGCAAAAAAGTTTAAAGGAGAAGAGCGATCTTTGAGATTTGCTTTTTTTCCTGGATTTTTGGTATTATTTTTGGCTTATTGGCACCCGGCATTTTGAGCCATCAAAACCTAAACCTAGTCATTGCCCTAACCCCTAAATTTTCCTTAGATATAAACCTAACTCTATCCTTAACCCTAATTGTAACTAAAACTGAAACTCACTGCTAGCCCCAGCACAAACCCCAACTTTTAAGTATAAAGGTCACTGACATTTACAAGTACTACAGCAAGCAAATTTGTCAAAATAGTACTTCATTTAAATGCAACACTGACACAAATCAAATTCTACCAAAAAGACTCTGCAAAACTACCTATATACAAGCAGAGTGGTCCCTTGTATACTCTTTGCTTTGTTTTAGTAATGGAAGCTCCCCTGTCATAAAAGCAAATTTGTGATCTTGTCCAAGATTTAAAACATGGTAATATAAAGTATTTAAATTCTTACATAGGACTAATGAATATATGTGCAAGAATCTTAAATTATTGCAAATAGTCTTAAAACAAGTACTGATTTCAATGCAGCTAATACAGGTTGCATTTCAGAAGGATAAATTAGAAGGTTGAAAGAGTCATGGTCAGAGAAAGCATTAACTTTAGCTTCATGGTTATACAGAAAACAGTATTTATCTGATCTGTGCTATGTATATGTTGTGACAGTGTTATAAGTGATGAAACAGTATATATAATTCATCTCCTGCATCTATAATTTTCAGATAGGAGCATAAAGGATTTATGCATTTGGCACAGAAACTCTGGGTGTTTTATGAGCCATAGACTTTGGCATCATGATAATATAAAATCAGTTTAGCGATATCACCATGACTTCCTTAAGATGCATACAGAGAATATAAACAATGTGATTTTAACCTGAACTTAATCTAAAATGCCTCTTCTGACCCCATATATGAATGGATTTTGAGGAAACAATGCCAGTAAGTTTTGCTTTCAAGAAGTCTGTTCATTTATCCATACTTTGAGTATTTTTGCCCACATATTTTTTTTTATACAAAGAACTCAAAATCATGTTTCATTTTTGTTGTGACAATATTTTATTCTTATTTTTAACAGATGATATATGCTGTATGAAGAGTCTTTCCAACTAAAATTATTAATTTTATAATATGATGTATACCACATAATTAGTATTGTGCATTGCAAAACCCTTCAGTGGATAGCAAAATCCTGCAATACAGTATATAAACAATCTTTTTTTTTTCTTTTACATATTCACAGACATAACAGGTATCATGTGCTGCTGTCCCTTAACATATCTGATCTTTATGTATCTTCATAGTATTATGTGTGACCAAACCATTCAGGTTTCAGTCACTTGTTGTTACAAAAGTATACAACAGCAGATGTTTGAACCATCATTTTTAACCTCACAAGAAATTAACAACTTATCAGAAGTTCTGAAAGATTTTGTTTTGTCAAGATACTGCCCGAGTTGTCTGTGGACATCCAAGGTAAGAAGTATACTTTCTCCCTCAATTTTAGCTTCTGGAAGAAGAAAGACAGATGGATAGCTTAATTCAAGGTAAGCCTGGATATCACTTAAGTTATAAATGAAGGAGTAGTTCTTAAAGGAACCTTTATGGAAGAGGAGATAAGGCTGACCCACCATAAGAGCTTGCAACTCAGATACTCTCCTTGCAGACGTCAGAGCAATAAGTTAAATGTTTTCCATGTCAAAAACCTCAAGTCATCCTGCTGATCTTGTTTAAATGGAACAATAGTTATTCTAATAGCAAATAAAGATCTCAAGGAGGAGCCACCTGTATTCTAGAAGGCTTCATATGCAACACTCTTTTCAAAAACATTTTCAAGTAAGACTGCATTGAAAGAGGGGGATCCATGGGCAGGCATGCTGAAATGGCTAACAAACCTTGATTAGGAATAAGGTAGGCCATGGGAGGTAAGTCACACAAAGTAGGACCAGAGAAACATTAGCCTGAATGGGTGCTGGTTCTTTTCTTGGCACCAACTAGAAAGCCTTTTCCATTTACTAACAAATTATTTTCTGCTAGCAGGATTTGTTGTCTTCATTAATACCCACTTCATGTCCTCATAAAAAAGGTGCCCAAATGGTATTAAGATTCTATCACCCAGACATTCAGTTATAGTTGTTATGCTCCAGATGCAACACCCTGGTCTTGTGTGAGTAGATCTAATTTGTGAAGAGCTTCCAGTAAATGCCCCAGGCCATAATAAAAGAAGAGAGAACCACTGCTGCCTGGGCCAGCAGAGAGTCAGTACAAAGATCTTTGGAGTCCTTATGAATCTTCAGAATGACCCTGGGTAATACTGGAAAAGCATTCAAGAAAATTCCTGTCCAAGGAAAAAGAAGAATCACCTGTCTTTCAGGCATTCAAAAGTTGGGACTTGAAGCAGAATATCACCAGCTACTAGTATGAGATAATGACAAAAACTGCCCACAGTAGGATCAAATCTTGGAAAACATGTTGCAACAAATTCAGTTATGAGAGTATGCCCTGGTCCTCTCAACTTGTCTGCCACACTAACTCTGACAGCATGTACGATGCCTGTAGAGTGAGATTGTGTTTAAAAGCTATATCCCCAGGGTACCATGGTTAGTCTACACAGAGGGTAAGAACTGGTTCCTCTTTGCTTGTATGTATAATAAAACACTCGGTTAAGTGTTTTCATCCAAATATTATCAGACTTCTTCAGAACAAAGTAATCACTGTGATCCATGCTTTTTATTTTTCCATTATATCAATCACAGGAGTCCTACATTTAGTTAATTAACATGAAATCAGTCATCTTAAATGAACCATACACACTTCAAAATACACACATATATAATACATTTAATCAATTCAACACTGACACAGTTAAAATGCTAACTCTTAAATATACATAAATAACATATTATAATAAATCTAAACACTTAAAATTAATACTTTAAAAGACAATTGCTTTAAAGTCACATACTTCTAAAAATGTTCACGTTAAAAAATTATATACAGTGTTAGAGATTAATATGTAAAAAGGTATATAAACAATTGACCCAACAAAACATTTCCTTATAACTTGGCAGGAATGTAACTTATAACTTTACTGAAATGTAATTATTTAATGAATTCTGAAGTGAACCTGTTGTCGGAATTTATGTAGTTGGTTGTAAAGAATAATTTTGTTTATTTTAATGGTGATTATTACAAACAAATTCAGGGGGGTGGCCATGGGGGCTTGTTGCGCCCCATTGTTTGCTAATTTAGTACTATACTACTGGGAGAAAATGTTATCAACCAAATACACTTCATTAATACAATTTTGCATGCATTTTTGGGTGATATTTGTTTATTTTGGAAAGGTACAGAGGAACAGCTATTAGATTTTAGTCATTACATTGAGGGTACCACTCCTTTTTTAAGGTTCATCAACACTTACTCCAGGTCTGCTATTAATTATTTAGATGTACATTTATAAGGATTTTGAGAATGGGAAATTTCAGACCAAGATTTTCTGAAAGGAAACATTTTCTAAGTCATATTTACATTTTTTTTCAGTGAACACCCTTTTCAACAGAAAAAAAGGTATAGTAAAGGGGCAAATGATTAGGGCTTCCAAAATTACTACAGACCATGATTCACTTAAAGAGGAAATTAATTTTATAAAAGGTCTGTTTCTGGAAAGGAGTTAACCTCAAAATCTTATTGATCAGGTTGTCCTAGAAGTTACGAATGACCATCATCAAAAAAATAGTCCTATTTTAGGGTCTCAACTGAACTTACAGATTAACAAAAAAGAGGACAAACGTATGCACAACTTGACTTGGTGTACAGCTTTTATTCGAGCTCAAAAGACACTGAGGGAGTTGAAATACAGAGAATTAACTGTCCTGCCCTCAGCAACCTACTTATATAAGGTTAATATTGTGAAACATAGACTGTTTTATTTAAAGCCCTGGGTCTACATCACTGGAGGTGTCCCTAACATTATACTAGTAAAATCCCTAGTATTACTTAACTTTATGCAACTAAATGTGAGACTAGGCATACCAAACAGGATAAAGTAACAACTTAAATACATTAAATTAAGGTACTTACATGTATAAGACATAGGATAATTTGGTATATTTTAATTAAAAATCATATAAAAAAAATGCTGAATTGAGCTATTTGGTGCATCTAAACTGAAAGATATAACAGAAAACTATTTGGTGCATCTAAATTGAAAGATATAAAGTGAATTCTATAAAATAAATCCCTTTCAGAGGCTTGTAACTTGTGTGCGTATTAGCCCCGCTCTGCTCGCCCTCGCTGCCATTGCCATTCTTTCCCCACTAGCCAAAATAATGGAGAAATGCGTACACAAGCAACTAATGAAATACCTTATACAGAATGACCTACTGTCCAACAACCAGCATGGCTTCAGGCCACGTCACAGCACCACCTCTGCCCTTCTTTCCTTTACTAATGCCATAAACCAAAACAGAAATGACAATAGGATATCCTCTGCCCTCTTTCTTGACCTATCAAAAGCCTTTGGAAAGGTCAACTCCTCATTCTCTCTCTAAAGTCAATTTCTCTGAACAAGCACACAATCCAGTGGTTCCAGTCCTACCTGACTGGCAGACAACAGGCTGCATTATGGCAGGGCAAATTATCCAGCCAGCTACCTCTCACTCTTGGTGCCCCTCAAGGCTCCATACCAGGACCACTACTCTTCTCTATTGTCATCAACAACCTCCACACTGCTATCCCTAAAGCTACATGCATTCAATACGCAGATGATTCCACTCTCATCTGCTCAGCCACCTCCCCATCTGACCTGCAAATCTTAACCCAAAACACATTTAACACTATTGAAAACTGGCTCTCCAACCGTCTACTGCTGAACCCCAATAAAACTAAACTTCTGCTCTTCACCCCCACTAGTAGATCCACACCATTTTCATTCACTGTTACATCCAACAATGGTACCACTATATCCCCAGATACTCATATGAAGCTTCTAGGGGTTATTATAGATAGATGCTGAGTTCATTAAATAATATTATAGATAATCTTAAATTTGATCTACAGGTCAATAAAACTATACAGACCATCAATAAGAAGCTTGGATCTCTGTATAGAAACAAGTCATTTTAACCCCACTGGCTAGAATTGCAATCACCCGGTCACACCTACTCTCTACTCTTATTTATGCCTCTCCTGTACTCTCAAACCTAAATAAATCTAAACTGAATAAGCTCTCCCATAGCTACAACCATATTGCCAAATTTGCCATTGGCTCCACCTGTAGAACCCATCACTGCCAGAACCCGAAACAACTAGAGTGGCTAGAACTTCCCAGCTTAATTCAACTAAATCAATTCTTAATAGCCTACGAAATTCTTTACCACCCTGAGGTTATCCCCTCACTCATAAATATTATAAAGTCATACAACAACTTGAGGTCACTACGATCTGCCAACAAACTATTGGTCCAAACCTACAAAGATAATAACTCACCTGGTGAATCCCTGTTTGCCAACTTTGTTGGCAAAACCTGGAATTCTCTGCCAAACTATATAACCCTTCCTCCATAAGTCTCTTCAAAAAAAGCATCAAACAGTATTTCAAAGTGAAATGGATTTGTCCATGTACCAACCTTGATTAAGCGATAAAATGAAATCATATCTGAATAATATCTTAACTCAACTAAGTACTGTACCAGTCTGATGAGTTTTGCTTTAATGTGTCTGACCATGTAAACTGTGAGTCCCTTTTGGGAACAATACTAAAACACTGTATATAACTCTCTGTCTTATATTTTCTATGTAACTAACTTGATGTGTAATCTTTGTAATATTGTCTGTTGGAGCTTTTCTCCCCCGGGCCTCCACTGAAAAGGGACATATATCCAGTCAGACTATCCCCGTAAACAAATGTAAACTAAAATAAATAAATAAATTAATTAAAAATATTGGAGTGTTTTGACATTAATGCCTGAAATTAATAAGGCTATTCCAGACACACCTATTTTTGTTAGGAAGAAGGGTAGGAATCTAAAAGAAATTTTAGAGAATTCTAACCTGGACAAGAGTACCAGGTTAAACAGTACCAGCAGTAGTAATAAAAAAAAAAAAAAAAAAAAAAAAAAAAAAAATAGGTTCATATAAGTGCGGGTTTTGTAACTACTGTCAGTACTCGAATTCCAGTGAGGTGTACTTAGAAGCCAGGAATATTTTTATTAAGTCTACAGGGCATTTTAACTGTGGCAGCCAGGGAGTGGTTTATTTAGTCAAATGTGTTCCATATACTAGCTTCTATGTGGGTAAGACCGAAAGGGTTATAAGGAAGCGTATTTATGAACACATATATGATGTGACTCACTGCAAGGAGACTAATGTGTTTTATAAACACTCTAAGGTATGTCCGACTAGTAAATGCCATTTTGGAACAGGTACCCCATGATCCAAGGGGTGGACAACAGGAAGCTCTAATTGGAAAATAGAGAGATGCTTCGGCGACTGAGGTTGGATGCTGGAAAAACCCCTGGGTTAAATTACATCAGCATTATTAGTGTTTTGAAAATAAAAGCTGCCAAGTTATAAGGAAATGTTTTTGTTGGGTCAATTGTTTATATATCCTTTTACATATTAATCTATAAAACTTTACATACATTTTTTAAAGTGAAAAGCATTTTTACAAGTAACTCATTTTAAAGCAATTGTCTTTTAAAGTATTAAGTGTTTAGATTTATTATAACATGTTATGTATATTTAAGAGTTAGCATTTTAACTGTGTCTTTGCTGAGTTCATTAAATATATAATATATATACATGTATTTTGAAATGTGTATGGTCCATTTAAGACAACTGATTTTATGTTAATTAACTAAATGTAGGGCTCCTCTGATTGGTATAATGGAAATATAAAAAGCATGAATCACATTGAATACTTTGTTCTGAAGACGTCTAATAATATTTGGATGAAAGAGCTTAACCAATTGTTTTATTTTAAGTGCACTTAAAATTCGGGTTTTACTCTCGCTTAGTGGTGCAGTTGCATTTTACTTGCTGTTCCTGGTGTTTGGCAGTGGTTCTTTGTGTTCTTGCTTGTATGTATACCACATCACTGTGGTGTAATTTGTAAATACTTGAAAAGCTCTCAGGGATCAAAAAGGAAGGAGAGAGTGTTGAAACATTTATAAGTGCCAATAACTCATTTTATGTGATGTGGTCTGTCTTTTCTATTCCTAAGACCACACACATTTATCCATATATAAACTTCTCTCCAAGCAAAGTCTGAATCATCTGTAGTAACTGATGTCTCCAGCAAAAAAAAATTCTCCCTATTCACAAACCCACTTACTGGAAACTGAAAAGTCAGGGGATGTAGATGACCATATGGATTGCAAATACCAATGGATTTTTTATCATGTGGAATATAGCAAAAGGTATTATGAGAATCAAAGATGCCATGTAAACCATGATCCTGAGGAATTCTCAAGTTGAGACTGTGGTCAAAGCAGAAAAACTCGTGAAAAGATCTAGATAGAGATCTTTTTTCCTGTAGGAAAAAGCTGTTTAAACTGAGGTGTCCTGGTGACAATCCAGGAAAAGAATCCTGAGAGAGATAAAACACGTAAGTTCTCCTGGAATCTCAGTCTGTGTAGGAGATTCCTGACATCGTGAAAAAACTCTGCAAAGAAATACAAATCACCTTAATAAGGAAACAAATGTGAACACCTTGCAGACAGCAATGGGCTATTACATGAGCTAAACAAACACTTTGTAAATTCTCTTATAACAGTAATTCGACCAAAGTGCAATGCAAAGAAACTGATAAAGTGATCCAGACACAGAAAACATTTCGAAACTTTTAAAATGTGGATCTACAAATGTGATGATATCCATCTTTAAAATCTAAGCCTACCAGACAACTCAAATGGAAAATAAGGGATAACAAAATGAACTTGGAATGAGAAAACATTTTAAATAAAACTGTTCTCTTAAAAGAAGAGCACTGAGAGTTTCTAACACCCACCGAAACAGCCAATACTCCATGACTGAAATGAAAAATAAGAGTTAAGTCTGACAAGTCAGGGGGGAATCCCTCAAAAAAAAAAAAAAAAAGAGAGAAGACTCTCCTACTGCTACAAGTACCCTACCTTAATGAATTTAGGATTTGCTAAGGAGGAGGGAGTCTTATAAATAGTCATACAAACTCATTAGACCATCTTTGTTCTGGGGGGATTGCTGTTGTTTTTGGAAATTCCCTGCCATAGCTTTTTAAGTGTTTGCTTACGAGCAGCTTGTTAGGTAGGTTTTATTTGCCTTAACAAAGAAGTAGGTAGAACATTAAATCCCTTGGTCAGCTAGGAAAAAGAAGGCTGAAAAACAGAGATTCTATGAATCAGCACACCTCTCTCATCACACTTAAGGACATCTACAGCAGATGGTCCAAAATTAACTCTCTGTCCAAGGAATAATTCACAGTTTCATTATTAACATCATCTGGGAAGTTTTGAGACTTTAGCCAGGCAAACCTCCTCATAAGTTCCAGTGGCAGTAGATGTCTCCGCAGAAGTGGAAACAGATGCCAGAAATATTCCCTATATTCTCATAAGAGACAAGAATAAACTTCAGCATCAATTTGAGAGTTGATAATACTAAAAATGTATTGAAGAGGAAAGCACCTTCTTTCCCAACTCTGTCAGAAGCCTTCCTATACTTGTCAGAAAGAAAGGTATTAATATTGAGCAAACATTAAACAGCAGCTGGAATCACTAAAGCAAAACCTACTGGACCTGCTGTAGGATGAGTGTATAAAAACTAAAATGATTCTGGAACTTTATGCAGTCTAGCTACTTCCTTGGAGACAGGATGCAGCTTTTCAGGCAAGTTACAGGTTCCAAAGCAGAAAAATCACGAGGAAATGTAGTATGGAAATTTCAGTTGTAACAAAACATAATACTTCCAGAGGGACTGAGAACCATCCCTCTCCCACTGAAATAAATTATTCAATCTGGAAATAGTTTCTGAGAAAGCGAAGCCTTCAAAAGCACTGGTTGAAGCCACACTTTTCTCGGAATCTGAATCAGAAATCTGTGGAGACAAATCAACACACTCAATTATTTGAGATCCAGTCTCTTGAATCTCCTCAGAAAAAGAGGACTCTATTTATCTTTTACCAGAAACAAAAACAGGCAGAGGGCCGTAAATGCAATGACTAAAAACCAAAAAGAAACGGTCCAGGCAACAAACAAGGATGGCAGTACAAAATAACTTTAATAAAATATCACAAGCGCTTTCACCCTGACTCAATTGCAGGGCTTTTTCAAGTGTGTAAAAAAAACACATCAAACACGCTCATTTAAATACCCCCATTCATAAAAAAAAGCGCCAAAACCATTTAAAGTAAAATACACAATGGTTATCTCTCCAGAACCACTTAGATTCCAAAATGTACACTGTATCTTAAATCAGAGGTAAAATACACAGTAAAATGCCTCTCATCTCCTATAAAATATTTATTGTGACCATATACTAAAAAATTTCATAAATTGTGAGCAAAATCATTGTATGGAAAGATGAAAGAACACAGAAAATACAAACCTACATTATAATATATTATTAACAATCTCCACAGATCTATGTCGTAATAGCAATAACATATATTTAATTACCAAAGGACTTCTTGTAACCTCTCAGCTCTTTTAACTAGGTAGGGCTTAATTGAAATGCGGTCATTTAATCCCAGGGGCTGGGATGCATTAAGTTTTAGTTGCCAGTATGTCTCTCTGCAACATAACCAATTTTTCCAGTCACCCCCCACCCCCAGGGTCTACATAAACGTTTTCCAAAATTCCAAATACAAAACCCACATGCTTAGGTTCGGTTTGTAGGTGCCTATACAGTGCACTACTTAAAGTCCCTTTCCTGATTCTGTAAATATGCTCATAAATGCGTTTGTTGAGCGCCCTTTCTGACTTCCCTACATAGAAACTAGAACAGTCTCTACAAAGGGCCAAATATACTATGCCTCTAGTGGCACAGTTGCCTTTCTTAAAATAAACAGTACTTTTTTCATAGTTGTCTAGAGTAACACATACATTTTCTGTTATATATTTACAGTATCTGCATTTTCCACATTTTCTTGCCCCTGTTGCTTCTGAGCTGTACCTGGTTATTCCTTTCGAATATCCTTTTTAGGTTAATTCCTGTTTTAAAAACAAAACTAGGACTCTCACCCACCTTGGGTGCAATATCTTTGTTAAACTTCAACATCTTCCAATTCCTCCCAATTAAATCCTTAATTTCCTTGGATGCACTACTGTACTGTAACACCAAAGCCCTACCAAAAGTGTGCTTATCTGCAGTCACATCCACAGGGGTGTTCTCTAGGGTGCTACCCAAAAGGGGTAGGTACTTTGTACTCCAACCCTCTATTATTTCGTCTACAACTTCCTTAATTAAACTCAACGGCTAACCCCTCAATCGAAATAGATCAGAAATAAATTCAATTTCAGATAGAAAATCAACCCTTTGTGAAGTCATTCTGGCCGCTCTGACCATCTGGCCCTTCACAATGCTTCTCTTCTGTTTCCAAGGGTGATCACTGTTGTAAGGGAGATGAGAATTACTGAAAGTATTCTTTCTGTGAATCCTAGACTTTAAACCCCCATTGATTTTGTCCAAACTTACATCAAGATAGTCAATTCCTTGTTGGTCAAATTTGAATGTAAACTTCAAAAAAGTGGTAGTCACAATATATATATTTATAGGCTGAAAGGTGACCACGACAGTATATACTTGTTTCGAAGGAATACGTGCTAAATAATCCACATAAATCAATGAGAAAAATTTCTATTATTAAAGTAAAACTAATTTATTAGGCGTACAGAGGTTAGGGCTTTCACAATTGCTTCTCCAGACCGTTAATTTTCAAAAACCTTTCAATTAGACATTTATAGCAAGCTCTCACATGATGAAATTCATTGCGCACGTCAATTAAAATTTAAAGGTGCATCATTGTAATAAGTTGCTTAATATATATTATCCACTATCAATTGTGACATTACTTTAACATCTTATAAAACATATCAATTTATTCTAAATATATAAATACATCTGTGCTTGCAGCACGCTAGTTCATATCAAAACCTAAGACATATATATACAATTATTCCTGTACAGAAAATAACAACAATTTTAAAAAGCTTAAAACTTCTTTATAGAATAGCTCCGTTTAAGCTTGTTAGTATAAACTTAAAATTACTAGCTTAGAGATTTAAATTTCTACATGAACTAAATTTTATTGACATTACATAACTTGCCTCCTGTGATTGAAACCTGCGCGATTCAAGAACCATGCAAATAGAATGAATTAAAATATATATACAGAGTGACACCGCTCTACAGCAATCAGGTCCAAAACACAGGCATGAATAACTGTCATAATGGCATTATACTGTCACTCAGTGATGTCTAATCATATATGTTTTAAAGACACATAATATAGTGTTCCAGTTGTCCAACATGGCATATATAGAAACATGCATTATTATGGGTCATATTGACTCTATATTTAAAACATAATAATATCTTAGACTAAGAAGCATCCTAGGCATTCTAGGTCAAATGAGTTCTTATATAATAATTGGACACTATTGCTAAGAACTATGATTGCTTACTTTATCTCATTATCACTAGGTATATAGAGCTTGCGTTGTCAATCTCTAAGCTAGTAATTTTAAGTTTATACTAACAAGCTTAGACGGAGCTAATCTATAAAGAAGTTTTAAGCTTTTTAAAATTGTTGTTATTTTCTGTACAAGAATAATTGTATATATATGCCTTAGGTTTTGATATTATTTATATATTTAGAATAAATCTATATGTTTTATAAGATGTTAAAGTAATGTCACAATTGATAGTGGATAATATATATTAAGCAACTTATTACAATGATGCACTGAATTTCATCATGTGAGAGTTTGCTATAAAAGTCTAATTGAAAGGTTTATGCCTAATAAATTAGTTTTACTTTAATAATAGAAATTTTTCTCATTGATTTATGTGGATTACTATATATATTGTGACTGTTTACTTTTATTGTGGTTAAAAGGCATTTACTCCACTGGGAACTTTACGTTTCTTTGGATTATTTTAAAAAAGTGGTAGTTGAATTTAAAAATTCAAGAAAGTCAATAATAGAATTTGCTGACCCTTCCCAAATTATAAATAAAGCATCCAAAAAACATTGATACAATTTTATGTTTTTCCAGTAATCAGAGTTGAATACATACTGCAATTCCCATTTTAAGAGCACCAGGTTGGCATATATGGGGACACACTCTGCCCCATAGCAACCCCCCTAATGTGTTTAAAAGTTTCTCCCTCAAAATATACAAAATTGTTTTCTAACACAATCCGCATAAGTTCAACCAGTACATCTATGTCAAAACCCAATAGTGACCTTTTTTCATTCAAAAGCGACCAAAACAAATCCAAACCCTCCTCTGTAGGGATGCAAGAAAACAAATCGACCACATCAATGGTCAAAAAATACACATCCCATTCATATGACTGGACAGTTAAGCCACGCAAAAAATCCCATGAATCCTTTAACAAATGCACATATTCCTCAGTGATGTGCTTAAGGGTACGGTCCAAAAAAGTGGCAATTGAATAGGTCTTTGATCCTTCACCTGAAACAATTGGCCTGTAGGGTGGGTCAATAGTACTTTTATGTACCTTGGGGATACCAAAAAAGGAAACTAATCTTGGTTTCCTAATTGTCAATGTAGCCCTAAGTTTTTCATCAAGTCTATTTTCAAGTACTAGTTCTTCTATGGCTAGGTCTATTTTCCTATATGTTAAATTCAACTACCACTTTTTTAAAGTTTACATTCAAATTTGACCAACAAGGAATTGACTATCTTGATGTAAGGTTGGACAAAATCAATGGGGGTTTAAAGTCTAGGATTTACAGAAATAATACCTTCAGTAACTCTCATCTCCCTTACAACAGTGATCACTTTTGGAAACAGAAGAGAAGCACTGTGAAGGGCCAGATGGTCAGAGCAGCCAGAATGACTTCACAAAGGGTTGATTTTCTATCTGAAATTGAATTTATTTCTGATCTATTTCGATTGAGGGGTTACCCGTTGAGTTTAATTAAGGAAGTTGTAGACAAAATAATAGAGGGTTGGAGTACAAAGTACCTACCCCTTTTGGGTAGCGCCTTAGAGAACACACCTGTGGATGTGATTGCAGATAAGCACACTTTTGGTAGGGCTCTGGTGTTACAGTACAGTAGTGCATCCAAGGAAATTAAGGATTTAATTGGGAGGAATTGGAAGATGTTGAAGTTTAACAAAGATATTGCACCCAAGGTGGGTGAGAGCCCTGGTTTTGTTTTTAAAACAGGAATTAACCTAAACAGGGTATTAGAAAGGAATAACCATTGGGGTACAGCTCAGAAGGAAGTGGGGACAAGAAAATGTGGAAGGTGCGGATACCGTAAATATATAACAGAAAATGTATGTGTTACTCTAGACAACTATGAAAAAAGTACTGTTTATTTTAAGAAAGGCAACTGTGCCACTAGAGGAATAGTATATTTGGCCCTTTGTAGAGACTGTTCTAGTTTCTATGTAGGGAAGTCAGAAAGGGTGCTCAACAAACGCATTTATGAGCATATTTACAGTATCAGGAAAGGGAATTTAAATAATGCACTGTATAGGCACCTACAAACCAAACCTAAGCATGTGGGTTTTGTATTTGGAATTTTGGAACAGGTTTATGTAGACCCTAGGGGGGTGACTGGGAAAATTGGTTATGTTGCAGAGAGACACACTGGCAACTAAAACTTAATGCATCCCAGCCCCCCGGGATTAAATGACCACATTTCAATTAAGCCCTAACTAGTTAAAAGAGTTGAGAGGTTATAAGAAGTCCTTTGGTAATTAAATAGATGTTATTGCTATTACGACATAGATCTGTGAAGATTGTTAATACTATATTATAGTGTAGGTTTGTATTTTCTGTGTTCTTTCATCTTTCCATACAATGATTTTGCTCACAATTTATGACAGTTTTTAGTATATGGTCACAATAAATATTTTATAGGAGATCAGAGGCATTTTACTGTGTATTTTACCTCTGATTTAAGATACAGTGTACATTTTGGAATCTAAGTGGTTCTAGAGAGATAACTATTGTGCATTTTACTTTAAATGATTTTGGCGCTTTTTATGAATGGGAGTATTTAAATGAGGGTGTTTGATGTGTTTTTTTTACACACTTGAAAAAGCCCTGCAATTGAGTCAGGGTGAAAGCGCTTGTGATATTTTATTAAAGTTCTTTTGTACTGCCATCCTTCTTTGTCGCCTGGACTGTTTCTTTTTGTTTTTTTTTTACCAGAAACAGCCATACAGGAATGGTCAAGAGCCTGAAATAAAGCTAAGCTCAATAAATCACTCCTGTCCATAGAAATTGTGACAGGAGAAGGCATATTTCTAAGTTTTTGTTTCGTTTTTGGCAGACATTTTTGAAGATACAGACCCACTTTTGCCAGGCAGAGTGGTGTTGTCTATCCTGTCTACCAGGACTGACAAGAGTGGCTCTCCCTTGCCTGACAAGGGCACTCCAACAGCCACATAGGTTATGCTTGATCTGCGGTGCATGGCAGCTTTAGGGATAAGACCAACAGTAGCCAGGCAAAAAGATGAATGGTCCAGGGAACTAGCTTTGGCCACAGTACCTACCCATCTGCAGCTGAGGCACTCTGCAAGACTGGTGTGGTGGCAAAGTCTGTACAGTAATCTTCTTATTTTTGTGTTTCAAGGAAGGAAGAACTAAGGAACTAGCAGGTTGTTCCATTGTTAAGCTGAGAAATGTGTCTAATTCCAAGGGAAGCCTGGCAGTAGTAGTTGGTAAAACAGATAATTAAAAAATTAAAGCCTGAACTACACTGACTTCCCACAGAAGGAATTTGATCAGAAAATTCAGCCAACCAACTATTCAAGAGCCCTTACCTTAAAGTACAACATAGGATCTAATGTTGTAAAGGACATCGTAAATAGGTATCACAGTATCATGACTAGTGATGACAGGCTGAAAATGTAGTAGGAACAAGACCAATGTTTATTTACAAAAGAGCCAGCCATATCAAAAATACTGTAGAAATGATGCACCCTTATTTTCAAGTAAAAAGTAAAAAATGTACAAAAAGATGTGGGAGTTGTAGTCAGTGCAAATACATTTTGGAATGTCAGTAAGTTCACCTTAGCAATAGTTTAAAATCTGTTGTTTTCGCACAAGATGGAAATTGTTTAACCAAAAGGATACTACAATTAGCTATTTGTTCTATCTTACCAACCTTTTATGTTGAAAAACTGAGAGGTAATTTAGAAAATGCATTTACGAGCACAACTACGACATTCTAAAATGTAATCAGAAAAATGCTCTATATAGGCATTCAATTGCATGTACAGGATTTAAGCACTTTTTGTTTATTATTTTGGAAAATCCAACATATAATCCCAGGGGTAGTCCATAGAATGGCTATATGAAACTAAGAAAAACTGTATGGCAAATAAGATTAGATTCCACACACTTCCATGGTATTAATGAAAGTACTTCCATTGTTCCAGTTTTAAAGCAAAGAGCCAACAAACTATGATTTTTTTCCTTGCAGGCCAAAACTGAATATAGGAATAATACTCTTAAAAAAGTATCTGACATGTACATATTTATCTATTTTTACACATTTACATACATTTTTTATTTATTTATTTACATTTGTTGACCGGGAGTGTCCGACTGGACGTAGGTCCATTTTCAGCAGTGGCCCGGGGAGAAAAGCTCCACAGTTAAAATAAACAGACAGTAGTTACATTGGATTACATAGCGATTAACAATTTAACATAGCAATTAATTACAAACATATTTACAGATGAAGAACATAGTACATCAGTAGACAACTAGAATCTTTATCTGCGAAGTATATAACAGACATTAACAAATGTTTCAATAAAAAGTTCCTGCTGTATAATAAGTACTAGGCTTATGAGCATATGAGTTTGCTATAATCAAGGTAGTTAGTGGGGTGGAAAGAAAGGTAGTGGTTGGATGGAGTGGGTGATATTAGAGTGGGAGTTGCAAGGGCATAGCCAGCATGTTTTTAGGTGCGCTTTTAGTAAAGTTTTGAAGTGGGTGCATGATGGTACGGAGGTAATTGTGGGTGGGAGGGAGTTCCATAATTTGGCTATGGCACAAGAGAATAGTGCTTCACCAGCAGAGTTATTGGCTTTAGTGATCTGCAAGTGATTTTTGTTGCTGGATCTTAGTGGTCTGGTGGTGCGATAGGGTTGGAGTAGATTCTGGAGGGATGGGACATTTAGTGGATGGTTTACTAGTTTGTGGACGAGTGATAGTTGATACCATTGAAGGAGGTGAGGTAGTTCAAGCCAGCCCAGTTCAGCAAGTGAGAGACAATGGTGACTACAGTAGGATGCCCCTGTGGCAAATTTTGCATAGTTTAATATAAATTTTAACAGCTTTTTACCACAAAAATAAAAAACGTGATTTATCTAAACCTGTTATGCTTTTGAATTTGTGAATTTTTTTATATTCTCATACCTTTTAAAAATACTGCTATATAACTTCAACCATTCATATAGGTTTTAAATGTATCTTATTCAAAGCAATGCTTTTATTTTGAGAAGTTGTTTTTTTTTTAATCTTTTGGTAGCCCTTTAATTCAAGAAGGTGTTCCACAATTGGTTTTTACTGGATTACTGATTATTCAATTAATGTATTCTATATAAGTGCACTTTGGATTATGCTTTTTTATTCTGATGAAGTCTGTTGTTTCTTACTGACGAAAAGCGACTTGCGAATTAAAAGCTTAATTCAACAATAAAATTATTCATGGTAGTTCCAAGCATTGTGTTGAGCAGCTTCCTTTCTGGAGTTTGTTTGTCCACTGTAAGGTGGAGTTTGTTTTTTATTCTCATTGTTGGATTTTGTGTGTTTCCACCTTTTGGATTGTGCCTGTTTTATTTTTAAAAATAGCTAATTACAAATAAGTAACTTTCCCCCAATGAAAAACACAGCAAATAAAAAAAAAAAAAAACACTTACCCCAGAAGTAAATTAAACCAACATTCCCCTAAGAAAAAGTAGTTTAATATAAATTTTAACAGCTTTTTACCACAAAAATAAAAAAAGTGATACCTCATTTGAAAGTAATTAAAATCACGTGACAGTCATTAAAAACACTTTCATCTAACTTTAAAGATATTATTTTACTGATAAAGTAAACTTCCTGTCATAAAAACTAAACTGGAAGTTTTTTATCGAAAGGGAGCTTATCTGTCAAAGAATGGAACAGTTTTATCCGACTGTTGACCCTCAAAAGTCCAAACAGGAGCACTCTCTTTAGCTGCAGGAAAGCTCTGAAAAGCTTGGCACCCTACCCTGAGTTACAGTCAACTCAGCTCAAGCTGACAAGCAGTTTGGATGTGTGAAAGGTGCCCTCAAGCTTTGGAATCTGGCCAGCTATTATATACTTGGCAGTTGGCAGGATATATCCCATATGTAGCCCAGGCTACTGCAGCAGTGATCCATATGAAGGACATCCATGGTAAATGCCTCTCAAAGCTTAGTGACCTTTTCATCAGTTGTTAGCCTCTGCAATTTCTGATTAATGTTATTTCTAATGTTTATTCAGTTCAGATCTCATGTGGTGGCTGACAGGACAGAATTGTTATGATACCAGGCATATTTAATTTAAAATTTCAGGTGAACTTTGCACATTATAAGGCATTTCTTTAAGGACCGGGCATGTTCCTTTTATGGAAAGGCATTTTGGTTCTGGAGACGTAGAATGTACACTTCACACAGATCAAGTTCAACAAAAAAAGTCTTAGGAAAACTGCTTATGTACAAGTAGTATGGTCCTGTGTGCACTCTTTGCTATAATTTAGTAATGGAAGTTTCCCTGACATGAAAACAGACTCTTGTAAGCATAGTTATATAGGAACAGTCTTAGGCAAGCAATTACTAGGACAGTAGGCTGCCTAGCCATATATGCCTTTAAGGAGACATGTAAAAGTTCATGCCTCCCTTTTTAAGCACTTACCTGCCAAACTGAGCAATGCTATACAGACAATCCAGGTGTATATTTGTGTCTGGAACTTAAATCATCAAGACAAGACTTAAAGGTAGTCAACGGAGTACTCTGTTTGACCTATTTGGTAAACTTATTCCACAAGCTGGAAATATATGGAGTTAGGAGCCTGTTTCTCCAGTGAGTCCTGTTTATTTGCTTGTGTAGATTTAGGTCTATAGTACAGGCATTTGTAAAGTAAATAGTTAGGCTTGGGTCGTTCATGACTCAAAAAGGAAAACACAGGTCACACCTTGGTGTAGCCTGTACAATAAATCATTTAAAGTTTCACATAGGACTAAGGAATATGTATGCAACAACCATGAATGGATGTGAGTACCCTGTAGATTTCTAAGGTTTTTGAATGTAGAGGAGTTTTGATAAACAGTGTGAAGTCATCTAGATCAAAAATGTCTAATCAGCTGTGTGATAAAATGTCTGCATGGCTCAATATGAAACATCTTGAAGGCAGAATGCAAAACTGGAGATAATGAAATCTGCTCTAGAATACAGGTCATATTAATATGGTTAATATTTCACTATAATGAGGTGTTAAGGGACAATCTGCAGAAAAATCTATCCATTCTATAAGCGTATTCAAAGTTATGAAGTTTGTCTTACCTGGAAGCTAAGTGGATCTTGCCCCCCTTTCCGTATATTAGCAGAGGTACAAGGTACCCTACCATTACTGAATTTTGTTTTCTGGGCAAAGAATCAGCTTGAAACAAGTATATTATGTCATAATGAGTATCTAAGCTATGTTAATGTTTCCTGGGGGTGTGCTTGAGAGTAGTCAAGCTTTGTGCATTACTTGGCTAAACTTAGCAAGCGACAGATAAGCCTTTAAAGTTTTAATGAACACTTTACCTAATTATTTATTGCTTTGTAAGCTCTGTGGAGCACACTATTAGGTGGAATCATAATGGACAGTAGGCAATTCAGGAAAATCTGTTCAAAAGCAGGCTATGTAATTAATTGGTTGAAATGAGTGTATGAAAATGTGCTTCTAAACCGCAGCATGTTTGACTGGGAATTAAGATACAAATTTTTGGTAACTGAGGGAGTACTGGAAAATACTATAACGGAATTGCTAGACATTATAAAGGAGATAAAATAGCTGCAGGTGAGGTCTTTAGAAAAGGGAGTAGAATACATACAAATAAATGGAATTTATGGAAATGACATATGCAGAATAATGTTCAGAAGCAGGATTGAGGTTAGGATATAGTAGGAATTGTAACATTTATGTAATGCTGGAGTGAATGATAATTGTTAAAAATGCATACTGCATGAAAATTTTTAGGAATGCTTTGGCAGAAGTGTCAGGATGGATTTCTTCAAATAGAATTGTTTCAAACTTTAGTTCTGTGTAAGTTATTTCTAATATTATACACAACTATTTTTGAGCATAAGAAGAGTATAACTGGGCTTTCTTTGTCAGGCTACAACGTGAACAAATGCATTATCAGACAAGAAAAGAAACCTAAGCAGAAACTTTACAAAGACATATGAATAAAATACTGTTATGCTATGATCTTCCCCTCTGAAAAGTATTGTGGGGAATAATGAACTTCACTGTTCTTGAGAGTGTGAGGAATATGTGAGAAAGATTCCAGAAGAGTGGTACACTCTGAGCTGTCATCTGGATAAGGCAGGAAAGTTTATTGGCTAATTTAACAGTCAGGTAAGAAATGTGAGAATAATCCAAATGAGCCATATAAGCTAAGAAACTGTGAAGTAATGATTCATGTACTTTATGTGTATAAAGCTATCCATTAATATGTTATAGATTAGATTTACGTTAGTGATTCTTAAGATGCTGCTATCCTGTTTGTAAATAAAGCCTGCTTTGTTACAATATGACTTTGACTCAAAGTACTGTTTATAATGTAGAACTACCTGTTATTGCTGGTTATTATGGACTGCAAAAACCTACTGGGGTGTTTTCTTGCCACTGAAGTGTGGCAGTACTGAACTTTGTGGTAAAACAGCATGCATTCACTCTAGGTTTATTCTGTCATTCATTCCTTATAACTTCTTAATCTCCCTTCTTCAATTACTTCCTTAACTAATGTTTTGATATTATGTCTAATGTTTTATAATTATTTAAACTGCAGATGTTTTTGTTTTATTTTTGAAGATAGTACAATTATTGTTCTTAAACTATTTTGTAATAATTTGGAGCTTTTCTCCCCAGGCCTCTGCTAAAAATGGGCTTCTACCAGTCAGACTTTCCTGTAATCAGATGTCAGTAATAATATAGGGTGGCCACGGTGGTGCAGCAGTTAGCATTGCTGCCTCACAGCAAGAGGTTCTCCGGTTCGATTCTCGGCTGGGGTGCCTTCTGTGCGGAGTCTGCATGTTCTTCCTGTGGTCACGTGGGTTTCCTCCAGGTGCTCCGGTTTCCTCCCACATCCCAAAGACATGCAGTAGGTGAATTGGACACCCTAAATTGGCCGTAGATGTGAGTGTGTGCATGTGTGTGCCTTCTGTGGAAGGTTGGGTGCCGGGCTGGCAACTCGACACCGTAAAACTCCACTGCCAATCATGAGCGGACAGATGATCCGCTGTGGTGACCCCTAACCAGGAAAAAGCCAAAAGAAGATGTCAGTAATAATATAAAATAAAATAAGATTTACAATGACAAGCCTTTGTCTTCAACTTTAAAAGAATATGGAAGACAATATCATCTGGCTGCAGATCCACAAGACAACACAACCAGATGAGGTGGGAGAATTGTAGCAACCTGGGAAAGATTAAAAGTCAGATCTGCACAAAGGCATTCATATCAATAATTCTGGAATAGGTCCCCTAAGGATGAACCTGTAAGTCCACAGGAGGGTAACTTGGAGCAGGTGAACTTTGCTTAAGATAGCAAATTTTTCATAGGGACAAGAGACTTGATAACAGGTACCCATTCAGTGTTCATCATTCTTTTGGAAAACAGACTTTTTTTTTTACATCAGACTTACATACTTGTAATGGATCTGATATGAGGCAACTTGGAATCTGAGACACTCCAGTTTTATTTTTCTTCCATGTGCTTTATTTTTCTTTAATGCAAAAGAAAGTAAGGGGGGATAACCAGTAATACTGTGCAATTTTACTGTTATGTGATTGTTTTTATACGTGAGGTATTCAAGGATGATTTCAGATACTATTACACAATAATAGTGTCGTTTTTAGTAAAAGGTAATATTTTCACAACTGAGAATATATAAGATTCTAGATTCAAAAGCACAGGAAAAATGACAATTGTTTTATTCTTTATGCATTTTTGCATACCATCTTGAAGTTAAATGATGTATTTCAATGTTAAGCTTAACATTTTCTGCATTATTTCCTTAAAAGAACACTTGTAGGGTATTTCTGTGTATATAAGTATCAACCTATGTATAGACATGAGACAAGTTGTCACAGATACATACATACACAGGTGAAATCCCCCAACATACGACACACTCAAAGTCACAGAACTACTGGATGTTTGAAAGATGATTAGTTTTTGTACAGTGACAATCTGAAGTTCACAACTTGATATGTACTTGATTTAAACAATGCAATTTTTATACAGCACTTTATAATGTAAGTGACTTCATGAAAGAATTTCATCTGTGTATCATACCTCTCAACTGTCCAGATTTTCGGCTCATATTTTTGGTCTGTTCCTCATAAAATGTGTGGTTTTCTGGCAAATCACTGGGATGATCTGAGGACTGAAGTCACTAAATGATGACATACGTTTGAGTTTCAGACTTCAAATCCTTCATAAAATATATGTTAAAACAAACCCTGTTACTCTGACAACTTTCTAAGTTTATAAGTGCACTATTTAAACCAAGTCCATATTTTTGGATCTTTGAACCCAACCCCATTTTGTCAGGCTTTGACCAGATTTCTTGCCCTAACGGGTTGAGAGGTATGCTGGGCTTTAATGCAATGACCTGCACAAGTTTGTTTTTATGGGGTTTGAGCACAAGATTTAGTTGTAAGGTTGTATGATTACAGCATTATTAGGGTTAATTATAGGGTGTAGCAAAGATTCAAACATGTTATGTTGACAGACATCATAAAAGGATATTACAGGTTTTGAAAGATACATTTGCAGCACTGTAAAAAAAATAAGTATTTGAATATTAAGTAGTAAATCAAAATGTTTTCCTACCATGGGAAGTGCAACGAGAAGAAGAAAATGTGTCTTTGTATTATCCAAAAGACCCCTGGATATATACAAACTGAACATTATTTTGGTATCTTTTTATTGCATATCAACTGAAGACAAAACTGAGAGTATTCTGATTTTTGTAAGATATGACTTTTGCATACTGCATTTACTGACTCAACAAAGTAAATGCTTCATTTGTGGGTTACATGTTTGTACACTGAGATTTTAGTCGGACATTTTAATTGGAACATGAATTGGGCATTTATATAAAGCTGCATAAAAGGCTTATTGCAGTTATTGGTAGGCTTAAGCACCAACAGACATTAATTAGAAGTTATGTCCTTACCATAACGTTCCATGTGGAGTGTTCATCTCGCCTTTGTTCTTACACCTGGGTTCGGAGCCGATCCTCGGCTCCGTGTCGGCCGCTTGCAAGCTCTGCATCGAGAAGAAGCTCGAGACCAACCTAACTCCCACAATCCCCCTCTGCCTTTACCTCAGATGTAGTTTGCAAGCAAACCAGAAGTCAGAGAGAGAGAGGCACATTCATGCCAGAAACAAGATACTGCAAGATACACCTATACATATATATATATATATATATATATATATATACATATATACACAACTGCGAAATGCAGAAGCAGGAGAAATCAAACCAGACACCAAACTGGACGTTCTTCCTGAGGGTGGGGGGGGGGTGGGAATGTAAGAACAAAGGCGAGATGAACACTCCACATGGAACGTTATGGTAAGGACATAACTTCGAAATGTGAGAGTGTTCAATCTCGCCGTTTGTTCTTACACCTGGGTAGCGTCCCTAGCTCCATGTTCCTGAGGAACTCATGGGAGAACGTTCTTGAGCACAGTGGAACCAAAGGTTGCCCTGTCCCTAGAAACCCTGTCTACCTTGTAATGAGAAATGAATGTATGTGGTTTAGACCAAGAGGCAGCTGCACATATAGTGTCTAATGGTAAGCGAGCTGCATGAGCCAGGGATGTAGAAACTGATCTTGTAGAGTGCCCCTTGGGTTTGACAGGTAAAGTTTGTTCCGAAGTAGCGTAAACAAATATAATGCAATCAGTTAGCCATTTGGAAAGGGTTCGTTTAGTAACTGCTACACCTTTCATGCTGTCTGCAAAGGCTACAAAAAGTTGATCTGTTTTCCTGTGATCCTTTGTTCTATCCAGGTAAAATCTAAGTTGTCTATGAACATCCAACTTGTGTAACATATACTCCAACTTATTGGAGTGGTTTTTGAAAAAGGTAGGGAGTTCAATGGATTGATTAATGTTATTAACGGAGCAAACTTTGGGGAGAAAGGACGGATTAGTGCGAAGAGATACTCTGTCAGAGTGAAAAATCAAATAAGGGTGTTTAATAGAAAGAGCCTGAAGCTCTGACACCCGCCTAGCTGATGTAATAGCCACCAAAAAGAGGGTCTTCCATGACAAATATTTCAATGGACAAGAGGAGGCTGGTTCAAACGGAGGTAGCATTAATTTAGATAATAAAAGGTTCAGATTCCAAGGTGATGTAGGAGTTCTAACTGGTGGTCTAATATGGAAAGATCCTTTCAGAAAGGCCTTACAAAGTCTGTGAGCCATAATAGGAGCCCCACATTCTTCCATATGAAAGTTGGAAATGGCAGCCAATTGCACTCTTAAAGTGGCAGGAGAAGCTCCTTGGTGGAATAACTCGGTTAAAAATTCCAAGATCTTATTTAAGGGAGCTATAACAGGGTCCAATTGCTGTGTATTTGCCCAGTAAACAAAACACTTCCATTTACTAGTGTAAGTCTTTGTAGTGGAAGCTTTATGAGAAGCCACTAGTATATTCTGAACTGCAGGTGAAAGAAGATCAGACCTGGCTAAATAGGGAAGCGGAGCAGCCAAGCTGCTAGTTGGAGTGACAGTAGCGAGGGGTGGGGAGCCCCTGACGAGTGGGTCAGTAGATCCGGCTCCGGGTCCAGGATCCAGGGTTCCCGAATGCGGTGTGCCAGAAGAAAGGGAAACCAGATTTGACGAGGCCAGAATGGGACAATGAGGATAATCGTCCTTTGCAGGTTGTTGGCTTTCTGCAGAAACTTTGCAATCAGGGGAAAAGGAGGAAAAGCGTACAGGAGACCCGGGGGCCAATCCAGAGCGTCCCTGGGGACTTCCCCTGGCGGGGGTAATAGGGCAAAATAGCTTCTGCATTTGGCGTTCATTGGAGACGCAAAAAGATCGCAGGAAGGCTGGCCCCATTTGCAAAAAATCTCCTTCGCAACTGACTGTTTGAGGGACCACTCGTGAGGCAACAGGATTGCTCTGCTCAACCTGTCGGCTATGACGTTGGATGACCCCGGGATGTGCGTTGCAATCAGAAAGCGACCCGTGGACTCCGCCCATTGCCAGATTCTCATGGCCTCTCTGCATAGCTGATAAGACTTGGTTCCCCTTGTTTGTTTATGTACCAGACTACGGACATGTTGTCCGTCTGAACTGCAATAGTCCCTAGAGGAAGAAGGGAAGCAAAGTGTTGCAACGCTAGAAACACTGCCCTCAACTCTAGAACATTGATGTGCAGATTGTACTCTAAATTGGTCCATTCGCCTTGGACTGTCTGTCCCTGAAAGTTGCCCCCCCACCCTATCAGGAAAGCGTCCGTGGTCACCGTAGCTGTCGGCGTGGGTAGCACAAATGGTCTTCCGCTGGAAAGGCTGCAAGTCCGGAGCCACCAAGCTAGGTGCGATTTGCATGTGTTTGTGATCAGAATTTCGTGTGTTAGAGGTAGCTGTTGGAACGACCATTGTGCAAACAGTAGCCATTGTAGAACTCTCATGTGCAGTCTTCCCAATGGTATCGCAATGAGAGAAGCTGCCATGAGACCCAAAACCTTCAGAACCAGATTTGCTGGGGATTTTCTGGATGACAGAAGAAGAGATATGTGACTTTGTAGTGAGGCTATCCTTTCTGGAGGAAGACTTAGAATTAAACGATGCGTATCCAATTCTGCTCCTATGAATGAGATATGCTGTGATGGCTGTAGTAAAGATTTTTCGAAATTTACGGAAATTCCGAGATGAACACAAAGCTGCAGTGTGTAATCCCTGGCCTGAATCAGTTGACGCTGGGTGGTGGCAGAAAGGAGCCAGTCGTCCAGATACGGAAACACCCGGAATCCCAGGCGTCTCAAGTGAGACGCTACCACTGCCATGCATTTGGTGAAAACCCTGAGGGCTGAGGTCAGACCAAAGGGCAGGGCTCGAAACTGAAAGTGGCTGGCTCCCATCCGGAAGCGCAAGTGATCCCTGGACGCCCTGGCCATTTTGATATGGTAGTATGCGTCCTTCAGATCTATTGAGCACATCCAGTCGTCCTTCTGTAAAAATGGAAGGATCGATTGAAGCGTGACCATCGAACTTTTCTTTCTTGAAGGTATTGAGGTTGCTTAGGTCCAGAATCGGCCTCCAGTCCCCTGTCTTCTTTGGAACTAAAAAGAACCTTGAGTAAGTTCCGAATCCTCTTTGGTCCGCTGGGACTGGTTGGATTACTCTTTTTTCTAGCAGCTTTGAAATTTCTATAGCTGCAGGGTCTCGCAGATGGGGTGGCACATCTGGGAGTGTTTGCTTCGGAATTGGGGGCAATAGGAAGGGTATTCTGTAGCCTCTGGTAACAACGCTTTTTACCCAATTGTCTGATGTAAGATTTTTCCAGGCCTGAGGGTATAAAGCTAAGTGACCCCCGACTGCCTCCAGAGCAGGACAGTCGGGCCTCCTCTCAGGAGTGCTGGAAAGGTTTCCCAGGGGGTGTATCCCTGTCACCTTGGTTTTGGACCCCTCTGCCGCCAGGGCGGCGTCTTCCACCTCTGCCCCCTCCTCTGCCTCTAGAGGCCGCATCACCCTGTGTGCCTGGGAAAGATCCTTGGGGTTTTCGAAACCACATTTTTCCACCACGTTGCCCTTTGGGGTATGGTCTGGATGGGGTGGAAAAACGGACTCCGACAGCAGACAGAGTCTTTCCCTCTTGCTCACACCGGGTAAGGGTCTCCTTTACTTTGGGGCCAAAGAGTGGCACCATCAAATGGGGCGTTAAAGGAAGATTTGAAGGCTTCATAAATGAACATAAGCGCATCCAGGATTGTCTACGAAGAGCAATCGCTGAAGCTGCTGCCCTACTCGATCCTTGACTGCGTATGAGATCAGCCTCATGGACGAGTTTGCAATAGATGTAAGGGTATTGAGATGTGCTGTAACCTTCTCTGAAACAGCAGCATCTGTAGTACCCTGGAGGGTATCTCCCAACTCTTTGATTAGATCCCTCTGTAGCCGTGTGAAGTGGGTCAAATAGTTCAGGGATCGCATAGAAAAAGCCGCTGAACTAAAAATGCGCTTCCCATACCTGTCCATAGTCCTAGAATCTCTGTTAGGCGGATGAACAGATGAGGAAGATTCAGACATCTCCTTTTTCATGGCCGCTGCCACCACCATAGCGTCCACTGGCACTCCCTTTGTCAGATAAGCCTTATCCTGAGGGGCAGTAATATATTTGTTAGGCTTTCTAGGGACTGGCTCCACCGTGTCAGGAGTCTCCCATGCCCTTCGAGCAATCAGCTCCATCAACTCATCGAAGGGCGGAGTGACCCAGGAGGAGGAAGGGCGAGCACCGAATGCCTTCAGCAAGACTGACTCATCCTCAGAAGGGGGGAGGGCTTGCCAATCGCCTCTCTGCTTTAGGATCTCCAGGATGTCAGAAAAGGAGACATCCTCTGAGGGTGATTTTGGGGACCCTTCTGACTCATCCAAGTCAGTGACCGATGTCAATGATTCTTGTGGAGAATCTAAGTGTCTCCTCTTACACAATCTTTTCCTCGGAACTTCCTCGGGGGGGCATCCGAAGAAGCCTCCGAGGAAGAGGGGGCACCCTCCATGGGGTGGCTGAGACACAGGTGCTCGACGCTTAGATGTAGCCGTGGGTGCAGAGGAGGATAACGGTCCTTTATGGGAAGGAGAAGCCGTTTCTGCTGATGTGGTTGTCTGGGTAGACAACACCTTCCTCATGAGGTCGAAGGCCCCCGGGTCCCGAGTCGAGGTATCTCCCAGTTCCGAGGAAATCGGAAGAATCCCCGAGACAGGCATCGACCCTGAGGACGGAGCCGAGTCGATCCGAGCCGAGGCCCCGAGAGGGAGAGTCGGAACCGAAACATCGGTCCGACTCTCAGTCCCGGACCCAAGGATGGATCTTCGGCTCCGAGACTCCGGTACCGGATCCGACGGAGTCGAGGTGAACGGAGCCGACCGAGAGAAAGACGGTTCTGGCACCGAGGGCTCCACAATCACCAGATCAGCCTCTCCCGGCTCCGAAGACTGGATAGGCATCGGAGGAGGAACAGGTGGAGATAAGGGAAGGTCTTCGAGTCTCGACACCAACTGGGAAGAGACAGAGATGAGTTTGGATAAGGCCGTGTTCTCCATTAATTAATGCACCACGCGGTCTACATCGGTGTCGGAGAGGGGCCTGGAAGAACGCGTCGAAGGAATCGAAGATGGAGCCAACCTCAACAGTGCCGGGGGAGGGAGCTCCGTCACCGGTTCCAAGACTCGCAGCTCGGAAACTGACAACAGTTCAAGACTCGGCCCCGAAGTCTGTGGAACCGGTGATCGAACTTTGACTGAAGAGCTCGGAGCCGATGACCTGGGCTCCGACGTCTTCGATTCCTTTGAGGATTTGGATGTCTGGTCTGAAGCATCCAGAGCCTCTTGAAAGGCAGGCTTCAAAAGCCCCCTGTCCATAAGTTTCCTGCGCCTATCTGTCATGACCCTCCCACTGAAAGAATGACATATTGAGCAGTTTTCTTGCAGATGGAGAGGGCCAAGACAGTAGACACAGGAACTATGATTATCAGTCACAGACATCTTCTGTCCACATTGGCAGCGTTTAAAACCAGATTTAGCTTTCTCAGACATGTCAAAATAGGTACAGTAACTAGAGAAATAGCCAGTAATATGTCCAGTCCAGTAAAATTGTCTAATCCAGAAATAATTTTGTCAAATCCAGTAATTTAGTCCAATCCAGTAGTCAATCCAAGTTAAATGGGTGGAGTAGGCCCCGAGGGAAAACTCTAATAAAGTATATAAAATTTATATACGGAACCGAGAACCCTCGATACACTAGTCACACACACACACACAGTCACTTAGGAACAACTTTTAGAAAAAGTATAGAAGAAATATAAGAAAATAATTAATCTTAGCTTGAGTTGGCCCGAGCTCATCAAATCTGATGCGAACGTAGCAGCGGCAAACTAGATCTGAGGTAAAGGCAGAGGGGGATTGTGGGAGTTAGGTTGGTCTCGAGCTTCTTCTCGATGCAGAGCTTGCAAGCGGCCGACACGGAGCCGAGGATCGGCTCTGAACCCAGGTGTAAGAACAAATGGCGAGATTGAACACTCTCACATCAGTGACTATGAATAATTATGCCCTGTGTAACACAGGGACAGGCTAGACATTAAAACAGTAGTTTTGTAAAGAGGGAAGTAAATATGCAGGTGGGAATTCCCAAGTTCAAAAGATTTTTTTACAGAAACTATTTTATATAAATCCACATTTTGTACTATTGCTGTGAGATTGGATATCCTAGGTAAACTGTGAGCAGCAGTATATTTAATTAATTAGGATTATAGGAAGGACAAGTTTGTTTATGTATGTACATGTGTATGGCAACAGGCACCAACTATTTTTCAATATGCTTTTATTAGATAGATGGGTAGAGACAAAGGTATGTATATTGCCAAAACCATGTGGAAGGTAGTTATGTGCAAAGCACAGGAAAAGCTTCTCTGACATCTAAGTGAAACAAAAGACATAATGAAGGTTAGTCTGACACAGCATAGACTGAAGGCTAGGAAGCTGACACAATTAGTTTTAGCCAAAGTTGAGTTTTGTATTAGACAAATCAGCAGTGACTGAAATATAGCATCATAATAATAAGACGCTTCTGTTTTTTTTATTATTATTCATTAGCGAGAGTTAAATTCTAAAAAGATAAACCAGGGTAGACTGTTATATGGTTGAGAGATTAAAGACTACATATTTTTTATTTTTTATGTTTACAGTAAAGACCAAGTAAAATATTTGGATTATATTAATCCAAAGATTCAAGGTTCAGTTCTTGGCTAACTGACAACTGTTTTTCTGATACATAAAGAACTGAATATTTGGTCGTGTATAGTGAATTCATACAGAAGTGTCTTATTTCAAGGCTGATGTATTAAAAAAGTACAAATAATGTTTTATGGTTATTTAACAGTTTAAAGGGAAAAATAACATGAATTTTAAAAGGAATTTTAATATTAATGATTTCATGGGTATGTATTTAACCTTCATTCTTGTACAGGGTAGTAATCAAGTCCTGGTAGTGGTTTCAAACTGCTTTCTTATTAGGGTCTTTGTGTCTCATTTGTTTAAATGGGAAATATATATATATATCAACTCCAACAGCAAAAAAAAAAAAAAAAAAAAAAACTCGGAAAAGAGGGAGAAAGTGGGGACAAAACAACACTCACTTTCTCATTCTTCTACAAATCTAGCCACCATGACTGGATGTTGGGAATTATTCAGGTGTGACATTCTGAGAAATGATCACCTGGCCATCAGCAAACAGTAGACCTCCCTGTAATATTTAAATGTGGAATTATTATTTTATTTTTATTTAGTTTTTTTCCCTTTGAACAAACCGATTTTGTCCATTTGGATGAGAATATTTTTGGGAGATGGTGGTAGAGGGTCCTGGCTTAGGATGAGAATGCTCAAACAGTAACAATAGCATCACACAGGAAGCCCAAACAGAGGATAATTTTGCAAGATGCTGAGATATAAATAATGGGGCTGTAGAAAATAATGACAGTTCATCTTTTTAGCATATTTAAGCAGAAGCAAGTCTCAAACTCAGGTTCATGTTTAGAGAGTTTTTCAGTCTATCCTGGTTTTTAATTGTAGCTAGTTTGGAGTAGGGATATATAAATATTCACACTGACAGAGAGAGATGAAATAGTTCTGGTATGATGATAAGGTCTGAGTTGAGGATGACATGTAACAGCATGCTCAAGCAATAAAGGCAGATAAGAGGAAAAGCTATATGATGGGTGTGAAATTGGTCTGATAGCATTACTTAAGACTTGAATTCCACTGTGCATTTGAGAACACACAAGAACACATCTGATGTACTAGTTTTATTTATTTATTTATTTGCAGTAGAAATTTGCTTATTTTACACATTGATTTGACAAAAGGAGGTTTGCAAATATCTTTTCACAGGTGCTTCTCTCTTTTGCCAGGGTGTCTCTGTTTGGGTCTTATATGCACACATCATGAGACTTTTGCTGGTTTATTTCAAATTTATTTGGTACCTGCCCCCCAAGATAAACATACATCAGGCTTTTTGATAAGCTGGGTGTTTCAGAAATTAGCAATATTCTCCAGTTATGTGTAATGACAAGTTAAACTAAGGGTGAAACACATCTATAAATCTGAATCTTGACTTGGTCTCATAGTATTAATAAAGACATGTATCCCACTATCCATTTAAGAGCTGATGTGCTGTTACATTTATTTTTCAAGGGAAAATGTTGCATGAAACCTTTCTACAGATATTTGTGTATATTACCAGTACCTTTCTGGTTGGGTCTTACATGTATGTGGATTTGGGAGTTGTACTCTTTTGCTTCAATCATATTTGGTGCTTACACTTAAGGTAAACATTTGTTAGGTTTTGATAAGCTGAGTATTTTAAAGCATGGCTACATCCTACAGTTTTGGTCTATAGATGTGCCTGTAGATGGCAAAACATATAGGAGCAAAACTGGGGCAAGCAAATCCAGGGACTGTAAGTGCCTAGCATATACAGCTTTAAGTAGACAGACATTTTTTATAAGTACTTAATAGTGCTCAAAATGAAGCAGGGATGTGCATGAAGACCCTGGTGTAAAGACTAGTCTCATTCATAGGTCTGCACGGTATTGCTCATTCAGGAGCCACTGTGCTTAAACCTAGTTATTTCTTTAGGAGAAATCTGTACATCTCCCATGATTCTTTGGCAAAAGGAAGTTTCTCAATGGCTTTGTGAACATGCTTTGGGCAAAGTGATATCGCTATTTGCCATCATCAGTGTCTCTGTGATCCAGTAACTATTCAGATTACTTGAATTTCTACAACTACTGTATACAACTGCTCATTGTAAAATATTTCTGCAACTCCCTGCTATTAGATATAAACAGTCTTCTGACAACTGTGTCTGTTATAAGACAGTTGTCAAAATGCTCTCTTTCTTCCTTAAAATACCAAAGATCTCCAGACTGTATTGTTGCTATTACATTAAGTAGTTTTGCAGTGCATCTCATTGTATTTTTCTGTCTCTCCTGTCACCCCATAATATCCTTCATTAATAATCTAGCACTCACCAATGATTTATATTGTCAGCTCATATGAAATCTGTTTTAGCCAGTAAGAGTCTTTCATAAAATGTTGGAAGAATTTTTAATTTTCCTGATGAGATCTGTCCAGAATTTTTATTTTTAAGAAGATAGAAGTCCCCTTAGTCCAATTGTCCATATCAGCTCATGAGATAACTGAATTTATGTAAACAGCCAAATCTCATTTTATAATGCATATTTCTTTTTTTCCCCGGCAGACATATCAGGGGGCAGAAAGTAATTCAGATGCCTGTGTGTATCACCCAGGAGTTCCTGTTTTCCATGAAGGGTAAGGTATAATATATGCTAATTCACTGCAGCATTTTAGTACCACAATTTTATATTTTATATGTTAAACCAAGTTGTAATATAATGAATGTCTTTATGTGTTGTAAAAACAGATGAATAACCCATATGTTACACTGTGAAAGCAAAGAAAAACAAGCATTTGCCAGTGCTGACCTTTTTACATACACTACTGGTGCTGCGGTAGCGTTGTTGCCTCACATTAAGATGCTGACCGGTTCGACTCTCAGCTAGAGCGTCATCTGTGTGGAGACATGCGTGAATGGGCATACCTTCGTTGAAGGTTGTCCGTTAGGGCTGGCAACTCAGCATGTAAAAATCAACTGCCAATCATTAGTGGACCGGAGTTCCGCTGTGGCGACCCCTAACTGGGAAAAGCCAAAAGACACAACAACAACTGCTAATATACAGCAGTAAAAGATAACAATATGAAATTAGCAAAAGGATGAAGTATCAGGCAGTGAAAAAAGGGAATAAAAACTATAAGTCTTCTTTGCATTCCAGATTGTGTGTTTGCGTGTATGTATTTTTACACGGGTCTACTTCAGTAGACCGAACTCTCACTTACCCAACTTTCATAATGCCGAGATGAAAAAGCCGACAACCCCATAACACCAACATCCTGGAAGTTCTGGACACTGACTTTCCACTCGAGGTAAGTAACCGCTTGGCCACCATGTTGAACTATGCCCCTTACCCCCTGCAGTAATGCGATCTCAGAATTGGTATATTTAGTTAGGGGTATGGGGGGTGAAGCCCCCCCACATGGGTGAGATCACTTTGCTTCGGTTTTAATTTATTTTTCAGGTTGGCCAAGTGGTTACTTACCTGGAGTAGAAAGTCAGTGAATTAAAAAAAAAATCAAAGGCAACCCTGCCCCATGGCTATCCTTAGCAACTAAGCAACTCAAGAAACAAAGAGACCAAGCCTGGAAGGACTGGACAAAAAATAAAACAGCTCCTACTTTACTAATATATAGACAACTAAAAAAAACTAACAAAACAACTTATCACCAAAGATTAAAAAAAAACAATTACTCAACCAATCAAAACACTCACATTAATAATCCAAAATTATCCTGAGCCCCAATCAATAAACTGTTAAATCCAGGACAAGCTAGATAGTCAAAACCACCAAACATATAGAAACAAAATGATACTGTAGCTAACCAATTCAATAACCACTTTAAACAAACAGTTCTGTCATTAACCAACCAGGTGACTAATCAAGCACCTGATGTCTCTGATGAATTAAATAACCTCTTTCAATATTTCTCCAATAAGTTTCCACAGATACCATCAAATAACCCTCAAAAAATTAAAGTCTACTATAACTGTCCCTGACAATCTACTTAGTGTCTATTTTAAAACAGCAGCTGAAGGTTACTACATACTCGGTCTGCAGGTTGATAAACTGATCCATATCTGAAAATAAAGTCACCTTGCTAAGGAAAATAAAATAATCATCATTCCACTGCACAAGGGAATCTATGTTAGAATGTCATCTATACAAATAGTTGACATTGATAACATAGGCAGACAATACAAAATATCCAGAATATCGAAACCTGTCATAAAAAGCATAAAACATATTTTTGCAAGTGGGGGGCAAGCCCCTTATACACCCCCCACCCTTGTTAATTGTTTATACCAACTCCAAGACTGTACTACATGGGTAGAAAGGCCAAACCCCCACTCCCTGGTACACAATCTACTGGCATTTGTTGACCTTCTGAACATTCAATGTTCTGTAAAGAATATAAAAATGTTTAATAAAACTTTAGTGCCTCAGCTATCAAGCCTTCAAGAAGTAAAATATAAAAAAAAAATCAGCAAATATATACAAATCACATGATAAATAAAACAATTAGCTACATCAAGTACTTCCAGTTACATTCAGAATTTAAGCCTAAAGGCGTTAAAGTGCCACACATAAATTCCCTATATAATAATTTATTTTTAAGTAAAGCATTTTCCCCATACCTAACTACCACCTGTTCAAGGACAGTACCCCACAGACCAGAAAAATCACCCTGATGACATAATTTAAAATGTAGGACAATGGGACTATCAGAACATTGATTTTTTTTTCATGTCCCTAAAATGCTTCTGCAATCTAAGTTTAAAAGCTCTGTTACTTTCACCTAAATAAGAAAAAGGTTGCAAGGGCATTTGAGGGTATACATAATGCCCTCAGTGTTACATGTAAACATATTCACAGGCTTAAATTTAACATCATTAATTTTAGAAAAAGAACCCACAATCAACTTATAAATAGAACATTCTCCACATGGAAAAGTGCCAACTAAAGATGGATGTCTACAAATGTATGTAGCAGGAGATACAAAGCTAATATGTATCAACATATCCCCCAAACTCCTACCCCTTTTGTAAGAAAGAAGAAGAAACTTTTACAATATTGAAGAAAGTTGACTATTCCTTAACAGGAAATCCCAGTAACATCTAAGAAGAACTATTCATTCCTTACTAAACATATTAAATGTAGTAATGAAATATATTTTCTTTTTGGCTACTTCATCATCAGCAACCTGAGGAGCTTGTTTTTAGTAACTAGTGTATAAGAGTGTTTAAAAAGTGTGCCTCCACTATCCTGCTCTCATAACTCTACAAAAAGATACCTTAACCAAACCCTTTGAATATCCTCTAGGTATAAACCTTTGAGATGTCCCCTTCACTTCATTAAAAAAAAATTAGTTCCTGGTTATATAAACCTCTGTAAACATAAAAACTCCTCATAAGGTAAGGAGGAGATTAAATGGGAGGGATGGCAACTATCTCCATGTAGGTACTGTCCACATTCACAAATGTCCTATGTATAGTGGTTCTTATTTTCTCATTATTACAACTATGCAACTTAACATCCAAAAAATAATAATAAAATTTAAACCTATTTTTCTGTAAATTATCAACAAAATCAGTAGCTTTACTTATATCCATCCCAACAAAAATCAAACCATCAATACACCTAAAATAATAAATCACATTCTTTCTCACAAATTCATTATTGTATGTATATGTATATATATATATATATATATATATATATATATATATATATATTTTTTTTTTTTTTCATTTCAAATAATGCCATCATTAAATTAGCATACACTATCAAATCTGCTGGGCATGGTCTGTACTCATACAATGATGCTAAGGTCTGGTACTCCTTATCTATGTCCATCAGGTCAATACCCTCTCTCCAGTCCTTTAAAACCATTCTGAAAGACTTCCTTACCAAAATCTTGCTCTGCTCTTGCTCAACCCCAGGATAAATTATATCCCTAAATATGAACAAGTACCTTTTTGTACATTATACCTTCTTACTCCCATTTCTTTACTCACTTCCTAACTTAATTTAATTTTTTTCTTCTCTGACTTTCAATCTAAATATGCCATAACTCTTTTTTTCTCTTACTTTATATTATAATTCTTGTTCATAGTATACTAATTTCTCTAAACTGCCTAAAATGTCTATAAATAATAAATTATTGTCATATAAGTTATTTATTTTCTAACAATGTTGTCACATTATGTCTAATTTGATATAATTATTTAAACAGTAAATGTTTTTGTATTATTTTTGAAGCTTATAAAATTATTCTTTTTTAAATATTTGTCTAATACTTTGGAGCTTTTCTCCATGGGTCTCCACTGAAAATGGGCACCTACCTAGTGAGACTTTCCAAGTAATCAAATGTCAAAAAAATGAGGGATTGGTCTTTTGGTGGTATAAGCCTTCCAGATTAGAATTATCAGTAATTAAGACTTTCCTATTTTTATTAAATGAGAATTATTCAGCGAAATGGAAGAAATTTCAAGAAGTCCTTTGTTTTGACACTAATGAAAGAACCAATTCCAATAAACTATTAATTCTAAATAACCCATTTATATGGATATTGAAAAAATGTTTTTCTCTAAATACACTTCCCAGTAATATACCTTACTATATGAAATTTTTGTTAAAAGATTTTCGAAATTATATATACAAAAATATGATGCACAAATATTGGATATTCATTTTATTTCCTATCACATACACAAAAGACATTATTGTCTCTTCCAATTTGTCTAATATTTTCCCATTCTTCTTCTTCTTCTTTCAGCTTTTCCCGGTTATGGGTCACCACAGCGGATCACCTGTCTGCTCATTATTGGCAGTAGAGTTTTAAGGTATCGAGTTGCCAGCCCGGTGCCCGACCTTCCACAGAAGGCACACACACGCACACACAAACACCTAGGGCCAATTTAGAGTGTCCAATCCCCCTACAGCATGTCTTTGGGATGGGGAGGAAACCAGAGCACCCGGAGGAAACCCACATGACCACAGGGAGGACATGCAGACTCCTCACAGAAGGCCGCACAGAAGGCACCCCAGCTGAGGATCGAACCAGAGAACTAATATTTTCCCATTAAAGGAAAAAACTCAATTTTTGGTTCCAATTCTTACAAGATGATAATTTAATTACGTTAGAACATCTAATTATAAATTTTGACTTAAACAGTTTTGACTGGTTACAACTTCAATCTCTTAGAAATGTTATGTCTAACAAAATTAATTAATTTCCACAAAATTCAAGATCACGAATTCCTAAATTAATAAAAATGTTCACCTCTTTTATACAATAAAACAATTATTAAATGTAAACTATCAATCATATATCAAATAATTAATATAGAAACAAAAACTATTCCTGATAGTTACTGGACTTACTTTGTCACAACCAATAGTATGATTCTCACTGAATTAGATAAAAAAATAATTTTAGAATCATCCAAACTAACTACGTCATTGTTAAGGTGGAGAATATATGCATGGAAATTTATGAACAGACCTTTTTTCACACCTCATAAATTAGAATTGATTACCAAAGATAGGGTATTGTGCTGGAGATGTAAATCAGACTCTAAACCTGACTGGTCATACATGTTGTATGACTGAGTAGTCTTAAAGAAATTTTGGGAAAAAATCAATAATCTTCTCCAAGCACTTTTTACAGATAGATTTGTCGTGACCAAATCTTTGGTTTTATTCAATACTCCAATTCCTCCCTGTATTAGAAGAATCAAATATCCTCTTTTATGGTCTGTGTTAACAGCAGCTAGGAAAACAATAACTAAAAACTGGAAATCTGAACTTACACCTTCATTTGCAGAATTCAAAAATATTCTTACTGAAGTCTGTTGTTTAGAAATGTTGACTATTAAGTCAAGAACTACTAGAACATCCTATTCATATCATATATATTATGTGGTCCAACCTAGAGAATATTTTAAACAAAGATCCTTATTTTGTTTAATGTAACATTATGTTTTTTATGATATATTGTAATACTGTATTATTTAGACACTTTGTAAATACTTTGGTTCTTTTTACTATTATAAACCTTCTAAAAATTCAAAAAACAAAAAACAAACTGGTGAAAAAAACACCCTTGCAGGTCCAGTGCCTTTAAACTCCTGGATTCAGATAGATGTGTGCAAAGTTCTTTATAATCCACAGGTTATGTTGTAAACAAGAACGCCAATAAACGAAAAAAACAAATTGAAATTTTATTAAGCTTAAAAACAAGCTTTTTGTCGGCGCTCTGCACCAACTTCCTCAGCAAAACAAACTGCACCACACATTTGTCTCACTATAAATACATCACTACTCCACTCAAATGCGCCCCCTAGTGGCTCCCCTTTAAAAAGCACATAATTACACTTTGAAATTTTTAACTAAGAAGCGGCCAAAATGTTCAACAATTTGGTATCTACTACTCATACCTGCCATCAATGCTAGTAAACCTCTGATGATCCAAATATTGAATTTTTAAGCCACCATAATTACATATAAATACAAATGATCAAGTAGTGGAGTAGTGATGTATTTGTGGATTATAAAGAACTTTGCACACATCTATCTGAATCCAGGAGTTTAAAGGCGCTGGACCTGCAAGGGTGGTTTTTTCACCAGTTTCTTTTTACTATTATGTTTGTTTTGACTAATAAGCAATTTACTCTTTGAATATATGTAAACAATTTGTATTGTTATAAAACATAATAAAAATTGTTTTGAAAAAAAAAATGTCAAAAAAATCACAGAGATTCATCTAGTTCTTAATATACTTTGCTTTTAATCTAAAGCTGTTTGCCACCATGATGAGGGTTTTCTAATTGAAAGTATAAGGCTTTCATGGGATAGCTCAACATCTATCAGTCAGAGGAGCTTGCTGGTCCATCTGCACAGACACCAGCACGGTATGCTAGAAGTCTTGGGTTTGAGTTCCAAATGAGAAATAATATTACCTTTTCACTTCTATGAAGGATTTTGTGTGTGTGTGTGTGTGTGTCTGTGTAATTTGATCTTAATCATCATGCTGGGTGTTTCCTTGCTGAAAGGATAAAGATTTTAAGAGAAAACACAACATCTGTCTCTGTCCAGAGGCACTTGTTGGTCCAGTGGCAGTAACACCAGCAATGTACAAGAATTTACTATTATCCTTCCACTTCTATGATTCTAACTGTGACTAAGCAGAGATCTTTCTCTGTATTTATGGGTGTGAGTTTGTAATTTGATCTAAAGCTATTTATGAGAATATGGTTCTAATTCCTTTTTTCTTTATCTGATGCTTATTAATAAGATAGAATACTGATTTCCATCAACTGCGGTGGTGGTGTTGCGGTACCGTTGTCACCCCACAGTAAGACGTTGTCGCATTTGATTCTCAGCTAGAGTGTCTTCTGTGTGGAGACATGCATGAATGGGCGTACCTTCGTTGAAGGTTGTGCGTCAGAGCTGGCAACTCGGCACGTAAAAATCTACTGCCAATCATTAGCAGACCGGAGTTCCACTGTAGCGACCCCTAACTGGGAAAAAGACAAAAGGCACAACAACAACTGATTTCCATCAGCAACTTTTGCCCTTTGAAGGTTATCTTATTTTGCTGGATGGCTACAGGGTGAAAGGTTGGGCCTAATGGCATGACATAAGAGAAGAAATAAGAAATAAACAGGCCTCCAAAATGGCTTTATGCTAGTACCAACAACTATCATGGTAATTGATGCAGGAATCTCACATACCCAAGCTGGATCCTCCTGTGGTGGCCTGAAATCATTTTCCTGATATTCTCCATTTTTTCTAAAATGCTGCTATCATCAATCTGAACCTTGTGACCATTTAGTTTCCTTTATCCCCAGACTTACTGTTGGTACATCATTCCAAACTGGCTCACCAACATGTAGGATTAGTAAATAATGGCCAAGTTTTTGTCTGAAGACAGTCTTGAAGAGAGCAAAGGGATAGCAGTGTTTAGATGGGATCTTTTTGAAAAAGGCAGGGACTTTTCTTAACCAAGAATCACTATCTTCCTTTCACATTTTTTCAGATAAAGTCTTCATTGTTAAAGTGACCAACAGTGGAATTGTTGATGTCTGCATGGTTGGTGGAAGGCTGCTTCACTGACATGCCAGCTATTAGTTTAAGTACAAAACCATTGGTGAAATAATGTTTTTTTTTCTTCAGTATCTGGAAAAGCTCCCTTTCTCTTGTGCAGACAGTTGCACAATAAGGTGGAATGAATAAGTGAATACATGTGTATTAGAGAAACACTACTTCATTCCTGCAGAGCTTGGGATAGGTTGCAGAGGCAGAAGAAAGGGTATTCTTACTACACAGGAATTATATAGGTAGTCCTTGTAAACTCAGAAAGGGATATATTAAGTCACAGAGTTACTTGGGTAAGGCAACATGTTTTTTGACACTTTATGTATATATATATTTATATTTTTTTCTATATGCCACGTCTGATTATTCAGAAGTAGTAGAAAAGATTATGAACCTCCCTTGCTTTGCAGATGGCATTATCCAGAATTCTTGTACATCAGTTACAATGACTGCTGTTGGTGAATAGACTTTCTCTCCATTATCCAAACCTGTCCTTATGTTCGATACCTGCTGACCTCATCCAGGTCTGACTTTCTTCTAAACTGAGATGATTTGTTTTGTTTTGTGAGTAACAATGTGCTCACTGCATCAGCATTCAAATAAAATGGTTGCCAGTTCACTAGATTTGTCTTAAGAGAATGTATTACTTCAGCTGCTTTGGGTCGGTATCAGTCAGTACCAAAGTTTGACCTTGTTTGGTTCTTTGTGGCTTATTACATGCAAATAGGTCAGGTAAGGCAATAATGCCCTTCTAGCCTGCCTTTATACCAAAACAGTCATTCCCATAATTAATGTACAGGTTGTTCTTAAAAATATCTAAACTGGTGCTTGCTTTAATAAAATTTGGTAATCTGTTCCTGGCATCAGCTACAGTCTCAGAGAACCATGTTGCATCTCTGTCTTTACTATATAACCTCTTACAGAGGTTGTCTGATGATTCTCCTCTACTCTTTGATAACCCCAAACATTCCCAGGTATAGTTTCTAAATGACCTATATACCTGAGTAATGTCTCCTCTTAAATATCTGTATGAGACACTGTACCAATTCAGAAGTTTTAATATTTAATAATAAACTTTCACATCTACTTGTGCCCTTGCTATATATCTGCTGTACTCTTTCCAACTTACTCAGGATAATTTTTCTTAAACGTTTTCCATATTATTATTCCATATTCTTATTTGGGTATAATGTAATTTATAATTTAATCATTTCTGATTTCCCAGACTTTATACAGCCTATAGTTTTATAACTATCATTGGTTGATATGATCAGAAAAAATAAAATCTGGCTCTACCCATATACCCAGGTCCTTAAATGAATCCGGTTGCAATTCCTGTCTACTATAATTAGATATTCACATTTCAAGGTCTGTCTGTCTAATCTCGTATGCTTCATTTTTGATTTCTTTATCAGCATATTATTCTCCTGTGCCCCAAATGGTCAATTTAGTAAAGTTCTTTAGCAAACATGCCCTACTTGCAACAGATGTAAGCAGCTTACCCATTTTTATGTCATCCATATATGGACTACAGAATACCTCAGATGAAAAATATCTGAAAGGTACAGCCTAAACAAATATGTGTCGAGGACAGAACCCCGTGGGACTCCCTGTTTGTAATCTAGAATTTCACCTGTTCAGTTGCTGTATGATACTTGCCATGTCCTATTTATAAGCCATGCAGCTACTCATATTATAAAGATTACAGCAATACCTAGTTATTTTAAATTGTTGATCAGGATTTTGTACGTGATCCTAGAGCCTGAAGATAAGACTATATAAATTACGTCATAGCACAATTTTCATTTATACCCATTATTGTATTATTATAGGACATCATCATACATGTAATTATGTATCAGTTTTCAAGGGCTCCCTATTGAGATCTCTACACCCATAATCCTGAGTGCTGACACACTGGAAAAAAAGATGGAAAATGCAGGAGAAGAACAAATCCCAAACATTGCTCTTCTCTTTTAAAATTGTCTTTTTCAGTGGGACTAGCCCCCCCCTGCGCCCCCCATGTGGGGGGCAACCCCCACCCACCCATCTACCAAACTTATATATATACTAACTCTGAGATTGCCATACCTCAGAGAAAATGGAATATTCTCAGAAATTGCCATTTTCAACTTGATTATACAAGTCCATTTTTTCTGCCATTCAGCCTTGTCTCTATTTCATGACTCACACATGTGGTTGACATAATTTCAAACTGTTATCATTTTAATTTATACATGCTAATATATAGATTCAATTCCCAACCTTTCCATTTCTGACAATTATTGCTCCCTGGAGTTTACCATAAGATGAAGTATTTTCACAAATGAAAAACTTGGATATATGCTCCACACGAGATGAACACAATTCTGTAATGCAGTAACATTTTGAGAAACCTTTTCAATTTAAAGGGCATTTCTCTGCTTTCACTGTTAAGAATTCCAGAAAGGGCGGGGAAGCAGACAGATGTATTTTGTAAGGGAATATCATGTAGACAGTTACAAATGGCAATTTCACAAAGAATGTTCTTTGGGGTAAAAAAATGTTCTTTTGGGCAATATGCTATAGTTAGGAGAAATGCAGAGTAGTAGATTGGTTCTGTTTAATGTTACTGCTGCAGGTAAGATTATGCTGGCAGTTAAAACTGTCCTTAGCCTGATAGGTCAGTCAAGATTATGTTCTGCTGTGAAAACACGTAGCAAAATATGGACAGGAGGGGATTAAGAGTGGAAGGAGGGTGGGAAAGAAAGTATGTGACTTTGCACTCCACATTATTCTTTGAGTGTAGGTATAAAAACTTACTTGCTGTACAACTCAAAATAAGCTCAGATCTGCTTTTAAAGTGTTATTTAGACTACTAAGATTTACTTTAAGTTAGCCATTTTTTTTATTTTGGCTAATATGGTTCGACAGATGTATGATATATGTTTTTATTATTTTTGTATTTATTTATATTGCTGCTTTACATCTCTGAGTTTTAGCTGGGTGTTGTAAGTTGCTGCAGTGCACTAGCTGTGTGGGTAACAGTAGCAGTGAAAGCATTGTTTCCAAAGAACCGCCCATTTTCAGCAGTATCTAGTTTGGGGGTAGAATAATATAGTATCTGATACCACATCAAATTAAGCTGAGGTCCCTGGACCTTGTTTATATATATAGACTAACTGTAGGCACAGGAATATATATGGAATCATCAGTATCATAGTACAATGACATTTGATATATCAAACACCAACCTGCTGAAGCTAACTTGTTTCATCAAATAACCTAAAACATAACAAAAATATGACATACAGAATTTTTGTAGGAGGGCAAGATACACTGCATCCCTGTACCCTTGCAGTTTTATATATACCAAATCTGACTTTGCTCAACAGTGTGGAAAAGCTCAAATTTCCTTACCCTACTGACTGCTGAACTCAGTAAAGATACAGACCACACTGCAAGTCAGCATTGTAAGTGAATAGAACATAACCATTCACTTAGACAGCTCACATCAACAACCTGTACTTTGCACATAATCTGCAGCAAGCAGTAAAACCTAATTTGACCAAATGCTACAACACTGAATTTTGACAGTTAGGCCTGAAGAAATGAAGGACTCTGAGATACAACTTTACAAGTAATGTGTATACAAGGAGGCTAAAATGCCGCTTCCCAGATGATCAGATTGATTTGCTTCATCTTTCATTTTTGTTGACCCCTTAGATCCCTTTAGATTAAGGAGTTCTTGGTAAGCATAGTACTGCAGGATTTCACAACACTATCATTTTATTTAATATGTTTCTTAAACAATGACATATCATAATACTAAATGAACAGGTAGATGCTGAATCATTAGACATTTATATATACATGTGCTTTACTTTATTAATGCAAATCTGCCAGACAGGATAATACTGCATGGATAATGCATACACAGAAAGAATCAATAAGTCTGTGTAGCATTTATTGCAATGAGCATGTTATGTCTGGATGCAAGTATACATACGCAAGATCCTGGCATATTATGCTGATTAAATGTCATAGATAACATGACTAGATAATGATTTACGTTGGTGCTAATCCTTAGATATCAGTGGCCACTATTTGAATGACCTCTAGTCTGCCATTGTGTGATACATTAAAGTGGAGAATCCTAGATGTCATGTTTTTTACAGGGAGAGGGCCACAACTTCATGCACATCCTGATATGGAGTCTGCCCCCACGATCTCTAAACAGATTTCTTCCAACGTCATACTAATTTAGAAAAAAACAGAAAGGACAACTGTATTACCCTTCTCTTCAATTTCATGTCACCCTGGAATTAGTTTATTTAGAAATCAGGTTATTTTCAGTTCAGTTTCACAACTATTAACTGGAACATCAAGAAGGGAAAGATACACGGCTGTGGCACATTGGTCTTTGGCATACCAAAGATGTTCTAATATTAACAGCTGCTGATTTTCATAAATGTTTGGATCTTAGGCTGGTTCAGATCTGATTATAGGTAATTAGATGAATCTTGATTAAAGCAGGGCATCTAGCAATAAGCCATCTGTCGATAGAACAAAACCTTTGAAGTTTGAAATTTGAAAAAAAAAGAAAAGAACAGCCTGCATGTTTGAATGCATTCATGATGTGCATTTCTTATTCAGACTGGGAAGGAATGGCGGTTCAGGTGCAGAGAAAAAAATGGAAAAAATAATGGGATAGTAATGAAGGAAAAAGGTTGACACCTGGGCATAGTAGTTGGAAAGCAGGAACATTCTGAGTTGGGTTTACCAATTGTGGTAGGATAGTATGGGATGATGGGGACAGCATGGCAGTACAGAGGTGATGGGGGATCAAGACAAAATGGAGAAGTGGAAGTCAGGTCATGGGAAGAAGTTCAACTTTGCTATGCCTCTCCCTGCAAGTAAATCTGAATCTGGCTGCCTCTTTGCATTGGACCTGCTGCAACCCTGCAGGTATGCTGTATCTGAACTTGTTGGTATTCTAATTGCAGGCTGGTATAATGTTTGAGGTTGTCCCACCTATGAACATTAATAAATGCAATCAGGTTAGACCATGTAGTACAATGGATGTAACAATGCAGGCTTGTAGCAAGTCAAATCATGCACATGTGATGATCAGTGCAGGCTTGTAGCAAGCCAAACCATGCTATGTAATGCATCAGTGCAGGCTGGTTATTCTCAACACTGGACTACAACGAACAGTCTGCTAACAAAAATGGTAAATCTGTGGTCTTTGGCAGCCATTGTACAACTGAATGCTTACTTTTTCCAGAAATGTCCTTTGTTTGGGAAATGACAAACTCTGATAGCCCTCCTAGAGACAGTGAGATGCTGGGTAATAAGTGATGGGCAGCAAACAGCAGCAAATTGCCATTGTGCAAAACACATTACTTACATGATGGTGTCGGGGAAGGCAGCAGAGAAGTAATTCCAAAACTCTTAAACTTTGAATGTTTCTACATGATAAATGCAATACATATTCTTTCTTCCTTCCTTCATTCATCAATCTCTCTCTTCTTTTCTTTATTTATTTTCCTAACTAAAGATCAAAATTGACTGACCCATACAGACCATTTTCAGCCATTGCCCAAGCCAAAAGTAAAAGTTTTCAAGTAAATCTAAGACATAAACAGCAGGATAAACAGAATGCAAAAAAAAAATGAAAACTGCATCAAGTAAATCTAGCCATGCAAAGCAGGCTACATTCAATGCAGTAAGGGCAGTGAAGGTAACATTTGGAATCACAACACACATGGTTATACTGTTGAGATCATTGAACAAGCAACGCTGCAGTACTTGTGAATGGAAAGCATTGCAAGTATCATTCACTGCCAGATGAAGAGCACATTAAAGGCAGATAAGACAATTTGGAAAGGAAAGGGGCATATGCACTATGCATAATTTAAGTTTAACTTTAGCAAATGGCATATGAGCATGATATGTAGCAGATTCAGTGTAGTGGAATTGTTCTGCAGATTATATGATCAGAGGTGAAGGTTCACAGATATAAGTAGATAAAATACTGACAAATATGATTCTGTCACCAATGATCAAGCATTCTACAACATGCATTAAAATATAATTATTAGTGTAACTCTCTTCCTTTTTTCTTTCTTTCTTTCTGTGACTATCTACATTTGTCTTTATCTCACATAACAGAATGAAATACTGGAGCTGTTGTGCAATTCAGACAACAGATTTCAATGCATTTCTTGAGCAGAAAGGTTGCACCTCTGGGAAACACACCTGGATAAAAAAGGAGGTAAGAGGAATATGACCTGAGCATATGCATAAATCTGAATTTTTGCCAGAGAAATTCATAACTAATAAAATTAAAAGCATCCAACATGTCTTCTACAGCACCAAGAAAATGCATGCTATTATGTAAACTTTATAGCAGAACAGGCAACTTTAGATGTTAACAAAATACAAAAAAAAAACAGTGACCATAAAACTTTTAATATTTCCAACTCTGGCACCTCGGCTCAAACAGCTTTTAATGGAGTACAAAATTAAGCACACAGTTTCATCTTATATGCATCATTATTCATTCATTAAAACAATTAAGCTAATAACATAATTGATATATTAACAATTATATTAAAACTTTCCAATTACAAGCCACATTCATTCCTTCTTGATTTAAAATCCCAAACTTTAATATAAAAAGTGCCTCTTTATACAGAATCTTTTTTTTCACATCCATACATTTATATTTTTTCTCCACTTTTTCTAAAATGGTTCCTGCAAACCTGCAGGATCTCCATTATGACTTTTTAAAAAGTGTTGAGCTACAGGGCTTTCTATCTTTTTATTTTTAATATCTCTTATATGCTCTTGCAACCGCAGTTTGAAAGCCTTCTTGCTCTCTCCTATATAAAACCTTTCACATGTGTATTTAAGAGCATAAACAATACATTCTGTAGTATAACTGAACTTATCAATAACTTTAAATCTATGACCATTTATTATTTCAAAAGTGCAAACTATATGTTTGCATGAAATGAACTTTCCACATGCATATGTTCCTTTAAGGCTGGGAATGTTATTTATATTCTGGCTTAGGACAACAAATTTACTATGCACTATTCTGTCCTTTATATTTTTCCCTCTTAAATGAAAAAGTTGGATACTTATTAAGTTCTGAAAATTCCTTGAACTTAAAAAGAAAACTTCAATTCTGCTTAATAATTGTTGTAACTTTATCACTTATCAAATCATCAGTCATAACCAAGAAAATCTCTCATGTTTTTCACTTTCCCCCTTCCTTCACTATAAATAGTTGGTTGTTTTCCCTTCATAACCTTGTCTAGTGAATGCATTTACCTTCTCTTTTTTCATAACCCCTTCTTATAAACATGTTAACTGTTTTTTCCAATTCCTTTTCAAGAATATCTTTCTTATTACATAGTCTTTTTGCGGTCACTGGTTTGTTGTATTTTGTTATCAGATACAGTTTTTTTTAGTTGTATTTGAAATGTTGGATGTCAGCTCATTTTTTTTTTTTTTGCTTACTAGGATTTCAGTTTGGGATACTTGAATTAGTTAAGATAAATCCCAGGGGAGGTGACATTAAGAGGACAGTGGGAGAGAGGGAAGTGAGATGGCAGATCAGATTAAATGCATCCACACCCCCAGGAATAAACGAGTATCTGTCAATAAAACCCATCCTAGAAGCTGTTAGAAAATAGTAAGGGTAGAAGTTTTTTTTAAAGGCTTATAATAACAATGTTTTTAGTTGTATTTTAACATTTGGGCCAGTATAATAATACACATACATCTACATATATTAACTTATTCATTATTTATTGTACATTTTATATATATTATTTATGTGCAAGGTATTAGCTGTGAAAGTAATAATTTTATATATATTTATTGTAAGAAACACAAACCAGGAGCAATGCAATGAAGGGCATACAGTCCAAAACAAATCAGAACCATCGTTCTGTCTGTGCACTTGAATTAAAAAATCTTTTATCTTATACATCGTTTGGATATCGTTACTGGATATTGTTGGAGAAGTTCTGATTTGTTTTGGACTGTATGCCCTTCATTGCATTTGTGTTTTATATTAGGAGCATTAACCCCACGTGAATTTGTTGATTCTTCTGCTTTTATATATATTTATTATCTTGTAAGGATGTATGAAGAAACTGTCACTTAGAATGTAAAGTGTTATTATGGTTACTGCACTAGCACTTTAAAAGTTAATTGAACCACAATGTGTGAAAGTGAGGATGTATAAAGGGACCAAAGAATATTGAGTCAGTGTTCTGATGAAGTCTTGTTAGATGAAAGCGCTTAACCAACCTGTCAGATGTGATTTTATATCAATAAAGGATTTGGAAGGAAGTGATTGGTGAACTGTTTTGCGCTGGTGCTGTATTTGCTGAAGCAGGAGAGTCGATTGTATCAAGCTGGTGCTTCTGTTTGGAGCAGGTGTTTTTACTGTTTATTGCTTACTAGGATAGTTAGACTGGGATAATATCCCATTTTCTGTGGAGGCCAAGGAAGAAAAGCTCCACATTGACATAATCTGATTACAGTTAAATAATGAAGTTATTACGAAACCTAACACAGAAGAACATGTTGTAAAATAAACACAGCTTCACTGCATACAATGTGAACTTATACACACAAAGTGCAAATATTTGGACAGAGATGGCAAAATGAAAAAAGAACATTGTCAATAATTAAAGGATTCACAAGTTACAGTTCATAGAGATGACATTATACTCACTAAGTAAACACTATGGAACAGAAATGACAAGATCACAAGTTATATTTTCCCTTTAAATAAGAATTAGATTGACTATGTTTGAAGAGAAGGAATTAGTAAGAAGTATGCTGGGAGAGGACAGAAGGACTAGTTCAGCATGGGGTAGTGTAGGAGCAGAGCCAAGAGTTATTTAGGTGGTCTTTTAATAGGTGTTTTGAAGCTGGAGAGGGTAGACGTCGATCTAATTTGCAGAGGGACAGACTTCTATTGTTTTAGCAAATGAGTATGCAATGAGAATTTGACCAGATGATTTATGGGATTTATATATGCTGAGATGATGTTCATTAGATCAAAGTGGTCAATTACTGTGGTAGGAATGGAGAAAAGGACTAAAACCAAGGCAGTTGTTGGCTTTCAGAATAATGTTGCATGTAGAGAGTTTTCTTAAAAAAAAAAAAAAAATATATACTTGTTTTCCGCCTTTCTAAGCTAGTATAGTCCATTTTTCCGGTTAGTGCTGAATTCAGGGCTGTGTTACATATCTCTGTGTTTGCCCATACCTTACTTGGATAGAAGGAAGTTTCTCTGTTCACCTGTGAGAGAGGGGAGCTTTGAGCAGCCTATCTGTACCTGGAGGAGTGGTTTTAGCCCAGAAATTAGTAGTTTATTGGCCATTTTAGGCTAATTTCCCTGCTATAAATACTGCATTTGCCCAGTTTTGCATGCCGGGCAGCACCAGCTAGCTAGGGTAAAGCTATTCCTGGCTCCACAAAGTCTCCTCTTCAATTTTTCCCTTGGAACTAGATAAACTTTCAACTTAAGCACTCAAGCCATTTATTTCTCAGCCCGGCACTTATAAACCCTAGCACTAGATCCTCCTGTACTGTACAGAAGGACAAGACTCTCTATTCGACCTTACCAGCCATCCAGTAAAACAGTTCACTGTACCTATCCAGGCTTGTCCAAAGGGCAGTTTCAGGTGTACTCTCCAGTCCAACTGGTGAAACTGGGCAATGGTACAACTGCCTCATGTACACAGACAACCCACTCCTCCTACCACCAAACACTAATACATGTGAGAGATGCAATTATACAGCCAAACTGGAGGCTAAGCTCTCCCAACCCAAGACTGGATCAGACAGTCAACAGGAGAAGGGAAATACTTGCATCACACCACCAGTCTCACATAGACCCATTAAACCAGCACTGGCAAAAAACACACATACATACATGACAACATACTCGGTGGCTCTAAATATAAATCTGCAAAACCAAAAGAGACCTCCAAAGCAAACATCCAAGCAATCTCCACCCCCCAACACAAACCATGAAACACATACTTCACAAAACCAGTGTGCCATGCAGTCACAGCCCTTAAGGCAAAAGAACATACTCAACATATTAGTAATAGGTGAGTCTATAGTCAGGCACACTGACGTCCCACTCACCAGGCTGAATAAGGAGAAGGTTACTGTTAGCTGCCTGTTGGGTGCCAGGATCCGCCACATAACACAAACACTCAGGTCACTCCAGAACAAGTACAAATATGACTCTGTCATTGTCCATGTTGTTGTGAATGACCTGAGCCATACCTCCCTGGACTACATGAAAAGAGACATGGAAGAGCTCTCTGATCACGTAGCCCAGGCCAGTATGACCCTGACCCTGAGTAGTATCCTGCCCTCACCAAGAATGATACCATGGTATAAAGAAAAAATTCTCGATTTCAACAACTGGCTAAGTTTCTGGTGTCATTCAAAGGGGATCCAGTGTCTGTCCAACTGGGATGACATGCTCGACAAGCCACGTTGCTTCTCTAGAGACAGCTTGCACCTGTCACCCTTAGGCTTTTGAATACTGGCCAAGGCTCTTGCCACCCCATAGTGCCTTTTTTAGGCAAGGCTCAAAAGACAAACCCACCGCCATAAATAGCACAAGTAACAAAAAACTGAGGGTAATGCTACTCAATGCCAGAAGTCTAAACCTCAAAATGCACGCACTCGAGGCACTCCTCAGTATGGAGAAAATCGATATATGTGCAGTAACAGAAACCTGGTTTAAGGCTCCAGAGAGCACCCCAGCACTACCAGGCAACAACTCATGCCATACATTTTGGCCACAGAACCCAAACCAAAATACAAAGGGTGGGGGCATATCCATATTCATCAAGGATACCCACACAAACAGGTTAGTGGCACAGCACGATGCTTCAAAGATCATCCACGTGCAACAGCGGGCAAAACTGCAATTCAAATTGTAGCTTGCTATAGATCACCCACCATGTCCCAGGACCCCCATTCTGCATTTCTAGAAACACTGGGAAACATAAAGGTCCTACCAAACACCCTAATATTGGGTGATTTCAATTACCCAAACATTAATTGGGAGAACTACTCAAGTACTAACTCCCTTGCCCAACATTTCCTAGAATTTATAAACTCAAATGCCCTGGCTCAACTGGTCAACACTCCCACCAGAGGTGACAACATATTGGACCTGGTCATTACCAACATGAGCGACCGGTGTTCCACACTGGAGGTCAACCTCTCGCTGGTTAGATCTGACCATAAACAAATCACTTTGGATATCCACATTCTGCCCCCACCCACAGATAAGGAAACCACCGTGAAAAACTTTTCAAAAGCAAACTTCACATTACTTAAGACCGAGGTGAAATTTTTCAAAGCCCCCATGCTGAAGGATAATGCTGTCCAAGATGCAAAATCCTTTACTAATGCATTCTACGGGCACCCGCAAGAATACATGGATCGTGCCATCCCAAGCAAAACCAAGACTCACTCCTCCAAGAAAAGGAAACCAGTCTGGTGGTCTCCTGCCATAAACAAGGTACACAATAGGAGGAGGAAACTAGTACAGAAAAGAGTAAAATCCCAAGAAGGGAAGACATCCCTGGTCAGTATCAGCAAGAAACTACGATCCCTCATAAAATCATCCAAGCCGAGCTTTGAAAGAAAAATTGCCAAGGACTCCAAAGATAACCACAAGGCATTCTTTAGCTATGTCAAGAATCTAAGTGGCAATGCTCAGATCTGCTCAGAGTTAGTGCAGAATGGCACAAAATACACTGAACCGACCAATATCACCAACATCCAGGCAGACAGGTTCAGCACAAACTTCACCCTCCTCTCACCCCAAAAGGGCCCATAACCATACCAGAAGAATGTAGAGTCCCTGAAATCACAGACACTCAGGTTAAAACAGCCCTCTCTAAAGCCAAAAACACAGCATCAATGGGACCAGATGGTGTTCCAGGCTGTGTCGTACATGAGCTCAAAGACGAACGAACCCCTCACCTAAACACACTGTTCAGACTCAGCCTCTCCACAGGCTACGTACCCATAAAGTGGCGCACAGCAATGGTTATTCTGCTCCACAAAGGTGGAGCCACAACAGACCCCGGGAACTATCGCCCTATAAGCCTGACTAGCTTGTTCTGCAAGGCTATGGAGTGCATCATCATGGAACTCATTAACAGAAACATTGGGAACCATCAAACACTGGACCCTACCCAGTTCGGCTTTTTTAAGGGCAGATCATGCCTCCTAAACCCGGTGGACTTTGAGACAGTTACCAAGGCTATAGACGAGGGAAAGTAGTACACACAGCCTACCTAGACCTCGCTAAGGCCTTCGATGCCATTCCCCATTCTGGTATTACAGACAAGCTCACCAGCCTGAACATAAACCCCTACGTCACAAGATGGTTTGCCAACTGGCACATGGTGAGAGTTGCGGGAGCTAGGTCCATCTCTAAACCGGTTACAAGTGGCATTCCCCAGGACACAGTCCTAGGACCCCTCCTGTTCAGCATATACTTCTCAGAGGTACAGGCAAGCACAGGACGACTATGGCTGACCAAGTTCACAGACGACTGCAAACTAGGGGCTATAATTGACTCTCTGGCTGACACAGACATCCTCCAAAAGGGTCTCACTGTGACGGATACCTGGTGTCAAAATCATGGCCTCAAGCTTAATGAAAAAAGTGCATAGTCATCCCCTTTGGAAAAAACAAAGTACCCACAAACTACCACATAGGTGGTAGTCCCCTAAATATGGAAGATGTAATAAGGGATCTGGGGACCCAAGTAGATAGTGATCTCACCTTTGATAATCACATTGCCAAAGTGGTTAGAAAATCCTTCTATGTGGCCCACCTAATCACAAAAGGGTTTGCATCCAGATCAAAAGAGGTCATTGTGCCCCTCTACTCATCACTCATCAGACCCATCATAGAGTACAACGCCCCATTTGGGATGTACCTTACAAGACACCTGCAACAGCTGGAAAGACCACAGAAGTACCTCACCAAGAGGATCATTGGCCTCAAACAGATGCCCTATGCAGCTCGACTGAAGAAACTTCAGCTGTACTCGGTTGCATACCGCAAACTCAGAGGTGATCTCTGCCTGACATACAAGGCCATGTCCAACCCAGAATTGATGGACATGCGCCACTAAAGAAAACCTTATCCCCTCAAGCCACATGCTCTACGGATCTAAACCTCACCACAACAATAAATAGGACATGCTGGAGGGATAGATTCCTGTCCCAGGGACTTCCCATGCTTTGGAACAAGATTCCAATCTACATTAGACAGAGCTCCTTGCTAACACTCTTCAAAATAAACCTTGACGAGTAGATGGGAAACAGAAAGTTTATCCCGGGGATCACTTCTGTGGCTCTGCTGGACAGAGGCACATGGAACTAATCTAAGGGGGTGGCGAAAGCCAACACATTCTGGCTAGGCTTATAAATGCCTTCAGGCAGATAGCCTAGTACCTACCTATGAACCTATGAACCTATAATACATTTGTGTATACATACAGAGTGAGAGGAATAGGGGGGTCAGTGTATATTACAGATTTCAGAGGGATGAGCCACTCTCTCCTAATGAGTTCAGCCAGTCATTATATACTTTACATGCACTTTTGTAGTCTTAGTAATATATAAAAAAAAGTTGGACTTGTTACATACAAATGTAGTCCTTAAATCAAGGAAGGGAGACAATGCCACCAGCTGTTAATACATCATTAAAATGTAAAGGAGTGGAAAGCTTCATGATTTAAGCAGTAATCCAATATATTTTTTTATCTTGTCTTTTGGTCTCACTAGTGTTCTGTGGCTTACAGATAGATGCTCATATCACTTGAGCTTCCTCAAGCACAGCAGCTCAAGTTCTGAAGTGCTTTTTTCATTTATTCTCAAGGCATGTATGAGTTTGATATTTTTGCTTTTATGTGCCTTGTTCTAGGCTATCTGATTTTGCAGTGGTAGGCTTTAAACTGCCTGTCAATGATCATTCCTTCTCTGAGGTGCAGCAATGTCACATTGGAAATAATAAAGTTTGTAGGTGCAGATGGGCTTACCTCCCCCGAAGAAAAAGATTTTGTAGAGTTCACAAACTTGAGTACATATAATACAATTATCTCACTACTCAAGTTTGTATCAATACAAGCTTAATGCTACTGGTATGATTATATGAGCACTTGTGAACCTCAAATAAATCCATGAAATGCTAACTTACTTTCTTATAAGCAGCATGTGTTTTGAGAAGGTAGAAGTACCATGACTCCTCTCTGGATACTAACTGATGAGATCCTCGCTAACATGAATAAAGGTAAGCTCACTGGGGGAGTATTTATTGACCCTACACAGGCCTTTGTTGACCATGTCATCCCATTATCCCTCTTACAGAATATCAGTGTAAGCTCTGACTTTGCTTAATGGTTCAAAGATTTCCTGACAAACCAAACTTTCACAGTTTAAATTGGGTCTACCTTATCAGATACAGCCTTCACACTTTCAGGGGTTTGTCAGGGATCAATTATTACATCAATACTATTCCCCATTTTTATACATAAACTGCTTCTTGACCTGCCTTATCTTCAACTTCTCCTTTAAGCTGATGTAATGGTTATCCTCTTCTTATGACATCATCTAAAATCACCTTTAAGTTTACCTTCTACAGCTAACCAGTTGGCTTTGTTCTAAAAAAAAAAAAAAAATATCCATGCTGTCTGGCATAGAGACTAGTAACATGTCTGCAGTGCCTGTGTTGTTTATGGAGCATTCTAGCAAACATCCCAGTCATTAAGGGATTTCAGAAGTGAATAAATATTTTTGCAATTGTGAGGAAACTTTTCATGAGTTTGTGTGTTTAAAGAACAGAGGTATACTTTTTAGTTAGAAAACGGTCCATCTGCAAGCAGAAGGAATATTCTCACTGCAAGACAACTTAGCAGAAAAAAAAACAGAAGCTTTAGATCTCGACATTTGATTTATAAGTCACCATGATCAGATTTGCTAAGAAGCCTGAAAAGGTACAGTGTTCCACACTTCTGCGTGCTGCTCAGGAAGAAGCCTCAATCATATTTAATATGTCAGCATTTATAGAAGAGGAGAAAGACAAAGGGGAAGGTTCATAAAGGTTACCATGATGTGTACAAGATGCAAACACCTTGAGTAACCTTTCTGAAGGCATAGTCAGCAAAAGCACTGTAGTGGGGCTGGGTTTAGATTGAGAGATACCTGAGATTATATGTGGGGGGTTTGGTGAAAAGAGTATGAGTGAGAGAGGAAGATGCCTCAGGAGAAAGGGATTTATGAATTAGTGATTCTAGTAGGAGGTTGCTTCTCAAATGCACCAGGAAGCATTTGGCTTTGGTAAGAATTAGGCAGTGGTGTTCCTTAATGGGGAAGTAAGTAATGAACTGGCAGATTTTACTGGAGATGGTTTGCAAGGTGGTATCATTTTTCTTTCAGGCTGCAGCTGTTATAGGTAGTCCATATTTGCATAAAGATAAGAGTATTCCTTTGCCTATGCCAGCTTTGGTTGACTTGGACAGAAGTGGTGATAGCTTGTTTGCCCAGGGAAGTAGTGTGTCATCTATTTTGCATGTGTTTTCAGTATGTAGTTCAAAGTTAAGAGACTGATCTAGCCAATGCCAAATTATTTGAAGGATGTGGTAGTTTAGTATTAGGGAAGCTTGGTGCTTTGGAGATTTTTTGGTTGGTTCCAAATAGCATTGCTTTTGTTTTTGATGAATTGATTATAAGTTTCAGGCCTATTAGCCATTGGTTGAGAGTTCTGAGGTAATCTTGGAGGCAAGATTGAATAATAGATCCGGATTTGTTTGACCTGTAGATGACCATATCATCTGCATAAAGAATTAGAGGTATCTGAGGGTAATCAGATGGAGTTTGTTGATAAATACGGAAAATAGCAGAAGGGCTAAAGTGGAACCCTGGGTGACTCCTTTCATACGATGAGCTGTTTCAGGGATAGTGGTACCCACTTTCACCTTGAAGGATTTGTTAATGAAGAAATCTACAAACCAAGGTTTTGCATTGTCACTAGTGGCTATTTCAGCTAGTTTGTCAAATATTAAGTTTTGGTCAATTAGATCAAAGGATTTTGTGAGGTCAATGAAGACACTCCTGTCAGGTTGCTTTTGCCCATACTAGATAAGATGTCATCTGTGAGGGAGTAGGTAGAGAGCTGTTTTGGTGCCGTGTCCAGAGCAGAATCCATGTTGCTTCGGGGACAGTAAATGGTGCTGATGTAAATAAGTAGTAATCTGGTTGTTGATAATTTTTCTAGTATTTTACCTAAAGTGGAAAGTATTGAGAGAGGATGGTACTGCGAAACAGTGGTTGGCTTGGATAGTTTTGGAATATGAGACTATAGCTGTTTTCCATATATGAGGCATAACCGTATTAGTTAAGCAGAGGTTGTATATGTGAGTGAGAGGGTAGGAGATAAAGTCCTTACAAAGATAAAAGAACCAAGGGGCTAGGTTATCTAAGCCTTGGGGAGTACCTATTTGTATTTAGTCTATTTGTGTTTTGGTCACTTTGGTTTTAATCTTTTTGAAGTGGAATAGTGGAATGTAAAGGGAGGTTTGCATTGTTGTTATTGCTGATGTGAGGCAGGAAGGTGAATTCACTGAGGATGTCAGTGCACAAGAATTTGTCTGTGGAGGTGTAAGAGGGCTTGGGTACCTTTATATAAAACACATACTTGGAGGTTCAAGGAAGAAGAACAGTTAGAACTGTTGCAACCAGGTCTAGCAGATGATGAAAACTGTGAAAGTCAACAGTCGCAGAATAAAGCACCTTTAGTTATACCTCTAGGAAAAAATGTAGTTCAGAAAAAAACTCCCCCAAAATGAAGATTAAAAGCCAAGAAAGAACAGTCAAATCAAATTATCCTGATTTGGAGGACCACTGAAGAAACCAGAGATGTAAAGGGACATTTCAAAGTGTGATCATGATACTTAAAATTGAAAGGTTACATTTATTAAAATGTTTGTGACTAAAGATATGATTTTGATGTTAAAAATCCATGACATACTTAGTGTAAAGTTAAAAATAAATTTTGAAATGATATTACGTTGCCTCACAGAATGTATATACAATTACTATATTTTATACCTAAAAAAGTGGATGTAATACATTGGAAATATGGAGGGGGGGGGTTTAAGAAAGATTCTCCCCACCTCTGCTAATTGGTCCACATGGGTTGGTATATTATCATGACAGAGAGAATCTATGATTTAGAGTCATGGTAAAGCCATACAGAGAAACACTTCATTAGCGGCTCATTGAACGTTGAAATGTCAGACTTCACCATGCTAGTGTTCTCCCTACCAGCCCACACATCATGGACCCATACATGCATAAACACACAGACTCATTCAGACACCCACGTGCATACACGGGTCTACTTCATAACATTGAAATTTCATAACGTTGAATTTCATAACACTGAGACCAAAACATAACATTGGGGGGAAACTGCCCCCTGCAGAAACGTAGTAGAAAGTGTGTTTGTTAGTTAGGTGGTAGTGTAGGTGGAGGGGATCTTATTTACTTGCGCAATGTAGTTTTCAATGTTATGAAGCACACTTTCAATGTTCTGAGTTTTCAATATTTTGGGTTTTCAGTGTTTTGAATTTTCGATGTTATGGTCTCAATGTTATAAAATTCAGCATTATGAAATTTCAATGTTATGAAGTAGACCCACGTAAATACATTCACACACACTCCTTGCCATTTCCAAAACACAGATACATATGCAAGAATCCACAAACAAGCCCCCGCACACTCACTTGTTCACACTTATGGAAACATTCACCAACACACATGTAAGAGCACGCGTGTGTGTGTGTGTGTGTGTGTGTATATATATATATATATATATATATATATATATATATACATATACATATATATATATACATATACATACAAACACACACACATTCAGCATTCCCTATATACCTACTATAGTGTGACCTGTCAGACAGACAAAAAAGAGATAGACAGCCATCCATTTGTTTAGCTGCATTCATTCCCCTACAGACATGCACATGTATGACCAACCACACACACACAGTATAAAGACATACACACACACACACACACACACACATACACTGCTTGTTTATACTTACCCAAAATATGATTACTCCCATAGTAGTGAATGGGTGAATACCCTTAAAAGACTGTTCACTTTTTCGTACTACAGAAAAACAACTCAGTAGAGTGATCACAACATATGGTTATTAGCAGTAGACATTCTGCTGGACTGCTGCATTAGCATGCATTTTCCCCAGTGGGACTGCTGTCCACGTTATAGCCACCATCGGGATAAAATTATAACAGATGAGCAATCTATGTATCAGAAAGGATTGCCATAATACAGAAACCAATAAAAAATAAAACATGGAAAAAGCACCACACTAGGAAACAAAAACTGTATGTTAGCGCTTTCGTTTACTAAAAATATGTAAACTTCTTCAGACAATTCACAAACAAAAAATCAACCCTTAAATACTTTAAAAAACAGGACATCATTTCCTGAAATATTATTTCCTGAAACATCATTTCCTGAAACAACCTTACCTCAATTTAAAGTAAAAGAACATAAAATGTAAAGTGTAAACTACATAAATCTATTCATAGATACTATGTTAAATTATTTTCTCGTGAAATTCAGTATATTTTTTATCTTAATAAAGCTTTAAGTTTTAAAGTGCTCCTGATAGAGATTATATCATTTAAACCTGGTGGGACCAAAGCATTTAATTTCAACTGCCATAAAACGTCTTTTTCTTCAAGTTTTAGGCTAGTTTCACGAGAAAATAATTTAACATAGTATCTATGAATAGATTTATTTAGTTTACACTTTACATTTTATGTTCTTTTACTTTAAATTTAGGTAAGGTTGTTTCAGGAAATAATGGTTCAGGAAATGATGTCATGTTTTTAAAGTATTTAAGGGTTGATTTTTTGATTGTGAATTGTCTGAAGAAGTTTACATATTTTTAGTAAACAAAAGCGCTAGCATACAGTTTTTGTTTCCTAGCGTGGTGCTTTTTCCATGTTTTATTTTTTATAATACAGAAACCACCTGGATTAAGGCTTCCATGTCATGTTAAGTCTTCCTCAGTTCCAAGACATGTCTTTATATATGGTAATGCCTACGTAGATGAAGGTGCATGTCATGTGTTACACTTTTTAAAAGCAGTCTAAATAAATATCTGAGGAAGGTTAATAACATACCTACAATGTCTGCATTGTTTATGAAGCATTCTGACAACAAATATCTTCATATTACTATAGGTATCACACAATTTGCATTCTCCATCTCTGAAAGATTAAATATATCGCCTTGTTCCAGTGTACAGAAAAGAAGTCTGTCTGTTAACATCACATCAAATAATTTCAGTCCACAAAACTGTATATGCTCAGCAAAATCACCCAACACTGTGGTTGCTACTTCAGTCTCAGAACAAAGATCACAGATTTATATTAAAGTAAATGTAATTTATGTTTCCAGACTGAGCAATAGAAATGATGAGTGACTTTGTTTAACAAGTTTTAGATGGACTCTGGTGCTGTGGCATGAATACGGACACAAGGTCCAGAGACAAAGGTTTAAGAATTATTTGGAAATTTGTTGTATTCAAATCTATTTCCAATGTGTACATACTTACCTTCACTTTATATATAGTGGCAATATTAAAAAATGTAGAAATGAAAGTTGACTTTAGAAATATGCTAATATTGAAATAACTATTTGGAAGGGGTTGTTGTGGATAACATTTGTGCTGATGTTGAGGTACATAAAAGTCCAAAGATATAGGAGAGTCAATTAATAAAAGTTATATCATTAAACTAAGCAACTATTTCTAGGTATGCCTGGGCAGAAAACAGTTAATTTTCCTATATAAGGTGTTTGACACAATTCCTCATCTTCTTCTTCTTCTTTCGGCTTTTCCCGGTTAGGGGTCGCCACAGCGGATCACCTGTCTGCTCATGATTGACAGTGGAGTTTTACAGTGTCGAGTTGCCAGCCTGGCGCCCAACCTTCCACGGAAGGCACACACACCTAGGGCCAATTTGGAGTGTCCAATCCACCTACATCATGTCTTTAGGATGTGGGAGGAAACCGGAGCACCTGGAGGAAACCCACGCAACCACAGGGAGGACATGCAGACTCCGCACAGAAGGCACCCCAGCCGAGGATCGAACCAGAGAACCTCTTACTGTGAGGCAACAATGCTAACCACTGCACCACCGAATTCCTCATGCAGGTATTATAAATCCATATGTTGTGTAGTGGAGAGTTAAGTGGAGCCAGACAGGATCCATGTAGTTGTACCACTTTGGAAAGCAAAAAAAAAGTATACGTATATGTGTGTGTGTGTGTGTGTGTGTGTGTGTGTGTGTGTGTGTGGCATCTATTTCTCAGATCTTCAAGACAGCACTCTTAGCCTATGGTTATTTAAGTTTTGGTTGACTGTAAATTGGGTGTTGTTATTTATTTTTCTTGTAGCTCACAATTGCTCCAACATTGGTTAGAGTTAGACTATGTTAACAACTAGTTCAAAGACAATGGTCTAAATCTAAATGTAAAAAAGTAGAATAATTTAATTTTGTTAAATAAAAAATTCCATATGATGCTATATAGACAAAACAACCCTTCAATCAGAGACTAGGCACTGTTATTTTTAGTTCCTTATCTGTTGACCATCATGCCTTTGTGGTAGTTCAGAAATCCTATTAATTTCAACTATTTTTCAAAGGCATCGCCTCTGGATCTAAGGAAATCTAAATTCCATTTCTCTCACATCTTGTCAGACTCATTATTGAATGTAATGCCCCATTTGGCATGTATTTGTCAAAACATCTTTCTCAACTGGAGTGACCTCAGAGAATCTTAAGTAAAATATCAGTGACCTCAAGACCCTCAGCCATCTGGAGAGACTGGCAACTTTGTTTCTGTACTTGGTTTCTTATAGCAATAACCCATGGCTGGTTATGGGTAATGCTGGATTTATCCACACCAAGTCATGGGTTATTGCTATTATACAATGGCATTATTAAAGAAAAAAGTTACTTACTTTTCTTAAATAATGTCTTTGTATAATGGCTCCACAGTGTTCTTCTACTTTCTTTAGCTATCCTGCTGCTTTTTGGATGTACTGCACAAGCATATGGGACTTGCATTCTCAGGCTAATGCAGTCCATCAGTGCTTTGGAAAGGAAGCAATGGAGAAAGGAAGATCTCTGTTGCTTGCTTCTTTATTTATTTAAAAAAAAAGTTTGTAATCCAGACAGTTTGAAGGTATGAGAGAGACGGGGCAGAAGTACAATGAAAATAAGGTACATTTCTTTAGTTTTGCATAATGTACCTGGTATTCCTTGTATTTCTGCTCTATCTCTCTTGTACCTCTAAACTTCCAGATTTCAGATTTTGTATTTCTCAACCAGTAGCTTATATTAATAGAAGAAAGGTTCCGGTGACTGTACTTTTTTCTGTTGGTATATGCTGGTTTTTATAATGGGCATGTTGGTTGGGCTGACCAATCAGCGTGCATGTTTTTGAATGCAAATGGCCAGTCACTGTATAATATACATTCTTCCATGATAATCTGTTTCTTGCTCCCAAATAATGAAGGCCCTACCCTCCTCAACCTACTTTTCCTTCTCAGAACAAGCAACTTCTCCAACACCAGGTAAATGATCTAAACCTTCATCAACAGACAAAAAAAGACATGTTGGCATAATAGTCACATCCCACTGTATCCTCCACCTCTGGAACAAATGTCTACTACATATCAAGCAAAGTCAGGAGCGGCCTTAGGTTAACTGGTGCTCTAGGCAAAAGGGCTCCAGTGCGCCACCCACCACACCACCCAGTGCCCCCATCATGGTCTACCTACACCATACAAATACTGGAAAAGCACCCCTGCTAGAGCGGCACCCTAGGCGGCCGCCTAGTTGGCCTATGCCTAAGGCCGGCTATGAGCAAAGTAATACCCTTGCTACCTTTAAGGTAGCCTAATAATTGGATGGACAGCTCCCCCAGTCTGTCTTTTATTGCCTTCTCAAGGCTGTTCTTTTTCAGTATTAACATTAAATTATTAAAATAGCCAAAGAAAGGCCACAGAAACCCTTCACTGATTCCACATGTTTATTTTTTGAAAATGTTTAATTTTGCTTTCATCTCTTTCATCTTTCTTTTCTTATTCTATATACCAGGTGTTTGACATTAAACATAAGGACCAGTACCTCATTTTTCTTGATCTTCTGGCTTGTATGCCTGTCTGTAGTTCCGATTCTATATAGACATCATTTTATTTATGTAATTTTTCATTTTTATTTTTTTAAACCTAATATTTTCATTCTGAAAATGTTCTGGAAACTGAATATAATTCTAAAGTTTTGCTAGTTTTTTCCTTTATACTGTCTGTGCATATCATTTTATTATATTATTATATGCCATGCCATTGATTATCATGTGTATGTTTCTTTAGCTTTTCTCTGTGGCCCTTTGCTGTAAATGGTCTATGCCCAAATCAACTTCCAGACCAACACTAACAAAAAAAAAAAAAAAAAAAAAAAAAAAACAAATAAATATACAGAACTAATCTGTTTTTAATGCTCATCTTTCCCTCCTCATTTGTAACTGTCATTCACAATAAATCCCTTCCTGTGTTACTTTATTTAATTTTAACTCTGAGAGTAAAGTGTTTCTTCTTCCCCTAGTAGAAAGACAGTCTCAATCTACTGTTGTTATATTTGGAGCCCATCGTGTTAACAGTATTGTTATTAACTGACCACTGCTATATGTATGAAACAATTCTTGATACATAGATTGTTTCCTAAAATCTATTTGCTTTGTTTCCTGTTTTAGATTTTTCAGTATAAAAACATTCTCACAATTCTTTAACATGTTTATGTTCATATCTTGCAAACTGTCTTGTCCCATAGTATGACTGTTTAATTCCCTTGCACAAGATACATGTCATGCTAGAAACTTCTTTCTGATTTATTCTTTTATTTCATTATTTTCCTTCACTGTCCCCCATTTCCATGAATCATATTCTTTACAATACTTCTGATAATATTTTTTTCAACACTGACACATTCCCTCTCATTAGTGTCATCTTCCCCTATAATCATTTCTGTTAGTTAACTCTGTTTTTCTCTACAACTTCCAAACATTATCAAGCACTGACTTTCATTTTACAGCTAAAAGCTCCTTTCAGACCTCAATCCCTAAACAATCATTAATCCCTTATTACATGACATGAGCCCTGAACTTTACCATTTTCCTCAAAATAATTACATATAAATCCATTACCTTACAAAACACAGTCAGTATTGGGCATTTTTATCACCTCTGTATTCATATACCAATTTACCTTTCTTTAATCTACCAAGATCACCATTTCTAATTTTCTTAATCTGTCTCTACTTCCAGCTTTCTTCCCTTTTGTTCACATGCCAGTACTAAAATTCCAACATTCTACATATATTAGTATAACTAAGAATGGCTTAATAATTTCTGAAAGTCTTTGTCTTCCCCTATTTTCTTGAAGGAAATAATTTCCACATAAATTGCCTTATTGTTACAAAATTCATTACATCTATTTCGAGTTTATGCTCAGAGATGTAAGCTTCACTGTTAAGATTCACAAGAAACCCCAACATGTCCTGTAACCTTAGGCAAGGTTGAATAATATTCATATTCCACTGGTTCACCTTGACATACTGAAACCACAAAACATCACCACACAGATAGCTGAATGTATGAGTATGAAAACATATCTCACTTTATGGGATATTTCCTTTGTCTGAGGTGAAGCAATCTGGGATTGAGACCATATAGGTAATAGTGGTGTGATAGGCCATCACCATCACTGTAGGATGTGACTTGTGCCCCCTACAAAAAGTTTTTATTTTAATTTTTATCCTTTTTAGGTGAAATCAGCTTTTATAATTCTATATTCACTTATGACCGTAGCAATATTTCATGGTTTTATTACACATACTTGAACCTGTCCTTTTCATTGCATTTATCCATATTGATCAAACACATTTTGTCTGTGCTTTAACTTTCTTGTCCTTTATTCTCATTGTATTCACTTTTCAATTTGCACTCTCATCTTTTTTACCTATTTCTTCACTTGTCTCTGCCAGAAGTCTAATCCTTATAACTATTATGTGCAACTATTCCTATGCTGCGGTGGTGGTGCTGCGGTAGCGTTGTCGCCTCACAGTTAGACATTGCCTGTTCGATTCTCAGTTAGACCGTCTTCTGTGTGGCAACATGCGTGAATGGGCGTTCCTTCGTTGAAGGTTGTGCAACTTCTGTGTGCTTGCTGAGATACATTAGATGGTCTAGGGTCATTTGCACAATCCATTAACACTGAAGAGCTCTGTTGTCTGATGGTTATGTAATTTCACTGACTATCTCCACTTCTCGGCTCCCTCTGCAGACATAATGTATAACTGCAGTCTTTCTGGCTGTGATTGTGCCATAAGCAATAAGCAAATTTATCAGTATGACACTTTACACTTAAATGCTTTGAACATCCACATTTCTTATAACAAGAAGGATGTCCTGCATAATAGCCATCCTTGAATACATCACATTTAGAAAACACTTTCTTCTTCATTTCATTTTGTTCACTACTATCCTATCAAGATATTAATTTGCCATAAACATTTGTAGATTCCATTAACACCAGTTTCAAATCAGTCACCCCTCCTGTCCAGAGGTGAATGTTCGAGTAAGCATCCACTGGTTCAAGTTATGCTTGAATAGGATTATGAAAGACTTCTGTTCACATGGATGGGAAGCCTATTCCAGAGAAGGGGGATACTCTAAGATATACACTTGTCTCTCCAACATGTCCTTTCTATGCTGCAAGCAAGGTTTAAGTCCTTTGAGTAGTTCTGATGATACTCATTTTGCAGATATGCAAAAGGTCTAGCAGAACGTGATCCAAGGATGCTTTGTATGTCAGGCATAGACTGCTTCTCAACAGTCTCTAGGATACAGATTATAGGGATAGGGCATTGAGGTGATCTGCATATGACATGTTAATACCCTGTATTCTTTTTGTGAGGAACCCCTGTGGGCATACCAGTTATTGCATGCATCTACACCAAAGGAGGAGTTTACTCAATGATGGGTCCACTGAGGGCAGAGTCCTGTGTGATGATCACTTCCTTGGAATGAGATGAAATGCCTTTGCTTATAAGCTGAGCAACATAGAAAGATTTCCTTATTACCTTAGACACATGTTGGTTGAAGACCAGGTTGCTGTCTATGTAGTTCCCCAAATCCCTGATTACTGGGTCTACTCCGGTCTATGTTTACTTGTTGAACAGCACATTCATCGAACGACTGTTCGTCGAACACTAAACATCCAACCTAACTTTAATTGAAAGGCCAAATCATTGTGGGGGGTGTATGGGGGTCTCCTACATGTTCTGCGATTGCACTACAGTGGTGAAAGGGCAGGGTCTCTGTTCTCTGTTCATCTTCCTTGATGCTGGCCAACTATCATCTTTGGATGTATAGTTTTACAATGGTTTGGCCTTTCGATTAAAGTTATGTCAATGAATAGAGTTCGATGAACTTACTGTTTGATGAATAAACATAGACCTGGTCTACTCTTAGGGGTGTGTTATCAACGAGGTAGTTTGCTGGGGTGGCTGTCTTCCCAAAGGGTACTATTATGCACTTCCTGGCAATGAGTTTTAAACCAAAGCATTGTCACCAGTCATTTGTGTGCATCCTGTAGGATGTTAGTGCCTTGGGGGATTCTATGAATGCTCCCAGTTTGTAGTTATCAGCAAACTTGGTCAGCCAGAGGCCCTTTATATTGGCATAGATGTCAGAGAAGCAGATGCCAAAAAAGAACAACCCCAGCACGGAGAACTGAAGAACTCCACTAGTGACTGGCCTCTTTGTGGATGTGGTCTCCTTCATCCTAACTTCCTAGGTCCTGAGAGTCATCTGGCTATCTAGCAGGTAACATAAGGGTTTATGCCTAATTCCATGAGTTTGTCTACAATGCCTGAGGGGGTATTGCATGAAAAGGCTTGGCCAGGTCAAGGTAGATGGTATGCACTAGTTTGCCCTTGTTCATTGCATTGGTCATCACCAGGTTGAGGAGGCATGATCTGCCCTTGACAGAACAAAGACTGGATTGGATCCAGTGTTTGGAGGTTTCCTATTTCAACAATAATCATTTCCATGATAATTATTTTCACGGCTTTGCATATGAGACTAGTCAGACTTATCGGTCTGTAGTTCCCAAAGTATGTTGATGGTCCAGCCTTGTGCAGAGTGATGACTGGTGCAGTGCTTCATTTATGTGGCACAAATCCTGTCTGGAGGCTATGGTTAAATAGTGATTCCAATGGTCCCAAGAAGTCATGTTTCTGGTTATTTAAAAGACATTCTGGGATATTGTTGGGGATCACTGATGTGCTGTTCTTGGCCAGAGAGAGCACATCTAGGAACTACTTTCTAATGATAGTATGAGGGGTTATGTTTCTTGGGGGAGGGCTGGGAGGGGTAACAATGGAGCTGAGTTTGCTAGCCAACAGCTTCGCTATTATCTTCTGGCTCTAAATAGGTGGCCCCATTTACAATCAGTTCAGAACACTATTTTGTACTGCCTTTGAGGTTTCGGACATAGCTAAAGAAAGATTTGTGGTTATCCTTGGCCTGGGAGGCTATCTTAACCTCAGAACCAGCTTTGGTTGACTTAATCTGTCATCTTAGTTGATTAGAGAGAGAGTTTTTATCCTTCTGGATGCAGTACTTTCTAATATTGGCTATGACTTTTTTCTTTTTATTATAGAAGGTGCTTTGTTTTTTAAATTTGTTCTGGACTTTTTCCTAGTAGGCACAGCTGTCTCTATGCATTTATTAAAATGGTTGTACAGTGTTTCTGTGAACAATTCTCCACAGGCAGCTGTGCTCTCACAGTTTGGGAGGGGGCTTGAAATTTTGGCAGATTATCACTTAGTAATATGAAATTAGCCATAGAATACTCCATAAATGTAACAGGGTTAGCTGGGAACATGGTGCTGATTTTTATTACAAAAGAGACAGCTTTACTGTCTGAACTTGCCTCAGGGGACACTACACTAGGAGGGTCTAGTGTTTTCCCATGTTTGTTCCAAAGTGATTGTATTTACAAAGTCCAGGAATCTCTGGGTATGTACGTTTGGGGTCATGTAAGAATCCCAGTTTACAATGGGGCAGTTAAAGCCACCCATGAGTATGGTATTGGGTTGAATTGTGTGTGTCTCGAGTAAGTCTAAGTATGAGCTATAGGTTTCATGGGTCATAGTGGAAGATCTATAGCTTGCAAGGATATTATATGGGACTTTACCAGTGGAAAGTTGGACATGGAGAAACTCAAGCGTGTCATCCTCATTTGACTAATCTTGAGGTGAGCTTGGTGTTGATGTAGATTGAGACACTTCCAGCTTTAGTCACTGTCTGTGCAGTAGCTGACCTAAATGTGTGGAATACATTGTAACCTTTCACTGCTCGAGTGCTGTACATGGATTTAAACCATGTCTCAGCAACTACAAAGATATCCACATTCTCTGGGGTGATGACAGTTTGCAAGGAGTGGAGTTTCTTGTTTAGGCTACTGGTATTGAGCAGAAACACCTTTAGATTCTTTTGGGTTGGTTTTGCTATGTCGAAAGAGTTGTCAGTTTAACAATGCCTAAAGAATGCAATCTGAGGAGGACAGTTTTTAGTGGATATTTGAAAGCCTAGAGAGGACAGGTGCAGGTCATCTTTGGAATGACATCAAAAACTAAACCAATTATTAAAGTCTATCATCTTCTGTTCATATTGTGGCATCGTTCTTGGTGAAGGCAGAATGCTGCTCAATGCTAGGCACATACCAGCCTGGGACACACAGTCTGAGAGTTCCATAATGTCTATATTCATACAGTCCAAGGAGGTATGTGTCAGGTCACTTACACCCACATGGACTACTACTGAGTCATACTACCACTTGTCATGTAATGATATGAGTGCATGTGTAATTTAGCAGATCCTGGCCTCTGATAAACAACTGATCGTGATTTTCTCCTTATTTAGCCTGGTGAGTGGAACATCTGTATGTCTCACAATACAGTCTCCTATGTCTCATAATACAGTCTCCTATGACTAAATATCGGGTAGTGTGTTGGTTTGCCTTATGGGCTTTATAGTTGAGGCTCCAAGGGATGTAGCTGTATGTGTTGTGTTGTGGTTTTTATTTTTGGTGGAGTGTTTTTGAGGTTGCTGAGGATCTTTTTGTAGGTTGAAAATCTGGGAGGACTTTGGGGTTTAGGAAAGTTACTTTTAAGTGCCTCAATAAATGTTGGCCTATGTGCTGGGGCAGTACTATACATGGTGGGTGTAATGACTGATAATCTGATTGTTATTTTGAACACTTTTATGTGTGAATCTTGCCTCCAGTCATCATCATCAGCCCCCTTTTTCCTATTTTCTACATGGGGTCAGAATATTGTGCCACTTGTTGCCTTCTCTCCCTGTTCAGTGCCAGTCTCTTACCTTCTTCAGCAGTCATACTTGACTGTCGAAGGTCTTCTCTCATACAATCCATCGACCTCTCTGCTGGATGCCCTTGTTTCCTCTTGCCTTCTTCCTGTCTGTGTCAAATCTTCTTCACCAGATTGTCTTCTGCTTTCCTGCATGTGCCCGAACCACCTCAGTCTGTTCTCTTTGATCTTTTCTGCAACTGGAGCTACTTTGGCTTCTGCTCTTATGTCCTTATTCCTTTGTCTGTCCCACAGTGTGTATCCTACTACCCATATCAGTCACTTCATCTCTATCATCTCTAACTTCCTCAACTGCTCTGCCTTTTATGCCCAGGTTTCTTTAACAAACAGTAGTACTGGTTGCACCACTATTTTGTACACCATACTTTTAAGCTTTTTTGGCATTCTTCTATTGTACACTATCCCTGACACTCTGTGCCAGTTGGCTGCAGCCCCTCTGATTCCGGCTTTGACCTCCTCATTCAGATTTCCTTTCTCAACTACCCATTCCAGATACGTGAAGCTGTTAAACTGTTACAGTGTTTTCCTTTCTTTCTCAATTTTCAGCTTCTGATTTCCTCATTTGCTGCCATTACAACTGTCTCTATCTGTACTCAGTTGCAACCCATGGGACTTCAGTTTTGCATTCCATTCCCTTACCCATTGCTGAATTTTTTACACTGAGTCTGCCTGTAATGCCACATTGTCTCCATACAAGAACTTTGTTTATCTTTCTTCTCCAACCTGTTTGCTAATGTAGTCTATTACCAATATGACCAGCAGTAGGCACAGAGGTGAACCCTGATGTACACCCACTCCCACTGGGAACCCCTCTGTAAGACCAAACACTGTCTGCATGTGAGTCATAGGGTCTTTGTACATAGCCTGCACTAATTCTACCAATGTTTCTGGGACTCCAAACCACCGCAGGACTGCTCAAATCATCTTTCTTGGGCTCTAACTTCTCAAGTATCTGTCTCACTGCAAACATCAGGTCGGTTGTGCTGCATCCTGACCTGAATCTGAAGTGCTCATTTCCCATTTTACATTCTACCACTCTGCATATTTGTTTATCAATCACCCTCTCCAGAACTTCCATGCAGTATGATAGGAGACTGATGCCTCTATACTGCCCACAGTTGTGAATGTCCCCTTTTTTCTTGAACATTGGCACTAGTATGCTTATTCTCCAGTCATCTTGGATACACCTTTCTCTCCATACTAGTATGAATATCCTCAGAAGCTATTTCTCCCCATCTCACCCAACATCTTGCTCATATTTGCTGTGACCTCATTTTCCTTAGTGCGGTTCTTACCTCTACTGTGGTGGGCTCCTCCTCTTCTGTGTCTTGGTTAGTACAGCTTCTGTGGGGTTTTCTTCAGTCAGAAGCTGCTGGAAGTACTACTTCATCTGCCTTTGATGTCCTGTGGACTGGTGAGCAGTCTGTTGCTGGCATCCCTTATAAAAGGTGTCTGACTATATTCTTTATGATTTTGTCTTTACCGTACAACCTAATAGTTTCTTTCTGCCAAGCCACTGAGTCGCTTTCCACAAGTTGGTAGAATGCCTCTGATGCCTTGTTCTTTGCTACTGCAACTCCTCTCTTAGCCTCTTTGTTAGCCAACCAGTATTCCTTCCTAGCCTGGTCTGTCCTTTCTATCTCCCACATTTTCCTGCACTCCCCCTTTCTTCTGATGACTTCCTGGACTTCTGCATTCCACCACCAGCTTTCCTTATGTATCTTATTTTCATACATGGCTCAACCTCATATTAGCTCTGAAGCTCTTACACATGCTGTTTTGAGATGCTGTCATTCTTCTTCAACTCCACCTATTTAGCCCTGAGTAATTCCTTGAACTATTGTGCATTCTCTACAGTCAACTTCCAGGTCTTCAGCCTGGTCTCAGTTGACCTCAGGGCCTTCTCCAACTAATGCCTGCAGCTGACAGTGGCAATCAGTGGTTGATACTGTGGCCTGACTTTACATTCACTGATTCTACCCCAGTGCCCTTTCCTTACTAGGAGGAATTCTACCTGAGTTGCACGTTGGCCACTTTTGTATGTAATCTTGTGGCTGTCTCTCTTTCTGAACCATGTGCTGGCTACCATCAAGCCATTTGCCAGACAGAAATCTAGAATGGCCTCTCCTTGTTTATTCCTGTTGCCCCACTCATGTGGTCCCGGGCAGTCATCATATATCCTGTTTTTTCTGTCATGATGTGTACATTCAAGTCACCCATTATCAACACCAATTCATGTTGTCTAGCTTTGTTTAGCAGGTCTTACAACTGTTGTCTGAATGCACTATACCTCACTAACACAACCAAGCTGTGGGGCATAGGCTGAGATTATGAATACTGCTCTATTATTACACTATGAGTCTGTCAATAATTCTGATTACATCCCTCACTGCCTTCTGAAGCCTCTCCCTTGCTACAATTCCCACACCATTTCTAGCCTGCCCTCCTCCTGAGTAGAAAACTATGGATCCCAAGCGAAGTGTCTCTGCTTCACTGCCCTTCCACCTTATCTCATAGGATGTCCAGCCTCCTCCTTACCATCCTGTCAGCCACTTCCAAGCTTCACCCTGTCAGTGTACCTACAGTGAGTGTAGTGATTCTTAGTTCATGTTTGGCAAGTTGATTGGTTTTACATTCAGCTTTTGCTCGGCAAAGCTATCCCAGATAACCCAAGCTGAGCAACTGAACACTGGCTGGCCAGGAACCTAATGACCCAGGGATGATGGACTTTATGGTGATCACACACTGGCCAATGGGGGCACATACATCTTTCTCACATTTAGCAAACGTCTCTGGCATAGGTTAGAGTATGCCCGGTACCCAACCCATTTATCAGTGGTAAATACCCATGTCCATGCCCATTTTGGCAACATTAGTCAACATGACCAGATCACCTAGAGACATATTTTTACACCATCAAGTGGCTAGCCCTTCCATGGCATGCAGTCTGTGATTCGTGCTCTCTTATCTTGAGGATACTGAGTACCACAGTAGATGCTCAAAGTAGTTGGTCTATTCAGCTCTTGCCTCTAAAGGGCACCATCTAGAGTCTGTATTGTTGTCCACAGTTCCATTATTGGGTGAGTTTGAGATGGAAACACTCAGCATGTTTTTTTCAGAGATGGGTGGAACTCCACAGAGACCCAGAGAGAACATGCAAACTCCAAACAGGCATTGGTTGGAGGTCAGGATCAAACCATATACCTTGTGCAAGGGAGGCAAAGACCTTAACCATTATGCCATGTCATAAATCTTGCCTCTAGTGACACTGTATAATTACATCTCTCACATAGTGTATCAATTTGTTTAAATCATTTCTGTCTTTTAAAATGGGCTTAATACTAACACTAGAGTTCAGCACAGGAAGGTTATCAGCACAGAAATAATTTAGGACAGACATGATTTGGTTTGAAAATTGAGTAATGTTTATAGGGTAGATTATTATTTCTTGCACTTTTTGTTAGCGTATGCTTTTATAAACAGTTTTTAGAAATGCTTTTTGAAAATATGTTTTATTCTGCTAAAGAAGTATTTTAAATGAGGGCACTTTAAATGCTGTTAATTAAATGTGTGAGCTGATTGGCTGTCGTGCTGTATAAATTGGTCTATTTGTGGTTTTGTATTTCACACACTAACGAAGAGTTGTACTTGAAAGCTTTGTGTTTCATATTAAAGCTACTCAGTGTTGGACTTCTGTTTTTTGTTCCTAGATTTGTATTTGTACTTAAAGTTCTTTGACTTACAAGTTTTTTTTTTGTATTTACATGACCTTACTACATCAGCTTTATATAAGACGAGTGGGCAGGTAGCTTGAGCATCTACTGTATTTAATGATCTGCAGATGAATTAATTTCAAGGGAGCAAGATAAGCATTTTGAAATAACAAACTGAGTATACAGTAGTTTGGAAAGTAACAAAAAATTACTTAAAAGTATAATAGCAAGGATATGGAATTTATGTTTTTTTGTAAGAACTGCAACTTAATTTTTGAAGTGTCAGGGCTTGCAGTATTGGGTTTTACAATGTGTATCCCTGAAACATAAAATTGTGTACTTCAGAGAAGAATTTTATAAGGATGGCATGATGTCAAGAGACACGGCAGCTAAAAATATCCTACAGATAATGGTAGAGGGAATGGACTGTCACAAAGCAGGAGAGTATTTACTTTATATGTATGCATTATATATATATATATATATATATATATATATATATATATATATATATATATATATGGGTCTACTTTGTTTGCCCGAACTTTCATTTGCCCGACACCCATTTGCCCGACCCCGTTTGACCGAAATTTCATTTGACCGACAGTTCATTTGACCGACAGTTCATTTGACCGACAAGCATTATTGGCAAGAAAATGGGATATGCCCCCTTCCCCACTGCAGTGCGACCCTGGAGTTAGAATATATAGTTGGGGGGTGTGGAGGGCACAGCCCCCCACAATGGGGGGTGTGGAGAGCGAAGCCCCCCACTTACTTTTCTGTTACTAAAGAATATTAAAGGAAAACTAAACATTATAATATGAAATTAAGTGGGGGGCTTTGCCCCCACACCCCCCCATTGTGGGGGGCTGTTCCCCCCACCCCCCCAACTATATATTCTAACTCCAGGGTCGCACTGCAGTGGGGAAGGGGGGCATATCCCATTTTCTTGCCAATAATGCTTGTCGGTCAAATGAACTGTCGGTCAAATTAAATTTCGGTCAAATGGGGTCGGGCAAATGAAAGTTCGGGCAAAGTAGACCCATATATATATATATATATATATACTGGTGGGAAGAAAGATGATGAGAATGTTGGTTCAAAAGGGACAGAGAAAGATTGGGAGGTGGGGGGAGAAAGAGTGAGAAGGAGAGGGAATGTCTTTTTTTTGAGTGGGAATAAGCAACAGAGAGACACAATGAAGATGTCAAATGCATAGATACATAGGTAACCATCATCTGTGTTTAATATATTTTGTGTTTAATAAACTGATGGGCTATGCTGTCTCTTTCATGGCAACAATCCTAGAGAGCTGTGTATCTGCAGCCCTAGCATGGTTTAGTTACCTTAGGGGATATCTGACTAAAGGAAGTAATTGTCTTTGCATATATGCTTATTTTATCTAAGTGTGGGGAGGAGGGCTGGGAATAAGTCAAGGGTCTACAGCAAATATAAATATTGACTGTCAGAGTCTTTATTTTCTTGTGAAAAACTTTTCATTTTGTAGTACAAATCAGTGATAGATTCATATGAAGTAAGCAATAGTCACTGCAGGGACAGTAACTTTTTCTTAGTCGACAACAAACGTGAAGTTAAAAAAATGCAGCTAATGTGAGCAAATAAATTAAGGTAATCTGAATTAACACTAAATGCTACTAGGCATTGCCAACTAGTACAGAAAGCACTGTAAAAATGTAAATACTATTTATTTAGTATAAATTTATCGTATTAGCTCTTTGTGTTCTCCATTGAACATTACAATACATAACAGGAATGAATGCCCACTTTTACTGTATAATACTTGACCCAACAATCTTGTAGTGTATATAAAGGAACAGATTCCAAAAGACTTGCTCGCAGTGTAAGTCTGCCCTGATTCCAAAAGACTTGCTCTCGGTATAAGTGACCTACAGGCTTATACTGGTGGCCAGATTCCAAAAAAGTTGCTCTCAATGTAAGTGATCACCTATGCTTAGAGCACATCTTTTGGAATTGGGCCCAAAGTTTTGCCTGGCTTTGAGAATGGCTTATTTCTAATAGATGTATGCTTTTAAAATATTCTTTTTGTTTACATTTTAGGATAAAAAGTTTGTAACGTGCCGATATGACTGGCATCAGACGGGCAGCCAGGTTGTGGTTACTGCGTATGCAAAGAATCCTGTGCCAGATTACAGTGTCATACTGGCAAATCGTACAATGGTGAGTTAAAAAGGCTAACAGTTTGGTTTTCTTCACAAGTAATATTAGAAATCCACTATCTGAATACGAGTTTGAAGATTCTGTTTTCAGGATAACATGCTGGGATTCTACTTACACTCTATTATACTTAGATAACTTCACAATGTATGCCATTCAGTTTTTCTTCATTTTTCTTCATATTTTTATCCCACAACTTGTACAATTTTTGATTTTCTGGTAAATCGTTAAAGAGTACAGTTAGTCAATAATGTCACATATTAAAGTTTCATACTTCTTATTGTTCATAAAATGTATGCAAATGCCAAACCTGTTCTTCTATTAATGTTGTGAGTTAGAATAATATTTAAAGACTCTCCCAAATTTTGAGCCTTTGTCCCCATTAGTTTTGTATTTGTCTCTGATTCTTAAGCAAAGAAATTCTGTCTTTGTCACACCTTGCAAGTTTTTAATTTGTTGGTTGTTGTTGTTGCTGTAGTGATGCAGGCCATGGCTGAGAATAATCAGCATGGGAGAGCTGACAAATTAAATGTCATAAATAAATGAATAACTTAAATAATAATCAAACATGGGCCACTGGGTTTTTGTTTAGAGATGAAAGGATATTAGGTTTCTGGTTGTAGACTATACATTTTTGATTTTTGGCAGATGGAGACAGTTTGTATTTCTAGTCTGTCCATGGTTCATAGCTGAAAACGTTTCCTCAAATGGGTACCAGATAAGTGGTTAGGTTAGTCTACCCATCTCCTTTTCTAATGGATAAGCTGGAGTTGATAGTTAATCTATGACCTCATTCTCCTTCGACTAAGAGGTTTATGTTTATCTCATGAATTCTTAAATTCTGTCAGTATTTCTGATCCCTCAGTATCTTCAAGCTTACCCTTCTATGTCCATTACCCTCACATTGTTTACCCTCTGTCTATGTCTATCCATCCAAAATCCCTTTTTCCCATTTTTGCACATGGAGTTGGGGTGTCCACATATCTATTATACTACTTTGATTCCTTAGAGATGCTCGAGTGTTCTTGTCATAACCCTTCTCTCCCTCCTTTCCTGATGCTTTAACATGTTAATGCTACTTTGTTTTTTCTTCTTAGATTCTGTGCAAATATTGTACCATATTTGTTGTCATCTGCTGATCTTTCTGCATCTTTTCTGTATTTTTGAAATTGCATCTCTAGAGTTACATGCAGTGTTTTACATTAGCTCTCTTTGATGGACCACTTCAACTTGGCAAAACACATTGCAGTGAAAAAAAAAAATCAGTTTATTAAAAATGTTTTCAACTGCTGTGTTAAGAAAGAATCTTGTGGATTTGAAAGCTTCATTAAAGTGATTTATGGTTGGACTCCTAGCTTTTTCTTTTATTTAGACTGACTTTTGCTTGTTGGGGTTCATTTGGCTGCCTGCTAGAGATTTTGCTTTGGTTATTAAAAAAGTTTTATTAAGCTGTTAACACACACTCTTAACCTGTTTCAGAAGAGGAAAAATACCCAACAAAATATAACCTAATGATGCCACAGTACCATGGGGCAGGATATATTTACTAAGGGGAGTTTCATTATTTCATTTGTATCCACTTTAGCAAAGCCTTTTTAGCATGTTGCAGCTTCACACAACTGCAACTTGAACATTCAGTGTGCTTCTCTTTCCAATTGTCTGTACATAGCAGCAGCAATTCTCTTTTTTGCTGCTCTTGCCTCTCCGTGTATATCCTAGTATCCATCAAGTCTTTTCACTTGTTTATCAATTTATATATTTAACTTTACTTCATCCGGTAAGATAGCCCTCATTATCCGTTTCCTCTGTAGATGCTGCTAACATTCACCTCTCCAGCCACATACCCTTTCCTTGGGTTTTTGCTTCTTACATATTTTAACAATTTTTTCTACACTAATCTTAGTAAGATTAATTTCCTTTTCCTTTCCACATTTAGTAATATGTCTTTTACAAATGTGTGTGTTATTTATTATATATATATATATATATATATATATATATATATATATATATATACATATATATACTATATAATATATATATATATATATATATATATATGTGTGTGTGTGTGTGTGTGTGTGTGTGTGTGTGTGTGTGTATAATATGCTTTTCTTTTCAGATCCCATGCAATATAATATATAAAAATACATTATAAAGGACTTCCCCGGAGGCATGCCAAGCCTGTTTAATTTGCTAAGTAACCTGTTATAAAACACTCAAACGAAAGCCCTGGGGTGTTGGCTGAGTCTCCAGTTCATATCTGATTTATTGCACTGTGACCACTGTCAAACAACTTTATGGGAACCAAATCCAAACAGCTTTGCAAAAAACAAAAACAAAATCACTGGCTCAGACTCAAATCACTTTAATTCTCTAGTGCCTCGGTACAAGACCTTCAAGGAATTACAAAATCCATAAAAAATCTGTTACCTTATACACAAAATAAACTAATTATTCAATTATACAATTAATTAAAACTCTTCCAATTAATCTCTCCATTCAGTCTGACAGGAACCACAGTATCATATTTAAGAATAAAAACATATTCCTTGTACAACAACTTTTCTTTAAGAAGAATTTCATCATTGTCCCTAACACATATTTGTTCCAAAAGGGTCTATATCATATTGTCGTATGTTCAAAATAGCGAACGGCTATAATGTCGAAAATGCCGTTCAGTGAAAAGTTTTTTGTGAGATTGCCTTACAGTGAGGATCAGAAAATGTGCCCTTTCCTCACTGTAGTGGAATCTTGGAGTTGGTATATATAATTAGCAAGGGGGGGGGTTGTGGGGGGCACAGCCCCCACAAGAACAGTTTTGATGAACGGCATTTTCGATATTGTAGCCATTCGATATTTTGAACATACGATAATATCATATAGACGCATTCCAAAACACTACCCTGTAATACAGAAAAATCACTATTATGTGCATCTTTAAAATGACAAGCTATAATTTTGTCTTCTTTTTTTTAATGTCCCTAATATGTTCCATCAACCTCACCTTAAAGCTTATTTTTGTCTCTCCAATATAAAAGAAACCACAGGGACATTTCAGGGCATAAATAACCCCCTTGCTATTACATGAAAACTGCCTTTTAGGTGTATATTTAACCTTATGTATTCAAAAGAACACACCACATACTTACAGACAGAACTATTGCACTTAAAAGTACCCATTGATGTTGGATAGTTGTTCATGTTAATTTTTAATAAAATAAAATTTCCATGTACAAGCATATCCTTTAAATTCCTCCCCTGTTTATATGACATCATAGGATATTTATCCAAAATTTTATTAAAATCTCTGTCTTTTAAAAGAAAATTCCAGTAATATCTTAATACTTCACAAATTTCCTCACTTTTAGTATTATATGTAGTAACAAAATACATTTGTTCTTTCTTGTTGTTCCCACTATCTTCTTTCACTCTACTCCAGTATCTTTTATTTATATTTTATTTGAATCTAAAGTTAAAAGTTTATACTTGGCTTCCTTAACTACCTCCTTGTTATAACCCTTACTACAAAAGATAAGTGCAGTATTATCTAGTTCATCTAATAAATTCTCTTCAACATTACAAGTTCTAGACCAGACGTGTCCAACCTTTTGGCTTGCCGGGGCTGCACTGAGTGAACAGAAATTGTCTTGGGGCTGCATATAACATATATCATATAGTTAACTCTTTCGCTGCCATGGGCAACCAAAGTCTACCTCCTGGCTGTACTGTAGGTGCATTTGAGCAATGAATAAATGTAATAAATGCCTAATAATTGCCTTAAAATTCTAATTGTTATTCTAATTCTCTAATCTAACAGTTAATTAATATATATATATATATATATATATATATATATATATATATATATATATATAGGTCTACTTGAAAACACTGACACTCCAAAACACCAATGATGAGAACACCGAGGACAGGAAGATCAACAACTGAGATGACCGACAGTTTAAAAGCTCAATGCTGAGAACACCGACATGTTACGGTAAGTGTACGATAGTACCAGACTTTAGGGTTAGGGGCAGGTTAAGTGAGTTAGGGTTAGAATGCGGGTAAGATAAGTGTGTGATAGTGACAGACTTTAGGGTTAGGGGTGGGTTTAGTGAGTTAGGGTGCGGGTTAGGTGAGTGTGCGATAGTGACAGACCTTAGGGTTAAGGTTTGGGTTAAGGTTAGTGCATAGATAGTTGTGTATGTAAGGTTTAGTGTAGGTTTGTAAGGTTTTTGGTGTGCTTGTGTTGTGTGTGTGTTTTTTGGAAAAGGTTTTTGTTTTGTTGATTGTCGGGATTGTGGTTTGTCGGGCATGTGAAGTTTTCTGTTTTTAAACTGTCGGTCATCTCAGTTGTTGAGCTTACAGTCTCGGTGTTCCCTTCATCGGTGTTTTGGCAAGTAGACCTATATATATATATATATTTTACAAATAAACAGATATTCACTACAGCACTAGCATTTCTCACTGGGAAAACCACTCCAGCAGTCCAGCTACATAAAATGTCAACATTAGCAGTCCTACAATCTTATAATCCACAAAAATAAGCCAACAAATTTGCAATAACGAATTCATATTACTGACTTAATAAAACAGTTCTGTATAAGCTACAAGAGGGTCTCACCCAAACAAATGACTGGTGCCAGAAACATGGCCTCAAGCTAAATGCCAAAAAATGCATCATCATCCCCTTTGGGGAGAGTGATGTCCCTACAAATTATCACACTAATAACTATGTTGTAAGCACACAATCAGTCATGAGGTGCTTGGGCACCCAGGTTGATAGAAACCTGACATTTGACCAGCATGTCGTCTCTGTTGTACAGAAAGCTTTTTACATGGCCCACCACATTAGTAAGGGTATCTCATCCTGGGACAATACATCCCTGTATTCTTCCTTTATAAGAGCCATTATTGAGTGCAACGCTCCTTTTGGGATATGTCTCAGCAAAACACCCTGCCAAAAGAAAGACTACAACCATTTCTGACAAAAAAAGGTCAAAGGACTAAGTTCACTTAGTTATCCAAACAGACTAAAAAGCTTCTTGCTTTCATCTGTCTCTCACTGGCCCCTATAAATTTCTTCACTGGCTTGCTTTCCAGGCTAAGAAAGATCCTGCCTTAAGAGACTTCCTCTAACTCAGAAATACTGGTTATATTTAAAACGCTCACTACAAAGACCACAGCCTTCACTGCAACATAAACAAGCCACTTTGTAAGGACAGGTTCTTGATACAAACTTCAACTTCTGTAAAAAGCTCCTCTCATTATCAAGCAATGTAGTTCAGCAACACAACTGGATGGATAGCCATAAATTTACTCACTGAGTAAGTAGCATAGCCTTCATCAAACCAGATGGAAAATCCACATACTAAACTTTCCTAGCTGGATGACTAAGATCTAATTTTGGTTACTCAGTTCTACTTGCCCAAGAAGAGAGGCCTATTTAACTAAGAATTCCATTTGCAAAAATCTATTCAGTATACTTATTAAATCACTCTCACACTCTCTCTCACTCGCACACAAAAGGAGCCCCTACTTGTAAAATAGGCAACCTCAGTAATCACATGACACACACTCACTGAAAGAAATTGTCTGGAAGTCAAAATATCTGAAAAAAATCGTAATAGAGATGGATTCATCCATGCAATTTCCCACTACCAAAAGGACGGTCAATAAATCAAACAACTGTTCAGCAAAAAGTAAATCAATAAGAAATCCATAAACTCTAAGATCATACTACATACTGGAGTAAACATATAATTTCCTTCCAATCTAAAGCCATTTGACATTCAGACATTTTAATTTGTGCAGAAGTTATTCACAGACTGACAGTTCACTAAGCTGTAATGCTGACCTTTGCTTTTGAAAAAAAAACAAATTCCCAGACTTTGTCAATAGCTCAAAGTGCAGAGAGGATTATTTTTTATTTATTGTGTATTTATTTATTTTTGGAAAACATCTTTAAAACTGTTAAATTGAATACACACCCAGAAACACAGAAAAGTTGTGATAAGTAAACCACAGACTGCTGCAAGAAATCAAAGTCACGTTAGCACTCTATGCTTACGTCTGAAACAATGAAACATACCTGTCAATTCCAAAAGAATTAAAGTAGCTTAATAAGAAGGTTATTTGCAAGGTTACATGGCAGTTTATATTGGAAATATGCAGAGATATTAAAAAGGCTCTGTTTCTCGTAATTATGCTGAAACATCTTCCAAGGTAAATACAACCTTCTGATTTAGTATGAAATTATACCTTTCGAACTTAGAGCAAGAAATCTGGACAAAACGAAAAATAAAAGTGGGACACGGAGCCCAAAAATAGTTATGCATCACAGGCACAACTGAAACAACTGTAGTTGGAAAAATTATATATCAGTTATAATCTTTCTATCCCATCATTGTCAGTTAAGCATTATATGGCTCATTCCATCCTGTCTTCTTTTGCAACAAAGAAAACCATGCTTTGAAATGACAAATCCATTAAAAATAATACATAAAACACATTGCATCCACATCCTCTAACTTCCTACCTGCAAACAACCGCAGAGCTTTCACTGAAACTAGGACTGCTTATTTCCCCAGACTGACAGCTCTCCCTAATTAAGTCTAAATGGTATACAAACCACCAGGATCTGGACTACCTGAAATAAATTAAATTATGGCCTGCAAATTGCAAGTGCACTTTGTTTAATTAAACTATATTTCTAAGCCCACTTAACTGTATTTTTTTCAGTAGCATCCCAATATCCATTTCCAGGTCACTTTACAAGACACTGGCAGTGGTAGACTTGGCATCCTTCAGATCTCTACAGGACCACACTCATACTGCTAGCATTGTCCATTAAATGTAAATATCCATCCACTGCAAATGGCAAGAAGCTATGTCTTTAAAAATCTACTTTTGGCATGCCTAGTACCCAAGTATCAGATTTTGAAACAAAGAAACATTCTCCACAGTATGTAAGTCTCCGTCTTTAATAATCATCTACTGTTACAGCCCTCCCAACACATACACACTTTAACGCCCCAACATTTAAAAAATGGCATTGTGCCCACCTGATTTGCCAGTATTGATGATCCAACAAAGTTATGCTTATTGTTGTCCAGTCTGTCACTGCTTAGAACCCACCAATGACAAAACAGTACTGGGTGCTTTTTTGTTTGTCAGAAAACAACAATACAACTTTATATGCTATAGTCCCACAAAGTCAATCCACTACTGACCCATTAACCTAGGCTGCTTTTATTCTTACTCCCTGGAACTGAATTAACTTTTATTTCCTAAGCAAAAGACAGAAATTGGAAGATGAGGCAAAAATCCAGACATTCTTTGAAAATCCACACAGTTGAGAAGTATGATTTCATATTCAATAAAACACTCTCTCTGTCAGGAAAGCTGCAATTTAGTGAAAGTGTACTTTTAATGTACGATATATTTGTGAGCTAACTTATTTGTGTTCAGTAGGTAGATTGATCATCATTAACCTCTTTGTGCATGTGTCTCTCTTTGTCTCTCTGTCTCACACACACACACACACACACACACACACACACACACACACACACACACACACACACACACATGCTCTTCTACTTTCACGCACACAGACATTCTGCTTTCATGCATGCACTCACTCTGTACTTACCTATTAACACAGGTAAATGCTGTCCCTTTCAAAGGCAATGGCAGTAAATCCATACATGAGTCCCACTTCAGTGAGAACACACACACTGATTCTTTGGCATGAAATAATGGCGCGAATACACAGATCTTTCTTTGACGCAAAAAAATCAAAACTAGTAGGTGCATTGGTGCATACGCACACCAGTATTAGTGTTACAGGTCACAGGCACGAAAAATCCACACAAAAAAAGTGTTTTGGGGGATACATGCATAGAGGTTGTGGGCCACATGGAAGAGCTCTCTGGGCCGCATGTGGCCCGTGGGCCATGGGTTGGACATGTCTGTTCTAGACAATCTTAGAAACTCCCCATAAGGTAATGCTGAAAGAATATGGGGGGGTGACAACTAGTGGCATATAAGTACTGGCTTCCATCCAAGAACTTTCTTTGTACTCTAGTACAAATTTCCCCACTATCTATGCCCTTCAAAGTTAGATCCAAGATAAGATACTCTTTCACCATATTGTAACCCATCAAAAGAAAGGTTAAATGTGTTATGCTGTAGGTCGGCAACAAACTGAAGCACTTCAGCCTTGCCCCCTTCAAAAATAAAGTAATGTCTTACATATTTTTTTCATAAAGCTATATTTATATAGACATTCTACCTCATAATAAACCATAAACAGATTAGCACGCACGGGGGCAAAAGGTGCCCCCATGGCTGTTCCCTTTTTTGTCTAATTATTATTATTATTATTATTATTATTATTATTATTACATTATTAAATGTAAAGAAACTGTTAGTCAAACAGAAGTGTGTCAAGTCAATGAAATAATTAGTTAACAGGCTATCTCTCAAAAAATACAACAGGGCATGTAGTCTGTCCTCACGTCTAATTGATGTGTATAGACTCTTAACGTCTAAAGTTATCCAATACATGTCTTTATTCCAACAGACAGTAGAAATCTTATTCAAAAAATCAAAGCTATCCTTTATGTAAGAGGGAATTCTTATAACACAAGGAAACAAAATGTTATGCAATAAAAGACCAGTTCCATGTAAAAAAAAATACTTGCAGGCTGAAATAATAGGATGATCTGGTGGATTATTTATGCCCTTATGTAATTTCGGCAAGCAAAAAAATGTAGGCAGAACACAGCCTTCACTATTAAATTTTTTTGCACATCATCTTCTGAAAAATAACCCAATCTAACACCTTTCTGTAGCAATTTCTGAAACTTGGTTATTGCTTTTCTGTAACTGTTACTCTCACTACTCTCTTACACATCCTTATTAGACAAATGCTCCAAACACATCCTGTAATATTGTTGAAAATGCATTATAACCATTTTGTTTCCTTTATTTGATGGCTTTATAATCAAATCCCTTCTTTCTTTCAATTTTTGTAAAGCTTTCCATTCTTTTAATGTAAAATTATAACAGACCTTGTCCTTATTATGTAACAACTCTTCACATATTTCATTCATGGCAAAATTTAACATAGAACTGAAATGAATATTTTTTTCATTGGAGTAGGGAGGAATAAACCTACTCTTAGTAGAAACAACAGAAGTATCAGTAGAACAATAAGCATTGCTACGCATATATACTCTACAGACTCATTTAAATCTGAAAAACAAGAAGGAAAACGTTCATCCATGGATTTATCATCACAGGGTGAATTATTAACACAGTTAGCATAAAAAACCTTCAAATGCAATTTACGAACAAAACGAAAAACGTCCTGACTTAAAATATGTCTCCTCGGTAACACCGTAGGGACAAATTTTAATCTCAAGTTTAAAACAAAAAATTGCTCTTGGAATAAATCACAACCAGGCAGATTTGCAACTATATTACAGTCTGTGATAACATAGTCATTGCCAAATGCCTCACTTGTTGAACTGCAGTTGTGCCGGTAATGCCTGTTGTCTAAATGTCAAACTTAATAAATGGCCAAACAGAGATCCCAGTAGCTCGAGCAAGAGTAGTAATCCAAAAATCAGAATCCACGGAGACAAAATAAACTTGTTTAATGTTAATGCAGATAAAAATCACACGGAGCTTCAAAATGAAAAAACAGGTTTAGCGCTTTCATCTGCCAACAGCAGACTTCTTCAGAACCACATGATAACAGTTAATTAGTTCATTAAAAAGCCTGTTTGGTGCCAAAATACCCAATAATAACTTTTGAATAATTTAAAAGAAAGAAAAATACCAAAAGTGTACTGAAAGGAAATGTACAAAATCAACATATGATAAAACCATACACATAACTTAAACTAAAGAATATGTACTAAAAACCTATCTAAACTAGGTTTGTGGGTCATAAAAACAATATAAATATGACACTAATAACAATATATAAATGTACAAATATATGAAATACATTTGTATGTAAATAACACTGCAAGACCTCAGTATCAGTGTAATGCATAATGCAAAACCATGTAAAAAATACTTGCTAAATTATAAAAACATCATAAAAGGCCATACCCTAGCCACGGTCTAATAATAAAAATGGTTTAATACTGATACTGTCATTAAGACCTGGCCAGGTGGTGGCATCACAGAGTATCTGCCATTTGCTTTCCAAACAAGACAGACCAACTTTCCAATTGCCCCCACATGCAACTGTATCAATAGAATCGATGATAGTAAATTTAAAAGTGTGCTCTTGACCCTTATCACTAATATGTTTACTTAGTGCATTGTTCATGTTACCTTTCTTGATCTTGTATAGGTGTTCATATATGCGGGTTTTAAACTTCCTCTCTGTCTTGCCAATGTAGAAGGCTTGACAGCATAAACAGGTAGCTAAATAAACAACTCTCATGGTGTTACAGTTCCCCTTTCTACTATAGCAAACAGTTCTAGTCATATTCTGGAGTTTAATGATCTTGTTTTCATTAATATATTGACACTGACTACAGGTGCCACATTTGTAAGTGTGATCCTTGTTATTCTTCATTCTTTCCGTTTTCTTAGCACCTTCTAAAATTCTTTTTAAATTGTATGAAGTTTTATACACACAAATAGGATGATCACCTAGAAAAGTACCAATGCTATCTGAGATGGTGATCAAATCCCAGTGTCTGTTTAGGATTTCCTTAACTAGATTAGTGTAAGGATTGAACATAATTACACACACATTTCTTCTACTATCAATATCGTTCTTCTTCTTATCAATGAATGTCTTACCCAGAAGAGGAGGATACACATTCCCCCAATTTTTCTTAACAAAACGGGTCACCTGATCCAACATTTTTTTAGGATATCCTCTACATGAAAACATATCAGAAATAGTGTTAATTTGGTCCTCCATGATGTCCCTAGTGGAAGACATACGGGCAGCTCGAATACATCGCCCTTTGAACACGTTCCTAAAGATATGGGAAGGATGACAACTGCCATATTGAATATAATCATTAGAAAAGGTCGATTTTCTATAAATTTTTGAAGCAAACCCATCACCTGTACTACTAATGAAGGTATCCAAGTATGGTATACCCAACTTATCTGTTTGATAGGTAAATTTAAGAAAAGAAGTTGTATTGTTTAAATAGGAAATAAAACTAGGTATATCTTCAGCTGGTCCTCTCCAGATAATAAATAAATCATCCAAATAGCGAGTGTATAGAGCAATATATTTGAAATATTCACTAGGTAAAACAAATGTATTTTCCCACTCAAGCATCACAAGATTGGCAAAAATTGGGGCGCAGGATGCCCCCATAGCCACACCCCGAGTCTGTCTGAAATATTCGCCTTGGAATTGTATATAATTGTGGTCGAGTACTAACTCCATCATGTCCAAGATGAAACAGGTCCTGTCCCAGGTAAGTCCAGAAAATTTCCTAAGACTGTTACCAAAATATTCAAGACCAATGGTACTAGGGATACAAGAAAACAAATCTTGGACATCGATGGTGAGAAACGTAAGATCAGCAGACCACTTGTCAGGTGTTAATTTACTAAGGAAATCCCAAGAATCCTTAGTAAGATGGGGAACATTGTCATACACATGTTTACACCAGTGATCGATAGTAACTCCAATTTTAAATGTTTTGGATTTAGAGCCCGAAATGATAGGTCTAAAAGGGGGGTTATCTACACATTTGTGTATCTTAGGGATACCAACAATATTAGACATCCTAGGGTATTCATTCCTTATAAAAGTATAAACCTCTTCTGTGATACGATTATCCAATAAATATTCTTCTATTGCCAGATCAATCCTACGGTACCCAATATTGATTTGATTCAAGGAAACCTCTTCGTAATTCCCAGAGTTGAATAGAATATCATGAATGGCCTTAGAATAGTTAATAGTGTCATAGATAACCAGACCACCCCCTTTGTCTGGGTTCATGATTCTGATGCCACTGTTGGCCACCACTTTGTCTAAACACAATCTCTCTCCTTCAGTAAGATTATCTAAAAATAGCGAAGAGTACCAGGAATCTGTCTGAATGTTTCCATATAATCTATAAAGGTCTTTACAAACCATTCTTTCATAATTAGCCACTTGGGGGTTTATTGTAGGAATATAAGCACTTTTTCTTGATAACTTCTTGGGTGTACCATAATGTGTATCATCTCTAAACTGTAACGCTAAATGAAGTCTACGACAGTATAACTTTATTTCCTTTATTGTGTCAACCACATTAAAATGTGCTGTTGGAATGAACTTCATCCCCTTACTAAACAGGGTAAAAAACTCATGCGCAATATAAATATCCATAAAGTTGTACACTTTAAATCCAGAGAATGTAAAAATGGATACATATCGACTGTTACTTGTTAATGTATCCTCTGAAAGCTTGTTGTCTGTAAGTACTTCACCTACTGGGGGGGATAAATTCTCCTTAGCAATATCTAAACCATGGGAAGTAGATGGTGGCTCCAATGTATTTAATACCTCCTTCTGTGATGTATTGGTGCCTGGTGAAATCTCCCTCCCTGAAAATTTGTATCATATTCCCCTCTTCTGAGTCTACCTTTTCCTGGGTACTGATTGGACTCAAAAACACTTTCCCTGTTAATTTTCAGCTGAGGCCATATATATGCTCTATGCACCTTATAAGCTTCTAGATCTCTTTCCAATTTATCCAATTTCTGATTATAAATTCCATTGACTTTATGATTTGCTGTTCTAAACTGTTTATTGAATAATTCCTGCCATTGGTCAAAACTAGGATCCTGTACTATTTCTTCATTCAAAAGTTCTATCTCATTCAATAGCCCTCCTATTTTTTCATCATTAAATTTCATAAGTAATTTAATGTATGCAAAGCCAAAACTGTCAAACATATGGTTAAATTCATGAACCACAGAGTCAGTAAAAGATAATCCCAAAGGCAATTTAAAAAATCGCAATCCTTTTGGTACAATTTGTAAATTTAAACATTTTTCTAAATATCCATTATCAATTTTAATGCTTTTAATATTGATAAATTTTTTGCCCAATAAAACAATTTTAGATTTTATAGAGTCTGTTGAAACACTAGTAAATTTCCTACTGTATACACTTTTTGACTCAGCATTGCAACCAAAGTCATAATCATCATTAAGAAAAGTATTAATAATATCGTTGGAATTGTAACCATAACATTTTGTAACAGCAGGAACACTTTGTCCTTTTTTGTTTAAAGTTTTAACTCTAGCACATGGACTAGATACTTTATCTTTGGCCACAGTACCTTTATTACAGTCAGCACCTTTGCTAACTGTTGCAGAATATGTCTTTAGCAACTCCCGTTGCTTCGGTCTGGCACCCAAATGATGAGTTTCTTCATTAGTGTGAAAAAGGCTAAAGTCAAAAGTGAATTCGGCGTCTTCAATTAGATTAGCATCCGCTTCCTTGGAATCAAGGTTTAAACGCAAGTTCGGCGTTGCAGCTAAATTGGTCTCCCGTTGGCCATTAGGAATATCCAGCTGACTGTCCGTGTTACCCAAGTTAGGTGAATTTAGCAAAACAGAATGGGAGCCCTTATCCAACACGGCAGGCTCCGTGTTAACAGCACATTGTACTGTTCCGGTGAGCCTTTCAACTAGCTCTAACAATCTGCTGACGTCAGATTGTAAAGACGTTACCTCCGCACGAAGTGCTATGAATTCATCTCTGCTCAATGAAGCAGACGGGGACCCGTCAGCCATCCAAACAACTGTAGAAACGAACCAAGCAACTGAAAACCAACAAACAGAATAAATGGCCAAACAGAGATCCCAGTAGCTCGAGCAAGAGTAGTAATCCAAAAATCAGAATCCACGGAGACAAAATAAACTTGTTTAATGTTAATGCAGATAAAAATCACACGGAGCTCCAAAATGAAAAACCAGGTTTAGCGCTTTCATCTGCCAACAGCAGACTTCTTCAGAACCACATGATAACAGTTAATTAGTTCATTAAAAAGCCTGTTTGGCGCCAAAATACCCAATAATAACTTTTGAATAATTTAAAAGAAAAAAAAGTACCAAAAGTGTACTGAAAGGAAATGTACAAAATCAACATATGATAAAAACCATACACATAACTTAAACTAAAGAATATGTACTAAAAACTTATCTAAACTAGGTTTGTGGGTCATAAAAATAATATAAATATGACACTAATAACAATATATAAATGTACAAATATAACAAATATATGAAATACATTTGTATGTAAATAACACTGCAAGACCTCAGTATCAGTGTAATGCATAATGCAAAACCATGTAAAAAATACTTGCTAAATTATAAAAACATCATAAAAGGCCACACCCTAGCCACGGTCTAATAATAAAAATGGTTTAATACTGATACTGTCATTAAGACCTGGCCAGGTGGTGGCATCACAGAGTATCTGCCAAACAGGCTTTTTAATGAACTAATTAACTGTTATCATGTGGTTCTGAAGAAGTCTGCTGTTGGCAGATGAAAGCGCTAAACCTGTTTTTTCATTTTGGAGCTCCGTGTGATTTTTATCTGCATTAACATTAAACAAGTTTATTTTGTCTCCGTGGATTCTGATTTTTGGATTACTACTCTTGCTCGAGCTACTGGGATCTCTGTTTGGCCATTTATTCTGTTTGTTGGTTTTCAGTTGCTTGGTTCGTTTCTACAGTTGTTTGGATGGCTGACACCGGGTCCCCGTCTGCTTCATTGAGCAGAGATGAATTCGTAGCACTTCGTGCGGAGGTAACGTCTTTACAATCTGACGTCAGCAGATTGTTAGAGCTAGTTGGAAGGCTCACCGGAACAGTACAATGTGCTGTTAACACGGAGCCTGCCGTGTTGGATAAGGGCTCCCATTCTGTTTTGCTAAATTCACCTAACTTGGGTAACATGGACAGTCAGCTAGATATTCCTAATGGCCAACGGGAGGCAAATTTAGCTGTAACGCCGAACTTGCGTTTAAACCTTGATTCCAAGGAAGCGGATGCTAATCTAATTGAAGACGCCGAATTCACTTTTGACTTTAGCCTTTTTCACACTAATGAAGAAACTCATCGTTTGGGTGCCAGACTGAAGCAATGGGAGTTGTTAAAGACATATTCTGCAACAGTTAGCAAAGGTGCTGACTGTAATAAAGGTACTGTGGCCAAAGATAAAGTATCTAGTCCATGTGCTAGAGTTAAAACTTTAAACAAAAAAGGACAAAGTGTTCCTGCTGTTACAAAATGTTATGGTTACAATTCCAATGATATTATTAATACTTTTCTTAATGATGATTATGACTTTGGTTGCAATGCTGAGTCAAAAAGGGTATACAGTAGGAAATTTACTAGTGTTTCAACAGACTCTATAAAATTTAAAATTATTTTATTGGGCAAAAAATTAATCAATATTAAAAGCATTAAGATTGATAATGGATATTTAGAAAAATGTTTAAATTTACAAATTGTACCAAAAGGATTGCGATTTTTTAAATTGCCTTTGGGATTATCTTTTACTGACTCTGTGGTTCATGAATTTAACCATATGTTTGACAGTTTTGGCTTTGCATACATTAAATTACTTATGAAATTTAATGATGAAAAAATAGGAGGGCTATTGAATGAAATAGAACTTTTGAATGAAGAAATAGTACAGGATCCTAGTTTTGACCAATGGCAGGAATTGTTCAATAAACAGTTTAGAACAGCAAATCATAAAGTCAATGGAATTTATAATCAGAAATTGGATAAATTGGAAAGAGATCTAGAAGCTTATAAGGTGCATAGAGCATATATATGGCCTCAGCCGAAAATTAACAGGGAAAGTGTTTTTGAGTCCAATCAGTACCCAGGAAAGGTAGACTCAGAAGAGGGGAAGATGATACAAATTTTCAGGGAGGGAGATTTCACCAGGCACCAATACATCACAGAAGGAGGTATTAAATACATTGGAGCCACCATCTACTTCCCATGGTTTAGATATTGCTAAGGAGAATTTATCCCCCCCAGTAGGTGAAGTACTTACAGACAACAAGCTTTCAGAAGATACATTAACAAGTAACAGTCGATATGTATCCATTTTTACATTCTCTGGATTTAAAGTGTACAACTTCACGGATATTTATATTGCGCATGAGTTTTTTACCCTGTTTAGTAAGGGGATGAAGTTCATTCCAACAGCACATTTTAATGTGGTTGACACAATAAAGGAAATAAAGTTATACTGTTGTAGACTTCATTTAGCGTTACAGTTTAGAGATGATGCACATTATGGTACATCCAAGAAGTTATCAAGAAAAAGTGCTTATATTCCTACAATAAACCCCCAAGTGGCTAATCATGAAAGAATGGTTTGTAAAGACCTTTATAGATTATATGGAAACATTCAGACAGATTCCTGGTACTCTTCGCTATTTTTAGATAATCTTACTGAAGGAGAGAGATTGTGTTTAGACAATGTGGTGGCCAACAGTGGCGTCAGAATCATGAAGCCAGACAAAGGGGGTGGTCTGGTTATCTATGACACTATTAACTATTCTAAGGCCATTCATGATATTCTATTCAACTCTGGGAATTACGAAGAGGTTTCCTTGAATCAAATCATTAACATACCTTTAATATTCAGCTCTGCTGATTGTTTCTCCTCTAGCTGCTCAATTCTCTGTTTCAACCCGCTCCGTTCGCCCTACGGGCTCACTCCGCTCCCCTACCCTACCCCCAAATTCCACCCACCCCCAGTGGTCCTAAACTTATACTTCACTGACCACTCCCTCATCCCATCTCTTCCTATCATAATCCTCATCATCACCTAACCACACCCTTAACTCTCTCTCCTAATTAGTACTACTAAACTCTTTTTCTAACCACTCCCTCTACATCCCAACGTTACTCTACTCTACCTCCTATCTAAGCCCATGGTACTTCCTCATCCACTTAACTTATAACCTACTAAACCTCCTCATACACTCTCCTTTCCTTACAACTTCATTTACTAACACTTTTTACTCCCTACTTAAATCCTAGTACTATGGCCCCATCTAATAAAACTATATTCACCATTTTTTTATTTCTAACTACCACACTAGCCTTTCTCACCATACCTTACTCTCTTACCTCCTACGAACATCTTTCTCTGTCTGAACAAAACCATTGCAGCCAACAGACTTTACCATCTTCTATCACCTTTTTCCTTAACCATAGTAACATAACCTGTTTCTCTAACTATATACTACCAAAATTCCACAGAGCAACCCACATTATTTACTTCTCTACCAAAAAGACTTTTAATAACATCTATAAACTCCTAAAATCTCTACTATACCCCCAGCAACACCCCCTCTTAGACGGTGACATTCACCCAAACCCTGGCCCCTTTACTGACTCCCCCACTAACTCTACCAATTTTACAGTACCTATACTTTCTACAATTACAAATCCATCTAACTCCCTTCTGATAGCTCACCTTAACATTAGAAGTATTAACAATAAAATCTCCCACCTGCATGCACTCCTTGACATCCACTCATTTGACATTCTATGTCTTACAGAAACCTGGCTAAAACCATCTACTCTAGACCAGGAAATTAGCCCTCCTGGCTATAACATCCTCAGAAATGACCGTAAAATAAAAAAGGTGGGGGGTTAGCCATTCTCTATAAATCTAATCTCCAAATTTCCCCCATTAATGTGCTTCCATCATTAGACTCTAAATCTGAAACCCTATCTATTAAACTCCAAATCAATAACTCCAAATCCATCTATATAATCTGCATGTATCTACCTCCAGGTAATAACACTCATTCTCTAGAGAACCTGCTGAGTCACCTCTCTACCCAACTACCCCAGGAGACCATTGTACTTGGTGACGTTAACATAGACTGGTCCACTTGTAGTTCTCTAAACCCTACCAACCACATAAACCTCTTTGGATTCTCCCAATTAATAACAACTCCTACAAGAATCCATAAACCTAGTAACAAGGAAAGTACTCTGGACTGGATTCTTATAAATATATACCCTGAATCTTATACTCCAGGAACCCTTCCAGACGATATCAGTGACCACGTACTTACCTACATTATTAGACAAAAAGTTCATATTGCAACTACTCATAATCTCAAAACCTACCGCTTAAAAAGATTCTTTAATCCAGACAGCTTCTTAACCGAATTGCAAGCATGTGACTGGTCACCACTAACCTATCTAGAACTAGATGAAGCTGTCACCTATTTTAATACAAACTTTCTTCAAATCCTAGACTCCCATGCACCTTACCGCTCCACTAGAATAAAAACCAAAACTGCCCCTTGGCTCACAAAACAAACTAGGCAAAAGATACTCCTTAGAAATAAAATCTGGGCCAAATGGAGATCTACCAAATGCACAACAACCCACCTCCAATTTAAACAACTAAGAAATACCACCAAAAAGGATATTCTTAGAGACAAAAAAGATTTCTTTCTACACCTTCAACAAACCAATCAACAAACCCCACAAAAATTCTGGTCTGGGATAAACAAACTTCTTCAGTCAGGTCACACTACTACTCCTGACCCAACCAGTTTCAACAATAGCAACTCCAACCTAATCCCCGATGCCTTTAATAACTATTTCACAGATGCCATTCAAACCCTAGCCAATTCTTTACCACCTCCCACTGCTACCCAACCTAATAACTTCAATACTTCTTTACCCACCTTTCAAATACAACCTGTATCTACTTCTCTCATCTGTAAGCTTCTTCAAAAATTGAAACCTTGTACCCCTTCTGCTGACCATCTCCCATCTGAATACCTACAAATTGCCACAAAAACCATAGACTATCCCATCTCAATCCTTATTAACAGAACTATCTCTGAGGGCAAAATCCCTGCTTTATGGAAAATATCCCATATCATCCCTCTTCATAAAGGAGGACCATCTACTGAGCTCTCTAACTTTCGCCCTATTGCTCTACTCTCCCCATTAGCTAAGATAATGGAAAAATGTATTCACAAACAACTGCTTAACCACTTACTACAAAATAACCTACTGGCAAACTGCCAACATGGCTTCAGGCCATTCCATAGCACATCTACTGCCCTTTTATCCTTTACCGACACTATATATAAAAATCGTAACAATAACTCTTTCTCCTCTGCTCTATTCATTGACCTGTCAAAAGCCTTTGACATGGTTAACCATAACCTACTATTAAACAAACTAAAGGCTCACTCCCTCGATGCTCAAGCCATACAATGGTTTAAGTCTTATCTGGAAAATAGACAGCAAGCAGTACTTTGGCATAACAATCTGTCTTCACTACTTCCAGTAAATATTGGAGTACCCCAGGGCTCTATCCTAGGTCCCCTACTCTTCTCCTTATTTATTAATAACTTACACATGAACTTACCTCAAGCCACCTGCATTCAATATGCTGATGACTCCACTTTAATCTGCACAGCCAAGAATATATCCTCTCTCCACTCCCTTACCCAAACTGTTTTTCAGAATGTGGAAAACTGGTTTATGCAACACTGCCTCCTCCTTAATCCCAAAAAAACAAAACTACTGCTTTTTACTCCTACTCATAAATCACCCATTCCTTTCTTCTCTTTAACCTCTAACAATGGTACCAACATCAACCCAGAGACTACAACCCGCCTACTAGGTGTAACTATTGATAATCATCTCAACTACGATGAACACATAAACTCTACTATAAAGTCTGTTAACAGAAAACTTGGCACCTTCTATAGAATAAAACCCTTCCTTACCCCTCCTGCAAGGAAAGCAATTGCCCAAACCCACCTTATTTCTACCCTCTTCTATGCCTCTGTTATATATACCAACCTATCCAATAATAACCTTTCCAAACTCTCCACCTGTTATAACAGTATAGCTAGATTCATCACATGTTCCCCTTTAAAACTCACCACTGCCTTAACCTCAAACAACTTGGATGGCTAGAACTGAAAAAACAGATACTCTTTCAACAATTACTTATTATACACAAGACCCTGTACCACCCTAACAACACCCCTATCCTCACTCATCTAATTACACCTTACACTAATCTAGCTACACTACGCTCTGCTAACAAGCTTCTAGTTTCCTCAAATAAAGCCAACAACAAAGCCGGGGATTCACTTTTCTCAAACACTGCAGGAAAATTCTGGAATCGGCTTCCTGCTGAATTATCTACCCTTGCTTCTACTTCTCTTTTTAAAAAACATCTTAAAGAACATCTGAAAGCTCATTGGCTTTGTCCATGTACTAACCCAGACTGACTTCTTTTTCCCCTTCTATTCTTAAACCTACCCCTTCTCCTTTAACCTGTACTTCCAAATCATACTACTACTCTTCCTCTTGAATAACACAATGACATATATATTCTTTTCCCTATAACTATGACTTGCTCATACCATTTAGTGTGATTTGTAGAATTGTTTTTAGTTTAGTTTTTTATAGAATTGTTTATTTAATTTCCACTAATACTGTTTAGTACACAAATGTATTATTATAACTGTTCACTAGACCATTGCTAGCTCTGTATTTATTCTTAATAGTTCTATGTACTGTTAACTGTCTCAATATTCATGTTTGGAGCTTTTCTCCCCGGGCCTCTACTGAAAATGGACATATATCCAGCTAGACTAGCCCGGTGAACAAATGTAAAATAAATGTAAAATAAATAAATAAATAAATAAATCAATATTGGGTACCGTAGGATTGATCTGGCAATAGAAGAATATTTATTGGATAATCGTATCACAGATGAGGTTTATACTTTTATAAGGAATGAATACCCTAGGATGTCTAATATTGTTGGTATCCCTAAGATACACAAATGTGTAGATAACCCCCCTTTTAGACCTATCATTTCGGGCTCTAAATCCAAAACATTTAACATTGGAGTTACTATCGATCACTGGTGTAAACATGTGTATAACAATGTTCCCCATCTTACTAAGGATTCTTGGGATTTCCTTAGTAAATTAACACCTGACAAGTGGTCTGCTGATCTTATGTTTCTCACCATCGATGTCCAAGATTTGTTTTCTTGTATCCCTAGTACCATCGATCTTGAATATTTTGGTAACAGTCTTAGGAAATTTTCTGGACTTACCTGGGACAGGACCTGTCTCATCTTGGGCATGATGGAGTTAGTACTCGACCACAATTATATACAATTCCAAGGCGAATATTTCAGACAGACTCGGGGTGTGGCTATGGGGGCATCTTGCGCCCCAATTTTTGCCAATCTTGTGATGCTTGAGTGGGAAAATACATTTGTTTTACCTAGTGAATATTTCAAATATATTGCTCTATACACTCACTATTTGGATGATTTATTTATTATCTGGAAAAGAGCAGCTGAAGATATACCTAGTTTTATTTCCTATTTAAACAATACAACTTCTTTTCTTAAATTTACCTATCAAACAGATAAGTTGGGTATACCATACTTGGATACCTTCATTAGTAGTACAGGTGATGGGTTTGCTTCAAAAATTTATAGAAAATCGACCTTTTCTAATGATTATATTCAATACGGCAGTTGTCATCCTTCCCATATCTTTAGGAACGTGTTCAAAGGGCAATGTATTCGAGCTGCCCGTATGTCTTCCACTAGGGACATCATGGAGGACCAAATTAACACTATTTCTGATATGTTTTCATGTAGAGGATATCCTAAAAAATGTTGGATCAGGTGACCCGTTTTGTTAAGAAAACTTGGGGGAATGTGTATCCTTCTCTTCTGGGTAAGACATTCATTGAGAAGAAGAAGAACGATATTGATAGTAGAAGAAATGTGTGTGTAATTATGTTCAATCTTTACACTAATCTAGTTAAGGAAATCCTAAACAGACACTGGGATTTGATCACCATCTCAGATAGCATTGGTACTTTTCTAGGTGATCATCCTATTTGTGTGTATAAAACTTCGTACAATTTAAAAAGAATTTTAGAAGGTGCTAAGAAAACGGAAAGAATGAAGAATAACAAGGATCACACTTACAAATGTGGCACCTGTAGTCAGTGTCAATATATTAATGAAAACAAGATCATTAAACTCCAGAATATGACTAGAACTGTTTGTTATAGTAGAAAGGGGAACTGTAACACCAAGAGAGTTGTTTATTTAGCTACCTGTTTATGCTGTCAAGCCTTCTACATTGGCAAGACAGAGAGGAAGTTTAAAACCCGCATATATGGACACCTATACAAGATCATGAAAGGTGACATGAACAATGCACTAAGTAAACATATTAGTGATAAGGGTCAAGAGCACACTTTTAAATTTACTATCATCGATTCTATTGATACAGTTGCATGTGGGGGCAATTAGAAAGTTGGTCTGTCTTGTTTGGAAAGCAAATGGCAGATACTCTGTGATGCCACCACCTGGCCAGGTCTTAATGACAGTATCAGTATTAAACCATTTTTATTATTAGACCGTGGCTAGGGTGTGGCCTTTTATGATGTTTTTATAATTTAGCAAGTATTTTTTACATGGTTTTGCATTATGCATTACACTGATACCGAGGGCTTGCAGTGTTATTTACATACAAATGTATTTCATATATTTGTTATATTTGTACATTTATATATTGTTATTATTATCATATTTATATTGTTTTTATGACCCACAAACCTAGTTTAGATAAGTTTTTAGTACATATTCTTTAGTTTAAGTTATGTGTATGGTTTTTATCATATGTTGATTTTGTACATTTCCTTTCAGTACACTTTTGGTACTTTTCTTTGTTTTAAATTATTCAAAAGTTATTATTGGGTATTTTGGCGCCAAACAGGCTTTTTAATGAACTAATTAACTGTTATCATGTGGTTCTGAAGAAGTCTGCTGTTGGTAGATGAAAGCGCTAAACCTGTTTTATCATTTTGGAGCTCCGTGTGATTTTTATCTGCATTAACATTAAACAAGTTTATTTTGTCTCCGTGGATTCTGATTTTTGGATTACTACTCTTGCTCCAGCTACTGGGATCTCTGTTTGGCCATTTATTCTGTTTGTTGGTTTTCAGTTGCTTGGTTCGTTTCTAAATGTCAAACTTCAATGGAACCATTTGCTGTGACCTCAATGCAAATTGGTACTGTCTTAGGTCATGTGGTGCACTGGCATATAGGCATGTAACAGTTATTTTCTCCAGTCACGTATTCCCAACTTTTCTTACAACTAAGGTTAGACCAACAGATCAACAGTTTACAGCCTTTGCACTAACCTCACACTTGTGCAGAGAAACCAGATCTGCTGTCTTCCAGACTACAGCTACCTTAATCTTCCCTAGTGGTTTATTTAAAAGTTAAATAGTACTGTCAGTACTTATCTACAAATTCTCCAGTTGAGTACTGTTACTCTGTACAACTTTAATTTTAGGAGAGATTTCCAAATCTTTTTTTTTTCTGAAAAAGTATATAGCACCATCTCTCTTCCAGCATGCATCTTCTGAACAGCTGTGACATCTACCCTACCTTTTCTTTTGTAAAATATTCAGCAAAAATATTTGAGTATCCTTTTCTGTTTAATGTCCTTCTCTACTTGCTCCCACTTTATTATCATTCAGTATTTCTGATTTTGTCTTTCTTTGCTTTCTAATGCATATCTGAAAGACTTTACACCACTTTTTAACTGATTTAGTTTTCCTGTCTCTGGTTTGAACCAAGTGCACTGCCTGGGATGACCGTCCTTCTCTTTCTCTATTTCCTTGTTCTTTCTGAATACTATAAATCAGTCTGTGACCTTCACTGATACTACTTTTGAAAAATAAATTATTTTTCACTTTAGACTCTGTTTAATTGCTTCACATGGATATTTACTGCCTCTATGATGGTAGGCTTCAAGTTTTCTGTTTTCTTATTGACTTCCTTGAACAATAGTGAGGCAGGATAACATATTTATAAAAACTACATTTTTGTTTACTCTATTATAAAGTTTTAGTTTTCATGAACCATGTTGTTTTGTGGTCACTGGTTTCTAAATTAATGCATACTTTCCGAATTCATACACTTTCTCAGTCTCCATTTGAGAATCCGATGTAGATTACCTGAAACATACCCAATTCTTGTCATTGATTTAAAAAAAAAAAAAGAACATATCTCCAGTAAACACCGTTTTGTCTTTCGCTGTCAACATAAGGATGTATTTCTCTGCACTCCAACAACATTTATATTTTGAATCCAAATAAAAATGTTGAGGTAAGGCTCCAGAATCCAAACAAATAAATAAACCAGTCTTCAGAGATAATAAAAAGCAGTTCCATCTTTAATGTAACACAAGCGCTTTCACACAATGCTTCATCAGGTTTATGAATAACATAATCAACCACACCTCTTTAAAATCTTAATCTTACCACATGACTTAAGAATCTAATCAATTTAAAGTTATATACTATTATAAAATATAAGTCAGATAATAAATGCGTGGAAGTATGTTAGCATCAACTGGTATAACAGAAAATACAATTTATAATATATATAAAACATTTTTAAAACTCATATTTAATGAAGCATTTAAAAACATCCTAAAAATATATGTCATAAAGATATATATATGTATATACATGATAATGCAATATAAAATCTGTAACAACTATATTAGAAAAAAGCCCTGCATTCATATTACCTACGTAATCCTCTTCTTCTTAAAATGGGCTTAAAGGGCATGTTATCATTAAGTCCATGGCCATAATTAGCCCTCAACATGACTATCCATTTGGCCTCTACCTCTTCAGTTCTATCCCTAACATCCCCACATCTCAGACTCTCAAAGGTTCTGGAAACTATCATAAATTTGAACCTGTGCTGCTCTCCCTCTTTGGAGACATGTTTAGAAAGGGCATTACATTCAGACCTCTTACCTATATGATATATATGCTCTCTAATTCTTTCCCTTAGACGACGATCTGTCTTACCTACATAAAAACAATTACATAAACATCAGGTAGCGAGATATACCACATGTGTGGTCACACGTACCACTGACCCTAATATCAAAAACTCTACCAGTGTCTGTTATACTGTATGCACAAATCTGTTCAAATGCATTAATTATTGCTGTTTGCTTAGGTACAAAGGTGCTAGGTATATTAAAAACAAACCCATCTTTATCTGAAGTTTGTTGAAACATATGTTTTAACATCAAATTCTTGTAAACATTTTTACATCAAAAACTATATCTGTGATACTCATATCACTCGAGGGTATAAATGATAAACCCTTAGAAAGTACACTCAATTCAGAATCTGACAAAACATGTTTCGATAAATTAGTTATGTGAGTCTTACTTGTTGAAAGGCTTTCTTTATAGGTTCATAGGTTCATAGGTTTATACTAGGCTATCTGCCCTAAGGCATTTATTTATATGAAAAAATACTGTGCCCATTAGTTTGTTGTGCCTCTGTCCAGCAGTGACACAGAGATGATTCCTGGGATCTCCCATCCACAGGTCTAGATTTCTCTTGAACAGAGTCAGTGAGGTGCTCTGCCTCACATGATTTTATTCCACAGCATAGGGAGTCTCTGAGTGATAACATCCCTCCAGCACGCCCTATTTATATCCAGTGGTTTTGGTGGATTTGGATTTTTGAGGTGGAGCATGTCCATTAATTCGGGTTGGACATGGCCTTGTATGTCAGGCACATGTCACCTCTACTGAATAGAGCTGGAATTTCTTCAATCTGGCAGCATATGACAGATTTTGGAGTCCCTTTATCCTTTTGGTGAGGAACTTTTGGGGTCTCTCCAATTGCTGCAGATGTCGGGTGAGATACATCCTAATGGGGCATTGTACTCGATCATTGGTCTGATAAGTGAAGAGTACAGGGGAACAATGACCTCACTAGATCTGGATGTGAATCCCTTCATGATCAGGTGGGCAATGTAGAAGGTCTTTCTAACCACTTTAGCAATGTGAAAGAAAAAGGCCTGTCAACCTGGGTCCCCAGGTCCCTGATAACCTCTTCTGTGCTTAGTGGATTGCCACCTATATGGTAGCTTGGGGTTACCTTGTTATGACTATACATTTTTTGGCGTTTAACTCCATGGCTCTGGCACACAGCTATCTGTTTCCGTGGTCCCCTTCTGAAGGATATCCATGTCCGATGCACTTTCCACTTGCAAACTTTGTCAGCTGTACTCTGAGAAGTAGATGCCAAACAATAGGGGCCATGTGGGACACCACTTGTGACCGCTTGGAGTCTGACACAGCGCCAGCAACTCTAAACCTGTGGGTTCTGTCCTATCTTGTGACATATGGGTTTACATTTAAGCTGGTAGTTTTGGTCAAGGTAGGCTGTATGGACTGCCTTTCCCTCATCAATGTCCTTGGTGACTGTTTCAAGAAGTCAACCAAATTCAAAAGGCATGATCTTCCTCCAATGTCTGCAAGTCCCTATATCTTTGTTTATGAGCTCCATTATGATCCTCTCCATAGCTTTGCAGACTAGACTAGGCTGAGATTAAACAGCTGCCTTATGTGCGGGTTTAATTACTCATTTAGCACACCATCCGGTCCCATTGATGCTGTGTTTTTAGCTTTAGAGCATTTGAGATGTCCGGAAGGCTACACTCGGCTGGGATAGTCTCTCTCCTTTAGGGGAGAGGGGTGAAGTTTGCACTGAACCTGTCTGCCAGTATGTTGGCAATGTCTGTGGGTTCAGTGATTTTTGTATCATTTTGGACTAATTCTGAGCATATCTGGGAGTTTCCACCCAGGTTCCTAACATAGCTGAAAAAGGCCTTATGATTGTCCTTTGAATCCATGGCAATTTTTCTCTCAAAATTGGCCTTAGTTGATTTGAGTGCTCGTATGTGCTCGTATTTTTTTACTAATAATGATCAGGGGTGACTTCCCTTTTATGGATTTTGTTCTATCATGTAATAGCTTTCTCCTCTTATTGTAAAGTTTGTTAATGGCTGGGGTCCACCAGACTGGACGTTTGCCCTTTGTGGAAAGAGTCTTGGTTTTATTTGGGATTGCCTGATCCATGCAGTCCTGGAGGTGTTCATAGAAGGCATTTAGTGTAGGTATTGTCCTTCACCTCTTCGTGTTTCCTTTTGTATCTGGTATTTCTGCCCCTGAGAGTCTCTCCGATCACAGATATTGTATAGATGATATATATAAGGCCTTCAATGATAAGACCTGTAGAAATAGTTGGCATAATCTTAATAAAGGGGAATATGAGGCTCTACACAAACTTGAAAATGATGCAGACCTTGTAATTAGACCAGCAGACAAGGGCAGGCGCATAGTTTTATTAGATAGGGACAATTATGATGTTTCAATGTATGAGATGCTTGATAATACTGACTTTTATCAGAAGGTTAAACATTCTTATGTTGAAGTGATGGTTCTAACTGTTAATAATAGTGTTAGACATTTGGAACAAGTAGAGCTCCTAAGTAAGGAGCTAGCCAAATACTTTATTAGTATTAAGTACACCATACCCCACATACAAGGATTGCCCAAGATTCATAAGAATCCTGTTAGACCTCCCATGAGACCTATAGTCTCAGGCAGAGGGTGGTGTACTGAAGCAATTTCTATATATTTGGACAAAAAGCTGAAACCTATTATTGAGAGTTCTGAATTTGTGCTAAAAGACACTGAACAATTTCTTAATGACCTTTATGCATTTATAAATCAAGGTGTGGCAAATAATCATTTTATTTTTGTAACATTGGACGTTGTTTCTTTGTTCACTGTTATTCCCAATACAGTGGGTTTAGAATTCCTTAGTAGACTTATGACCCAAGCAGGTTTATATAATATTGATGAAGTGAGAGTACTACATGAATTAATGACTGTAGTGCTTATGAATAATGTATTTCTGTTTAAGAATCAGATATATTATCAAAGAAATGGCGTAGCGATGGGGAGTTCATGCTCTAACACATATGCTAATGCAGTTATGTTGACATGGGAGACAGAGCATGTTTTTAATGGACCATATCGTGAATTTGTATTATTTTACAGAAGGTTTGTTGATGATCTTTTTATTTTGTGGGGAGGTACAGCTTCGGATTTGTTATGCTTTGTTGATTATATTAATAACACAACACAATTTCTGAGATTTACCCTGAATTATTCTGAGGAGAGAATTAGTTTTTGGGATGTATTTTTAGAAAAGGAGAGTTCAGGTACAATTAGCACCAGACTTTTTAGGAAGGAATGTCATGTGAATAGGCTGTTGTTAAGGAAAAGTATGCATCCCAGATATGTGTTTAGAAATGTTGCCCAAAATCAATTCTTTAGAGCATCCAGATTAAGTGCAAAGGATGAGAAATTTGAAAAGCAACTGATTAAGATGGGTCATGATTTGGAAGAGAGAGGCTATGAGAAAACTTTTATAGATGATGGTTTTAGGAAAGTTAAACAACTGAGGGGGTCAAGAGCTAAACCATATTTTTCAGACAAGTATATTAGGGAAGTGAGGGAGAGAGATAACACTTTGAATGTTAACATCTCATATTCAAGAGATGTTTGGAAATATACCAGCATTATCAATAACCACTGGAATATACTAATGACAGATCCTATCATCAGTAGAGTTGTTGGGGCAAGACCACAGTTTACTTTTAAAAATAAAAAGAACCTTAGGAGAAGGCTATGTACTAATAGAGATAGCGTTAGTGTTGCTAGCTCAAGTGGAACAAAACCATGTGGCAACTGTAATCAGTGTCAGTTTATTAATGAGGATTTATATTTTAGACATCCAGACACTGGTAGAGTTTTTGATATTAGGGTCAGTGGTACATGTGTGACCACACATGTGGTATATCTTGCTACCTGCTGTTTATGTAATTGTTTTTATGTAGGTAAGACAGATCGTAGTCTAAGGGAAAGAATTAGAGAGCATATATATCATATAGGTAAGAGGTCTGAATGTAATGCCATTTCTAAACATGTCTCCAAAGAGGGAGAGCAGCACAGGTTCAAATTTATGATAGTTTCCAGAACCTTTGAGAGTCTGAGATGTGGGGATGTTAGGGATAGAACTGAAGAGGTAGAGGCCAAATGGATAGTCATGTTGAGGGCTAATTATGGACATGGACTTAATGATAGCATGCCCATTAAGCCCATTTTAAGAAGAAGAGGATTACGTAGGTAATATGAATGCAGGGCTTTATTCTAATATAGTTGTTACAGATTTTATATTGCATTATCATGTATATACATATATATATCTTTATGACATATATTTTTAGGATGTTTTTAAATGCTTCATTAAATATGAGTTTTAAAATTTTTTTATATATATTATAAATTGTATTTTCTGTTATACCAGTTGATATTAACACACTTCCACACATTTATTATCTGACTTATATTTTATAATAGTATATAACTTTAAATTGATTAGATTCTTAAGTCATGTGGTAAGATTAAGATATTTAAAGAGGTGTGGTTGATTATGTTATTCATACACCTGATGAAGCATTGTGTGAAAGTGCTTGTGTTACATTAAAGACGGAACTGCTTTTTATTAACTCTGAAGACTGGATTATTTATTTGTTTGGATTCTGGAGCCTTACCTCAGCATTTTTATTTGGATTCAAGCCTGTATTGAGTATTCCTGCAGAGGTATTTGGTGTTTATTAGGCATTTTTTGTATTGCCTAACATTTATATTTTGTTTAATTTCTAATTAAGGGTATTGACCATCTACCAAAGTCTTTATTAGATGATTGATGCCCATAATTAATTAAAAAGTTAAACAATGTCAGATATAAGACAGTTCCATAGTCTTTAGCAGTGCTTTGTAGTTAGGAGCAGACCTTTAGTGCTGCCTTTGCTGTGAGTAATTAAGGTAAAGAACATTATACTTTTGGGTAAAACTGCCTAAAATGACTTGATAACACTATAGGCAGCACAGGATGTTGTATAAAACATAGAAAAAATCACTGGTACACTTCAACAAGATTAATCGAGGCTTAATTATGTTTTTCCGTGATTTTTGTAGGAAGCGCCAAAGTATGTTGCCTAGCTCAAAGAACTCAAATTTTTAATTTTATTTGTGTCAGCAGCAATTATTCATAGTTATATAAAGCATGTTTTCCTTGTGTCTGCAGCACTCTGATATATGCATTTAGCTATTGAGAAGTCTACACATTTTTTTCCATAACTAACCTTCACTATGCTTTGTAGCCAGCTGATCACTTCAATGATCATTGTTACATGTTCCATTCAGAGAACTTTTCCTTTCATTTAAACAGTTGTAATTAAATATTATCTAGCAACAGCTTTTGGTCTTTAAGAGCATGCTGACATCATAGTTTGATTTGGAAGAAGTAAAAAAGTAAGTAGCTGCTGTAGTTTATTTAAATTATATTTGTTTTTACAACTAGGGTAATTTTTGAAACCAAAATAGTCTCTTATTTTCCTTTGAATACCTTATTAATATTGTAATTATGCCAAAGGAAACTGATTTTTAATTTAAATGTATATTTATATCCCCCTGATATGTATTTATGAAAGCAAAAGTAAATGTCATAGAACACGATAACAGTAACTGGAGCATATTTATTTGGATTACTGAGAACAGTATCCCAGACTGTTTTCATAAGTGTATCATTTATTGTATAATAGATTTCACTGATAAAATCTAAAAAAAGATTTACTTATGAATGAGTTTGATCTTACCTTTAGATTAGAGAGGGTAGTATAAATGTCTTTGTTAATTACAGATAGTATGACCAGGTCTAGAGAAATAAAAATCTTGTCAGTATGATACCTGAGATACTGCCCTTCCCCCGTTGGATTTTATACTGTATGCACTAAATTGCCTTGCTTAGCATAATTAATATTTAGGCATTTGTGTTCGATATTGCTAGTTTACTCCATCAGCGCTTGATCTGCTAAAATCACCAACAAGGGCTGCATGTTCACTGAGTTCTATGTTCTGTAATTTAGTCAGGAAATTCTAATGCTCTGCAGAGGATGTAGTGCACGTTCCACTAATGCATTTTCATCAGCACAATTATTTATTACCATGTGAGCAATTTCTAGAGCTGAGTTGTTTTGTTGTTTTCTTGGCTTCCTATTTTTTTTTTTTTTTAACAAATATTGAAACAGTGTCATCAATACCATCAGATTTGCAACGATAAGGAGGTATACTTTGGAAACTATGACATGTATTTTGGAATCTTAAACCAGAATTCAGTAATGGCAAGGCATTAACATCCTCCAAGCACAGAGAATCTAAATAACTCATTTTATTGTTTATACTTCTAGCATTTATCAAAACAACTTTCACTTCCAATTGTTTTGTTGTTTAGAATTTGTATCTCATATTCCCTGATGATAGAGTTGCAACTCCTTGGGTGCAATTATACCATGCCCTTAGCCACTGAATGAATGTCAACATTTTGTCTTTGTATGCAGGTGTCACATTACATTTTTCTAAGCAAATATATTTTATTGCGCTTGCTAGGAAGTTTAATAAACTCACCATAGCCTACTGCATTTTAAAAGATGAAAGACAGCCTTAAGTTGTTTACTCCACTGTGACTGGTGAATATATTGTAACTATGTTTAATAGGTTCATAGGTTGATAGGATGATATTAGGCTATTGGCCCAGAGGCCTTTATAAGCCTAGCCAAGAATTTCACCCATGTTCCCACAAAGTCAGGACCAGTTTTCTCTGTCCAGCAGGGACACAGGTGGGATCCCAAGGGTATATTTTCCATCCAGTTGTCTAGGTTCCTCTTAAAGAGAGCTAGTGAGGTACTCTGCTTGACATGGTGACTTCAAAAGTGATTGCTTTATGGTCGGATCTTTCCAAGGAGGATGACACTGTAGGGGTGCTACAGTGGCTACTCATGTTGGTTAGTACAAGGTCCAGGATATTTTCACCTCTTGTGGGAATGCTGACCAGCTGATCCAATGCACTGGCATTGATGAAGTAGAGGAATTTCTGGGCGTTCGTGTATGAGCTAGAATAGGTCTTCCACTCTATGGATTGGTAGTTAATGTCATCAAGGATCATGGTAGAGGGTTGAATCTTGATGGATTCAAGTAAGTCCAGATAGGTGGAGTGGGCCTCCTGAGTCATGGTTGGGGATCTGTAGCTAGCTATGATTTGAATAGGTGTTTTGTCAACAGTTAACTGTACCTGGAGTGTCTCCTGTGTGTCATACTGTGTGACCGGCCTGAAGATGTGTATGTCTTTCATAAATATTGAAACTCCACCGCCTTTGGCATTGTAGCCCTCTGTTTGGGGTCTGAAAGTATGGTAGGATAAGTAACCTGGTAAGGCTGGGGTGCTCTCCACAGCTTTGAGCCAGGTTTCAGTGAGTGGAAAAATCTTAACATCTTCCAGGGCAAGGAATGCGTGCAATTTCATGCTAAGACTCCAAACGTTTAGCAGCATGACCTTTAAATTTCATTTAGAAGAATTGTTCATGTTGGTAATTTTGTCCTCATGACTTTGCCTAAAAAGGCACTATGGGTGAGGCAAATGCCTTAGCCAGAAGCCTGAAGCCCAGGGGAGACAGATTAAGGACATCTCTGGCAAAGCATTGCGGTCTGTCAATCATGACCTCCCATGCTGTCAGGTACTGGATCCCCTTGGAATGATACCAGAAACTAAGCCAACTGTTAAAGTCAATAATTTTCTGTTTGTACTGAGGCATCATTCTGGATGATAGTAGGATGCTACTTAAGGCTAGAGACATACCTGCCTGGGACACATATTCAGTGAGCTCAATCATGTCTCTCTTCATATATATATATATATATATATATATATATATATATATATATATATATATATAGTCCAGAGAGGTACGTCTCAAGTCATTCACACCAAGGACTGTGATAGAGTCATAACAGTACCTGTTGTTGAGAGACTTGAGAGCGTGAGTGATATAGTGGATTCTAGCACCTGGCATACAACTTACCGTGACTTTTCCCTTATCTAGCTCAGTGAGGGGCATATCTGTGTATCTCACGATAGAGTCTCCTATGACTAGTATGTTCGGTTTGTGACAGGACCTTACAGGCTGTGAGACACAGGCATGTGTACTATATGTGTAGTGCATGGTGCGGTGGGTTCTGATGTGTGTGACACCCGTGCACTGGCCCAATAATCAAGGAGCCTCAATCCTCACCACTAGCAAAAGTGAGGGCTGTGCACATTGGGAAGGATAACAAGTACACACAAAGAGTAAAATACAATTTCCTTTTAGAGCACACAGAGATCACAGTCAGTCTGAGGATGGTTTCTCTCTTTTACTCAAGATCTCTAATAAGACTCCCTACTGGCACAGCTATAGGGTACAGATCTCAGCCTAGTGGTCAAGCTAAAACCTCCAGCACCTTCTCTGTCCAACCAGTGCTTCATGTCCCTGCCCAAGTAGCTGACACACACAAACTTTGAGATACAAGTTATAAACAACACACAGACACTCCTGGGGAAGGCTGCCACAGGTTCTCCAGCTATGCCCCCTTCTCTCCAAACTATAAGGTAGAAATCACTGCCACCAACCACTAATATCAGCTACTAACCAAAGGGTGACCAATTTCATTGTGTACTATTACTGTTATCCAAATAGTAAGTGTGCCAAACAGCAAGACTATTGGAGTGGCTTGGACAGGATCACTAAATACATGCAATGTACTCTAAGAGCTTAAATTATCTCTACACAAAACAGCCACAATTGAAAGGTTGAAAATATTTAATAATAAATAATAAAAACACAAGACAATATTCATCAATTCAACACAGTACTAATACAGAGTTCAGAAATCACAGGAAAATGCTTTCAAATAGAATAGTCTGACATAAATATAGAAAACAGCTAGACTAATCTGGCTATTTCTATCTGTCTCTAAGAGAAATCACTGTTCTCAATTCTACTTACATACAGAGCAAGCAAGTGTTGGTGAGTGGATATTCTTCAAACTTCAAATGCTCAAATCTTTCTCTCTGAGAAAGTCTTAAAATGATAAACACCCAGTACTGCTGAGTCATTTCACATTACATAATTTTTATCACTTCTTTAGTTCCCAGGCTGACAGAAACACAGAATTTACATTTCTTAGTAAGCTGCATCTGGCCAGGAAGCTACAGCAATAAAAGACACTATACATGTAAAACCTTAGTAATTATCTCTTAAATCAAGACAATATAAAGAATTTCCTAGAAGAAGATGATGATAAAGAATTTCCTGGCCCAGACATCCTCTCTCCGAGCTGGAGATCAAACAGTCATACAGTGCTTGACTTATCAGCTTTCTTCCAGCAGAATGCACTGTGGTTACATTTTTGAAGCTCAGTACAAAATATAGTTTAATCATAACTTATAGTCCCCTCTACATTTGTAAAACAGCCTGTGGATTACATTAATATTTACAAATAACATAGAATTATTTACAGAATTCTATCTAACTAGGCTGGCAGCCTTCACATATCTGCCCCCACCCCTGGAGAACTCAAGCTAGTTTTTCAAGTGACCCTTGAGAAACGTTGCTTGAGAGGGTAAGGATTATCCGAGTATACCTTACCCTATTCCCTGTCTTGAGAGCCCATCTGCGATGGCATTGCTAATCCCACTGTGGTGCTGCACTGACATATATGCTTGCAACCCTAGGCTCCATGTTAGCAACTTGGCATTTTGCTGGCTGGCTCGGTGTAACCATGTTAGAGGATTGTGATCTGTAACTACAGTGAATTTCCTTCCATACAGATAAGGCTGAAGTTTCTGCAAAGCCCACACTATGGCTAGACATTCCTTTTCTACAGCTGCATAGCATTCCTCCCTGAGTTGGAGCCTATGACTGAGATAAACCACTGGGTGCTCTTCATCCTCTGAAGAGATCTGGCTAAGTACAGCCCCCCACCCCATGGTTCAAAGCATCCAACTACACAACAAATTATTTGCTGTAATCTGGACTGGCTAACACAGGGGGTCCTCTCAAAACATCATTAAGCTCCTAGAATGCCTGAGCACATGCTGTGGTCCACATTACCTTATCTGGCCTGTTTTTCCTTGTCAGATCTGTGAGGGGAGCAGCTATGGTACTATAACTGGGGATGAACTTTCTGTAGTGCCCAGTTTTCCCTAAGAATGCCCTCACCTGCTTTTTGGTAGTAGGTGCAGGCCATGCCTGAATGGCTTCCACTTTGGCAGGTTCTGGCCTGATCTTACCACTCCCCACTCTATGTCCAGGTAGGAGACCTCTGCCATACCCACCTGACATTTGCTCGGCTTAATGATCAACCTTGCCCTCTGTATTCTGCCCAGCACCTTCCTGACATGTTGAAGGTGCTCTTGCTAGGAATGGCTGTAGATGGCAATATCATCTAGGTAATCAAGGGCAAACCCTCCAGCTAGGATATGATCTGCCAGCTTCTGGAAAGTTGCTGGGGCATTTTTCATCCCAAAGAGCATCTTTGTGAACGCATACAAGCCAAAAGGAGTCACAAAGGCTGACCTCTCTCCAGCTCTGGGAGTCAAGGGCACCTGCCAGTAACCCTTGGTAAGATCAATGGTGGTAAGATACTTAGCCCCACCCAGCTGCTGTAGGGCCTCATCTGTCCTAGGCATGGGGTAACATCTGACTCTGTGTGACTATTTAATTTCCTGTAGTCCACACAGAACCTGGTGTTGCCATCCTTCTTTGGCACCAGCACCACTGGGGAGACCCAGGGACTGTTGGACTCTTGAATTACCCCTAGTCTAACATTTCCTATATCTCCTCCTTCAGAGTCTGTTTGACTCTCTCACGTACCCTGTAAGGGGCCTGGCTAATAGGCCTTTGGGGTCCTGTATCCACCTGGTGCTGCACCAGGTGGGTGCACCCTGGTTTCCCAGTGAACATGTCCACAAACTCCTGTAACACTGCTCGGATTTCTCAAACCTGGGTATGAGATAGCTGCTGGGACACTGCTACCCCTTCCACTGAGGTGTCAGTCTAAGCCTCACTGAGGAGATCAGTTACCAAATCTCCCTCAGACTCCTCCTGCAATCCACTGCAAATACACAGCACAAGGGCCTCCCTATCATGGTAAGGTTTCATCATGTTAACATGGTACAATTTGTGCTCCTGCCTCCTGCCTAGCAGCTCTACCATGTAGTTAACATCACCTACTCTTCTTACCCCCTTGTAGGGACTCTCCCAAGCTGCTTGCAGCTTGCTGTGTCTGACAGGAATGAGAACCATTACCTGCTGCATACTCTCTAGCTCAAGCATTCCTGTCATACCAGACCTTTTCCTGCTGTTGGGCTTCTGCCAGGTTCTCCTGAGCCACACCTATGAGTTCCCTGAGCCTTGTCCTGGTGGGATTCACACTCACCTTCCCACTCATCAAAAATTAAATATAGAGGCTCCCTCACCCTATGCCCATACAGCAACTCAAAGGGTGAAAAACTTGTGGATTCCTGGGGAACCTTTTCTGTAAGAAAACAGATGGGGCAAATATTTGTCTCAATCCCTCTTAAACTGGTCTGCAAATGCCTGTAGCATGGACTTGATTGTAGGGTTTAACCTCTCAACAAGACCATTAGTCTGGGGATGGTAGGGGATGGTCTTCAGGTGCTTCACCCCACAGTACTTCCACAGACAAGCCAGAAAGTCTGACATGAAATTGGCACCTCCGTCAGTCAGTATTTCTCCTGGAAAACCTACCCTGCTGAAAATCTCTTACAAAGCATTTGCAACCTTTTTTGCCTCAATGGAGGACAGAGCAACTGCCACGGGGTATCTTGTAGCATAATCTATTACCACTAAGATATATTTTTTCCCTGTGGAACTTGGGGTACTCAGAGGCTCCCACAATATCCGTAGTTACCCACTGAAATGGCTCCTCAATCACAGGCAAAAGCATCAAAGAGCTCTCACCTTGTCTCCTGCCTTGCCTACCTTTTGGCACTGCTCACAGGTTCTGCAGTACCCTGTTACATCTCTGGAAATCCCAGTCCAATAGAAGTTCTGTATAATACATCTCTGTACATTTTATGCCCATATGACCTGCAAAGGGAATATCATGGGCTATGGCTAGAAGTGTCAGATGGTAGGCTCTAGGCAGTACCAACTGCTGTATTCTCTCATCTTCTAGCCCTCCCTCAGGGGTCCACTCTCTATACAGTAACCCTTTGTCCAAGTATACAGATTCCCCCTTCCCTTGAGAATCAGGTACCTCACTAACTACCTGCCTCAGGCCTTGTAATGTAGGGTCTGAGAGCTGAGCCTGTCTCAACTCTCTCTTTGTAACCCTTCCCAGCTCCCCTTCCAGAGGAAGTCCAGCATCATCTGACAGTGGTGACTCACTGTCAGCCTGGGTACTACTACTCACCTCTGTGAGTTGTAGTCACTTTGTCCAAGGGACCATCAGTACCCACAAGCAGCTGTGGCTCACCTTCCATCTCAATGCTACAGAGTAGCTCCCTCCCTGAAGTAACCACCTCACCAGTCCTGGCTGTAAGTGCACGGTCTGTCTGGGTCTCCACCAGGCTACCAGACTCAAATGCTTGTCTCCAAGCCTGACTGTGTGTAAGTGCATTAACACATGGCACTGCCTCATCCAAATCCTTCCCTATCAGGACATCTACAGGATGGTAGTTTGGTACCCCTGTTGTCTCAAGACAACCTACTGTTGGCATTTTGTCCTTCCCACTTACTGGCTCCCTCACCATTTGTTCCCCACCTTGCCTCTGTGGACATCTATATGCCACATGGCCCCACTGGTTGCATTCAAAATGTCTAACCCTAGGTCCTGGACATGTACCTGGACTAGTGGCGTCCCCTGCTACTGTCAGATTCTGTTGGGGCAGTCTGGGATGCCCACCATGTGTTCCTTTAGAGCCATGAGCAGGACTGTGGGTCCCTTTCCTGTGCAGGGATGCCCTGCTTGCTAGGTATAGGTCTCCCTTCTTCCCCACCTCATCTGAAGTAGCTCATTGTCTATCAGCTAAACAGATTCTCATGTTCTCAGGCAAAGTGCTAAGGGCTTGTTCCCTCACCAAAAGGTCTGCCAGCTCTTCAAAAGTGGTGACATGAAATCCACTTACCCACCTGTGAAAATAAGTGCTCAGTTCAGCAACATATTCACACACTTTCGTCTGCCTTGTGTCTATGCTCATGAAACTTTTTTCCTATAAGTTTCAGGTGTTAGCTTAAAATATTCTAGCGAAAAATTAACAGCATTATAATCAAAAAATTCATGATCATATATCTTGGACAACACAGTTACAGCTTTACCATGGAGTAAGGGAGTCAGGAACCATGCCCAGAGCCTTTGGTCAGCATCATACTGTTTACATAGCCTCTCAAACATATGAATGAAAGTATCAAAATTATCCCCCTCTGTAAACTGTGGAAGAAATCTACTGACCTTTTGTGCTTCTGAGGTCAGGTTACTCCCTTCCCCATTACCTCCATGACTCTGGTGAAGAGTCAGCATCTCCTTTTCATGCTGCCTCTGCCTCTCTTTCTCCACAGCTTTCATTTCCAAATGCCTGGCCTCCAACTCAAGTCTCTTTAGTTCCAGTTGGATTTTTACGTCCTTTGCAGAAAGGCTGAGCTGTCCATTCTCTGAGTGTTGTACATCTCCACGGCCAGTCTGATCGTTCTCCTGATTGCTGTTTTCTGATGCAGCTGTGACAAAGCTGCAATCATGTCTACCTTAGTCAGATTTCCATGCACCAGTCCTTTAGCCTGGCACATTTCAGCCAAATGGCTCCTAGTCAGCTTGCCATATTCCTCTGCTGACATGCTTGCCCGCTCTCGTTGACTAACTAAGCTAACAAAAGAAATAAAACAGTTGTGATCTGAACTCTGAATATTCACTGTGTGGCTGATTTACAGTACAAAAATATCTTCAGTGATCACTGTACACAAGCTACTGAAATTCACTATTCACACCACTATAAGCCAATTAGTATGTGATGTGGCTAACTCACCACTATCAAATATTTGATGTGGATTCTAACCACTGACAAACAATTAATATGTGACACCCATGCACTGGCCCAGTAATCAAGGAGCCTCAGTCCTCACCACTAGCACCAGTGAGGGGCGTGCACATTGTGAAGGATAACAAGTACACACACAGTAAAGTACAATTTCCCTTATGAGCATACAGAAATCACAGTCTGGGGCTGGTTTCTCCAGATCCCCAATAAGAATCCTCACTGGCACAGTTATAGGGTACAGATCTCAGCCTAGTGGTCAAGCTAAAACCTCCAGCACCTTCTCTGTCCAACCAGTGCTTCGTATCCCTGTCCAAGTAGCACACACTTTGAGATCTGAGTTATAAACAACAGACACTCCTGGGGAGGGCTGGCACAGGTTCTCCAGCTATGCCCCCTTCTCTCCAGACTATAAGGTAGAAATTACTGCCACCAAACACTAATATCAGCTACTAATAAGGTCCTTCCCAAAGGGTGAGCAATTTCAATGTGTAATATTAGTGTTATCCAAATAGTAAGTGTGCCGAAAAGCAAGACTATTGGAGTGGCTTGGACAGTATCACTAAATACATGCAGTGCACTCTAAGAGCTTAAATTATTTCTACACAAAATAGCCACAGTTGAAAGGTTTAAAATATTTAATAATAAATAATAAAAACACAAGACAATATTCATCAATTCAACACAGTGCTAATACAGAGCTCAGAAATCACAGGAAATGCTTTAAAATAATATTGTAGAATATTCTGACATAAATATAGACAACAGCTAGACTAATCTGGCTATTTCTATCTGTCTCTAAGAGAAATCACTGTTCTCAATTGTACTTACATACAGAGCAAGCAAGTGCTGGTGAGTGGATGTTCTTCAGAAAAACTCCAAATGCTCAAATCTTTCCTTATGAGAAAGTTTTAAATTGTTAAACACTCAGTACTGCTGAGTCATTTCACATTACATCATTTTTATCACTTCTTTAGTTCCCAGGTTAACAGAAACTCAGAATTTACATTTCTTAGTAAGCTGCACCTAGCCAGGAAGCCACAGCAATAAAATACATTATACATGTAAAACCTTAGTAATTATCTCTTAAATCAAGACAATAGAAAGAATTTCCTGGCCCAGACATCCTGTCTCTGACCTGGTCATACAATGCTTGACTTATCAGCTTTCTTCTAGCAGAGTGCATGTGATTACATTTTTGAAGCTCAATACAACATATAGTTTAATCATAACATATAGTAAAACAGCTTGTGGAGTACATTAATATTTACAAATGACATAGAATTATTTACAGAATTCTAGCTAGCTAGGCTGGCAGCCTTAACAATGTGTGTGTGCTTTTGCCTCAGGGGTCTCTTTTGTTTAGGTATGTTTTTCTTGAAAACCTCCACATATGTAAGAATGTACTGTACAGGTGTGGGTGGTATTAGAGGTGTGGTGTTTGTGCAGGCAACCTTCTCAGTGCCAGATGTACTAGCTTGTGATTGAGACAGCAGTGATTCTAGGTTCTTGATGTAATTGCATCTCTCACATATTGGTAGAAGAAGAGGGCTGTCAGTGTACATGAGACAGTTGCTACACTGTCTCAGGATGCCCATATCAACAAGACTAGCAGGAGAAACCACAGGAAATTGTCCGCCCATGGTTGTCAGAATCTGTGGAAGAGAGGTAAAGGATGGTAGAGTGGGTGCTATTAGAAGGAGTACCTATAGGTGTGAGTAGGGCTGGATAAAAATCAGAGTAGTTGCAAGGGAGGGGGTCAGTTACACAGGAGTGCTGGTAAGGGAAAAAATGCAACTGAGATACCTTGCAATGGGTTAAAAGAGCACAGCGGCAGCATGCAATGAGCAAACAAGCACAACACCCTGCAAACACAAGGTATAAATACCAGAAAAGATGGAAGAATCTAGAAGCTTGAATTACTACCCAATCCTGCTAGCTCCTGCTCTTTCAACCAATCACTCAAGCTAGAGAAGGTCAGCCAATCCTGTTACTCTCACTGACAAAGAAGAGCAGGCACTAGCAGCAGAAGATGGCTGTCAGAAACACAGGAAACTCAACAAGCAAAACAACCAAGCCTGGATAACAGCAGGCCTCTATCCACACTATGATACCTGACTAGAACACAGAAACCTCACAAAATATGCACAGAAAAGCACAGATATAGCACTCACAAACAGAAAATCCAACTCTCAGTATGGAAAAGCAGTTTTCAGTTAAGTACAGGGAAGTAAATACTGTGGGAAGAAATAGCCAGGGAATTGTTATGGCTAGGCTTGTATAGGCCCTAGGGCCGATAGCCTAGTACCAACCTATGAACCTATGAATAGACTGCCCATACATGTCAAGCAGAGCTCCCTCCTTGGTCATCTTCAAAAGGAACCTTGATGACTGGATGAGAGATGGGAGATAGGAAATTTAACCTGGGGATCACGTCAGTCGCCCTGCTAGACAGGGGTCTAGGGAAATAAATATTGTGGGAAGAAATAGCCAGAGAATTGTTATGGCTAGGCTTTTATAGGCCCTAGGGCCGATAGCCTAGTATCAACCTATGAACTCAATAAAAATGCAATTACAGTAATGAAACACTATCTAGCAATGAAAATACAATTAAATTAGTATAAAATAGTACAAAAATGCAGTGAAACATTAAAACAAAAAGCTTTATAATAGTGCAAAATGTAGTAGATTAGCTGTATAGCACAACTATAAGCATTAAGAAGTGCAATTCAATGAAATAAATGTAAGAAAAAACTTATTGGAGCCTCAGGGAATTTCTGCTTTGACACAGTGATGAATCACCACTCCTCAGCATAATCCTTTTTAATCTAGCTAAGATGCCCTTAATTGCAGGTGTCTGTGATGCAGTCACATGCTCCTTGCAAAATCCAATGAGGTAGTGTTTTACACACAAGGGAATCATGAGTATCTAGGATGTTTTGGGGGATTTCATGTCTTAATGTCTCTGTATGGGCTTTTTGAGTCTGTCCTGGTTCAGTTTTAATACCAGGTAAACTGCTATTATGGAGACTCCCTACTGTCATTTTGTGGTGGCTGTGTATGTATGTGTAATTTACTATTACCAGTCAGAGGTAATGTGTTTCCCATCCAACTTATTTTCAGCTATACATCCCCTCCATTACTCAGGACAACCACTCCTCTTACCTGGATCTACTTGACTTCTTCAAGGCACCCTCTAACACCCTGATTCTTGGTGACTTCAACTACTCCACCACAAACTGAGTGACTATTTCTATACTAATGCACTCACTCAACAATTCCTTGACTTCATCAATTCTAATGCACTAGACTAGATCATCTCATCCCTCAGAAGGGGAGATAACATTCTGGACTTGGTTCTCACTAACATGAGAGACCACTGCACCACTCCCATAGTATGATCTTCCCTGGTGAGATCAGATCATCTGACTGTTTTGTTTGAAGTTTCTATCCCCCCCCCCAGCCATAATCAAACTAAAAAACTTCTCAAAAGCTGACTACAACCTCCTAAAGGAGGGTATCTGTAGCTTCACATCACCACCCTCCTCAGAGGATGCAGACAACTATGCTGAACAGTACGCCAATGCAGTATACAAGCACCTGTACAACTGCATGGACTCAGCCATACCCAACAGAACTAAAACCTGCTCCTCAAGGAAACATAAACCTGTTTGATGGACATCCTTTATCAACAGTCTTTACAACAAAAGGAAGAAACTGTTGTCCAAGGCAAAAAGGAACAAATTCCAAATTGGAAAAACTCCCTTCTTAATCTCAACAAGCAAATTAGATCACTATGAATTGAAACTAGCCTCAGAAACAAAGGGAAACCATAAAGCCTTCTTCAGTTATGTCAGGAACATCCATGGCAAAGCCCAGGTTTGTTCTGAATTTGTACTTAACAGTATCACCTACACTGATCCTGTTGACTTAGCCAACCTGCTAGCAGATAGGTTCAGCACAAACTTCACCCCCTGTCCCCCGAAAGGCCTTTTAAACATCCCCGATACTTGTCCTGCACTGCACATCTCCGTAGATCAAGTGTTAAAGGCCCTATTCCAAGGCACAGAACACAGCTTCCATGGGACCTGATAGTATCCCAGGCTGTATTGTGTACCATCTCCAGCAAGCACTGGGTTTGCCATTGAGCACTGTATTCAACCACAGCCTAAGTACAGGCTTCATCTCAGCAGAGTGGAGAACTGCCATTGTCATCCCCTTAAACAAAGGTGGTACCAGTACTGATCCCAGAAATTACTGCCCCATTAGATTGACAAGTCTGATCTGTAAAGCCATGGAGCAAATTATTATGGATCTCATAAACAAGGACATAGGCAATCTCCAAACACTTGACCCCACCCAGTTCGGATTTGTCAAGGGCAGATCTTGCCTGTTGAACCAGGTTACTGTTTTGAGAGTATCACCAAGGCCCTGGATGAAGAAAAGTCAGTACATACCGCTTACCTTGACTTGCCCAAGGCCTTTGACACAATCCCCCACTCGGGCATCATCGAAAAGCTAACACAAGTTGGAGTAAATCCCTATGTCATCATGCGGGTGGCCAACTGGCTCACCGACAAGACCTTCAAGGTCAAAATAGGCGCATCCACTTCTGATAGTAGACCTGTTACTAGTGGAATTCCCCAGGGATCTGTCCTGGGACCCCTACTGTTTAGCATCTACTTCTCAGAGGTCCAGGCAAAGACAAAAGGCCTGTGGCTGACCAAGTTTGCAGACAACTGTAAGTTGGGTGCTGGCATTAACTCCCCAAATGATGTTAACATACTGCAAGAGGGTCTCACAGCAACTAATGACTGGTGACAAAGTCATGGCTTCAAGCTAAATGCAAAAAAATGTATCATCATACCATTAGGCAAAAACACAGCCCCTAATGATTAACACATCAAAGCAACCCCCTAAACAACACAACCTGTGGTGAGAGACCTGGGTACTCAGGTTGATAACAATCTCACATTCGACCATCATGTAGCGGCAGTTGTCAGAAAAGCCTTTTACTTGGTTCATCTCATAAGTAAAGGGATTGCATCCAGAAAAAAAGGAGGTTATTACCTCTCTGTACTCCTCCCTCATTAGACCTATAATTGAGTACAACACCCCATTTGGTATGTACCTCTCCAAACATCTGTACCAATTGGAAAGGCCACAAAAATACCTCACAAAGAGAATCCATGGCCTCCAATACCTGTCCTATGCGGACAGGATCAAATCACTATCACTCTACTCTGTATCATACAGGTTGATCAGAGGTGATCTGTGTCTTGCTTACAAGGCAATCTTGGACCCTGCCCTACTAGAGATGCTCCATATCCGTAAGTCTAACTCCATATGTTACTTGCGCGAAAGGCCTGAATCTAATACGCATCAATAAAACCTGCTGGAGAGACGGATTTGTCACCCAGAGGCTGCCCCTTCTCTGGAATAGACTTCCCATACATGTCAAACAGAGTACCTCTCTGACCCTCTTCAGGTGCAACCTTGATGAGTGGATGGGAAACCACATATTTGTCCCACGGGTTCCACCTGTGTCCCTCATTGACAGGGGTGATAGGTGCTGACTGAGGTTTCTTTTTGGGAATAAACTCTTGGCTAGGCTTGTAGGGCCCCAGGGCCATTAGCCTAGTAACCGCCTATAATGACTTCTTTAGATACAGATGAGGCAATGCCATGCACACTAGGTACAGGCATCTGTGTACAAGTAGTGGATACACACAGCTGGTGCTAGAACTACCATCCCAAATATGCCAACATATAGGGCACACAGCATATCATGCTGTGCTCATACCACTGTTAATGGCATTGTAAGGGTCTTACAGCATTTATGTATGTAGGGCAGCATGCACGTCTAATGTACTAGCCTTGTGGTCCAGCAAATGCATTGTCCCATGATATATGGAATGCCCCCTAGATATATGCCATTATATAATTTAACACACACACACACACCTCTATATGCACCATTATGTAGCCATGTACGGGAAGAATTTGAGTGAGCATGTTTATATGTAACTCTATATTGTAAATGTAACTAGCATAGCCTATTTCATGGTACTTTGTACTTAATGGGACAGTAAGTGTTACTCAGGAATACAGTACACAATTCAGACTAGACAGTCATTCACACGTCTCAATATGTAGTCCTGCATAGATTCACATTTGTGTGTCAGTATTTCCATATACCCCTTAGATGATGTCAGAGCCTGTCTATGTTTTATAACTGTTTTGGCTTGCACTTCAGGAAGAGAGGAGTATGCAGCATCATGGTGGACTTTGGCAGCATTGCTGTCCTACAACAGCATGCATGGCCACTGCATTACTGTGTTAAAAACTCCTTTTAATAATCCAGGCATGCTCTCCACAGAAGAAACATGGAGGCCTTCACATCTGCCTAATTTGCAACTCTAAGCAAGTCACATAATGAGACCAGGCTGAGTGTGAAAGAAGACCACGCAGATCAGACTTCTACCCTGGTTAACAAATGTAAAAATAATAAATAAGAAAAAAAAATCTAAATATCTTATGCATGCATATGTAGGCATTTGTTTGGCTTCTGTAAACACACCTGTGTCTATATTTTGCACACACTTGTGCTTTCAGAAATATCTTCAACCATGTTATTTGGTACCTATGGGAGATGAGTTTATTGATGACTTCCTGTACCTAATGGGGCACCTCTTTTGCTAGCATGCCTGTGATTTTGCTTGTCAGTGATCTTATCTGCAGTTTCTTGTGAATAGTAGCACTGCGTTGTGCCTTGCCAGTTATGTTACATGCTGTAGTGATTTCTGTCTCTTGAAAAAACATTTTTTTCAGAATATAGTGCTCATTTACATTTCTGAGCTTTTGTGTTGCCTGTGCTGCACACTAACATATGAGATGGTGTGCCGTGTCTCAGATATGTCACTGAATTGTACACAGATACTTTTCACACTAACATCTGGGGACTAACCTTACACAATGCACAACAGGTCTCTGAATCTCACCCTGTGAAATTAACACAATTTTTATGGAGATATTTATTGTTTATGCTATTTATATAAGAATACAGTGTGACTTCTTCAGGCTGGCACACTGGAGCTGTGTGTTTAGACTGCCTTATTAAAATATTGTTTACAGACTGGTTGGTATGACTCCTGTTTAAAGGCTGAACTATGGTAGGCTTGCATATAGACTGGAATCATATGGGCACTTTTTAGAAATTATCACACAGAGTGAGTTAATGAGCATAAAGCTTATGAAATAATGACTCATTATGACTAGAATAATGGAACCCTATGATATTATGGACCTGATGAGTTATTGTGACTGTGGTAGGTGCTTTCTGATTATGTGGTAGGTGCTTTCTGATTATGTTTTTATAAATTGATTTTGCAGAACAGACACCACTGGCATTTCTGATGAATAAGTTACTCAATACCCATTTTCAAAATGAAGCATCATATGACCACTGATGAACTGGCTTTTAGGCTACTGTGTATAAACTTGGTCCTTTAGACCACTGTCTATGGAACAGTATACTGTACTTACAGATAATAGCTAAGGATATTAAAGCTTCTGGTTACCAAATAGAAAATTATGGATGCCAGGTGCTTAGCCAGAATTTTTGGAGTTGCATGCCAATTTCCAAAGTGTAGCCATCCCCAAAGTATATACTCCAACTTCAGATAGTGCATACTTACAGACAGTATACCTTCTTACTGAAGCAGAAAAAAACTGAAAAAAATCCATTTAACAAAATACCTCACTATATATCATGATAAAAATCACATTTAGCATATCTCATTGCACAAAATAATGTAGCCACTGCATTGTGGGTGATTTTATTTAGGAATGCTTGGCAATTACTGACCACAACTTGTGATTTTGAAGTTCCACTTCAGATCTGGGTCCTGTTTATGAACAAGATATCAAACTCCCTTTTCTGAACTGCTGTGCTATGTCTGTTGTTAAAGAGATGATAGGGTCCTATTCACACACTGAAGAACTGTGCCTCTAGTTTACATACTGGATGTACTTTGACTTCTCTCTTTCACTATTATATTAGATTTCCATTTATAGACTGTAACACTGTGGTTATTTTTTGTAGTCTAGAATGTACAGAGAACTGCAAAGTGGAGTATTAGATTTTCATAGGTTCATAGGTGTATAATAGGCTATGACCACCAGGGCATTTATTAGCCCAGCCAGGCAACCCAACATGATTGTGCCCCTATGTATCATGGGCATGTATTAGAAGGGAGTAAGTTAGGAAGTTTCAACAGGTCATGTGTGTGGTGGTGGTGGTGGTGGGGGTATGTTAGTTTGGGCATTACTGTCTGTCTCTGTCTATCAGAAACATGGGGACCAGACCCGAGCTGAATTTCTGATTTCCCATGCACTGGTCAAGGTTACAATTAAATAGGGTTAGGGATGGACTCTGCTTCATGTGGATGGGGAGCCTATTCCAGAGCATGGGGATGCTCTGAAACAGACATCCGTCTCACCAACATATTTTATTTGTCACAAGCAAAATTTAAATCCTTGCATCTAGTGGATCAGATGCTGTTAGCTTTGTGGATGTATAAAAGGTCCATCAGACCTGGATCCGAGGATGCCTTGTATGCTAGGTATAGACTGCCTCTCAGTAACCTGTAGGAGAACAAGTATAGAGACAGGGCTTTATGGTGATCCATATAAGAAAATGTGTTTATACCCTGGATTCCCCTGGTAAGGAACCTTTGTAGACATTCTATCTGTTGCATATGTCTGTTCAGATACATGCCAAAGGAGGCATTATACTCAATAATGGGTCTGATAAAGGCTGTATAAAGTGGCACTATGACTTCCTTGGACCTGGATGCCAAGCCCTTACTTGTAGGTTGGGCGACATGGGATGATTTTGTCACTGTCTTGGCCACATATATGTCAAAGGCCAGATTACTGTCTATATATGTTCCCAGATCTCTGACTACTGGACCACCTCTTAGGGGTGTGTTATAGATATAGTAATTAGCCTGGGTGGTAGTTTTCCAAAAAAGCACTACAAAGCACTATGTGACAGTGAGTTTTAATCCGTAACTTTGACACCAGTCATTTGTCTGTTTTAGACCCTCTTGTAAGCTGTTTGTCATGGGGGGAAATTTATGATAGCTTCCAATTTGCAGTCATCTGAGAACTTGGTCAGCTGAAGGCCCTTGACATTAGCCTTTACCTCCAAGACGTAGATGCCAAATAGGAGCGGTCCCAGCATGGAGCCCTGAGGTAACCCACTGGTGACTGATTTCTTAGTGGAGGTGGTCTCACTAATCCTGACTTTCTGGGTCCTGCTTGTAAGCCAGCTCATTATCCAGTGAGTTATTTAGGGCTTTATGCTATATCTGCATGGGGTGTTTTACTGAATGCCATAGACAGGTCCAGGTAGGTGGTATGCACGATTCCACCCCTCCCATTCATTGCTTTAGTGATCTTCTCAAAGAAGTCCACCAGGTTTAGTAGGCATGACCTCTCCTAGATAAAGCCAAACTGGGTTGACTGCATTGTCTAAAGGTTGCCTATGTCTTTGTTGATCATTTCCATGATAATTCTTTCCATGCCTTTGCATATTAGACTAGCCAGACTAATAGGTCTGTAGTTTCTGGAGTCAATTGATGGTCCACCCTTGTGAAATGAGATAATGGTTGCAGTCCTCCATTCTTGTGGTACAAAGCATGCTTTGAGGCTATAGCTGAAAGGTGACAAGTGGTCCTTGCAGGTCATGCTTTAATGTATATAGGAGGCATTCCAGGATGTTGCTCGGGCCCAGTGAGGCTCTGTTTTTGGTTTTAGCAAGCGCCTCCAGGACCTGCTCCCTGTTAATAGTTGGGGGAGGTGCAAGTAGGTATTTCATGGGGAGAAGTGGGTGGAGGAATGAAGCTTTTGCTGAATTTGTCAGCCAGCAAATTCGCTATGCCACTCTGCTTAGTGAAGGTGGCACCATTGACCACCAGTTCAGCACACCGACGTGTGCTGCCTTTAAGGTTGTAGACACAGCTGCAGAAGGCCTTGTGGTTGTCTTTCATCTGTGTGGCTATCTTGACCTCATAATGTGCTTTGTTGAACTTAATTAGTCCTCTTATTTTCCTGTTTAGTTTTAAAAGAGAGCTCCTATCATTACAGGAGTTGCCCTTCCTGATTTTAGCCACAACTTTTACCTTTTGTTATACACCCTATTAAGGTTAGGATTCCACCAGTGTGGTTTGTTTTGGGACTACTACTAGTAGGTACAGTAGCCTTATACAGCCATTTATATGGTTGTACAGGTTTCTGTGAACAATTTCACATAGGTTGCTGTCACCTCAGTGTTGGGAGGGGCACTGAATTTTGACAAACTATCGTTTAATAGGATGTAGTTTGCTTTGAAATAATTCCTAACTGTTACAAGGGTTTTCTGTGGTTATCAAGTTGATTTTTACTTTGAAAGAGACAGCTTTGTGGTCTGACCTGACAGGAAAGGACATGACCGGAGGTAGGGGGGTGGGGGAGCTGTAGCACTCTCCCATGTTGGTGAGTACAAAGTTCAGTATGTCTGAACCTCTGGTGGGTGTACGTACTATCCGGTTAAGGGTATTTGTGTTAATAAAGTCTAGGAATCATTGTGCCTATGAGTATGGGGAAGTGTATGTTTCCCCAGTCTATACAGAGGGAGTTAAAATCTCCCATGAACTGAGTATTTGGTTTAATGTTGAGTGTCTCCAGTAGGTCTAGGTACCAGCTGTGGGATTCTAGGGACACAGAGGGTGACCTATAGCTTGCTATGATATGGTATGGGACTTTGTCTATGGTGACTTACACATGGATAAATTCCAGGGCATCATTCTGTTTAATCATCCTAGAGTTTGCTTGCTGCTAATATACACAGACTCCTCCACCTTTTGTCCCTGTTTGTGCAGCTGATGGTCTAAATGTGTGGAAGGTACTGAAGCCTTGCACTGCCAGAGTACTTTCTGTGGATTTAAACCATGTCTTGGTAATGGCAGATGTCTACATTCTCCAGAGTAAGGATAGCTTTAGGGCATAGTGTTTCTTGCTTAGGCTCCTGGCAATGAACAGTAATATCTGTCCATAGGTTTGTCAATTTGGCATTGTCTAAAAAGGCTCTAAGGGGGTGGATAAAGTTTAGGCCAATATTCAAAAGCCTAGGGGAGACAGGTGCAGATCATCCTTTGCAAAGCAATGTGGCTTGTTAATCATGTCCTCCCATGCTGAAAAATATTGAATTCACCTGGAAAGACACCAGAAAGTAAGCCAACTACTGAAGTCAATCATGTTTTGTTTGGAGAAGTCATTATTTTTGGTGAAGGTAGAATGCTACTGAATGCAAACTACATACATGACTGAGACACACATTCAGAGAGAGATCAACAAGTGTCTCTTTTCATATAGTCCAGGGAAGTATGTCTTAGGTCATGAAAGCCCACATGGACTATGATAGAATCATACTGGTACCCGTGGTGTAGTGACTTGAAAATGTGTGTAACTTGGCGGATCCAGCCCCAGATAAGCAACTAACTGTTATTTCTCCTTGTTCAGTCTGGTGAGTGGGGTATCTGTGTGTCTTACAATGGTGTCTTCTATGACAAGAGTCCTGGGTAATGTGTTTGCTTGCCTTATGGGCTTTGCTCTTGGGGGCTCCACTGGGTGTAGGCATATGTGTGGTGTTTGGTGTTGCTTTGGTGAGTGCTCTAAAGATTGCTGACAATAGGCATTGCCGTTTATAGGCTTAGGAGGTCTTTGGGGTTTGGGATGACTGATTTTTAGTGCCTCCGCATAATTTGGTCTGTATATATGGTGGATACTGTGTGGTGGATGTAGTGTGTATGTGTGTGTGTTCTTGACAAACTTGTTTGTATGAGAGATTTTCGTCTCTAGTGAAATCGTGTATGTGCATCTCTCACATACTGTGTTTGTTTCTTTAAGGATTAAATGGTTGTTTCTCTTTAATTTCTAGTAACATAAGTACTAGGAAGGAGCGGAAGGGTAAATCAAGAATCAGACACTAAACTTTAAATGTTGTAAGCGCTTTTATCCTTATTTTTTAAAACAAGCTTCTTCAGACAACAAAAGCAAAGCAAATTACACAGTTTAAATAACCCTCCATTAAATCATGTCACCCAAAAGTAAATTACATCATTGAAACATAACGCACACACTCAGGTCACTCCACAACAAGTACAAATATGACTCTGTCATTGTCCGTGTTGGTGTGAATGACCTGAGACATACCTCCCTGGACTACATGAAAAGAGACATGGAGGAGCTCTCTGATCTTGTATCCCAGGCAGGTATGACCCTAGCTCTGAGTAGCATCCTGCCATCACCCAGAATGATACCACAGTACAAGGACAAAATGATTGACTTCAACAATTGGTTAAACTTCTGGTGTCGTTTTTAGGGGATCCAGTATCTGTCTGCCTGGGATGACATGATCGACAGACCATGATGCTTTGCCAGAGATGGCCTGCACCTGTCGCCCTTGGGATTCTGGATACTGGCTAAGGCTCTTGCCACCCCTATAGTACCTTTTTTAGGCAAGGTTCAAATGACAAATTCACCACCGTAACAGGTACAAGCAAGCAAAATCTGAGGGTAATGCTACTCAATGCTAGAAGTCTAAACCTCAAATTGCATTCACTCGAGGCACTCCTTAAAATGGAGAACATTGACATCTGTGCAGTGACAAAGACCTGGTTCAAGGCTTCAGAGACCACTCCTGCATTACCAGGCTATAATTCATACCACACCTTTCAGCCACCTAACCTGGACTGAAAAACTAAAGGTGGAGGCATGTCCATATTCATTAAGGATATCCACACCTCCAGGCTAGTTGCTCAGCATAATGCATCCGAGATTATCCAAGTGCAACTAACTCTGGGCAAGACCGCAATCCAAATTGTAACTTGCTACAGATCCCCCACCATGCCCCAGGATTCCCACTCCTCATTTCTTGATACACTGGAAAATATTAGGGTACAACCTAACACCCTAATAATGGGCGATTTCAACTACCCCATTAACTGGGAAAACTACTGATGAACCAACTCTTTTGCTCAACATTTTCTGGAATTTATAAATTCCAACACCTTGGATCAACTTATCCACACCCCCAGCAATATCCTAGACCTGGTCATTATCAACATGGGCAACCGGTGTTCCACACCAGAGGTCAATTCCTCGTTGGTCAGATTCGACCACAAGCTAATCACCCAAGACATCCACATCCCACCCCCACCCCCCCATTAGGGAAACCACCATAAAATATTTCTCCAAAGCCAACTTCATGCTTCTTAAGACAGAAGTGGCAAACTTCACGACACCCATGCAGACAGACAATAGAGGTATGAGTGCTGAATCCTACACAAATGCACTTTATAAGCACTTAGACAAGTGCATGGATCATGCTATCCCTAACAGAACCAAGATGCTATCCTCCAAAAAAAGGAAGCCAATCTGGTGGTCCCCTGCCATAAACAAACTCTACAGCAGAAGAAAGAAACTGTTGCAAAAAAAGAGTAAAATCCCATGGTTGGATGAACTCCCTGGTCAGCCTCAATAAGAAGCTGAGATCCCTCATAAAATCCTCCAAAGCTAGTTATGATTCTAAAGACAAACACAAAGCATTCTATAGCTATGTCAAGAATCTCAATGGCAACACTCAGATCTGCACTGTGTTACAGCACAATGGCACTAAATATACAGAACCAACTGATATTGCCAACATCCTGGCAGATAGGTTCAGTGCTAACTTTACCCCCCCACCCCCTAAAGGGCCCATCTCTATACCGGAAGAATGCAAAGTTCCTGTAATCACGGCTGCACAGGTAAAAAAACACACTCTCCAAAGCCAAGAACACAGCATCCATGGGACCTGACAACATCCCAGGCTGTGTTCTACATGAACTACAGAATGAACTGGCACCCTACATAAGCACCATGTTCAGTCATAGTCTCACCTCAGGCTTTGTGCCCACTGAATGGCGCACAGCGACAGTTATCCCACTCCACAAAGGGGGAGCCACCATGGACCCTGGGAACTACCGCCCCATTAGCCTAATGAGCCTGGTCTGCAAGGCCATGGAACGTATCATCATGGAACTTATAAACAAAGACACTGGTAATCTCCAAACTCTGGACCCCACCCAGTTTGGGTTTGTAAAAGGCAGATCATGTCTCCTAAACCTGATAGACTTCTTTGAAGCAGTCGCCAAAGCTGTAGACAAGGGTAAGGTGGTTTACACAGCCTATCTAGATCTCACCAAGGCTTTTGACACCATCCCCCACTCTGGAATTATAGATAAACTCAGTAAACTAGGTATAAATCCCTATGTCACAAGATGGGTTGCCAACTGGCTCACTGACAAAATCTATACTGTGAAAGTAGCAGACTCCAAATTCGACTTCAGACCAGTGACAAGAGGAGTACTGGGTCCTCTCCTGTTTAGTATCTACTTTTCTGAAGTACAGGCTAACACAGAAGGTCTTTGGCTAATGACATTCGCAGATGACTGCAAACTAGGAGCCATAATCTAAAGTCCTAACGATGTGGACATCCTACAAAAGGGCCTCATTGAGACGGATGCCTGGTGTCAAAGCCATGGCTTCAAGCTCAATGCCAAAAAGTGCATTGTCATCCCCTTTGGTAAAAACTCTTTACCCATGAGCTACCACATAGGTGGTAGTCTACTTAACACCGAAAGTGTGATAAGAGACCTTGGGACACAGGTGGACAGTAGTCTCTCCTTTGATAATCATATCACCACAGTAGTCAGGAAATCCTTCTACATGGTATACCTCATCTCAAAAGGTTTCTCATCCAGGAATAAAGAGGTCATTGTTCCCCTCTACTCGTCACTCATTAGACCCATTATAGAGTACAATGCCCCTTTTGGTACATACCTCACAAGACATCTACAACAACTGGAAAGGCAGCAGAAATTCCTCACAAAGAAGATTACCGGCCTCAAACAGATGCCCTATGCAGACCTTCTAAAAAAACTCCAGCTTTACTCCGTCGCATATCGCCTACTCAGAGGTAATCTCTGCCTAACATACAAAGCTATGTCAAACCCAGAGCTGTTGGACATGCTCCACTTAAAGAAATCCCAGTCCCTCCGAGCTACATGCTCTAGGGACCTAAACCTTATCACCACAATAAACAGAACATGCTGGAGGGATAGATTCCTGTCCCAGAGACTTCCCATACTCTGGAACAAACTACCTATCTATATCAACAAAGCTCCTCATTAGCACTCTTCACGGAAAAATCTTGATGATTGAATAGGAAATTCACCACGGGGATCACCTCTGTGGCTCTGCTCAACAGGGGCACAAGAAAATAATTTTCTTGGGTGGCGAAAGCCAGGGTACCTTTTTGGCTAGGCTTATGTAGGCCCTAGGGCCAATAGCCTAGTACCTACCCACTAACCTATGAAACAAATCTTTAGAAACACCACCATCCTGTGGTTCAAATACTGAACTACAACTAAATAAACAGTCAATTCCTTCATAAAAGTACCTGGCTACCATATAGTATTATAGAACAGAAAACACACTGAATTGAAATACAACCATAAAAAACATCACATATAAACACTTAAAACCAAAAATATTACCTATCCAATGCCTTCAGTTTTAATAAGCACTGTATTGAGCATGTATCATTCAACCCAGGAAAGCTATACGCATTTATCGAACTTGCCACTTAAGTTCACTGCATTCCAATTTAGATTCCAAGGATCCCCTCTTTCATCAGACAAAACCTGCTTAATTACTTTGAGTTTAAAATGATGATCTGGGAAGGTCATAATATGTCTGGCTAAGGCGTTATGAACGTGCAATTTATTAATACTATAAATATGCTCATATAGTCATTCTCTAAATCTGTGTTCTGTTTTACCTATATAAAAACTTTCGCTGAACAAGCACTTAGCCAGATAAACAACGCCTTTACAATAGGTTCCAATTTTTATGTAAAATTTCCTTAAGGTAAATAGCCTCAATACTAAAAGGGGTAAGGAAACTCAGATTAAAGCTAGTTGTTGATAGATTACTCTCTTGAACTCTATAGTCACCAAACTTCCAGGGCTTTCTACCCAGCCCTCATGATTTAAAATTGGTTTAAAGAACCCAGTAGAGCTCTTACTTTGTACTTCATTAATTAATTGGTCCACTAAAATAGATGGATACCCTCATTTAATAAACATATCCCTTAAATTGTCACACTCATTAAAAAAATCTTGTTCTAAACTGACCATCCTAGCCGCTCTAACCAATTGGCCTTTTACAACAGAGCATTTTTGGTGAAAAGGATGGGAGCTAGTAAAATGCAAAAAAGAATTGGAATATGCACTTTTTCTAAATATCTTCAAGGTATATCTAAAATGTATTTATTTATTTATACATTTGTTAACCGGGTTAGTCTGTCTGGGTTCTTAGAAGCCCTTTTTCAGCAGAGACCTGAGGAGAAAAGCTAACAAAAAAGCTTAAGTAAACAAATAGTAAGAACAAAGATAAACACAGATCACATTTTAAGTATACATACTTCTGAAGTAATTACATAACATGCGATAAAGGAATATCTAGAATGGATAGAAATACAATACAATACATATATAGAAATTTTCACATAGTATGGCAAGAAACTAAGCAGAAATATGATAAGACTAAGATCAATACATTGCTGAACCAAGGTACTAGGCATGAAGTAAGTAAATATACAGATAAAGCTGTGTGAACTTTGGAAGTTAATAAATAAATTAAAGAACAGTAATAAGGGATTATGGGAACTGAGTGTAACATGAGCTAACTAGTATGGAATATGATGGAAAAAATGTATAGGTAGTAGTAAGAGAGAGCTAGAAGTGATACAGTTAAGATAGGTTATCCCTGAATGTTTCTTGGGTATTATTTTAGAGCATGAACATATCCAATTTGATTTCCTAAATTTGCCTTGTCTTTCCTTAATTCAATATCTAAAAATGAAATCACATCAGAATTATAATCAGAAGTAAATTCCAGAAAATCAGTAGAATTCTTAAAATATTCAAGTAATTCTAAATGAACCAATGTTAAATCTTATAAACAATGTTCAGTGCAAGGCTTTTCCAAAGAAAGTCGGACAACTACACCAACCTGGTGTAGTTGTCTGACTTTTTTTTGGAAAAGCCTTGCACTGAACATTGTTTATATGGTGACTGTTTGACTTACAATGGAGTTTTGTGCAATGTTAAATCTTAGAAAAATGTGATAAAATGTTACATATTTTTTTAAAGAGGGGTTATGCTCAGTAGTTTTTAAGGGGAATTAGAAATGAAGCAGTGGGCAAAAGATGGAGTGGTTTTACCACCCTTTATTTAGCGTAGGTGGTAATGTAGGTTTGCAAAGTATAAGGAATGAGAATAAGTCTCAGATAGAGATACCTTTGATCATCACTTATTCTGTTGATGTTAACAGGATGGTCAAATCAGTTATTGATAATTGGGCAGTGTTAATGGCTGATGGGCAGTTATGTGATTTAGTTGGTAATAAATCGTATGTAGTACATAATAAAGGTAAAAGTTTCAAACAAATCCTGGAAATCTATGAGGGTAGTAGTGGGAACAACAGCACTAAGGGTATATCTAAATGTGGTCATTGTAAACAGTGTTGGTTCATTTTGGTAGGAGACCGGTATAATATTATTGGTCAAGTATTTCATATTTCAGGGAAATTTAATTATATATACAAGCATAAAAATAATAATAAGAAGAGAAAAAAAATTTCTATATTTTAGCTTTATTCTTTCTGTTCACCATTTTCATTTTTTTGGTTTGTTAGATTAGAGTTAGAGGGATCCTAGGGAGTTTGTGTTGGATATTAAAAAGAATTGCAAGTTGCAGTGGCAGATTAGGTTAAATGCCATAGTAACTCCAGCGTTAAACGAGGCCTGTTCTAGTAAAGCTGTTTTAAAATTAAAAAGTTTGGTATCACAGGTGAATATTCATGTTTATACATTCATATTAGTTTATAAGATTTTTTTATTTATTTTTTGCATTTTATTACATTTGTTTGCATTTTTATTTAAAAAGTCCACTGGGCCTAAAGAGTCCATTTTGGGGAAGAAAATCTCCGACAAAAACATAGATGAAGAAAAATTAAAAAAAATAGATTAAGAAACATAGAACTAGAAACAGTGTTACACATTATATATATATAATATATATAAATATATATATATAAGTCAGATTATTTTAGGTTTTTATTATATACACATATACATAATATATACATAATATATGGTTCAGTTGGTAGATTCCAGTGATTTTAGATTAAAAAGATAGATAAAAAAAGATATATTATAAGTCATTATTGTGAAGTGAAAAAAAAAAAAAATGAAAAAAAAAAGAAAGTATATCAAGTCACTATCAGTAAAAGCATATAGGAATTTAGTTATAACATAAGGAGAAGGAAAAAGTTAGGTTATAGAGCAGGTACATAGCCAGGAAGAGGTGAGATTAAGCATTAATTATGTAATGAGTTGATTAATATCATATGATGTGTTGTAGTATTTAAGGCTTGTATGAGTGGCAGTAGGTAGTTCTGAAGAAGTCCCTATGACAATGAAAATGCTAAATGCTACCTTTTGTGAATCAATAAAGAAGGAGCAAATCCTGGTATTTTATGACTTTGTGCCTTTCTGTATAAATGACATTGTAGTCACTGGGTATAGCAATTTCAATGATCAATGCTACTTTTGTCTTCTTTTCATGGACTACTATATCTGGTTTTCTCGCATCTATTTATTGAACTGTTGGTAATGGGTGATCCCATGTGATGTAAACTTCATCATTTTCTATAATCCTTTGTCGCTCATATTTCCAATGTTTTTCAACTACTTCAGTATTATAATGTTTGCACAATCCACAGTGCAACAGTCTTGCCACATTATTATGCCTTTCTTTATACAGTCCTTCTCCCATTATTATATCATAACCAGCAACAGGATTTGTGATGGTTTCCAATTCGGTTTTAGAAAACCTATATTTGTCTGTTTCTGCCACATGTTCAATGGACTTTGTAAACCAATGTGTTTATAGTTCTACTATCTTGGGATGCCAATATTAACCTTTCATCTTTTGGTTTAAATTCACATAGCTCCTTAACCATTCCTGTGTTCAGTCTTGAGCAACATGCAGTTGTTTCAAGAGTTTTCTGTATTTGCAACTATATTTACGCATTTTCCATTTTCTTGCCTTCTCATTTGATCCTTCACCTTATTTTCTTTCTTTTGTTTTTTGGCACATTCAGGTGATGCCTCATTTTTATCTGCTTCTGGTTTGATCTTCATTCTAGTTCGACACTGATATGCTTCTGCTAAACTAAGCAGATAAGTCATCTTAGACTTAGTCTCTTCATGTTTTAAAACTTTCACTATGTCTGGGTCTTGCGAGGTCAGCAAATATGTATGAAGTCCTGTGATTCATAGGTTGGTACTAGGCTATCGACCCTAGGGCCTATAGAAGCCTAGTCATAACAATTCCCTTGCTATTTCTTCCCACACTATTTACTTCCCTGGACCCCTGTCTAGTAGGGCAACTGACGTGATCCCTGGGGTGAATTTCCTTTCTCCCATCCAATCATCAAGGTTCCTTTAGAAGAGGGCCAAAGAGGTGCTCTGCTTGACATGTATGGGCAGTCTATTCCACAGTCTGGGGAGTCTCTGGGTCAGGAACCTATCCCTCCAGCATGTTTTGTTTATTGTGATGACAAGGTTTAGATCCCGGGAGCGTGTGGCTCTGAGGGAATGGGATTTCTTTAAGTGTAGCATGTCCAACAGCTCTGGGTTTGACATGGCTTTGTATGTTAAGCAGAGTAGACAATATGCGACAGAGTATAGCTGGAGTTTTTTTAAGGTGGTCAGCATAGGGCATCTGCTTTAGGCCTGTGATTTGTTTAGTGAGGTATTTCTGTGGCCTTTCCAGTTGTTGCAGATGTCTTGAGAGGTACATACCAAATGGGGCATTGTATTCTATAATGGGTCTAATGAGGGATAGGTACAGTGGGACAATGACCTCCTTTTTTCTGGATGAAAAGACCTTAGTGATGAGGTGTGCCACATAGAAGGATTTCCTGACTGTTGTGGCGATGTGGTTATTGAAGGTGAGACCACTGTCCACCTGTGTCCCTAAGTCTCTTATCACACTTTCGGTGTTTAGTGTACTGCCACCTATGTGGTAATTTACGGGTACATGTTTTTTTCCCAAAGGGGATAACTATACAGTTCTTGGCATTGAGCTTGAGCCCATGGCTCTGGCACCAAGCATCTGTTTCTGTACGGCCCTTTTGTAGAGTATCGACATCATTTGGGGATTCAATAATGGCTCCCATTTTGCAGTCATCTGTGAACTTTGTTAGCCAGAGTCCCTTAGTGTTGGCCTGTACTTCAGAGAAGTAGATGCCAAACAAGAGAGGTCCCAGGACTGAACCCTGAGGAACTCCACTTGTCTGGAGCTGGATTTGAAGTCAGCTACTTTTACAGTGTGGGTTCTGTCAGTAAGCCAGTTGGCAACCCATCGAGTGATGTAAGGATTAATGCCCAGCTTAGTAAGTTTATCTATGATTCCAGAGTGGGGGATGGTGTCAAAGGCCTTGGTGAGGTCCAGATAGGCTGTGTGGACTGCCTTACCCTCGTCCACGGCTCTGGAGACTGATTTGAAGAAGTCAATCAGGTTCAGGAGACAAGATCGGCCCTTCACAAACCCAAACAGGGTGGGGTTCAGTGTTTTAAGGTTGCCAATGTCTTTGTTTATAAGTTCCATGATAATACATTCCATGGCCTTGCAGATCAGGCGCGTCAGACTGATGGGGCGGTAGTTCCCGGGATCCAAGGTGGATCCCCCCTTGTGGAGTGGGATAACTGTAGCTGTGTACCACTCAGTGGGCATGAAGCCTGAGGTGAGGGTATGATTAAACATGACACTTAGGTGAGGTGCCAGTTCATTTTGTAGTTCATGTAGTACACAACCCGGGATGTCATCTGGTCCCATGGATGCTGTATTCTTAGCTTTGGAGAGTGTGTTTTTTGCCTGTGTGGCCATCATTACCGGAATTTGGCAATCTTCCGGTATTGAGATGGGCCATTTAAGGGGTGAGAGGGGGGGGGAGTTGGTACTGAATCGATCTGCCACGATATTGGCAATATCCTTGGGATCAGTATATTTAATGCCATTCTGTTGTAGCTCAGAGCAGATCTGAGCATTACCATTTAGATTCTTGACATAGTTATAGAATGCCTTGTGGTTGTCTTTGGAATCATTGGCAATTTTATTTTCTTAACTAGCTTTGGAGGATTTTATGAGGGATCTCAGTTTCTTACTGAGGCTGGTAAGGGAGTTTTTTGCATCCTGGCATTTTCCTCTTTTCCGCAACAGTTTCTTCCTTTTGTTGTAAAGTTTGTTTATGGCAGGGGACCAGCAGATTGGCTTCCTTTTTTTGGAGGAGAGCATTTCAGTTCTATTTGGGATGGCACGATTCATGCATGAGTGGATGTGCTCGTACAGTGCCTTAGTGTAGGACTCAGCAGTCGAACTTTCAGTTCCCATCTGCATGGGTGTCATGAAGTTTGTAACTTCTGACTTGAGTAGCATGAAGTTGGCTTTGGAGAAGTTTTTTATGGAGGTTTCCTTACTGGGAGGTAGGGGGTGGGATGTGGATGTTAAGGGTGATTAGCTTATGGTCTGATCTGACCAACGAGGGGGTGACCATAGGTGTGGAGCATCGATTTCCCATATTGGTAATGACCAGGTGTAGGATATTGGAGCCCCTGGTGATTACAGATCTATACATTTAATCAGTTTCAAGGAGGCCCATACCGCCATCAAAATGAGGAATATATAGTCTTGATGTACACTGATTTTTATAAATCATTTGATAGGCATGAAGCATCCTTCTTGTTTTCCTTTCCAACCGATCCACCTTTTGGGGCCAGTCAGTCCATAACTAAGTTAAAATTGGAAGAGCAAATTGATTTACAGCTTGAACTTTGTTCCTAGATGTTAGTGCCGTTTTCAGTATTAATTTTAGTCTTCTAAAATATTCTTTGCTAAGTTTTATTCGCATTTGTATATGTTTTATTGTTGATCATTCATCATTTCCCAAATATTTATACACTACCTATTGCTCAAGTTCTTTTATATCATATTGCTGCCTCAAGCTGATGTTTTCTTAATGCTGCAAATTTCTTGCTTTAAAGGTTGCTTTTGCACATTTATCAAGACTAAATGACATTCTTATATAATCTGGAAGGTTTTGACCACTTGCAGTTGTGCTTTCGATTCCTCATCTGATGAACTACACAGTTTTGAATTATCCACAAAAAGAAGGTGAGAAGTCTTTGCACTTCGTTGTTTTCTGGAAGCCAAATGGTAGCCATGACCTAATCTGTTAAGTAGACAGCTTAATGGGTTAAGGGCAAGACAAAAGAGCAGCAGTGACAGAGTCACCCTGGAATATCCTCCTTTGAATTTTATCCCTGGAATAATAATTTGTCCTTTATCATGGCTTAACTGCAGTGGTTTGCAACTGTTTCATGGTTGCTGTAATGTAACCGATCAGTGTAGGATGTATCTTATACATTTTAAGCATGCATACATGAATGTGGGATACTATCAAATGATTTTCTGTAGTCTATCTGTGCCATACTTAGTCTTCTCCTTTTCACAGTTCTCCATTATGACTTTATTTAACAACAAATGATCCTTTGTTCCACATGATTTTCCTTTGTTACCCTTTTGTTCTACTGCCATTACAGAGTTTTCTTCTAAATTAATATATTCTCTGTTGGCATTAATTCCAGTGCATAACTTATACATCGTTGGAAGGCAAGTTATCGGCCTATAATTTTTAGGATAGCTTGCAGGTTCACTCTTAAGTAGGAGCATTGTTTTTCCTGTTGTTAGCCAGGTTGGTGTCTCTTCAGGGTGCACATATAAATAGTTCTTACTCATGGCTAAACTTCATGCAAAGATGTTAATACTTTTAGCCAGAAGCTAGGTACTGCATCTGAGCCTGGGGCTTTCTAGTAAGGAGCTTTTCTTAATTTTGTTTCAATATTTCTTGCTGTTACTTCATCCGATTTCATATCCTGTATATTTGAACTTTTTATTCCTTCTTTTACTACTTCTAGCCATTCAGCATCTTTGTTATGTTCCACAAGATTTTCGTAGATATTTCTCCAAAATGTATCTTATTTCTTCTTTTTTTTTGGTGGTCTTTCAATTCCTTTTACCTTATTTCTCAGTTCTCTATAAAACCTTTTTGGGTCATCAATAAATTGCTTATTTTGTACTTTTCCTTTATATTTATCTGCATTTCATCTAAGTTTTTCTGCCTGTGCTGATATTTTTAGTTTATTTCAATATTGCATGATAGATCCTGATCTGTTCTGATACTGTGCATTGGTTTTATCACGTCTATCTTTCTGAGAACTTTTGTTGATATTTTCCCTCTTGTATACCCTTTTAACAGCGACACTTCTTGTCTTAATTGCTTTATAGTTTTCTCTGTTCAATACTTCCATGATGGCATTTCCTTTCCCTGACTGCCCTGTGTTTTTGTGGTAAGATTTTATCTGTTATTAATTTAGCTGCACCGTAATATACCCTATTTACTTCTGTTAAATCGCATGACTCTCTATGAGCAGTCCTAATTACTGTGTTTATTTGTTTTATCAAACTTCTAACTTTCTGGGTTTTACTGACTTTCTGCAGTTTATTTTTTTCATTAATAAATCTGTCATCTCTATTAAATCAAGCAACTCTTCTCTTAGATCATTTTCTTCTAAATTGAGGACACATTCTTTGTTCTCTATTTCCTGTGGGCATTCTACAGAAAGTTCCCGAGCATCTTCCTGTGCCACATTCTCTTCAATTTTGTCCTGTGTCATCTGTTGTGATTTCATATGAGAACTCACTGGCCTATCATTGCATAACATTAACTACGGAAGAGTTGCCACAGTTTCCTGTACTGGTTTCTTATGTAATTTATTTATGTATTTATTTTACATTTGTTTACTGGGATTTTGTTTTCTCCTTTGCATAAAAATTGCACTATATTAAATCTCTTTTTCTTTCCCATGGCCATATTTCTTCTTCAGGTGTCTCCTCCTCCTCCTGTTTCTCCTTAGTTGGGGTACTTCATTGTTCCATCATGCTGTGATATAACCAGTATTAGACTTTCTACTCTAAATCATAGGAAGTTACTAAGCTATTGGCCTTGAGGTACTTATAAGCCTAGCCAAGAGTTTAGCCCATGTTTAGACAAGTCAGCACTCGATGCCCCTGTCTAACAGGGACATGGGTGGAAGCCCAGGGATGTATTTTCTGTTTCATATCCAGTTATCCAGGTTGCGCTTAAAAAGGGATAAAGAGGTACTCTGCATGACATGGAGAAGGAATCTAATCCATAGATGGGGGAGTCTCTGGGATACAAATCTGTCCCGCCAACAAGTACTATTGATGTCACAGACCAGGTTGAGGCCACGTGTGTTGGTTACTCAAGTCGAGCTTGACTTGTGGATATGCAGCGGTCCCATCAAGGCGGGGTCCAAGATCGCCTTGTATGCCAGACAGAGGTCACCTCTGAGGAGTCTGTATGAAACTGAGTAAAGGGATATGGCTTTTAGCCTGTGTATGGTAGATTTTTTTGAGGCCCTGGATTCTCCTGGTGAGGAACCTCTGTGGTCTGTCCAGCTGCTGCATGTGCTTTGTGAGGTACATGCCGAATGGGGCATTGTACTCAATAATGGGGGCTTATAAGGTGAAAATACAGGAATGTTATGACCTCCTTGTCCCTGGAAAAGCTACTCTTACTTATGAAGTGGGCCATGTAGAAAGCTTTCCATAGAACGGAAGCAACATAGTGGTCAAAAGTCAGGTTACTATCAACCTGGGAGACCAAATCCCTCACGACTGACTGCGTTCTTAGGATGTTGTTATTAATGTGATAATTTTTGGGGACGTCACTCTCCCCAAAGGGGATGATGATGCATTTTTTGGTATTCAGCTTGACACCATGTTTCTGGAACCAGTCGTTTGTTTGGGCGAGACCCTCTTGGAGGATGTCCACATCACTAGAGGAATTGATAACAGCGCCCAGCTTGCAGTCATCTGCAAAATTAGTCAGCCATAGACCATTGGTTTTAGCCTGCACCAAAGAAAAGTATAGACCAAATAACAGAGGCCCCAAGACTGAACCCTGTGCTACTCCGCTTGTTACAGGTCTACCGCTTGAGGTTGCTTCCCCTAATTTGACTAGGTGGGTTTTATCAGTGAGCCAGTTATCTACCCATCTGGTAACATATGGATTGATGGCTAGTTGAGAGAGTTTATCTATTATGCCCAAGTGGGAAATAGTGTCGAAGGCTTTGGCCAGGTCAAGGTAGCTGGTGTGCATCATCTTCCCCTTGTCCATCTCTTTGGTGACTGTCTCAGAGAAGTTGACCAAATTTAATAGACATGACCTCCCCATTACGAGGCCAAACTGTGTGGGATTGAGTGTTTGGAGGTTGTCAATGTCCTTATTAATGAGGTCCATGATAATCCATTCCATGGCCTTGCAGATCAGGCTAGTTAGGTTGATGGGTCTATAATTTCCCGGATCGATGGACGCTCCACCTTTGTACAAAGGGATGACAGTGGCTGTCCTCCACTCAGCTGGGATGAAGCAGGTAATCAGGCTTTGGTTGAATAGGGTGCCTAATGGTGCTGCAAGTTCCTGCCTGAGTTCATGCAGAATGCAGCCTGGGATGTTATTGGGTCTCATGGAGGCTGTATTTTTTTGCCTTTGAGAGAGCAGTGATGACTTGTTCCCTAGATATAAGGGGAAGGGGGCAGGTACGGGGGATGTCCTGATTTACTGATGGGGGGGGGGCAGAGGGTGAAATTTTCACTGAATCTGTCAACCAGCAAGTTTGCTACATCTAAAGCATTTGTATATGTGATGTTCATGACCATCAGTTCTGAACAGATCTGGGTGCTTCCTTTGAGACTACAGACATATATGAAGAAGGCATTATGACTGTCTCTAGTAGATATGGCCAATTTGAACTCGAAGTTTGCTTTGGAGGTTGTTCAGACTAAGGAGAGATTGCTTCCAATTGGGCATCTGCTCCTTCTTGGTCCAAGACAACAATTTTTTTCTTTTGTTATAGAGTTTATTATTGCAGATGTCCATCAGACAGGTTTACTCTTCCTTGCGGGGGATGACTTAGCCCTGTCGGGTATTCCTGATTCTAAGCATCTCTACAAATGCTCGTATAGTGCTTTGGTGTAGTTTTGAACACTGATGCCAGTTCCTAGAGAGGGGAATGGGGCTGTGAAGCTGTTTATACCATCCCTCAGGAGGCTGTAATCAGCTTTGGAGAAGTTTTTTTTGTTTGACCCTAGCTAGAGGGGGGTCAGGAGGAGATGGTGACTTCGAAAGTGACCCCTTTATGGTCTAATCTTACCAGGGAGGATGGTACTGCAGGGACGCCACAGTAGTTACTCATGCTGTTTAATACCTAGTCCAATATATTATCACCTTTTGTGGGGTTTGTGAGGAAAATCCTTCACTTCACAGGTATTCTATAACTTCAGCTTCTGATTTTTTTACTGCTACTTTACTAATTTTCTGTTCTACATTCCCTCTTTGTGATTTTATTTTTTGTATTGTGAAATTTTCCATATCTAGATGCCTTTGCCTGTATTTTTCTTCAAATATCTTTGGAGCTGTTGTTTGTATTGATTAATCTGGCTTTCTCCTTTACATAAATATTTCACCGTATCAGATATTTCTGTCTTTCCCATATCCATATTTCTTTTTTATACCTTTCAAAAATCTCTAGATTTTGTTCTGTATATTTTTGCACTTCCTAAGTTGATTCTTTTTCCAAACAGACCAAGGCTTCTTGGTCTATATAATAGTTGTCTGTGAACATGAGACAGTTGCTACATTGTCTCAGGATGCCCATATCTACCACGCTAGCTATAGAGGCGTTTGGAAATTGCATATCCATGTTGTCCAGACCTGTATTTGGGTGGGTTACTGTAAGATGTGGATTAGGTTAAACAGAAATCACTGAGGTCTGGCACTAGACTAGGTTAGATTGGGCTAAGATTTGATAGTGCTGTTTAATGTGCAAGGTATCTGGTGTAAGGTTGTCCCTGAACAATGGCTTTGTTTTAGCGACACTAAATTACAGGTTTCAGTTCTAAGGGTAGTTTTATAGATAAAATTTACTTTCTGGGTATTTATGTTTGTTCATGGCACTGCTAACCTCTTGATGTAAAAACACCATGAAGGATTGCTTGTTAGTGTAATGCTACAACAAAACAACTTAGGCAAACTATCTTGACAAGGCAATTTCAAGAACTAGGGACCTTTAAAATAATTTACATGCAAAATCAACAAATAAAGTAAAAATACAGTAGTGTTACTCTAAAAGGTTAACTGAAGTTTGTTTGTCTTTCGGCTTTTCCCGGTTAGGGGTCGCCACAGCGGAACTCCGGTCCGCTAATGATTGGCAGTAGATTTTTACGTACTGGCTTGCCGGGCCTAACGCACAACCTTCAACGAAGGAACGCCCATTCACGCATGTCGCCACGCAGAAGACGCTCTAACTGAGAATCGAAAAGGTTAACTGAAGTACAAAACAATAAAATAAATCTCTTATCAGCCAAGGAAAATGGAATGTAGTACTGTGATTCTTATTTATACCTTGGACTCCAGGCTTTGGTTACAAACTACAGTACTGTGTATTTCATTTATTATCTAGATCAGTGAGTTTATTTTTACAAAATCCAATTTTGTGAGTCTTTTGTTGAGGTACCTGTTCAAGCATGCTTTATTGCTGGAACCTAAGTTCTCTGTGGTAGTCTTGTCCCCTCTATGGTAGTCTTTTGCTTTATGTTACAAATTGTAATCTGTTGTAGTTCCACATCTATGCCACTGGCCTGAGATGCAAGTGAAAAAAGACTTTTGATCCTCAGAAGGTTTATCTAGATAACAAATACATGTGATGGGAAAGGGATTACAGCTCTGCAACTCTCACACTTTCGTCATCCTGGCAGTGCACTGTCATATACATTCCACCAGATGGCAGACTTTCAGTAGCTTGTGCAGGTTGTCTCCTTTGACAGTTGGAGGCAGTCAGACTCATTAATTTTATTCTCTTACTAGCTAATCTCAGCGGTCATGCTTACAGTTAAAGGTGTGCCACTAATCACTTGTAGCTAAAAATTGGAATTTTTTGTGACACTGACCTGGACATGCATTTCAATCCTCAAACTCCAGATGCAGAGATTAGGGGAAATAGTCCAAAATCAGGAGACACCTACCTAGCATATCACTACCCATACTTCATGATTTTATGGCTCCTCAGTACACACAGCCACAAGCACCCACGTGCCAAAACACAAACACACACACACACACACACACACACACACACACACACACACACACACACACACACAAGCGCAACATCCATAATATTAAAACTGACAATGACACAATCTTGGCTTTATTGTAAATACAATGACAGTAAAATCCAGACTTCCTTATATTTTTAAATACATGGCAAAGCTAGAAAGACACCTTGATGTGTAACACGCCATTCTTGTGACACCTGTCATGACCAAATGATATCCCAGCATTATATTTACAATAAGACATTTCTTTTACTTAGCTGTTTTTTATACTGGATACTGTCTATATTTTGTTGCAATAGAAAATGTTACTTGAGTACTACTGTAGTTATTAATAATCACTCAGTTTAATTGGCATGCTTTTTTTAAATTACACTATTGTTCACTATTATGTTGGCTTAATGAAACTCCACAATAACCCTACTGATCTTGGAACAAAAATGCATTTTCAAATAGGAGAAGAAAGTAAACGAGCACTCCAGTTAACACAGAGGATTAAGGATATGAGCTGCTTCCTATAGTCCAGGGTTTGATTCCCTTTGCCTCTTCTGTTTAGCTAGTCTCATCAGTGGCCTCAGGTACAGAATGCTTTGCAACTACCAATGAATGAGATGGTTCCAGTTTCCTAATGCATAGTATGTGAAGTGAACATAATTGTGTCTGCTGACCTAGTATCTTAAATCATTCACATATCCTTCAGCCCAGATATTATTATAAAGTAGATTATTTTATTTTTTGATGCACTGTGTTAAAATGTTACACTAGATTAATTAAACACTTGCAATTTTCACTGTTTTAATCAAGCCTGTTTAGTACCATTTGCTGTAATGACAACAGAGATTATTTGCAGTGACCATTCATTCTTTTTATGCTGATTTTTTGTTGGAAGATCTGTTAGCAACCAGACAGACAGCTATAGTAAATTGAGTAGTCTTTTAAAAGTTAGAGGCAGGTAAGGATATAGATGGTTAACACATGCAGCGTATGTTTGTGTGTGTACACCTGTAAGACAGAAATACATCCATTACAATTACATTATCTATGCTAAAATGTAAATGGTGTCCTGGTGCTTTAACATTAGGTACACTCAGTCTTGTGCTGCACTGATAGAGTCACTTAAATGGCACATTGCTTACTTCATGCATGGCCAAAACCAAAAAATGCAGTAAAATTCTGCTTAGTTTTTGCCAGCTATCTTAAATGAGGCTAGCTAGTGTTCCTGTGTCTACAGGAAACTACCTAGGCTCAATGAACAATTCAATCATTTGTTTCCCTTTCACTAACTGTTATGTGTGGAGGACTACATTCTTGAAGGTGTAAGGGGTAATTTGTCGCTCCTCTGTTTGTAACTGTGACGCCTGCTCCCTGGCCCAGCAATCAAGGAGCCTCCATCCTCACCACTAATACCAGATAGGGGTTCTCATATATGAGGAAAGGATAACAAATGCACACAGTAAAGTGCAATTTCCCTTAAGAGCACACAGAGATCACAGTCAGTCCAGGGCTGGTCACTCCCTTGCTCCCCAGGTCCCCAATAAGACTCCCCACTGGCACAGCTATAGGGTCCAGATCTTAGCCTAGCTGGACAAGATAAAATCTCCAGCACCCTCTCTGTCCAACCAGTGCTTTGTGTCCCTGCCCAAGTAGCTGACACACACACACACTTTGAGATAAGATGTTATACAACCACACAGACACTTCTGGGGAAGGCTGGCACAGGTTCTCCAGCTGTGTCCCTTTTCCCCAGACTATACGGTAGCACCACTTGCCACCACCCAGCTAATACTTATCAGCTACTCAAAGGCCCATAAAAGGGTGTCCAATTATTACTGTGCAATATTATTATCCAATTGGTAAGTGTGACTAATCAGTCAAGGCTTATTAGAGTGGCTTTTCACAATAATCTCTATAAATATGCAATGCACTCTATAGCTTAACTTATCTCTACACAAAACAGCCACAGTTGAAAGGGTTTAAAAATATTTAATAAATACTAAAAACACAAGACAATACTACTACAACACAATGCTAGTCAAGAGTTCAGAGATCACACAGACATATTTAAAATAAATCAGTAGTACAGTTCTGACATCACAGAAAAACACTTAGTCTAAACTTTCTAATTCTTAGCTATTGCTACAAGAAAACACACTTCTAAAATAACTTACTTATAGAGCAAGGCAGAGTGCTGTGAGTTGGATAGTCAAGGCAAAATGTTTAATAATCTCTTGTTCTCACTGTTTAAATTGAAACTGCAGTTCTGATAAAAATTACATCATCTTTTACACTTCCCTGGTGTTCCCAGGCTGACAGAAACTGCATTTACATTATTTTACACTTAGAGAAATAAAGGACATGCCACATGTAAATTCTGGTCATTAACTTTAGCCTTAAAACAATAGGCAGGATGCTTACTCCACACTCATTGACTCTAAATTCTAACTTCAAAGGAACAGACATAAAGTAATTTTAATTTCAAAGGACCAACAAGAAATGCTTGACTTAGCTTTCTTTACAGCAGAGGGCAATGTTGCCACATTGTTTTAAGTTCAACATTTCACAGTATTTACAAATGAAAGAATTATGTACCAAATCTATTTGACTAGGCTGGCAGCCTTCACTCATCTCTACCAGTCTTCACAGTAACAAAAGCACTTAAAGATGTTTCCTTTAACATTAAGGGGACATCTGCTATAGCTGTACCCGAGAGTCTATATTAAATCAGCGAACATTGATTTATCGACCCTTTAAGAGCGAAACCTCATAATCCTGAAGACACGGAACAGCGATTTCCTCCACTGTGGTGCGATCTCGGAGTTGGTATATTTAAGTGGGGGGCACTTGAACTTTTTTTTTTTTTTTTTTTTTTTTTTTTTGTGAAACAGCGATCTTTTTCCTTGGGAAAAAAATTGCTGTTCCGTGTCTTCGAGATTGTGAGGTTTCACTTTTAAAGGGTCGATAAATCAGCGTTCACGATTTTAAGTGTTCGCTAATTTAATATAGATCCGTACCCAATACTGCTGGTCAGTATTCATGCAGAATGCTTGCCTGACTGAGAATTTAACAGAAACTAAGTACAATATTTAAAATGGAAGGACTGCTGTGATTGTGACTCTGACTTTCTGATTCAGAAGCTAAGGAAATGTCACTCCCCAACCTCTGGATCCAATCTTAAAGGTGTTAGAGTTGTTCAAGATGCATTTCCTAGTTCAAACATTTCAGTCTGCTCAGGTGATGTTCTCTCTTTTTTAACTAATATGTTGCTGCACAGAGTAATCTAATGTGCACACATAGTAGTCTTTTCACACTTATTTTCAAGAAGCCCACAGATCTATGTCTTTCAAGGTTCTCCAAGGAGTCCATGGCCATAGTAGGGAAGGGAGAAGTCAAGTTCGGAGGCACAGTGACATAGGGGACAATGTTTCCTAAGTTGGACTGTATTCCCATATGACTCCACATTATGTAGGCTGTACTGAGTACCTTTAACAGGCTTGAGGTGATGATATAGGGAAAACGCACAGGTACTATTCTACCATTTTGTTTCACATGTCAGATCACAAGAGATGGGAAGATTCAATAAACCTTGTGTTTTCTTTTGGTGTTAGTATATTTTTCCAGGTATAATAGAATTCAGAATATATTTTTAATGTTTTGTGCTATATGATTATCTACTTACTAAAATTCCTTTTTTTTAGCTTTCTATACTAATTGTCTTTGAAGGGAAGAAGACATTTAAGAAGGACATTGACCTCTGGGGAGTGAGTATTTCTGTAACAATATGGATATGCTAGTGATGATGTTACCCTACAAGAACATTGCAATCATGATGGTGGTAGCTCCTATGTATGTTTTTTTAAATTTTTTCTTTGTTGTTAGCTGAAGAGAATCATTCTTTCTCGCCCTTTGTTCAGCCATGACACAGGCCACAAGGCCAAAAGGGAAAATTCATTATCTATGTATCTCTATAGCTATCCATATACGTGCGCGCATGCGCGCACACACACACACACACACACACACACACACACACACACACACACACACACACACACACACACACACACACACACACACTCTCACACACACACACACACACATGAATATGAGCAATGTGAACAGTTCAGTTTAGCAATCCAATCATCATGTTTTTTGGTAGGTGAGAAAAAAAATTAAATCTCTTATGATTGTATTCAGAATGCCAGAATCATAACTGAAAATTATCCTGTTTAGACTAGTCCACCAGTCTAGACATATGTATTACATAAATAAACAACATTTATAGAAATCAGACATTTTCAATGGAACTTACTTTTTGGTTAGATGTAAGATTCCACATAGTAAAACAAAAAAATGAAATAAAATAATGATATTAGTTCACCATCAATGGTAAAAAAAAACAAAAAAGTATTTTTGCAGGAAAAAGCCTCCTTGCACCCCCCCCTCACATGTAATTCTAAATATACTAACACTGATATCACTTAGCCTTTTGGGGTAACAGAATATTCTCTTACACCTGAGAGTTGGTAACCTTGGGGCAAAGCTTCAGTGTTTGCGCACATCACAGTCATTACTGCAATGTAAAGGCCCATGGTTAATGTGGTGTTGAACAGATTATATGCTCCTTATTAATTAAATGTCCGGAGTTATTAAAGAAATGAACGGATGGATTTTGTTACTCAACATAGTACTAAATGCTGTCATACATGATATGGAGCAAACCTTAGAAAACAGAACGTTAAGCAAAATATTTAAGATGGGATAGTGAGCTTACAAAACAATGATGACTTTGTCAGCTGGAGGAGGGGTGTCTCTTTGACAACCGCACTGACTTTTTAGCTTTCAGCTATCATAAATGATTAGCTGCAGAGGTCCATTCTCTTCCAAGCTGCATCATACACTGCCACTGGGCTGTGGGCCATAGCACCTCCCAATGGCTGCAGTGGGCCACTGCTCTAATCAGGTTGTTCAGAAATTGTCATTTGCCAAATACTTCAATTTAGCTTTCACTGTCCAGCACTAAAAACTTAAAATCATATCTATCTTTTAGCAAGCTCAGCTCTTCCACTGTATACCAGCTAGAAGTCTATAAATTCAGAAACTAACAGAGACTATGACTTCAGCAGTATAGCAAGTCCCCAGTGGTCAGCTTGGCAAGCTCTGAATTCATTGAATTTAACTTATCAGGAACTGAACTTGATAAAAAAATTTGAGTAAATGTGGGAGGCAAGTCCCAAAACTAATAGGTCACACAAACTTTAAATAAATAAATCCAAAAAAAAAAAAAAACAACAAATCATCACTGCTGGCATATGCCTAGAAACTGTACCAGCAGTTATATCTTATGAAAAAAGTGACTGGAGAACAGAACATGACAGCAGAGTAGGTCATTCCAATTCACAGTTGCTAAGATAAAGAAAAGCCTTCCAAAGGAGCTCTCCTCTACACGCTATAAGGGAAGAACCTTGCAGGCACCTTTTGAAATTATTATCATTCAGTGATAGTTGGATGACACACAAAGTTCAAGTGTGGTATGACATTATCATCATTTTTTGGGAACACAGGAAATGGAATAGGAGCCACAGACTAGCAACATTGAAAACTGAAACAAAATTCATATCAAATTATCATATTCAGGTATATATTGACAAACCACACATGACCTCCACCCAAATATAGATATATCAGCTTATTATCTACAATTTCACTAGATATCAGGATCATCAAATATATAAATGTGTGGCCTCATCTTGATTAACAGCACATCTCTCAGCTGTCTCCATATGGAAATGTATGCCTAATAGACTCCTTCACAAATTGCTATCATGGAATCTACCAACTTCCAGGTACTGCCATGCATTTTGTAGAGAAGGTTGAAAAAATTAGACCTCTTCAGGTAACAGCACACATGGTATCTCTAGAAAAAGAACTAATGCCAAGTTCCTACAGAATCAGAAAGACATTCTATTCACTGTCCAATAACCACAATGTTTGCATAAATGATTTAGGACCAGCCTGTGCTGCTGCATTCATTATGTATTTTCTAAGAGAACTGTGAATATTTAATATTCTCATAAATGTTGATGTAAATTTTTATTGTGCAGCACTTGATGAGTGGTCCCTCACTGAGAAATTCTGTGTCACATTACTGACTTACTTTTTGGGAATCTGAATTTCATATGCCAGTGTATACATTTCTGTACTGCCTACTGTAGGTGTTATGTTGTTCATTGCTCTTGTTGTAAAACTGTCTGAATGTCTGGTGTAGCTGCTATAATTTCTGCTTTTTGGCTAACTGTAAAAATGTTTTTATCAATTTTCTTTTTATCTTATTTAATACCAACAATTGTTATACTGAAATACTGAACTGTTTTGTTTAGAGTTTTTTTGTCTCTAGTCCTTAACTGAAAATTGATCACAACCCAATTAGGTATCCTGGTTATCAAAACATAAATAAAATAATTATATCATTACCAGCAGCACAATAGTCCAGGTTTGCAGACCGCATGCAATTACCGAGGGCAGTAGATAGAGCAATGCACAAAGGTATTCACGTAGTGCAGAGGTAGCCAAATAAAAAATGCAGTTTTATTTACTTTCCTGGTAGTGGGATTCAAATCTGCATCTGTACAATGTTAACACACAGTGAAACTGTTGTCTTGTGGAAAGCAGAACTCTTGTTTTATTTTGATGTTTAGTAAAATTTCGGTTCCTACAGTGCTTTATTTCATATCTAAATCCATATGTTATGTAAATTACTTTGCAGCCAATTTATGGTTCAAATGATAAAAGTACCTCGCTTATTTTACTTTTGTACATTCTTGCCCTAATCTTGTTTTGAATTTTGATATACAAATGTTATTCCAGGTCTGATAAGACCTTGTCTTGCCTTGCTTGTTAGTGCCACACTAAACAAAAAGTAACTGTTGGTATACATGCAATCAGTTGTATCACATATTATTTGCCTATTGTATTGCTATACTAATATATCTAAACAGATAGAAAAAATCATTAAATCATAAATGGCTAGAATTACAAAATAGTTTGTGATCATGAGGATATAACCATAGCAATACTACATTTCCCCCTTGCTACACTGTTCATTTTAAATGCTATGTTCTCTGACTTTTCTTATAGATACGCAACTGCAAAAACTAATATTTAAGAGAATTCTACAGTTTGTAACCAATCTATGCATCATAGCTATTCCATATACTTATATGTTTATGTTATTTTTGCATCTGTGTTTGTTAACCATCAGGGCTCCCCTTGAATGGACAGTGCTCATTCATTCTTCTGTTCTGGGGTTCCATTCAGAGCTAAGGTGAGCAACATTCAAAACTGGGCCAGCATTAAGGCAGCCATGAGATTGCTTTCTGCCTAGCATTTTTTTGAATAATCCAACCCCACCCCCTGGGTAGGAAGACAGGTCAACAGCACCACCAAGGTGCCTCACAGTGCTATTCCCATTCCGCAGACTTGCTCTGACATCTACCACCTACTGGTGGCTTGGCAAGCCTAACCACCACCCCCAGGCTGCCCGTCTGCATCACTACCCTTTTCCAAGTGATAGTGCCCCTCCCTTCTCAACCCCCCCCCCCATGATGGGCCTTTCCATTTCAAGTCTGCATTTTTTATATCATTCTTTCCACACTGTCATGTATAGCTATACTGCCACATATCTTAATATATAGGGTCATACATTTCTTTCTAGAATCTACAGTGTCAGTTGCACAGAAATTAAACATATTTAGGGCCAATGCCAATCCTTACAAAACACCATAGCAACTTATTTGTCCTTACTATATATATTTATTGTTTTTCTCTGTTGCACAACTGATTTTTTTTCTGGGCTTCCATATTACCACCTGCTTGAATACTGTTAACAAAACACTATAACCAGCTAGAGGTCATAGGTTCATAGAAGGTTACTAGGCTTATGGCCCTAAGGCATTTACAAGCTTAGCCATGTTATACCCATGTTCCCTAATTGACCATGGTTAGATGGTCTTTATTTGCAGGGTGAGTCTATGGTCAGCACCAACTGCCCTTGTCCATGAGGGATATAGATGGCAGCCCTGGGGTGAATTTACCCTCTCCCATCCAACTGTCTAGGTTGCACTTAAATAGGGTCATTGAGGATCTCTGCTTCACATGAAGTGGGAGTTTATTTCAGAGGAGTGGCAATCTCTGGGAGACATATCTCTGTCTCCAGCATGTTCTGTTGATGCCACAGGCTAGGCTGAGATCCCTGTAGCGAGTGACTCTTGTTCCATTTGATTTGTGAACATACAACATTTCCATTAGGGCAGGGTCAGAGACTGCTCTGTAGGCCAGGCACAAGTCGCCTCTCAGAATAGGATACAGAGGACAGTGACAGGACTTTCAATCTTTCCATGTAGTCATGTTTTAGAGGCCCTAAATTTTCTTGGTGGGAAACCTCTGTGGCCTCTCCAGCTGCTGCAGGTGTCTGGTGAGGTACATGCAAAAGGAAGCATTGTACTCTATTAGTGGTCTAGTGAAGGTCTAGTAGAGAAGAGTTATAACATCCTTAATCTTGGATGTGATGCCCTTACTTATCAGATGCACAATGTAAAATACTTTCCTTACCACTGTGGACACATGGTGATCACAGTTTAGGCTGCTATCAGCCTCTGTTCCTAAATCTCACTACACTGAGTTTGAGCTTAGGGGGTGCTGTCAATATATTTGCAGGGAATTCCTCTTTACCAATGGAGAAAATAATGCACTTTTTTGCATTTAGTTTTGGTCCATGGCTTTGGCACCAATCATTTGTCTGTGTTAGCCCTTTTTGTAATATATTACTATCACTGGGGGACTCAATAAATCATCAGTGAACTTGGTAAGCCACAGGCCGTCTACTTTTGTCTGGACTTCTGAGAAATAGATTCCAAACAGTAGAGAGCCCAGCAAAGATCCTTGTGGTACACCACTGGTAACTAGTCTATTGGTAGAGGTGGACTCCCCAGCTTTGACAGTATGAGTTTTGTTGGTGAGCCAATTGGTTGGGAGAGTTCCTCAATTATTCCTGAGTAGGGGACTGTGTTGAAAGCCTTGGCCAAGTCAAAGCAGGCAGTATGTAATATTTTGCCTACATCGAGGGCTTTGGTGACATTCTTGGAGAAGTCCACCAGGCTTAATAAGCATGTTCCACCCTTAATGAAGGCAAACTGGGTTGGGTCAAGAGTTTGAAGGCCACCTATGTCTTTGTTGATAAAGTCCATGATGATTCTTTCCATGGCCTTGCTTATAAGGCTGGTTAGGCTTATGAGTGTATAGTTCCCAGGGTCAGTTTTTGGACCCCCTTTGTTTAATGAGGTTACTGTTGCAGTTCTCCACTCTGCTGGAACAAAGCCAGAGCTCAGGCTGTGGTTAAACATACTGCCAAGTGGTTCCACTAGGCCTTGTTTTAGATCATTTAATATGCAGCATGGGATGTTATCCAGCCCATACAGGCCGTGTTGTTGGCCCTGGAGAGCGCAAATATGACCTGCTCTTTGGAGACACTAGGTAGAGGCCTGGTGTCAGATATGCTTTGGGGTATGGCTGGTGGGGACAGGAGGGTGAAGTTTGCAACAAATCTGTCAGCTATCAGGTTGGCAATTTCCTCTGGTTCAGTATGAGTGGTACCATCCACTATAAGTTTGGCACATAGCTGGGCATCCCCTTTCTGATTCTGAACTTAGCTAAAGGATGCCTTATGATTATCCTTAGCTAGGGATGCTAATTTAGCCTTTACAAGCTATCTGATTTCCTTGTTCAAGCTGTTGAGGGTATTCTTCCTCTGCTGAGTAAGTTCCCTCGTCTTCTTAGATAACAATTTCTTCATTTTGTTATATAACCTATTTATATTTGAGGTACATTAGGGTGGCTTGTTTTATCTAGAGGAACTGTTTTTGATTCAGTGAGGTAAAGCCAAGTCTATACAGTTGTTTAAGTGGTTGTACAAAGCATTTGTGTACTCCTCTGCATAGGAGTCATTGCTGGCTGCAATTAGCAGGGGGTTTGAAACTTTTATACCATTGCTTAGTAGGCTGTAGATTGCCTTCAGAGAAATTTTTCATTTTTTTCCTCCTGTGGGGGTGTCAGGGCTGATCAATACTTCAAATGAGACTGATTTATGGTCTGACCTTTCAAGGGAGGGCAACACACAGGGGGTAGTGCAGTGACCCCCCCATGTTGGAGAGTACCTAGTCCAGGACACTTGAGCCCCTTATGGGGGTGCAGACTAACTGATCCAGAGCATTTGTATTGACAAAGTCCCGGAACCTCAGAGTTAGCATGTCTGTGCTTGTGCATGTCACCCAGTCGATGGAAGGATAGTTGAAATCTCCCATGGTCAAAGTGTTTGGTTGTGTAATGAGTGACTCTAGCAATTCCAGGTAGGCAGTGTACTTCTCTTGATTCATGGAAGGGGAACTATAGCCAGCTATGATGTGGTAGGGTGTTTTACCTATAGTTAGTTGGACCTGGAATAGCTCAAGAGAGTTGTGCTGTTTAACCAGTCTTGAGGAGTATTTGGTTTTAATGGAGATGGATACACCTCTATATCTGGCTCTTTCACTCTCGTTTTGGGGTCTGAACATGTGGTAGGGGCTGTAGTCTTGCACGACCAGGATGCTGTCTGTGGCCTTGAATCATGTCTCAGTGACTGCACAAACGTCAGCATCTTCCAAGGTGAGGAGTGCAGTTTCCTGTTTAGGCTCCTAGCATTAAGCAGCATAACCTTGAATTTGTCTTGAGCGGATTTTTTTTTACATCAGGAATTTTGTTGTTTTGACATTGCCTAAAAAGGTCACTATGGAGAGGCATGCATCTTTGACTGCATCCGAACGCCTAGAGGAGACAGGTGAATACCATCTCTGGCAAAGCAGCATGGTCTGTTGACCATGTCTTCCCAGGCTAACAGATACTGAATCCCCCTGGATTTGACACCAGATGCTAAGCCAATTGTTGAAGTTGATCATTTTTTGTCTATATTGTGGCATCATCTTGGGTGAAGGTAGAGTGCTGCTTAGGGGTAGGGACATACCTGTCTGAGACGCACAAGTCTGAGAGTTCAGTCATGTCTCTCTTCATATAGTCCAGAAAGGTACATCTCAAGTCATTCACCCCAACATGTACTATGACAGAGTCATAACAGTAATTGCTGTTGAATGACTTGACTGCGTGCGTGACTTGATGGATCCTGGTCCCTGATGGGCAGCTGACCATGACCTTCTCCTTGTCCAGCCTGCTGAGAGGGGCATCCGTGTGTCTCACTATGGAGTCTCCTATAACCAGGACATTTGGTTTTGGAGTGTTTTACCTTAGCGGCTTATTTGCTAAGACACTGGTGTGTTTGTGTGTGTGTTATTATGTGTAGTGGATTTTATTTGCTTTGCACTGTATTCAAGTGGTTTGTGCTTGGGAGGCCTCTGATCTTTTGGTAGGCTTTTATTGAGTACCTCTGCTTATGTGGGTTTATGTGTTGTGACCTTGTTTTGTGTGAGAGATGGTGTGTGTGTGTGTGTGTGTGTGTGTGTGTGTGTGTGTGTGTGTGTGTGTGTGTGTGTGTGTGTGTGTGTTTGCTCGCTGACAACCTGTATGATGTCTGGTTTGTTGTTACATGAGAGAATTGATTCCAAATTCATATTGTAATTACATCTGTGACATATTGTCTTTGTTTGTTTTTGAAGTGGTTATCAGTATAAATGAGACAATTACTACATTGCCTCAGGTTGCCCATGTCAATCAGGCTGGCCAGAGAAATGGTCGGAAACTGTCCATCCATTATGGCAGGTTTTTACCATAACTACTACTGGTGAATGGGCTAGTTTGACCAGGTTTTGTTCTGGGAATAACAAAGGGGCTTATTCTATTGAAGGCTAGGGGTGAAAAAACTATGGCAGTGCTTCTCGGTGCTCAACTGAGTTGTCTGTAATGCAGCAGGAAAGCTTGGTAGGGTTCACAAACAGATGTCTAGCAGAAAATTCTGTTTCAAGGTGTTTGTGTCTGTACAGAGCACCACTAAACCCCATGGCACGATGCACAGCTATGCACAAATGTGAGGCTTAAATAAACACAAGAAAAAGCCCTTCTAAACTAAACTACCAATCGGAAAGCACACAGTGAGCTTTCCTCCAGTAATCTCCAACTCAGATGAGGCTCCGACTACACACTTCTGCTACAAGGGTGCAGGCTGCGCCCTCCTAATGTAAGATGGCTGGAATAGTGCTCAAGTGTTAAAATACAGTCCAGATTCAGCAGATCTGAATCTAGTCTGTGCTATGTGCTAGCTACTTAAAGCAACAGAAGATTTTTTTAAGTGCAGAAAATGCAGTAAAACTCAGCAAAATGAGGATGCAAATGATAAAATACAGTCAACAAAGTGGAAAGGAAATTCATAAAGTACTTATTTTTTTGATTCTAGCATGGATGCTCTGGATTTCAGCAGAATCTCTCCAAACCGCTGGCAAAAGTCACCAAATATTGAGCAGCTCTGGTTAACTAATGAAAAAACATGTGAAACGTGCAGCCTGGATATTTTAACTATCTTCCTCTCACATAGAATAAAAACATCAGGCCAAGCAGATTTCTTACAAAAGAAAATTAAATGGAGCAGGTAACATAGAAAGCAACTCTATCAGCAAGTCACAGACAAAAAATTATATAGGTTTATTTCCCTCAGTCAGCAGGAATCACAAGCAGTGCTTTAAGTTTATGCAAGCTTAAAATCTTTTTAGAAAAGACAAAGGCCCAGAAATTCACTGTGCATTTAAGTATCATTCAACACAAAATTTAACCAATGAAAAAACATGTGAAATGTGTGGGGTAACTAACTTCAGACAGTCCTCCTTTGGGGAATGCAGACAGAAAGGTGGAGATCTTATTGTGTCTTATTAAGAAGGGGAAATATTTTGTGTTGAGTAATATTTTGCTAAACACGAGTCAACCATCAATGTCTTCAAGAACTGGCTATATAAATGGTATCCCTATATTGGAATACAGTTAGTGACAGCCTAAGAAAACATGGTGGAGAGACCTTGCTTTGGCAAGGATGGGCTCCACATGTCCTGGGGATTTTGCATACTAAAAGAAACATTTTCTACGTCTATGATTCTTTTAGTAAGAATGGGAGTTCTGTTGAGAAAACTTTTCCAACTTAGTGCAGTTAAATGCTTAAAAGAGAAGAGTGGGTGGTTGTGTAAATGTTTGCGGAGAAGACGAACATTAAAGATGCATTCAGTGCCTGATAGACTCATTAAAAGTATATCTGTAAATAGTTCTCTGAATAGAGGAAAGAAGACGACTACATTTCCAGGACTGAAAGATCCAGTTAGAGTAAGCAGTGTTATCTGTAAGGCTACTGGTCTATTCCACAGTTTTTAGGAGTTACCCAACATAGTAATCTGCTGCTTCATCATAGCCAGTTCACTTCTGTAATGTACTCCTTCCTTGCAGGAGACATTTACTGTTAATTTTAAAGAAGAAAAGATCCATTTATGTACGCGTGTGTGTACATGTACACACACACACACACACACACACACACATATATATATATATATATATATATATATATATATATATATATGGGTTCTCTTTATAATTTCGAAATACTGAAATACCGACTTTCAGTATTTTGAAATTATAATACTGAAGCCTTGAAATTACAAAACACCAGAAGCGCGAAATTCGAAATACCGAAGTTCAGAGCTTTTGGTGTTATGGTGTGTGAATGCATAGGTGTAAGTGTAGGTAAGTACGTATGAGTGTGTTGGTTAGGGGCTTTTGTGTATGTTAGTGTGTGTTTTGGCTGTGATGTGTGTGTGCAAGGGGCTGTGAAATGTGTGTGTGTGTGAGTTACCTTTCTGTGTCTGATTGTGCGATCTCGGAGTTAGTATATATAAGTGGGGGGTGTTGCGGTGTGTGAATGCATGGGTGTAAGTGTAGGTAAGTACGTATGAGTGTGTTGGTTACGGGCTTTAGTGTATGTTAGTGTGCGTTTTGGCTGTGATGTGTGTGTGCAAGGGACTGTGAAATGTGTGTGTGTGAGTTACCTTTCTGTGTGTGAATGTGTGATCTCGGAGTTAGTATATATAAGTAGGGTGTGGTGTGGTGGAGCAGCTCCCCACATGGCGGGTGCAGGGGGGCTTGCCGTTATGGGGTTTTGGTATTTAAAGGTTTTGGCTATAGAATTTCAAAAATACTGAAATTCGGGATTTCAGTATTTTGGGATTCTATAGTGAACCTATATATATATATATATATATATATATATATATATATATATATATATATATATATATATATATATATATATATATATATATATATATATATATATATAGTACATAAAGTTGGTGGTGGAATGCAGAAGTCTAGGAAGTTATAAAAGGAAAGAAGGAATACAAGAAGAAACGGAAGACAAAAAAGACAGATCTGACTAAGAAGAAATTTTATTGACTAACAAAGAAGCTAAGAGAGCAGTCATAATGGGAAAGGAGGAGGATTCAGAAAAACCCATTCAAATTCTTGAAAGTGGCTCTGCAGATGGCACAAAGAAGCTCCATCAGGTTGTAAGATGATGACAAACAGATAAAAAAAGATAATCACAGATGCCATTCATAAGGGATGCCAGAAACAGTTTGCTCAAGGGAATATGGAAGGAGATCTTCTAAATGAAAAAATCCTACAGAAGCTCTGCTGCCACATGCACAGCCTACACTAAAAGAGGAAAGACGGCCCACCCTAGATGATGCACAGAGTACACTAAGGAAGATGAAGTGAGGGAAATCGGCAGTCTCAGATGAAGCCACTCTAGATATGATCAATTGTTGGGGCTTTAAGGGAAAATGGCTCCTAAGGGTAAATATCACAGTATGGAGAGACAGAGTGATAGAAGCATATTCTAGATGACTAAATAATAAGCATTTTAGTGCCAGTGTGCAAGAATAAAGGAGATAATTCAGAAGTGCAGGCAATACAGAGATATCAATCTCCTGTTTCATTGCAAGAAACTGCAGGAGAGGATGGTTGATAAATGATATGCAGACTAGTAGAATGTAAGATGGGAGACAAGTTGTTCAAATTTGTATTGGGATGTAGTACAACTGACGTGTAGTGAGACCGATAGTGGAAAAGTATCCGGAGATGAAGACAGAGATGAACTGGGCATTCCTAGTCTTGGAGAAGGTGTATGACAAGGTTTCCAAGAAATCTGGTTTAGGCAGTCCTGGGATGGCTTGAAGTCACAGATACTTTAGTAGAACTTATGCAGGCTATGTACAGGGAGTCAATTGCAAAAATATGAACAGTGTTTAGACTCACAGAATGGTTTCCACTAGTAGTGGGTATACATTAGGGCTCAGCTGAGAGACCACTGTTGCTCATGCTAGTGGTGGACTACATCAGCAAACAGCATGGATGGGAAGGATCAACAAAGCTGCTGTATGCAGATGATATGGCACAACAGGCAGACTATGAGCAGAAATTCCAGAAGATGATAGGGGAAGGGAATTCAAAACTGAAGGCACATGAGATAAAAATGAGTACAGACAAGACAATGGTCATGGCAGCAAGTGGAGGTAACTAAAGAGACAGAAGGCAGAATAAAGGAACAGGTTAATGGCTTCAAGTATCTAGACATATGGTTAAGTTGAATAGAAACCTTCGTAGTGTAAAAGCTTCCACAGCAGAAAAACCAAGAACAAACGTAAATGCTGAAATGACGCTAAGTGCTCAATAGAAACTCCAGGCAGCCAGTTGGATAATTCCACAATTTATTAAGTAATCCACACGAAAAAAATTAACGCTCTTCAAAACAATAATAATCGCGTTTTCGTCTCACTATGTGGGACTTCATCAGAAATAAGGAAGTTGTGCAAATAACATTTAAATATCTTCTTTACTTTCCAATTAAGGAAAAATACCAATGACAATTGATTTTCACATTTTAAAATGTCCTATCAGCTTCACTTTCTCATGAATATTCATGAGTATTACATTCATTATTCAAGATCTCCTAGATGTTCACAGATCTCCGTTCCAAAAAACATACATCCTTATGTGCGTTTTATAGGTTATACTTAATAGGAGATACTTGACATTAGACTTTCATATTAAACATTTTAATCTTGTATGTATTCATAGTCTATTTAAAAACGTACAATAAACATACAGTGTATATAAGCATAAAAACTTCTAAAAAATACTTAAAAAATACTTTAAACATGCTTGATTTAAAAACTCATAGTTACCTATCTTGATGTGCAAATGTAATGGATAGTGCATGTAAGATATATAATTTTTATTTAAATAATAAATAATAAAATATGTACAAAAATCAAATATGTATATAAATATATAAATATATAAATATAAATATAAATATAAATGTAAAGTGCAAGCAGTATAAATTATGTGTTAAGCATAAATATTATGTTTGGTATAATTACTCGAAACATAATGTACAACATATATAATGGTGTTGTTAAATAAAGGGACATTGTAAAGCTACCTAATAAGATTCTGTGAATATGAACTAAAAAAACTTATTGTAGGAAGTAAAAAGAAATGAGAAATAAAAATGAGAAATAAAAATGACAGTAGCATTTCATTAGCTTAAGGATTCCATAGTCCACTGCCCTCTAGTGTTAAAACCTAGAATGTATTAATTTAAATTTTATTTGCTTTTAGTCTCAGTATAGCTCCAATGGATATGTAATCATTTAATCCAGGGCTTTTACTAGCATCTAAATGCACCTGCCACCATAACTCCCTACTTTCTAGTGTATCTTCCCATGGGCCTCCCCTGGGATCCAATTGAATTTGTTCTAATACAAAAAACAAGTAGGATGCACCTAAACAATTTTTCGTGTGTTTGTAAATTGCGTTTGTTTCCCTTTCTTTTTTGATGTCGTAAGTGTGTTCATAGACCCTCTTTTTTAGTGGTCTTTCTGTCTTTCCAATGTAGAAAGATTGACATTTTTGGCAGGTCGCTAAATATACTACTCTCTGGGTTTCACAATTATAGTAACTGAAACTTTGTATTAATTTATTTCTACTCTCTAGGTATATTTCATGCTTATTTATTATAAAGATACACTGGGGGCATCTACCACATTTAAAAGTTCCTACTGTTTCACCAAATTTTATTCTCTTTATCTTCTCTGTTCTTTCTAACATGTTCTTAATATTAGGTGGATTTTTATAAACAATTTTGGGTACTATCTTTCTAACTTCCTCAATATCAGTATAGGTTAGGAATGTTTCCCATTCTCTATTAATTATTGCACCTATTTTCTTATTAAAGGAATTATATTCTAATATTAATCTTCTTTGATAACTTTCACCTTCATTATTTATTTTTCCTATTTTTTCTATTCTTTCATTTCCTAAATCATTAGTGGTTTCCCGTTCTATACCCTTAATTGGATGAAATCTACCGCTTCTACCTAGTTCAACTTCTTTCCTTATGTTTTTTATAAACTCAATAGGATAACCTTTTTCCATAAACATAATTTCTAATCTATCACATTCTTCATAAAAATCCTCTTGTCTGCTCGTCATCCTAGACCCCCTCACAAATTGTCCTTTTAAAATATTTTTCTTACTGTGAAAGGGGTGAGCACTTTCGAAGTGTAAAAAAGAATTAACATAAGTTGATTTCCTGTATACTTTAGTTTCAAAACTACTATTATATTTGTAAATCTCTATATCCAAGTAGTTTAACATTTTCTTATTTATAGTATACGTGAATTTCAGGAAGCTTGTGGTAGTATTTAAATAATCCATGAATTCTAGGAAGTCGTTTTTACCCCCTATCCAGAACATTACCATATCATCCAAATATCTATGATATAATATCCATTTATCTTTATATTTGGAATTTATGATATATTTTTCTTCCCATCTGGATAGTACTAAATTCGCATATGTGGGGGCGCATGCCGCTCCCATTGAAACTCCGGATTTTTGTTTATAATATTCACCATTAAAGAAAAGGTAGTTATTTTTCAAAATCACATCCATAAAACTAACAGTAGCTATTTTTTCTTCTTGAGTCATATCTTTGTCTAAGAAAATACTTTCTTCAAATAATTTCATTCCTTCATTATGTGGAATGCAAGAGAACAAATCAACTATGTCTATAGTTATGAAGGTAATTTCTTCCCTAAATACTTTGGGTGTTATTTCTCTTAAAAAATCCCAAGAATCTTTTAGAATAGTACTATTATTTACCCATATATGCTTTGCTTTTGTGTCAACGTATTTAGCTAATGGAACTGTCATTGCTCCTGCTGCAGACACTATGGGTCTTAGTGGGGGATTTTCCTGATTTTTATGTATTTTGGGTATGCCGAAGATAGTGGCCACCCTTGGTTTTTTCACTTTTAAATAGTTAACAGTTTTGATATCAATACCTTTTTCTAAGTGTAAATCATGTATTAATAATTCGATTTTCTTGTGTGCCATCTCAATCTCCTGTTTTGAAACTACACAATAATTTTCCTCATTATTTAAGATGGTACACATTTTTGCTTCATATAGAATTTTGTCCATTATTACTATTCCACCCCCTTTATCAGGCTTCATGATTCTCACTGTTTTATCCTCTACCATTTCTTGTAATATTTTTTTCTCTTCCTTTGATAGATTCTGATAAAAATAATTTCCTTTCTTAATACATTTCTTTCTTATTTCGTTTTCCATTATCATCTCCAAGTTCTTGATTTGTGGTAAAAGAGGGGGATTATATATTGATTTCCTGTTCAATTCCTTAATTTCTTTATTTTCTCTGTTCTCATTGTTAAATCCAGCTTTGGAAGCCAAAATAGTTAAATTAATTTTCCTTAAAAAAAGTTTCATGTCTATAATAGTACTGGCTGTATCTCCTTTTTTAGATGGAATATATTTTAATCCTTTACTTAATAAACTAAAATGTTTTTTGTCAAGGGTATAATTACTAAAATTATATATAGAAAATCCTTCAAAACTGTTTTTAACATTTTCTCTAACAATATTGTTGTCCCCTATCATATTATTAGTGTTATTTTTATCAACATCATAATTTGAATCAATATCAACAACTATAACTTTATTAGAATTAGGATTTGGATTGGGACTAATATTCAAACCACTTCCTATATCATAACTAATCTCAAATGGAAGATCTATATTTTGTTCTTGACCTATATCAATATGGGTGAGGGTATCTAATACCTGAATCTCCCTCTTCTCCTTTTCCCCCCACGCATCTGAAAATTCCTTCTCCTATCATTTCCTTGTTCATAGAAAATTTCCTGATTTTCATTTCCTAGGGGTGGAAATTCTATATCATATAATTGTTCCTCCATTCTTTCACTATTGTAGTTCCTGTTGTCGTCCCTTTTGTTTTTACTTATATTTTTGTTATTGTAATTATTACCATAATTCTTACTACCTTTATAATGTTTTTGTGTAGGTTTAGGATAACTCATATCATTTGCATATTCATACATGTCCCTATTTAATTTATTCCATTTACGTTGTATAATTTCATCACATTTCAAGTCAATATCACTTCTGATTTTAAAATATTTCTGTTTCTCTTCTTTAATACTAAAAATCATGTCACTTTTTATACATTCATCAATATCAGCAATATCCCTATCTATAAGTGTTAACTTTCTTTCATTCTCATCAATAATATGTTGCACAACTTCCAGCCCACATTTATTAAACGTTTTCAATAAACTTTCATAAAAAACTGTCCCCATTTGCACATTGTTGGGGTATTTACATATACGAAGTCCCTTTGGGACTATTTCCTTTTTAATGCATTCTTTTAAATAAGCATTCTCAATAGTGCATGTTCTAAATTGTAACATTAATTTATAAAGTTTATCTAACTTTGCACTATAGGTGTCACCATCCGCAACACTTTTCCTCGTGTTATCTATACTTTGAAAATTAAAGTTCTTCTGAAGCCACTCATTAGTGGTTGTAACATTAGTAACAGTACCTGGTGTGGTTTTAGGTCTAGCTCCTAAGTCCTTGTGTATCGTTCCTCTTTGAGTGGAACCACTACTTCCTTCCCCAAAAATGTTCGGCGTATTACGAGGATCAAATTCAGAATTTTGTAAACTTCCTGGGTCGCCGGCGTCCTCGTTCTCGCCAATGAGCTCCCTTTTCCTTTTATGTTGCTGCTGGACTAACCCTTCGGTTCCTTGTATTCTGTCCTCGTTTCTTAATTGAATCAGATTCGAACATACTGGTGTAAGTAAATTTACAAGTTCTGTGAGCTGACCTATTAACTTCCTGGTCAGACCAAGTTCTTCCTGCCCGTCTGGATTCATTGTAAATATATGGCAGGCTGCTATCCGATGTTCCCTGAGCACTCACTATATTCCAACTAGTAACCTTCGTGGTGTAAAAGCTTCCACAGCAGAAAAACCAAGAACAAACGTAAATGCTGAAATGACGCTAAGTGCTCAATAGAAACTCCAGGCAGCCAGTTGGATAATTCCACAATTTATTAAGTAATCCACACGAAAAAAATTAACGCTCTTCAAAACAATAATAATCGCGTTTTCGTCTCACTATGTGGGACTTCATCAGAAATAAGGAAGTTGTGCAAATAACATTTAAATATCTTCTTTACTTTCCAATTAAGGAAAAATACCAATGACAATTGATTTTCACATTTTAAAATGTCCTATCAGCTTCACTTTCTCATGAATATTCATGAGTATTACATTCATTATTCAAGATCTCCTAGATGTTCACAGATCTCCGTTCCAAAAAACATACATCCTTATGTGCGTTTTATAGGTTATACTTAATAGGAGATACTTGACATTAGACTTTCATATTAAACATTTTAATCTTGTATGTATTCATAGTCTATTTAAAAACCTACAATAAACATACAGTGTATATAAGCATAAAAACTTCTAAAAAATACTTAAAAAATACTTTAAACATGCTTGATTTAAAAACTCATAGTTACCTATCTTGATGTGCAAATGTAATGGATAATGGATAGACAGAAAGACCACTAAAAAAGAGGGTCTATGAACACACTTACGACATCAAAAAAGAAAGGGAAACAAACGCACTTTACAAACACACGAAAAATTGTTTAGGTGCATCCTACTTGTTTTTTGTATTAGAACAAATTCAATTGGATCCCAGGGGAGGCCCATGGGAAGATACACTAGAAAGTAGGGAGTTATGGTGGCAGGTGCATTTAGATGCTAGTAAAAGCCCTGGATTAAATGATTACATATCCATTGGAGCTATACTGAGACTAAAAGCAAATAAAATTTAAATTAATACATTCTAGGTTTTAACACTAGAGGGCAGTGGACTATGGAATCCTTAAGCTAATGAAATGCTACTGTCATTTTTATTTCTCATTTTTATTTCTCATTTCTTTTTACTTCCTACAATAAGTTTTTTTAGTTCATATTCACAGAATCTTATTAGGTAGCTTTACAATGTCCCTTTATTTAACAACACCATTATATATGTCGTACATTATGTTTCGAGTAATTATACCAAACATAATATTTATGCTTAACACATAATTTATACTGCTTGCACTTTACATTTATATTTATATTTATATTTATATATTTATATATTTATATACATATTTGATTTTTGTACATATTTTATTATTTATTATTTAAATAAAAATTATATATCTTACATGCACTATCCATTACATTTGCACATCAAGATAGGTAACTATGAGTTTTTAAATCAAGCATGTTTAAAGTATTTTTTAGAAGTTTTTATGCTTATATACACTGTATGTTTATTGTACGTTTTTAAATAGACTATGAATACATACAAGATTAAAATGTTTAATATGAAAGTCTAATGTCAAGTATCTCCTATTAAGTATAACCTATAAAACGCACATAAGGATGTATGTTTTTTGGAACGGAGATCTGTGAACATCTAGGAGATCTTGAATAATGAATGTAATACTCATGAATATTCATGAGAAAGTGAAGCTGATAGGACATTTTAAAATGTGAAAATCAATTGTCATTGGTATTTTTCCTTAATTGGAAAGTAAAGAAGATATTTAAATGTTATTTGCACAATTTCCTTATTTCTGATGAAGTCCCACATAGTGAGACGAAAACGCGATTATTATTGTTTTGAAGAGCGTAAATTTTTTTCGTGTGGATTACTTAATAAATTGTGGAATTATCCAACTGGCTGCCTGGAGTTTCTATTGAGCACTTAGCGTCATTTCAGCATTTACGTTTGTTCTAAGTTGAATAGAAGTCTGAATGAGGAGGTCAAAGACATAATCAGAGTTGCTGCAGCCAACTTACACAAAGTATCTGGAGTAATGTGTGACAGAAGAATGTCAAAGAAATTGAAAATTAAGATACAGAAAACAATAATGTGACCAGTGCTTCTGCATGGCACAGAAACCTAGGAGTGAACACAGAGCAGTTATGGAAGCATAAGGTGATGGAGATGAAGTGCCTGAGATGGGTAGTAGGAAGCACACTTTGGGACAGATGAAAAAATGAGGACATCAGAGTAGAAGCCAAAATAATCCAAATTACAAAAAAGGTCATAGAGAACAGATTATGCTGGTTCAGTCGCATGTGCAGGAAAGCAGAAGACAAGCTGGTAATGCAAATTTGGAAGAGGCAAGAAGAATGCAAGTGGAGGTGAGGGCATACAACAAAAAGATGGATGGAATGCATGAGAGAAGACCTGAGACAGAGGGCATTTTGTTGAAGAGGGTAACAGAGTGGCTATAACTGCAGAGGGAAGTGGTGACAGCTGACATGACACTCCTATTTTCCAAACTTCAACTGGAATTTATTTATTTATTGACATTTGATGATTGGAAAAGTCTGACTGGGTCAGGAATCTATTTATAGCAGAGGCCTGGGAAGAAAAGCACCATCAGAAACTTACAGACAGTAACAATTATACAATTATAGCTAGAAATGACATATGTTTCAAGAGCAGATATAGACATTTATAGAATTAACTAAACATACATTCTTTTAAGGCCTAATACAAATTATCATACAAGTGGATTAAAATTCATTGTAGATTATACAAGTGTAACTGAACATTACACACATTTCTAGAGCAGATACAGACATTTATAGATTTATAGATTTGCAGAATTAACTAAACATGCATTCCTTTCTAGGCCTAATACAAATTAGCATATAAATGGATTAAAATCCATGGCATATTATAGCTGATTTAAATGGCAGATTAGTTAGAGCTGTAGACTTTATTAGCAAAGCAGACAAGTTGTTAAATACAGCAGTTGGACTTTGTGATTATAAAGCATAAAAACTTGGCAAAGGTGAGAGAGAAGGCCTGTGCATTCATGTACACTTTACTACAGACTGGTTATACATCACCATTTTACCTCATCTCCTCCTATCTTAACTGTTAATTGTTGAGCCTCATCTATCTCTAACCTTGGCATATTTAAGTAAGCCTTCCATATATTTTTTCATTAGTGCTTTTTCATGATTTCCCCACTTCTCTGCTTTATACAAATTTTCATAAACTTATTGAAATATCTCCAATACCTCTACAGGATATCTGGTTATTTTGTTTGTTATAGGTTCCCTAAATTTGGCAACAACTCCTTCTACTTTTTGTTGCCTAAGTAGCTGTACCAAAAATGTTTGGACTCTGGAGTTATTATCAAAAAAGAGTTGCTTAACAGTAATATTTCTAAAGTCATGCATATTATCCAGGCACTCCATTATCTTCTTTCTAGCACTCTGCAATTGCTCCTCTTCTTGTTCTGTGAGATTCCCCTTATTCTATAATAATTTAATCTTTGTCATACTACGTAATTCTTGTTACTTCTTAAACAGATCTTTCTCTTTTATTTCTGCCATATTTTTAAACTCCACTTTTATTTCATCCCACTCAGTAGCTATAACGTCTGTGGTACTTTCTATCATGCTTAATAACTCCTGAATAATTTCCACTACCCATTCCTTAAATTTGTCTCTTTTTAATAGGTAAGTTGGGAAACATCAGTGTCTCATCTGTCTTAGTAATTATTGCTGCATGATCTGAAATAGTTATTGAATGTGTGTCAAAGTTCTCAATTAAATACACATGTTCCTGTGAAATATAATTTCTGTCTAGTCCATCCCAGTTATTGTACCTTGGGGAATAATATGTAAGTTCTCTCCATGTTCCTAATACTGAGTTTTCATCTTTCATACCAAATATTTTCATAAATTTCTTCTGAAATCTACCTTCTTTTGTTATATTTTCCCTTCTAGCCTACTCCAACCCCCCGATACAGCATCACTGTTGAAAATCACATTCCAGTACCCACCTATAAGTAATATTCCCTGATGATATTCCTTATAATTAATATTCCCTTTGGGGACAATGGCATCCCCACTAGTTATCACATTAATAACAATGTACTAAGCATGCAATCAGAGTTGAGGGACTTAGGCACCCAGGTTGATAGCAACCTGACTTTTGACCACCACATTGCCTCCGTTGTTCGTAAGGCTTTCTACATGGCTCATCTCATAAATAAGGGTATTTCATTCAGGAACAAGTAGGTGATAACATCCCTGTACTCCTCCCTTATCAGACCCATTATCGAATACAATGCCCCCTTCAGCATGTACCTTGCCAAGCACATGCAGTAGCTGGAGAGACCACAGAGGTTCCTGACAAGGAAATTCCAGGGTCTCAAACACTTATCCTACAGATAGGCTAAAAGCCCTGTCCCTCTAATCAGTCTCGTGCAGACTGCTCAGAGGTGACCTGTGTCTGGCATACAAGGCCATTTCAGACCTAGTCTTGATGGAGTTGCTGCATATCCACAAGTCAAACCCCACTTGTGCAACCCACACGCAAGGCCTTAACCTGGTCTGTGACATTAATAAAACTTGTTGGCGGGATAGATTTGTGCCCCAAAGACTCCCCCATCTGTGGAATAGACTCCCTCCTCATGTCAAGCAGAGTACCTCTCTATCTCTCTTTAAGAGGAACCTGGACGACTGGATGGGAAAAAGAAAATACACCCTTGGGATACCACCTGTGTCCCTGCTGGACAGGGGAAACAGGTGATGACTTTGAGGAAACATGGGCAAAATTCCTGGCTAGGCTTATAAGGGCCTCAGGGCCAATAGCCTAGTATCATCCTATGAACCTATGAAAGCTGATTAATTTTCAAATATTTTTTAAGCTCCATAATAGCAGTTTTAGGTGGAATATAAATACATGCCAGTGTATTCCACATCCCTTGCCAGTAGCACCTTACTACCACAAATCTGCCATTATCATCTTTTTCCCCCTCTTCTATCACATATTGGAGCTCCTCTAGCTATTAATGTAAGTACTCCTCTTTTCTTTTAGGTTCATAGGTTCATACTAGGCTATCTGCACTAGGGCATTTATAAGCCTAGCCAGAGTATGTTTGGCTTTCACCACCCATTTTAAATTAATTTTGCTATGCCCTTTTTCGAGGTTAGTATACTGTGCCTCTGTCTAACAGTGACACAGAAGTGATACCTGGGGTAAACCTACGATCTCCCATTCACTCATCAAGATTCCTCTTGAAGAGAGTCAATGAGGAACTCTGCCATACCTGGACTGGGATTTTATTCCAGAGTGAAGGGAGCCTCTGGGTTATGAATCTGTCCTTCCAGCATGTCCTATTTATTTCAGTGCTGAGGTTCAAGTCTCTCGAGCGTGTAGCTCGATGGGATTTAGATTTTCTGAGGTGCAGCATGTCCATTAATTCCAGGTTGGACATGGCTTTATACGACAGGCACAGATCGCCTCTGAGCAGGCGGTATGCCACTGAGTAGAGCTGGTGTTTCTTTAACCGGGCAGCATATGGCATCTGTTTGAGCCCTTTGATCCTCTTGGTGAGGTACTTTTGGGGTTTTTCCAGTTGCTGCAGGTGTCTGGTAAGGTACATCCCAAAAGGGGCATTGTACTCAATTATGGGCCTGATGAGGGATGATTAAAGAGGCACGATGACCTCCCCTGATCTAGATGTGAATCCCTTCATGATTATGTGGGCTATATAAAATATTTTTCTAACCACTTTGGCCATGTGGTTGTCAAATGAGAGATTGCTATCAACTTGGGTCCCCAGGTCCCTAATTACTTCTTCTGTACTTAATGGATTACCACCTTTGTGGTAATTTGTGGGCACTTTGTTTTTGCCAAAGGGGATGACTATACACTTTTTGGCATTTAGCTTGAGGCCATGGCTCTGGCACCAGTTGTGTGTTTCTATGAGGCCCTTTTGGAGGATGCTTGTGTCGGCTGGAGAGTCGATTATGGCGCCCAGTTTGCAGTCATCTGCGAACTTGGTCAGCCACAGTCCTTCCGTGTTGGCCTGTACCTCCGAGAAATATATACAGAAAAAGAGAGGTCCCAGGACTGAGCCTTGTGGGACGCCACTTGTAACTGGCTTGGAGTCTGACATGGCTCCAGCAATTCTAACCATGTGGGTTCTGTCCTTGAGCCAGTTTGCAACCCATCTAGTGACATAGGGGTTTATATTTAAGCTGGTGAGCTTATCTATAATGCCCGAGTGGGGTATTGTATCGAAGGCTTTTGTGAGGTCCAGGTAGGCTGTGTGGACCACCTTCCCCTCGTCAATGGTCTTGGTGACTGTTTCAAAGAAATCGACCAGGTTTAAGAGGCAGGATCTGCCCTTAACAAAGCCGAACTGGGTAGGATCCAGTGTCTGTAGGTCCCCAATATCTTTATTTATGAGGTCCATGATGATCCTTTCCATAGCTTTGCAGACCAAGCTAGTCAGGCTTATGGGGCGGAGAGGGACCACTTTTGCTGTATGCCACTCTTTGGGTACATATCCTGTAGTAAGGCTGAGATTGAACAGTAGTTTTATGTTTGGGTTTAGCGAGTTCATGTAGGATGCAGCCTGGGACACCATCTGGTCCCATTGATGCTGTGTTTTTTGCTTTGGAGAGGGTGTCCCTTACCTAAGCATCTGAGATGTCAGGGGGGCAACACTCTGCTGGGATAGATATTTGCCCTTTTGGTGGGGAGGGGGGGGGAGTTTGCACTGAACCTGTCAGCTAGGATGTTGGCAATGTCTGTGGGTTTGGTGTATTTTTTGTCATTTTGGACTAATTCTGAGCATATCTGGGAATTCCCACCCAGGTTCCTAACATAACTAAAGAAAGCCTTGTGATTATCCTTAGTGTTCTGTGCAATTTTTCTCTCGAAGCTGGCCTTAGACGATTTTATGAGTGCCCGTAGTTTTTTGCTAATACTGATCAGAGATGTCTTCCCTTTTTGGGATTTTGCTCTATCATGTAGTAGCTTCCTCCTTCTATTGTATAGTTTGTTTATGGCTGCAGTCCACCAGACAGGATGTCTGCCTTTGGAGGATTGGGTCTTGGTTTTATATGGGATTGCATGATCCATGCATTCCTGAAGGTGTTCATAGAATGCGTTTATAAAGGATTCTACGGTCTGGGCCGTATTTTCCACAGGCCCGGGGGCTTTGAAGGATTCCACCTCAGTTTTGAGGAGTGTGAAATTTGCTTTAGAGAAGTTTTTCACTGTGGTTTTCTAGGCAGGGGTGTGGTCAGGATGTGAATATCCAGTGAGATTAGTTTATGGTCTGATCTTACCAGTGAGGGATACACTTCTGGTCTGGAGCATAGAGTCCCCATGTTAGTGATGATCAGGTCCAGTATGTTTTCCCCTCTTGTGGGAGTGGTAACAAGTTGTTCCATAGCATTTGAGTTTATAAATTCTAGGAACCTTTGGGCTAGGGTGTTGGAGCTAGAGTAATGCTCCCAGTCTATGTTTGGGTATTTGAAGTTGCCCAATATAATGGTGTTTGGAGAGACCTTCATATTTTCCAGTGTTCTCAGGAAGGCCGAGTGGGGTTCCTGGGTTTGGGAGGGTGGTCTGTAGCAGGCTATAAACTGGAAGGCAGTTTTACCCACTATTAGTTGCACATGGATAGTCTCTGATGCTTCATGCTGTGCCACCAACCTGGAGGTGTGGGTATCTTTGACGAATATTGATACTCCCCCTCCTTTTGTGGTTCGGTCCAAGTTTTGGGACCGAAAAGCATGGTATGAGGTATAACCTGGTAGTGCTGGGGTGCTCTCGGGAGCTTTGAACCAGGTTTCTGTTACTGCACAGATATCGATGTTCTCCATGCTAAGGAGAGTTTTGAGTGCATGCATCTTGAGGTTTAGACTTCTGGCATTGAGTAGCATTACTCTTAGCTTCTTATCCCTTGAGATACCTATGGAGGTGGGTTAGTCTTTTGAGCCTTGCCTAAAAAAGGCACTATGAGGCTAGCAAGAGCCTTTGCTAATATCTGAAAGCCCAGGGGTGACAGGTGCAAGCCGTCCCTAGTGAAGCATCGTGGCTTGTCGAGCATGTCATCCCAGGCTGACAGGCATTGGATCCCCTTTGAATGACACCAATACTTAAGCCAATTGTTGAAATTGATCATCTTGTCTTCATATTGTGGCATCATTCTTGGTGAGGGTAAGATGCTACTCAAGGTCAGGGTCATACTGGTCTGGGCTAGAGAGCTCCTCTATGTCTCTTTTCATGTAGTCCAGGGAGGTACGTCTCAGGTCATTCACACCAGCATGGACAATGACTGAGTCATATTTGTACTTGCCTTGGAGTGACCTGAGTGCTTGTGTTATGTGGTGGATCCTAGCGCCCGACAGGCAGCTCACCATGACCTTCTCCTTGTTCAGCCTGGTGAGCGGGACATCAGTGTGCCTGACGATAGAGTCACCTATTACAAGTGTATCAGGTGTGTTGTTTAGCCTTAAGGGCTCTGACTGTTTGGCACACTGGCTTTGTGAGCTATGTGTTGCACGTGTTTTGTTTTGGGGTAGCGGTTGCTTGGGTGTCTGCTTTGGAGGTCTCTGCTGCTTCAGCAGATTTTTATTTAGAGCCTCCGAGTATGTTTTTGTGTGTTTATGTGTTTGGTTTACTGTCGTGGTAGGTCTATGTGAGACTGGAATTGTAGTGAGTGTGGTTTCCTTCTCCTCCTGACTGGTTACGCCAGTACTGAGTTGAGAGAGCTTAGCCTCCAGTTTGGCTATATGGTTGCATCTCTCACATGTGTTGGAATTTGTTGGGAGGAGGAGAGGGTTGTCTGTGTACATGAGGCAGTTGTAACATTGCCTCAAGATTCTCAGATTTACCAGCTGGACCGGAGAGGAGATTGACAACTGACCTTTGGACATGCTAGAATAGTATTGGGAATTCCTTTATAATTGAAAAAAGGGCCAATGGGGAACAAGGTACTCAAGGGGAGTTTGTGAGGGGGGTAGTGCTTTTAATTTTTTAGTGCTGACTTAGTGAGCAAGTGCCAGGTAACTTAAATGCAATGTGTTACAGGTAACTTAAATGCAAAAACGACAAACAGTAACTTTCTTTCAAGTGAAACAAGGAAATAAGTACAGTAAGCAATGCAGATATCACTAGGGATCCACAGAAGCGCTGAAAAGCCGCGTTTTAGGTGGAATTAATGTTTCAGGGAAATAACAAGCAAACAAACAACAAGCATACAAACAAAGCTAGATTCAGCAGGCCTGGATCTAGTCTAGGCTACAGCAAACAAGGTGTACCAATTTCAGTAAGAAACAGTTCAAATATACAGGCACTATAAGCCTTGAACCAGAAATTCCCAGCTCAGAAGGGCAGAGTTCAGCCTCTCCTCCCACAAGAGTGCAGACCACAAACCTTCTTAATGTAAAATAACTGGCCTGAAGCCCAAGTGCTTAAACCAGAACTAATACACTTTTAGAATAACAGACACTGAGCCCTCAATCAGCAGTTCCCAACTTAGAAGGATGTAAGCTACCTGTCCCGCCACCACAGTGCAGGCCACAAACCTTCCTAATGTAAAACAACTGGTCTGAAGCCCAAGTGCTTAATCCAAAAGACTTAGAATGATAGCTACACTTTAATCAAGTTACTACCAAGCAGTAATAAATACAATTGAATACTTTAAAGAATGCCTGGATTAGTGCTCAAGTTATAGAAACAAAGCTAGATTCAGCAGGCCTGGATCTAGTCTATGCTACAGCAAACAAGGTGTACCAATTTCAGTAAGAAGCAGTTCAAATATGCAGGCACTATAAGCCTTTAACCAGAAATTCCCAGCTCAGAAGGGCAGACTCCAGCCTCTCCTCCCACAAGAGTGCAGACCACGAACCCTCTTAATGTAAAATAACTGGCCTGAAGCCCAAGTGCTTAAACCAGAATTAATACACTTTTAGAATAACAGACACTGAGCCCTCAATCAGCAGTTCCCAACTTAGAAGGATGTAAGCTACCTGTTCTGCCACTACAGTGCAGACCACAAACCTTCTTAATGTAAAACAACTGGTTTGAAGCCCAAGTGCTTAAACTAAAAGACTTAGAATGAGTTACACCAAGCAGTAATAAATACAACTGAGTACTTTTAAGATGACACAAAAGCAAAATAAAGTAGGAAGAAACACAAATACAGTAAAAGCAGATACAATTTTTTTTTTTAAGTGGAAAGAGAGAAAAGAGTAGCAGAAACTAAGCTGATTGGCCTTCTCAAATGTTCTCCCTGTACTGGGTAGAATGAGGTAATGACACTAGACTGGGAGGAGGGTCCCAGATCAAATTTACAGTAGGAGCGGGCAACTGCAAAGCCACCAACTATAAAAACACTATACCAACAGGAAGGGAGGGTGGGAAACAAACTGCATAAATGTTTCTCACAACTGAAAAGCAGCAGTGAGCCATTAAATGAATGTTTTAAACAGCTAAAGGAGCCTCTAGAAAAAAAGAGTTTAACTGCAACAAGTTATCAGAAACAAATAACCCAACAGACTGTCGCTGATATTCTGCTGAATATCCATTCTGAAATCCTTTTTTTATCAAATTCACATTAATTGTTTCCAAATGTGTCTCCTGTAGCATTGCTATTTTCACTCTGCATTTCTTAATATAATTAAATATTATTTTCTTTTTGTCTATATCTTTGAGAACATTGACATTCCAAGATAATATGGAAAGTGTCACCATTATGGTAAGAAGTCAGTATTCCCACCTATTATATATGTCAGCTTTTTAAATGATTATTTCCAGCTTTTGTGATACATGCACCCACAAATGTTTGACGGGTTAATCAATTATACATTTTTTTCTTATCATCAACAATGGAACCTATGCCACATTTTACAAGACTTTGTTTTAATAAAAACCTTCAAACAAAAAGCAAAACACCCCCCCAGAATACCCACATAACCTGTTAACTTAATACAAACACACATAAACATGTACATCTTAAAATAATGATGTTGAACCCTCCTAATAGGAACATTTGTCTCAAACAGACAACTGCTAACACAGGCCTTAATTAACCTGAAATCAAGGTTATCCATCCTAAGACATATGTTATTGCCTACTTACACTAATTGGTGTCTGTTCTTTTTTTATCTTTATTGCCCTATGATATATGAAAACAACGTGCATGCTTTCAGAAGACATTAACTTTTAGCCTTGAAGAATCAGCAGCCTGACTTTTATTGCCCTATTAACAGTACTATTCTTGTTTTCCTAACTTTCCTTACTATTTTTCATACTCATTGTAGATTGTTAGCTCATATTATTATGCTCAGGTTTATATCAGTTTTATTGTTGACAGCAGCTCTCTCCAAATTGCATAGCCTTTTTGCTCTTCTCTTATTTTTATTTATGTTATTTTTGCATTGGTAGGTGTGTTATTGAAACATGAAAATTTCTTCTGTTTTCAAAATAAACACATTTCTGTGCATTTATTACACATTGCTGGGAATGTAGGATGGGTGCAGTGAAACAATACCTTTGTCTCCAGTAATGTGCAAGAGTATGACTTTTAAACTTTTTATGATTTCCTTTTGTTGATCAGGATAGTCTTATTATGAAGAAGCTCGATTTCAGAGGAGACACATGAAGGAAAAAGCTCCAAAGTAAAAAGTATTTATAATAAAAACAATCCAAATATTAAACTACAAAGTCTACATTAGCAGAATATACAACCAACAAGCATAAAGAATACATTAAAATTACAATTTTTAAGAGAAGAGCATTCTGAAGCAATTTTTTTCTACAGAAGGTCCATAGTAAGTAGGAGTTTGATAGATTAGGGTAATAAGAAAAGTGAAGTAATATGTTAAGTGAGGAAGGTAGAATATAATTCATATGTTAGATAGGCCTTTATGTATAAATGCATTTAGATCTGGTTCTACGTTACAGTCAGGTGAAATGGAGTTCTGTACTTTGGCGACTTCAGCTGAGTACAAGAAGTCTCCATAATGAGTGTGTGATCTGGTTATTCTATTAGGTGATTTTTTTTTTATTTTTGGGTGTCTAAGTGCATTATATTTGGTGATAATAGAATCAACTGTTGAGCATTTATTAAGTTTATATATTATATTCTGAAGTGTCATTAATTGACCTAGAGTAAGTTTATTTATTAATTTTAGCCAAAGAATCTTTTGAATATCTGTGCAGTGATGAGTTCTGTTGGAGTCATCGATGGCATATCTTGATATTTTGTTGTAAGTTTGCTGTTATTTTAGTAGTTGCATTTTTGAAGTGTTAATCAGAGTAGGGGATGAATACAGGATGCTAGGAAATATAAGTAATTGTCAATGTTTAAAACTGATACTTCAGTTATATAAAGTTTGGTTTTATATAGCATACCTAATGTTTTATTGCTTTTTGATGTGACAAACTCTGTGCGTTTATCCAAGTGGAGTTTCTGGACAATGATGAAATATAAAAGTTTTGTGCAAGTTACTTGTTCAATCTGAGTACTGCTGAGAGACAGAATTGAAACATTTGATATTTATCAGCAGTGTCAAATTCAAATAAGCTTCACTTTGTACTTTTAGTATTTAGTACAAGTTATGAGTTAGTTAACCAATGTTTTCAGTTGAGTGCTTGTTTTTTTTTGTCTTCCAACTGGTTAAAGGTGTATACAAAGCAGATGAGGGTATAGTAATTTACATACTGTACTAATTGGGAATTATAAGTTATGTTAAAATAAATTATCATTATTATCATCATCACAATAAAAGAGGTGATACTATATTATTCAGATTTGTGAACACAAGCATTGTAATGAGTAGCATTATGCTTTTGGACGTGCTGCTAACTAGTGACTACAAGTAGCTGTGGATTTGCTTCTTGCTAATCTGATACTTTCTGTGAGAGATATGAAAAATCTATTAATTCAATTATCAAAAAAGAGTAATTCAAACCTTTCACAGCAATTTTCTTTTTTCGAAAGCAAAACTGAGACTCTGACACTGGCTAGCTTCTTCAACATAGAGACTGTAGCCATGGCTATGCATGTTTGTTCAGCCTGGGTTTTGGTATTGGATCTGGCACCTGAGGATCTGGCTAGGAAAAATGGGACTGAAAGGCCACAGGTTGGTTCTCCTTTTGTAAGGGAAGGGAGTAAGATCTTTATGCTACAGAAGAATTCCATAGTGGGGACTCAAAGGTCACTTAAGGGTATACATTCTGTTTTCTGACCTTCATGCAGATGACACATTTAGTTAATGTTAAGAAAAAAATTGGTTGGTATTGAATGTAATGCACATTAGTCATGCAGAGAAAGCCTATAGCACTAATGTGTACCTACAAACATTATACCAATTATACTAGCTGATGATGATGACTAGGAGGAGCCTGAATCTTACCTCCTCCTAGTCTGGAAATCCACTGGTATGCTGTAAGGCTAATTTTCCTTGGAAGGGAGAGGCCCTCCATAGTGTGATGGGGGATACTGTGACAATTAAGAAGGCAATGAATAGGTAAACAATCCTGCTGTAGATGGTTGATTGTCAAATTGATGGAGGCCAAAGAAAACAGTGCGATACTGTTGCTGATTTGGTGATATCAGAAACAACTTAAAATGTATTTTACTGAACATTTATGGATTTGTCATTTTCTTAAAACACATATAATCAGAATAGCATTAGTAGGAAGGCTAGTCCCCCCACAACAAACAGAAAAAAAACAGGTATCTTTTACAGGCATCAGTAATGATCTGTAACACTGATGCTTTGCTATATAGTGGTAGACGATGTATGCAAGACACATACATCTATTAATCACAGCCAACTTCAAGTTTTGACAAATATTACATTTACTGGATGAATGACGGGGACATTCCAGGATTAAACCAATGCACAATGGTATTATTCTAACATACCAATAAAAAAGAAACTTCAGAATGACAACCTTTGTTGTTGGCTTGTCTTTTTATTCTGACAAATAAAAAATGAAGAATATTACCAGGTGTGATCAGTGTGTTTGCATGAACAGTTTGTTCATCCACTGCAGTTTTATTCATATATCATTCTTGATGTAAAATCTGACTTGGTACAGATTCCCCACAATCACATTTCAATATTGCTGCTACAAGTATCTCAACTGCAGTTTTCAGATTTTTAACAGGAACCTGCCATTTTCTGACTTGTATCTCAGTTTGCTATATTTGTGGGTTTACAGTTTTCCTATGTTCTGTGCCAGAAACAAGAAACTGAGCTGTTTCCTTCCTTCATGAAAGTAAAACAACAAGGATCACAACCTCATGATGTGTTGTCTTTGCACACTTTTGCGCCCAAAGCTGATTTTGCTGTCATTGTGCAAAATGTGAAAGTTATATACTTATCATAACAACAGACCTTAGTTGTCTGTCCATCCTTCCTCAAAAGATGGGTTATAAGATACAACTAGGATCTGACCTTGCTACTCCCCTTACAAATAATCCCCTGTAGCTGGTGAGTCACCTCAGCTCAAGTTTCCAATACATTACAATAAAAGATGTTATGCGCTCTTAAAACAAAACACCTCATAAAAAATAACCTCCTGACCTAGAACTTGAAAAGTGTATGAACAAGCCATGGGGAATATCACTGTGGTCACTTCAGGAGAAAAGTGAAAACTAATTGGATGGGGGAAGGTAGGAGGGAAGCTAAGGAAGGACAGAAGACAACAATACAGATCTATCATTATGGTAAGTATACAACTTTCATATCTAATGTCATCTTTTCTGTCCATTTATCAACGAATAGGACAAAGACCACAACTACTATCAGTCTTAGGGCGGTCTCATGGAAGGATATTTATATTTTTAAACACCTTTACTAAATTATCACTTGTGACATAGGCAAATTTATATTTATTCAAAAGTAATCAAACTGTATTAACAAATTGACATTAACAAACATTATACTTCATATATATTGCAATATATCATATAACTTAAGCAACATTACATAAATTATTCAATTCCTGCCTTTTTTAAACAAGAAACATCTTCATTAAACCATCACTTGTGACATAAGCAATCATACATTTATATAAATGAAAACAAACCACACTGACACAATCCTAGTTGCAAACATTTTACATCACAAAGCATACTGACACATTCCCAGCTGCAAACATTATACATCACTTATAATATACCCAGTCATTTTCAGACAAACAGTATTTAGCTCATTTAAGTCTTGCCTTCTTTTAAACCTCATGCTTCCCCTGTATGCATTGTTCCCACAATTCCCATTTTTTCCTATGTAGTTTGCTCCTACCCTTTTCAAAAGATCTTAGTTCCAGTTGTTTTCTCTCTGTTACCATATTCATTGCTTCTAATATAGTTGGTTTAGATTTTCATTTCCATTTTCTAGTAAATGCTTTTTTGACAGCCACCATAATTAGACACAGCAAGGTCTTAAGATGTCTAGGCAATTCCGATTCTGTATCACAGCTCAGAAAAATCATCTCCCTCATCACACTCAGCATCTCCAACAGTGCATCCCACAGGAAATCCTTAAAGTCCACCAACCCACCATACTCAAAGAAAATATGTTCCCAAGTGCCTCTTTCTTCCCATCACACCTCCAACATTTGCTGTCTACCTCAGGAAAAATTCTCTGGAGTCTACTTGGGGTATAAAAATATCTATGTAAGCATTTCCAAGCAAAAATCCTAAATCTTCGAGATTTTGTTGCATATTTGGGAGGCATACATATATCCTCTCATTGTTTCTTTGTGAATTGCTTATCCAATCTCTCTTCCCAATCCTTTCTAACCTGCTCTCATTAATTCTTATAGTTATCATGCAATATTTTATATGTTCTACTAATTATTCTTTTTTAATGGCAGCTTCTGTTCTAGATTCTACTAAAAACTCTACCAGTGCTGGTCTTTCATTTAGGACCCCCCTATTTCTTTCTCTTCGCCTGTACTCTGATATCAATCCTTGATGGGTAAGGCAATTTCTAACCTGCAGTCCAAATAAATTCTTTGCCTCTTCCCATTCTATTACCTTTCTGTCTCTAGTTATATGTTCTCAATACCTTGGTTCCTTTGCCAGTTTTCTCCAATAGATTTTAACCCCTTCTTGCCTACTGTCTATATCCATAATTGCAGTTATCCCTATCGGTAGAGTCACCTTTCTCCATTCCTGTATTGGCTTATTTCTTAGAATACTCTTTGCTCCTTTATGGATAGAAAATTCTGTATGGTTATTGTCATTCTCCTTAAAGGCCTGCATCCAAAATCCCAGTCTCTCCTTGTTTCTTGAGCTTCCTCCCTGTTTTCAACATCATCACTTTACACCCTGAATTATAGTTTTCTGTGTATGCTATGTATAGGAGTTTTAACTGTGTAGCTCTGAAATTCCCCTTCAAATTGGGTAATCCCAATCCACCCTATTCTACTGGAAGAATCAGCTTATCCCACTTGACTCTTGCCACCTTCCCCTCCCAGATAAAGTCCTTCAGCTATTTATTAATTGCTATCCACAACTTCTTCTCTGGTTGATAAAAATATGCCTGACTATAAGACTAAAGGGACTAAAACCAATTTGACTGTTTGTATCTTACTATACATATCCATATAACAAAAGCTTCAATTTTCTCAGTTTTTGTATTATTTTTGTTTAGTCTCTTCCCACATATCCTTAGCTCCACACCAGAATCATTTTTAATCCATACTCTTAAATACTAAAGTGGGTGGGGTCCTCTCTGATAATTTCTGCTTGAGCAGAGGAACCAGGCCGGGGTGTTCTCTTTGTCCTTTGTTGTTTGCATTATATGTAGAACCACTGGCAAAGAAAATAAGGGACTCAGAAATTCAAGGATATAATTGGTGTGGTAATCAAGAAAAGCTGGCACTATTTGCAGATGATATTATTCTGTACCTGACAAAAGCAGAGAGAGACATTACAGTGTTGTGGAACATTTTGAGACAGTCTCATATTTTTTCAGGAAACAAAATTAATGAAGCTAAAACAAAGACAATAGCGGTAAATTATGTACCCCCACACAAATTGGTTCAGCAATATCTGTATTTATGGGGACATGATAAAATAATATCTTTCTAATCAACCTTATAATTTCTTCATGAAATGCAAATGCTTCCATTGCCCTGATCATGAATTCCCAGCTTACTCTGTCAAATGCTTTCTCTGCCACCTCCACCAACAATGGTATTTTCTTACATTCTGCTTCCCTCTGGATCATCAATGTTTCGTTAATGCTGTTAAATGTTTGCCTCCCTTCCACAAAACCACACTGATACATAATTATCAATTTTGGCATTAATTTGTCATTCTTTTAGCCATTATAGACAGGAACACTTTATAATCATGGTTTAGTATTGAAATGGGCATATATGAAGCTGGATCTGATAGATCTTTACCCTCCTTAGGCATTACAGCTACCACTGTTTTCTTCCAGGATGTTGGTACTTCTCTTCCTCTTACAATATTGTTAAAACCTTCTACATCTTTATCAGTTTTTTCCCTCCTAGCTTCCAAACTTCCACAGGAATAACATCTATTCCTGGAGACTTTTCTGCAGATTGGTTATACATCAACATTTGTATCTCATCTCCTCCTATCCTAACCATTAGTAATTGGGCCTCATCTACCTCTAACCTTGGCATATTTATTTCTTCCATAAACATTTCCATTTGTATATTTCCTTGATTTCCATATTTCTCTGCTTTATACAGACATTTGTAGAATTTCTGAAATATTTCTAATATCTCTACAGGATCTCTTGTTACCTTTCTTGTTATAGGTTCCCTAAAGCTTGGCAACAGCCCTTTCTACTTTCTGTTGTCTGAGTTGTTGTGCTAAAAGTTTTTGTGCTCTACTGTTATTATAAAAACTGTTGCTTAACAGCAATCTTTCTAAACTCGTGCATATTATCAAGGTAATCCCTTATTTTCTTCTTAGCATTCTGCAGCTGATCTTCTTGTTCTGTGAGTTTCCCCTTATTCTACAGTACTTTAACACTTGTCAGTCCCTCTAAATAATTCTTGTTACTTCTTAACCATAGCCCCATTTGTTTTATTTCCACCCTATTTTTTAAACTCTACCTTAATTTTAGCCAACTCCCCTGCTATATTTTCAGAAGAAACTTCTATCCTCTCTAATAGCTCCTGAATAATCTCCACTACCTGTTCCCTAGATTCCTCTCTTTTCAACAGACAGGCAGGAAAGCTACAGGATCTTATTTTTATTTTAGTCATTATTGGCACACGATCTGAAATATTTACTGGGTGGGTATCAAGACCTTCAATTAAATGCACATGTTACTGTGAAATGTAAATTCTGTCTAGCCTGGCCCAGTTTTTATATCTTGGGAAATAATATGTAAATTCACTCCAAACTCCTATTACTGCATTCCCATCTTCTGTGCCAAATATTTTCATAAATGTCTTCAAAAATCTAACCTCCTTTGTTATATTTTCCCTTCTGGGCCCCCCAGACATATCCTCACTGTTGCAAATCACATTCCAGTTCTCACGTATAAGTAATATTCCTTGCTGAAAACTGATTATTTCTCTCAAAAGTTTCTTAAGCTCCATTATAGCAGTTTTAGATGGAATATAAACACATGCCAGTGCAATCCTCCTCCTTTGCCAGTAGCCCCTTAGCACTACAAATCTGCCATTATTATCTTTTTATCCTCCTCTAACACTATTGGAGATCCTCTAGCAATTAATATAAGTATTTTACTTTGTCTCAGGTATTCCGTTGAATAACCATCCTGAAAATCTTTCTTTATCAAATTCACATTTTCAGTTCTAAGTGTGCCTCCTGTAATATAGCTATTTGTGCTCTACATGTTTTAATATAGTTCACTCCTCTTCCATTTTTGTATTTATCTGTGAAACCATTGACATTTAAAGACATTACAGAAAGCATCACTACATTAAATAACTTATTATTCCAATATTTTATGTACACCTTTTTTGTTAAATATCTAGTTCCAGCTTTTGCATTACATGTATGCACTATTTTTTACATAGTTGTTTCTTGTCATATCCATTTCAGCCTATGTCACATCTTTCAAAACTTTTTGTTTTATTGAAAGCTCTCAAAAAAAAAAAAACACACCCCAGTACCCCCCCTAAAACCTATTAACTTAATAGTAACACATGAAACTATGTACATTTATTTATTTTAATTTGTTTAACAGGATGGTCTGATTGGGACAGTGCTTATTTTCAGTGGAGGTCCGGGGAGAAAACCTCCAGTTTAAGCTTACATACAAATTATCACAATAAGTAATAGAAATTATAAACAAAATTGACAAAAAAAGAGTGTTAACACATTTACAGGATAAAAATGTACAAACAAAAATATATACATAGAATCAAATAGAACAAGACTTTAAACACTTGAATATAGGCAAATATATGGTTATATTTATATATGTGGAAGAACATAACATTAGTTAGGAAATTAAGCAGGAAGAATCACTTAGGCAAAGTAGTGCATAGTTAGTAATACTTCCATGGTGAGAGTTGCAGCTAGGAATGTAACTACATATAGACAAGTAGTGTTGTTAGAAGGGATATGTTAACAGAGTTAGTATGTACAGCCAAACTGTATAAGTAATGCTAAATTAATAATTAACCTGGAGTGTTACATGTGCAAAGCAAGGATTCAAATAAGTGTCTTTTGAGAGATATTTTGAAATGATTAAGATTGCTTATGCATCTAATACTATGTATTAATATATGTATATATTATGTATAATATATATATATATATATATATATATATATATATATATATATATATACACACACACACACTAATAGATCGGTTTACTTTTAAAATGTCGGTGTAGCATTGTACGCCTATGAATTATTCGAACTACAGATGTTCGAATAGTTCATATGTGTGCAAGCTACATAACTGAACATTATATTTGTGAATGTACTGTGCTTTCATAAATATGAACGTTCGATTATGTACAGGGATCGCGGTACAGTGCAGTTAGGGAAATACATCCCTTTCCTCACTGTAGTGCGATCACGGAGTTGGAATATATAGTTAGGGGTTGTGAGTGGCACTGGGGAGCTTGCCCCCCTGCATAAATGGGATGTTAAGTGTACTAGTTAGGGAGTTACAGCAAGGGTGGAACTGCTAAGTGCCGTAAAATGTTGTGTTCTACATTTTCGGAATTAACAGCTGATTTTTTACATTAGGACTGTTAGGTAATATATACTTTCGGCAAATTAATTTGCTGTTAAGTACCGTTTTTATTTTTATTTTTGATATTTTAATAGTAAACCAATAGATCTTATACATCTTTAAGTACTGACATTTTACCCTCCTAACAGGAACAAAAATCCCAAACTGACAGCCACACTCACAAACTTGAGTTAACCTAAAAGAAAGGTTAAACATGCTATGCTGCATGGTGCAGCCGATGCTTCTAAGTGCTAATTGTTTTTTGTCTTTTCTTTTTGGGGTCAAAAATGAACAATGAGGATCACCATAGCCTTTATTCCCAGTACTTTCTGCAGAACCTGATATGAGAGGCGTGGAGAGGGGGGAAATATACAGAAGACCTCGGAACCAAGTGTGCAAAGGGCATCCATTGGGGACTCCCCTTCCTGGGGAAATAGGGCAAAGAAACTGCTGCATTTGGTGTTGTAGGGTGGAGGTAAAGAGATCACAGTGTGGTTGGCCCCACTGGCCAAAAATCCAGTCTGGCACTGTCAAGTTGAGAGACCACTCATGAGGAAGGAGGATAGGCTTTCTAAACCTGTCTGGTAGAACATTGGATGTCCCCAGTGTGTATGTTAGAATCATAAAGTAGTGAGAAGATATCACCCATTACCAAACCTTTATGGCCTCTTGACATCATCAGTAAGATCATGTTCCCCCTGTTTGCTGATGTACCAGACCACTAACATATTGTCCGTCTGAATAGAGATCTCACCTGTAGGAAGGGAGTCCTGCAGTGCTAGGATGATTGGCCTCATCTCCAGGATATTGATGGGGGACCAAGTGTCTTGGACAGTCTTTCCTAAAAACTGCCCCTCCCCCACCCTAGCTAGGAATTGTTTGTGGTAACTGAAACCTGTGGAGAAAGAACAACAAAAGATCAGCCCTGTGACAATATCGAAGATTCTAGCCACCAGTGAATATGAGTTCTGCAGATTTTCTTGAGAAACACTTGGAAGCTCATAAGCTGATGTCTAATTGACCACTGCACTGACAGAGTCCATTGGAGCACCCTCATGTAAAATTTGGCAAGAGGAACCAACATGATGGCAGCTGCAAAAGAACCAAGAAAATACTAAATCAATTTTGTCAGTTGCCTTTGATGGGAAAGAATTGCTATTGCTTCTTGTTGGAATGTAGTAATCCTGTATTCCAGTAGTCTGTCTATGTGTAATTTTGTATCCATGTGGGCTCTACTGAACTCTATGGTTTGAACAGGTTGAAATTTGGACTTGGCTGAGTTCATAGTTATCTGATGAAGCAATGAGTCCTTGGCTTGGAAAAGAAGATTCCTGGTGGGGCCAGTTATGAACCAGTCATCCAGTTAGGGGAATACTCAGAATCCCTGTAGTCTGATATGAGTTGCAACTACTGCCATACACTTGATTAACACCTGAGGAGTTGTGATGAGACCAAAGGCAAGGCTTTTAACTGGAAGTGACTTGCTCCTAGTGAGAATGGAGAAACCTTCTGAAGTGTCTGTCCATCTTTATATGGCAGTATGTGTCCTGAAGGACTGTCAAGCACATCCAGTCATCCCTTCTAAGAAGTGGTAGCGCGGACTGTACTGTGACCATCTGGAATTTCATTTGTTTCACATGCATGTTCAAATCACTGTGGCACAAAATTGGTCTGAGATCACCATTTTTCTTTGGTACCAAAAAGAATTTTGAGTAAATCCTGCATCCTTGCCAGTCTGTTGGGGCCTCTTGGATGACCTGATTATCTAGGAGATGTTTTATTTCTAGTGCTGCTGCCTTTTATTGGGAGGGTGGAACATTGAAAAATTTTCTCAGATGAGGAGGCAAAAAAAAAAAGGAGATGGAATAGCCTCTGGTGCACCCAAACATCTTGAGTGATGGACGTCTACTCTGTGGGGTGCAGGGATAAACACCCCCTAAGTGTGTCAGTTGGGTAAACATTCAGGAGAGCTGGTAAGGACTATGGAGAAGGGACCCTGAAAGCCTTGGTTTTGCAGATCACCTCTGCTACATTGGAGGTGTGCACAATTAGAATTACCCCCTCTGCTTGGGGGGTCTCTCTGCAGAAGTGTCAGGAGCAAACCCTTCGTACTTGTGGGAGCACAGTTTCTTCCCTCTCTTCTGTCTTCTAGAGACTGTCCTATCCAAGGGGGGGGGGGTAAAAAAACAGATCCGTATGGCAGACAAAGTTTTTCTATCTTTTCTCTTTTGAATGGTGTCTCTATAACCTTTGGCCCAAAAGGAGTCAAGCCATCATAGGTGGCATTGATAAAGGACATTTTAAAGTGCTCCTCAAAGTTACACAAGCTCATTCAGCCATGCCTTCTAATGGTTATGCCAGTGTCTGCAGCTTTGTAAGTGCCTTCTGACTCTTTGGAAATGAGGTACAGTGACACATATGACAGGGGATGAAAGGTGGTCAACTATGAATCAACAGACTTCCTCTGCTGACAGGGACTTGGAAAGCTCCTTGGTCAAATACATTTGGAAGCAATTTACATGTGCAAAATAATTCAGTGCTCTAAGCACAACAGTGAAACATAAACTCACTTTCCAAATTTGTTCAGCACCCAAGAGTTTCAGTTAGGGGGATGGGCAGTGGGGCTTTCCATGGCAAGCTCCTTTTTGGTGGCTGCCTCTACCACTATTGAATCAAGGGTGGGATCCTTGCTCCAATAAGGGTGATTCTTTGGGAGTACCAAAAATCTTATCAAGTTTGTGTTGAACTGGTTCAGCCACATCCAGTTTCTTCTATGCACACTTAGAGATTAAGTCAACTCAGCCATGAGGGGGGCCACCCAAAAAATGGACAGCCAGCCCCAAAAGCCTTGAGAAATACTGACTCCTCTTGGGAGGTGGCTTCAGAGGAGCACACTCCCCTTTCTGTCTAAGCAGTTGAAAGGTTTCTTTCAATGGGATGTCCTCAAGAGGGGATCTAGGGTACTCCTCCCTCTTATCGAAGTCAGTATCTTCAGTTAATGACTCCTATGGGGAATCTACTTGCCTCCTTTTGCATGAATATTTCCGACGAATCTCCCCAGCGAGATGTTATGAGGAAGACCCAGAAACTGAATGGAAATCCTCAATGCAGACAGACTCAAGACTATCAGTGGCTAGCTGTCCTGATGGGATAGAAAGTGTAGGATTAGGAGACCCAAGGAACTCCTGTGGGAGATCTGAGCAGGAAAAGGAATTTTGCTCACTAATGTGAGACAGCACTCTCCTGAAAGCTTCAAAAGTACAAGATGAGACAGGACTTGAGATCCCAACTGCAAAAGCAGCAGCACCTAACACAGATTTTTTCCCAGATGCCTGCTTGATTCATCTACAAAGCTGATGCTGAGATTAAGCTGTCTAATACAGAAGCTCCGAGGGGAAGGGACAGCTCTGAAAGCTTAGAAGTCAAGTCAGACCTCCTGGGTCTGACACCAGCATCTTGGCTCCAGGAACCATCAGGATCTGACCCACTTGGTGCTGATCAAATCACAGATAGAGTTGGAGCTAACAAAGATCAGGTCTTTGGATCTGACATAGACAGACCTTGGGAAATGACTGAATCCAACAGCTCCAATTCCAAAGATTGGAGTGGGGAAGGAGTAATAATATTATGAGGGGATGGGACCATGCCTATGTCTCCGATTGTGGGTGGAGCCAGGAGAACCTTCAGCTAAACTGCAGTCCTGAGGAACTTCCTCATCAGTGTATCCACATTTGCCTTGGAAAGGATCCTAGAAAACTGCACTGATCTGAGTGATGAAGCAGTGGTGAAGGGTCTGGAAGAGAGATGAAAGGTTCTTTTCTGAACGAAAAGAGATCACAGTCTAGGTGAAACTGGATATAGGGAGAAATGCATTTCTGGCAAGTGAGGAGTGCAGGATCCAATGAATATAACAGCCTTCAGTGGGGTTCAATCTGAAGAGTTAGAAACTTTTGAGGCTAGACCCAAGGAAAATTAATGGCCCAATGACTTCTTTTTGAATTTTTGGGTGTTTTCTTTAGCTTTAACGTTTTCTTTGGCTTGTCACCACTCTTCTCACTTTTGGACTTGTCAGTGGATTTCCTGGCAGAATGGGAAACAGCAGAAGCAGCAGAGTGGGGAAGAAAAGCTTCTCCTGTGGAGACATGGAGACAACCCTTGATAACTAATTTATTTCTCCTTTCAGCAATATCTCTAGTGCCAAAAGTGCACAAATAGGATGCTGTTCATCAAAATGAGCAGCCCCTAAACAGTAAATTCACTTATCATGTGTGTCCAAGTTTGGAATCTTGTGGCCACGGGCTACACATTTTTTAAATCCTGAGGGTTTATCAACCATGATGAAAAGAAACAGTGGTGAGGTTGAAGAGGAGTGATGTACTAATCTGGTGCAGCACATCTGCAGAGCCAGGAGTTAAGTAAATGAAACTTTAGCTGTAGTGTGAATGACTTTAGTGAGCAGTCCTGTCACTTGCGAATAGAGGGAACAGCCTGCAGAGTTATTAGGTTTTGATATATGCTGGAAGTTTTTATCCAAAGACTGCATGCTTCTGGGTGGACAATCATTTGATTTGTTTATAAGATTGTAGATAATTGGGAGTTGTGAATATGTGAGTTGGGGAGGTAGCTCAAGCTACTGGAGGTGTGTGAGGGCAAACAATGATGTGCTCTATGGGTGTGGTGGGCTGCAAATTGTGTGATCTTGTTGTAGCACTGCTTGAGTTTCTTTAGTTGAGTTAGCTGGATATTTGTCAATATTGGTGCTGAGAAGAGGAGAGTAGGTAGTACGAGGGTCATGCTGATAGGACATATTGCAGTGCTAGACAGGTAGAATTGTGCCCTACAGAGAGTCCATAGTTTTTGATGTGTTCTTTTTTCACTGTATGTTGAAAATGGAAATCAAACTTTAGGTTTTTATCTATGAAAACACCTAGTAGTTTGGTTTGTTTGAAAAATTCTATTTTGGTATTGTTGGAAGATGTAATAGTGAAGGATGATGATGATTATTATTATTACTATTATTATTTATTTTAGGGTGGTTTCCTAAAAGGTTGAAAATGTGGGGTAAAAATGTTAATAGTTGTCAAAAGTGACAATTTTCAATTGGCCCAAACTGCCCACATCATTTAATAAACCACTCACTATTTTATGTCTGTTCCTGGTATTCTATCTGTGTATCAGAACTTTCATAGTTTCATCCCAATGTATCTGTATTCAAACTGCAGCCACTAACACCAGTGTCCCTAAGGGTTCAGTGCTTGGTCCACTGCTATTTAACAATTTATTACTGATCTCCCTGGGGACACTTTTTTTCACCAGTCTTCTTCATGCAGACAATATAGTAATCATGAAAGCTAACAAATCAATACATAACATAAATCACCTTTTCCAAAATGACCTCCTTCTTCCCTGGAACTAGCTACAAAATAAATAAACCAGTAAATACATAAATGCATTCTCCTTAAACATAAAGAAATCCACAGAAATGCTCTTTGTTTTTTTTTTCAAATGTTTTACTAAATTTTCCATGAAAAATAACACACAACAAATGACAAAAGTATTCACATTCTAAGATAAAATATTAACTAAGAAAGTGGAGACTATTTGCAATATATACATAGACCTGAAGTATAACCGCAGATCACAAATAAAATAAACAAGTTCTCTAAGTGCATGTATCAATTCAGAAAGATTTATGGTCCATTTGTAGAGTCTGAATAAGTGATACAACTTTTGTCCAATGATTATTAACAAATGCTTTTGGATAGATTCTAAGTTCTTTGGTCTTAGTTTCTTTGATTGCCAGGTCTTTCACAGAAGACAAGAAATCTTCAAAGTAGGTGAACAGTTAGTTTTCCATTGTCTGGTAAAGCATTTTCTGGCAATAGCAAGTAATAACCACAATAAATATCAATTATTTTTATTCAGAGAGTAACCTTCATTACAGTGAAAAGAACTAATGATTTGGACAATGAAAAGGAATCCGTGAAAAAGACTTTGAGGAAAATCATCTATGCTATTCCAATAACCCTTTAATTTAGGAAAATCATAAAAAATATGCATCCAATCAGCTTTAGTATACTCTGTGCATCTCCAAGTAATACTATTTAGTAATGCTCTTTGGAATATCATGAGACTAATTATTTTTCTGTTGTACTTATTGATCCTGAAGGAGAAGAGCTTCCTTCTGTTACCCAGTACAACTAACTTAGGCTTACATGAGCTCAGTCACTATATTTCCTGTCCCACAGTGATCATGTGCGAAAAGTTCTATTTCAACTAAAAGTCTCTTATATAATTTTCTACCTTCTCATAAAGAAAGCTAGGCAGGCCATTGCAATCAATGTACTACTGCCTGGTTTAAGTATGCTTTACTATTCACAGCCCTTCTTCCTTCTCAAAACACATGTATCCTTCAAAAAGTTGAGAATAAGATACTTAGATTCTTGCATCTTAGCCGTATGACTGAGGAGCACTTTATAATCATTAATAAATCTAACTGGTAGTGGCTACCAGTTACTGACATAGCTACCTTTATATTTAATACACTAACCTTCAAATGGCTCCATCTTAGCTACTGCGCACCATAAAGAATAAGGTACAAATAAAGGACAGCCATTACACTACTACATTTCTTCATCAAACCCAAATACTTTCCAGATCTCACAGAAAAAAGTCTACTAAAATAGCACCTGCCTCCTGGAACAATCTCCCAGGCATAATTAAGGAAATAACTACTTTTAAAACTTTCTAAAAACTTGACTGCTTTTGTTAGCCTAGTTAATGAGTGCTTAATTTAAAACTTGCTCAAATCGTGAAATGACATAACACTGAACGCGGTTTTAGCGACACATAAACAGCAAACTACAACTACCACGAACGGCCAGATCAACGATTTTTTTTACTAGGGAAACAAATTACATGGCCGTCACTGTGTAATTGCCCTTTCCTCCACTGTAGTGCGATCTCGGAGTTGGGATATTTAGTTGGGGGGGGTAAAGCCCCCACTTTGTAATGTTTGAGATGGTGTTTCGTGTGTGGTTGACCTACCGATTTTTTTTTGCTAGGAAAAATATGGGTGTTCTGGCCATTCATGGAAGTTGTTGTTCGTTGTTTATGTGTCGCTAAAATGGTGTTCGATATTTTGCCATTTTGGCGACATAATATAGACCCACTTAAATCGTGTTTTGTTTTTATTCTGAATGAGAAGCTTTGTATACAAGTTTGTAGTATTTCAATGTTTAACTGCTTATTCAGTTTACAAAGAATATACATAATCTCTGAGAAACAATGTGTTTTTTGGATACAGTATTTCACTTTCTATTGCTTGTGCATTTTATGAATTCTTTGTGGCAAATGTAAAGATATACAAGGTTATACACCATACTTACTAATTTGCGTATATACCAGCTACAAACCATTTTCTGTTTTGTGAACATGGACATATATTATAGCCTTAACTAATGTGAAACAGTAATTTACTTTGGTATACAATTGTTTCAACCACTCGTTGCCTTGTACTTATCTGCCTACTGTCAACTAATTTGCCAAATTGCCCTAGTCATGCCTGGAAAGGTCATTGAACCAGTGTACTTACCTGATTAGCCAATGGTAAATAAAATAAAATAAATAAATGAATAAATAATGATGCATCTTGTTAGGTGACTAGTCCATCACATACTGTAGATAATTTAATATGTAATTTTATTTCCCTCATGTTTAAGAGGGTATTGCTGAATAGAATGGACTTTTTAAAACTTTAAACCACAAGTTCTAAAAATGTTTTTGCTGTTACTCTTTCATTCTATACGGTCTCCAGACTTATGTACTCTCCTGTGGGAGGGGGTACTACTATAACATAGGTTTATCACTCAGGCAAAGACAATCCAATTTCCAGGACATATAGCTAGTGACCACTGTGAGTATGGGGAAGCTAAATTACCCATTTGTGAATGACCTCTTACAGGAATTGGCATCTGCAATGTAGCCTTCTGAACTTTTGCTCTCTAAGAAGGAAATATGAAATACAATGATTCCAGTGCTCAACTCACCTCTAAAACCTTGCTTCACAGGAGACATGCACCCTTGATGGGTGTCCCACTGCAGCACAACTTTCTTCCTGCCTCCATATGAGAAGACAGAGTTCCAACTGGATGACTGATCTTTCATAGGAGAGTTAGTTCATTTTTAACCCAGAGTACAAGCATCACAGACAGAGCTCCAGCCACTGTACAGTCTAGTCTGGATGTCGCACTAACTTTTTGTAGCTAGCTTTGTCAGGTGTGGGTACCCCCAACAGTTAAGTTGCTAAGGTATAGTATTCCACAGACTTTCAACACAAACAACATTCTAGACCTGTTATGAGCTTGGAAGTTATGCATAAATAGCAGTTACTGACCATTGTTTTTAGGTATATTATCAACAAGATAATATAACTGTATTTCTCTGTTTTGGACAGGTGATTGATCTAGGAAAAAGTTTTGTCAACATGCTTCCGTCTAAGGTAGAAATCAACCTTAAGAAGGCTGATAAAGTGACCTGGGGCAAACTGGAACACCCAAATCCAAGGATCAAAGAGCATGTGGAGGAGAACGCTGTCCAGGAATATAACATTGTAGAAGAACAAAAGGATAATGACTGGGACATTTCTGATGACAGCTTGAGCTGGTCTGAATCGGAAGAGGAATTCATTAAAGAATAATACTTTGTTGCACAGACATTGCTTTCAGTTAAATTCATGCCTTGAAAATTTTAGTAAATGCAGCAAGCTGTGACTGAGTGGTATGTGTATGTGTGTGTATGTGTACATGTGTCTGTCTGTCTGTCTGTGTGCACATGTCTGTGCTGGGAGATCTGTGTCTACGCATGAATAAGCAAGATAAAGGCAGACAATTCTACAGACAGGGCAGCAGCTGTCAGTCACCCTGGAAAACTACACAGTTATAAAAAAGATAAGAAATTATTTTATCAGTGTCTTACTTGTCTTATATGTATGAATGCAATATACTGAGTTTGCCTTTTTAAAGTGGCATTGCTTAATTTGTATGGAAATGCTTGCAAGTGAAGAATAAAATTCTGAAGAACATTTTGCCACTATGTAGTTGTATGCAGTCTTACATTTCCACCTATTTCACTTTCCACTGTATCTATCACCTCTCTCTCCAGTAAGACTTTACAGGGTTAAGTTGGAACAGAATATTCCACACTCCCCTCAGCCCCAATTAGCCCTCCCATTGTTGTCCCAGATGCCATGCCCACACAACTCTTGGATACCTCACTTGCCCTGCCATGCTCTCCGTAGTCTAACTGTAGCACCAGGTGGGCCCCTGACCTCTTGTAGAGCTGACCTTAAAATGTTTATTAGGAACACCTGGAGAGCATATATTTCAACTGTCCAAAATTTATCAAAATGACCCTGATTTTACCTCATACTTGTAACTTGTACCACCCCTATTTTTTTTTTTTTGATTTTCTAGTAAATTACTGAAGATTACAGTTAGTCAATAATGCCAGCCATTAGTTTCATATTACTTATTGTTCAAAAAAGTATATTAAGTAAATTATAGTAATATTAAAAAAAAAAACATCACTGATTGAGGCTGTTGTACTCCCATTATTTTTGCCTTTGTTCAGAATTCTTGAGCAAACAAATTGTGAGTCATCCTTGAGAGCGAGGGATCCCAATCCCATTGGGACAAGGACCCATCTGTATGTCTCAGCCAGTCAGCATTCCGTAGCTCTGTCACTCCTCGCAGCATGCTGACATCAACTGTTTGACTGGGTGAGCAATGAGAACTGGCTTCAAGACAGCCACATTCTGGTCCCTAAAATAAGGCCCACCTCCTAGTCCTCTCATATACTCAGATGGTGTGTCTCACTGTGAGCTGTAGCCTCCAGTGGATCTCAGGAAGATTGTAACCCAGCACGATGGCTTTCACAAGCACAGGCACACCTATCTTCACTGCCTGTGCTGTCAATCACCAGAGCCACTAATTGATCTTGGGTTTCCTGGGCCATTGTCAAGACTTTATCCTTTTATGCCACCAGTATAAGAAAGTTTGATTTAAATCTTCTCCCAATCGGCCAACCCTGTTGTCTGCTTCCCTTATCCTTCCTTCTGAAGAGTAACCTTCAAGTAAAGATTGATGACACTGTGTATCTATACAATACTCAAATGCATCCATTTTTACATTTAGAGTGTGCAGGGTTAATTACTCATTTGAATGCAGTCTAAACTTTGATGCCAACATGAGAAGTCTGTTGGTTCTATACCCACAGCAGATATCCGAATTCAAGTTCCTGTATGGACACTACAATGCAGCATGAGGCGGGTGCTATAATCCTAAGGTGCTGCCCTTCAGATTATGCATTAAAGTGATATTAGCTCTGCCTATGTGGGTGCTAGTTCAAATACCTGTTGAAGAACTTGTGGCATGTGATGACAAGCAGTGGGATCTTTCCTTGATGTTCTGGAGAAATTTTGCTTTATCACTCTCATTACCATCTCAGGTTATGGCCAGATACATCACAGATGAAGGTCAATGTGCCAGTCAATATCAGTGAACAAAGAAAACCTATACTGAGACAAGTATTCCTTTTGGTTGTGAAGTCATGTGACTTGGACTTACATTTGCTTGTTGTCACATCAGTGCTCATAAATAAAGGACAATTGTTTGGAAGCCTGCACAAAAAAGGGCACATGTTTGTCATCAGTATGTGTAACATACCTGGCATATTTCTAGTATTATTCAAAATCAGTTATGGACAGTAAAATTCTTTTGAATGCTAGTATTTAAGATTTTGAAATTATACTTCACCTACTTAGTTTGATCATAATACCACAGCATAAAAATGCTCCTTGGCATTTAATAAGCGTATCTTTTTTATGAAACTTGTTAGCCAGTTCCAAGTTTCATATGGATGTTATGTACCCACTGGATGAAAAAAAAAATTTTTTTTGAACCTTTCTAAATCCTTCACACCAATGCATGTGCAGTCACAAAACTGGACACAATATTTACTTATTGGTATTAGCATTACTGAGTACAGAACTAAGAAAAATGTGATGCAAAATATAAGACTGCAGCGTCTTTTGTGTGGAGACATGCGTGAATGGGCATACCTTCGTTGAAGGTTGTGCGTCAGGGCTGGCAATTCGGCACGTAAAAATCTACTGCCAATCATTAGCGGACCGGAGTTCTGCTGTGGCGACCCCTAACCGGGAAAAGCCGAAAGACACAACAATTAAATAACTGATTACTAATACTAAATGATAGCTTTTTAATAACTGATTCACCAAGATCTCAAAAAAAAGTATGTTGATATAAATGTTAGGCAAATAATAGTTACCATTTATCAGGAGTAGTGTAATGTTAATTTAAAAAAAAACTTTTACTATACTAGTAAGGTGGAAGGGTTTGTACTTATTTGTGGTACTTTTATTTCTACCTTACTACATTAGCTATTTTCTGCTTTGTGAACACATATCTCTGAGCTAATAACTGGAAAATTAACATTAGCGAAGTCTGTCTTACATCTAGAGATGATATTTGAGAAAATTATAGCTAACTTATCTAGAGCTTTACTACTAGCTGCTTTTAATTTACAAATGGCTGATAGAAGCACATAATTTGTAAAGAGTAGCTTTACAAAATCATTTCTGTTTGATATGGGATTGGACTGCTACTAATAAATTGACTGCAAAAACAACCAATTCCATGGTCATGCTCTTTTGCACTTCAGAAAATTTAGCAAGAATGTTAACTCTTTACATTTCTTACCCTGAAGGAGAAATAATCCTGGATACAAGGAAGCCTATAAAACTGCATATTTATTCACATCTGAAGCACAAAGACATATAGCCATCAATTTTTTTCATTCTAAGTACAGAATATGCCTTATCCATCACAGCACCACTGGCAGGCCAAATATAACCTGTTGCAAATAACAGAAAATAAGGTCTTCAAATTTGTCCATCTTGCCAAACCCACAGGGCATTACTGCCCTTCCATTTAAATATCTAGCATTTTAATAGTTACAGCTAGGACCATATACCTGCTTAACAATCTCATGTTTAAATTAAAATTATACAACGACCCCTCATTAATTTTCCCAAACGTGCACGCTGATTGGTCAGCGTGCACGTTGTAAATCAGACTTATACTAATGGAAAAAGGTCCAGTCGCCCGGGCTTTTTCCATTAGTATAAGTCTTTTTTTTTTTTTTACAGTAATGGAGAACGCAAGATCTCCATTGCTTTTTAGAAACTGTCTCACTATGTTAAAGGAGTTTAACATAGTGAGACAGCTTTAAAAAAAGCAACGGAGAAAGGAAGATCTCTGTTGCTTTTTCTAAAGCTGCCTCGCTATGTTAAACTCCTTTAACATAGCGAGACAGTTTCTAAAAAGCAACGGAGATCTTGCTTTCTCCGTTGCTTCCACCCACAGCACTGATGTACTGCGTAAGTATACCCATGCGCAGTACATCAGAACTGCCGCAGAATACCAGACAGCTGCGGAGGGGCAGCACGGAGGCATTATACAATGCCATTATTTAAGAAAAGTAAGTATTTTTTTTCTTAAATAATGTCATTGTATAATAGCAATAACCCACTTCTGGGTGTAGGTAATGCTGGATTTACCCACAGTTGTCTTTGTTTGGCCACTCAGGCTTCGCCCTCGTGACCAAACCACACCAACCATGGGAAAAGCCAGCATTACCCACACCCAGGTGTGGGTTATTGCTTAAGTACTGCCCACCACTAGCAGACATATTATTCATTCACAATGCTGCTTAACATTCTTCTCACTCCTACCAGTGTTAAACTAAACAGAACTCAGTTCACTCTAGCATTCTGTGAAGGATCTACTGCACAATGAAACAAAATACCACATGATATCACAGGACTGTAAGTACTGTTTAAAAAACTGAGAGCTCATCTGTCACAGTAGTGCAATCTCTTTTAGGGTTGATGGACAGCACTTTTAGCTCTCTCACAGTTGGTCTACACTTACTATTTCTGATACTAATGATGCTGCAGATGTGCAGCTTCACTATTAAGGCTGCTTTAAAGAAGTTCAGATTTTATATACTCTTGTCATTTAATACAGGTTCTCTCATTTGTATGCCATCTTTATACACTTCTCCTGTAACAGGTAATATTGTGTATAACAAAGTATGCATTTATGTTGCAATATGTAATAGCATAATCTGTCTGATGTCATGTGAAATCTATCTAACCTAACACAGCCTACTCACTTGATTAACAACTATTAAATAAATAAATATAAAATATATTTAGGGTAATTCTCATGTGTCTTAAGTGTAGTTTGTATACTGTCAGCAAATGTGCTACTGAGCTGAAAATGTTTTAAAATATTTCCCTCTGTTCTCCATCTTGCATCAGTTCTATTACGTGTAATAAATGGTTGTATAGCATTGTCGCCTCACAGTAAGACGCTGTCCGGTTCGATTCTCAGCTAGAGCGCCTTCTGCGTGGAGACATCCGTGAATAGGTGTACCTTCGTTGAAGGTTGTGTGTCAGGCCTGGCAAGCCGGTACGTAAAAATCAACTGCCAATCATTAGCGGACCGGAGTTCTGCTGTGGCGACCCCTAACCGGGAAAAAGCCGAAAGACACAAACAAATTTTTACGGAAGATTTTTGTACTGAGTTTATGTAATTGTTTTCTAGCAGATGGAGTGTGTACGTAGGTTGTCTCCTAACTAATTTGTGATTACTTTATTATGACTGGCAATCCTGGAGAGATTTCACTGAATCCATATTTGCTTGTCTGACTGGAAAGCTTCATTTAGCTGTTGTTATTATTATGCCTCTTTTTATAGTATTATTTCTTTATTATCACAATCCACTATGTAATAACTCCTTTTCTAAGATATATCGTAGTTTAACTTTCAGGCACACATCCTGAAATTAACTTCTCCAGTAGTTTATAAAACTTAGACCAACATTCTTTGTTGTCAGTCATATCAAAATTATTCATCTTGTTCATTGATGAAAGACATTTTGTTCACCGCAGTTAACATCTGTACAATTTTTCCATTAACAGCTGACTTTTTACATTTAATTCTAAAGTGAATCATATTGTGGTCAGACAGTGAAAGCAGATTACCAGTTTTTAAGGCAACGGATATTGAACTCCCAGACGTTTTACTGTCACAGTATGTATTCTTACTAGCTGCTTGCACTTCTAACTGGCTAAATGGACAATTCATATCTGGAGTGGTAATTTTATGCTTTTGTGTTCCTAAATTTGTCCTATTTCTTAAAATCTCTCAAAAGAACAATAGGGTTTTTTATTTAATGTTTTTATTTATGTAAAGAACTTGGCTAGCAACATAACACTTAGAACAATGGCACGTCTGAAACTTAATATAGTGCATAGATAAATATGTTACATAAATGTGTATAAATAAGACATCAAAAATGGTTATTTGCAAGATGACATTAACCAGTTTCTAATATCATTCATGAACTGAAAAGGATGAAAATGACAAGGAAGAAATCATATTGAAATATGGAAGAGGATTTTACAGATATATTCAGCAATCCTTTCAGTACTAGTGTTAGCTGACTTACTGTATGAAAAAGTAATGTTTGCTGGATCTCTTATGCCCCTGGGAAGGGTGATGACTCTTGTATGACACCAAACCTAATATGAAACGTCTTAAAAAACACAACAGTCGAAGAGAGAATAAGGAATGGTACTTTCAAAAGGGACCAAATAGAGACAATATAAGTACCAGTCCGACACAGCTGCAGGTGAAGTCCATAAAACTTTAATAAAAATAAGAAATAAAAGAATATGCATGCTTTCACGGTATATTCCTACCGCTTCTTCAGACAGAATACTAAAAAACAAGAGTCATTTAAATAGCACATCAATAAAACAATTAGCACATCAGTTAAGCATACAATGGTTAAAGTGCCAGTACATAAAAACACAAACCTATATACCAGTGTCAATGTTTCAAGGGTCTGGCTTTCAAAAAAAGGTTTAAGAGAGACTACCTCATTGAAACCAGGTGCTTTATCAGCATTTAAATATAGAATCCACTTCTGTTCAGCGGATTCAATCTGGTTCCTAATGTGCCCCCCTCTTAAACTCTCTGAAATGATCTCAAGCACTAAGAATCTAAAATCTAAATGATGAGCATAGAATCTAAAATGATGATCCATCCCATAATTAATGGCGTGCTTAGCCAGGACATTAGTTTCTATTGCTCATCCCAACATAAAAAGCATGACATTTAATACAATAACTAAAGTAAACTATATTAGATGTCTTGCAATCAGCATAAAAATTTGTCTCCAATTTAAAATTCATTCAGGATGTACATATTTGCAAACCATATGAATGAACTTACATGCTGTGCAATTTCTACACTGAAAAGTTCATTTCATATCTTTTCCTTATTACAGAGAGAGGTATTATAGCATAAGAGTCTTTTCGGTGACTTGTTGTTCTTAAAAGAAAAATGTAGAAATGTGTTTATAACATCTTTTAGTTCATCCATGGTGTGAAGTATAGTCCAGTTCCTCTTAATAATGTCACAAACACCCTGTACATCTGAAGAATATATCATAGGAAATCTAATCACTTCTTGTCTATCTCTAACCTCAGTGGTTTCGGTAATAGCTCGCTCTGCATAACAGGGTCTGCAATTACCCTCTCTCTCTCTTTAAAAGCTTCTTTAATACACTCATTAAGATCTGCTTCTTTATACCCTCTGTTAAGAAACTCCATTTTTAGGGACTCTAATGCTGTTACCAGTAGTTCTTCATCATTATGAAGCCTCATAGTTCTATATACTTGCCCCTTAATGATATTTCGAGTGACATGTCTCGGATGCATACTGCTTCTATGCAACAAGTTATTTTTCCTAGTAGGTTTCCTATAAATAGTTGTGACCATATGTGTTAGTTCTGCTTTGCTGACCTTGACGTCAAGAAATTCAATTTCATCACACGAAAATTTACATGTAAACCTTAAAAAAACAGTTGATTGTTGCAAGTAATCTATATATTTTATCAAACAATCTGCTGTCCCTTTCCATTGCATTAGGACATCGTCCAGAAATCTAGAATACAACAAAATAATCAGAAAAGCCATCAGCTTGTAGTAGTACATCCCTCTCCCATTGTACTAGTACCAGGCTGGCGCAGCTGTTGGCACAAGCTGTGCCCATAGCTACGCCAACCTTCTGTGCAAAAAATTGTTCTTCAAATAGGAACACATTGTTCTCCAATACAAGTTCTAATAATACACACAATAATTCAATTTTAGCAGTGGAAAAACAATTGGTACACAAACTTCCTAACATTTTCTATGCCCCATTGATTAGGAATCACTGTAAAAAGCGATTCTATGTGACAGATAAAAAACTGAAAATCACACTTCCTTAACCTCCTCAGCTAAATAAATTCTTAGAATGAGATTTTACAGACAGACAGCACAGTGTGCTTGGGTGTTAACAATGCAGGCGTCAGACCTTCATTAAGCTAGATAACTTCACACGGACAGGTGGCATACTGCAGTTTGTTCTATGGCATGCAGAAATTATTTAATGATACAGCACATGCACAACAGATTAGGAATCACTGTAAAAAGCGATTCTATGTGACAGATAAAAAACTGAAAATCACACTTCTTAAACCTCCTCAGCTAAATAAATTCTTAGAATGAGATTTTACAGACAGACAGCACAGTCAGACCTTCATTAAGCTAGATAACTTGTTTGTTCTATGGCATGCAGAAATTATTTAATGATACAGCTTCATGCACAACAGATTAGGAATCACTGTAAAAAGCGATTCTATGTGACAGATAAAAAACTGAAAATCACACTTCCTAAACCTCCTCAGCTAAATAAATTCTTAGAATGAGATTTTACAGACAGACAGCACAGTGTGCTTGGGTGTTAACAATGCAGGCGTCAGACCTTCATTAAGCTAGATAACTTCACACGGACAGGTGGCATACTGCAGTTTGTTCTATGGCATGCAGAAATTATTTAATGATACAGCTTCATGCACAACAAAGAATAATGCACGTATCTACATCAACGAGCATTATCCTGTTATAAGTTCAGAGGTGTGTATGAGGCTAATGGCCCTAGAGCCTTTACAAGCCTAGCCCATAGGATTACCCTGGCATCGGGCCACCTGACCTTAGTTCCCAGTGCCTCTGTCGAGTAGAGCCACTGGAGAGATCTCAGGGTGAATTTTCTATTATTATCCACTCATCAATATTTCTCTTTGACATGTATGGGAAGTTTATTCCATAGCATGGGCAGTCTCTGGGTTATGAATCTGTCCCTCCAGCATGTTCTGTTGATTGCAGTAATGAGGTTGAGGTCTCTGGAGTGTGTGGTGTGGAGGGATTGGGATTTCTTTAGATGTAGCATTTTTAGAGGTGGGTCAGAGATGGCTTTGTAAGTTAAGCAGAGATCACCTCTGAGTAGGTGATATGAGACATAAAATATTTGGAGTTTTTTGAGTCTGTCCATATAGGACAAGTGTTTAAGGCCTAGGATCCTCTTTGTGAAGTACTTTTGTGGCCTCTCCAGTTGTTGCAGGTGTCTAGTGAGGTACATGCCAAATGGGGCATTGCACTCGATGATTGGCCTAATGAGGGAAGAGTAGAGGGAGACAATGACCTCTTTCTTCCTGGATGCAAAACTGTTAATAATGAGATGTGTCACAAAGAAGGACTTTCTGACCACAGTGGCAATGTGTTGGTCAAAAGAGAGGTTGCTGTCAACCTGTGTTCCCAGATCCCTTATAACACCTTCTGTGTTCAGTGGACTACCATCGATGTGGTAATTCATGGGAACTGGGTTTTTCCCAAAGGGGATGACGACACATTTTTTGGCATTGAGCTTAAGGCCATGGTTCTGACACCAGTCGTTGGTCTCAGTGAGGCCTTTCTGTAGGATGTCAACATCACTTGGGGGTGTGTGTGTTAGAATCATAAAGTGGTGAGAAGACATCACCCATTACCAAACATTTATGGCCTCTTGACATCATCAGTAAGATTATGTTTGCTGAAGTACCAGATCACTATCATATTGTCAGTCTGAATAGAGATCTCACCTGTAGGAAGGGAGTCCTGCAGTGCTAGGATAACTGGCCTCATCGCCAGGGTATTGATGGGGGACCAAGTGTCTTAGACAGTCTTTCCCCAAAACTGTCCCTCCCCACCCTAGCTAGGAATTGTCTGTGGTCACTGAAACCTGTGGAGAAAGAACAAAAGATCGATCCTGTGACAATATCGAAGATTCTAGCCACCAGTGAATATGAGTTCTGCAGATTTTCTTGAGAAACACTTGGAAGCTCATAAGCTGATGTCTAATTTACCATTGCACTGACAGAGTCCATTGGAGCACCCTCATGTAAAATTTGGCAAGAGGAACCAACATGATGGCAGCTGCAAAAGAACCAAGAAAATACTAAATCAATTTTTGTCAGTTGCCTTTGATAGGAAAGAATTGCTATTGATTTTTGTTGGAATGTAGTAATCCTGGATTCAAGTAGTCTGTCTATGTGTAATTTTGTATCCATGTGGGCTCTACTGAACTCTATGGTTTGAACAGGTTGAAATTTGGACTTGGCTGAGTTCATAGTTATCTGATGAAGCAAGGAGTCCTTGGCTTGGAAAAGAAGATTCCTGGTGGGGCCAGTTATGAACCAGTCATCCAGTTAGGGGAATACTCAGAATCCATGTAGTCTGATATGAGTTGCAACCACTGCCATACACTTGATTAACACCTGAGGGGTTGTGATGAGACCAAAGGCAAGGCTTTTAACTGGAAGTGACTTGCTCCCAGCGAGAAGTGGAGAAACCTTCTGAAGTGTCTGTCCATCTTTATATGGCAGTATGTGTCCTGAAGGGCTGTCAAGCACATCCAGTCATCCTTTCTAAGAAGTGGTAGTGTGGACTGTACTGTGACCATCTGGAATTTCATTTGTTTCACATGCATGTTCAAATCACTGTGGCACAAAATTGGTCTGAGGTCACCATTTTTCTTTGGTACCAAAAAGAATTTTGAGTAAATCCCGCATCCTTGCCAGTCTGTTGGGGCCTCTTGGATGACCTGATTATCTAGGAGATTTTTTATTTCTAGTGCTGCTGCCTTTTATTGGGAGGGTGGAACATTGAAAAATTTTCTCAGATGAGGAGGCAAAAAAAAAAAAAGGAGATGGAATAGCCTCTGGTTATGATCTTGTGCACCCAAACTTCTTGAGTGATGGACGTCTAGTCTGTGGGGTGCAGGGATAAACACCCCCTAAGTATGTCAGTTGGGTAAACATTCAGGAGAGCTGGTAAGGACTATTGGAGAAGGGACCCTGAAAGCCTTGGTTTTGCAGATCACCTCTGCTACATTGGAGGTGTGCACAATTAGAATTACCCCTTCTGCTTGGGGTGTCTCTCTCCAGAAGTGTCAGGAGCAAACCCTTCTTACTTGTGGGAACACAGTTTCTTCCCTCTCTTCTGTCTTCTAGAGACTGTCCTATTCAAGGGGGGAGGGGGGTTTAAAAAAACAGATCTGTATGGCAGACAAAGTTTTTCTATCTTTTCTCTTTTGAATGGTGTCTCTATAACCTTTGGCCCAAAAGGAGTCAAGCCATCATAGGTGGCATTGATAAAGGACATTTTAAAGTGCTCCTCAAAGTTACACAAGCTCATTCAGCCATGCCTTCTAATGGTTATGCCAGTGTCTGCAGCTTTGTATGTGCCTTCTGACTCTTTGGAAATGAGGTATAGTGACACATTTAACAGGGGATGAAGGGTGGTCAACTATGAATCAACAGACTTCCTCTGCTGACAGGGACTTGGAAAGCTCCTTGGTCAAATACCTTTGGAAGCAATTTACATGTGCAAAATAATTCAGTGCTCTAAGCACAAAGGTCAGTGAAACATAAACTCACTTTCCAAATTTGTTCAGCACCCAAGAGTTCCAGTTAGGGGGATGGGCAGTGGGGCTTTCCATGGCAAGCTCCTTTTCGGTGGCTGCCTCTACCACTATTGAATCAAGGGTGGGACCCTTGCTCCGATAAGGGTGATTCTTTGGGAATACCAAAAATCTTATCAAGTTTGTGTTGAACTGGTTCAGCCACATCCAGTTTCTTCTATGCACGCTTAGAGATTAAGTCAACTCAGCCATGGGAGGGGCCACCCAAGAAATAGACAGCCAGCCCCAAAAGCCTTGAGAAATACTGACTCCTCTTGGGAGGTGGCTTCAGAGGAGCACTCTCCCCTTTCTGTCTAAGCAGTTGAAGGGTTTCTTTGAATGGGATGTCCTCAAGGGGGATCTAGGGTACTCCTCCCCCTTATCAAAGTCAGTATCTTCAGTTAATGACTTCTATGGGGAATCTACTTGCCTCCTTTTGCATGAATATTTCCGATGAATCTCCCCAGTGAGATGTTATGAGGAAGACCCAGAAACTGAGTGGAAATCCTCAATGCAGACAGACTCAAGACTATCAGTGGCTGGCTGTCCTGATGGGATAGAAAGTGTAGGATTAGGAGACCCAAGGAACTCCTGTGGGGGATCTGAGCAGGAAAAGGAATTTTGCTCACTAGTGTGAGACTGCACTCTCCTGAAAGCTTCAAAAGTACAAGATGAGACAGGACTTGAGATCCCAACTGCAAAAGCAGCAGCACCTAACACAGATTTTTCCCAGATGCCTGCTTGATTCATCTACAAAGCTGATGCTGAGATTAAGCTGTCTAATGCAGAAGCTCCGAGGGGAAGGGACAGCTCTGAAAGCTTAGAAGTCAAGTCAGACCTCCTGGGTCTTACACCAGCACCTTGGCTCCAAGAACCATTGGTGCTGATCAAATCACAGATAGAGTTGGAGCTGACAAAGATCAGGTCTTTGGATCTGACATAGACAGACCTTGGGAAATGACTGAATCCAACAGCTCCAATTCCAAAGACTGGAGTGGGGAAGGAGTAATAATATTATGAGGGGATGGGACCATGTCTCCGATTGTGGGTGGAGCCAGGAGAACCTTCAGCTAAACTGCGGTCCTGAGGAACTTCCTCATCAGTGTATCCACATTTGCCTTGGAAAGGATCCTGGAAAACTGCACTGATCTGAGTGATGAAGCAGTGGTGAAGGGTCTGGAAGAGCGATGAAAGGTTCTTTCCTGGAGGAAAAGAGATCACAGTCTAGGTGAAACTGGATATAGGGAGAAATGCATTTCTGGCAAGGGAGGAGTGCTGGATCCAATGAATATAACCAGCCTTCAGTGGGGTTCAATCTGAAGACTTAGAAACTTTTGAGGCTAGACCCAAGGAAAATTAATGGTCTAATGACTTCTTTTTGAATTTTTGGGTGTTTTCTTTAGCCTTAACTTTTCTTTGGCTTGTCACCACTCTTCTCACTTTTGGACTTGTCAGTGGATTTCCTGGCAGAATGGAAAACAGCAGAAGCAGCAGAGTGGGGAAGAAAAGCTTCTCCTGTGGAGGCATGGAGACAACCCTTGATAACTAATTTATTTCTCCTTTCAGCAATATCTCTAGTGCCAAAAGTGCACAAATAGGATGCTGTTCATCAAAATGAGCAGCCCCTAAACAGTAAATTCACTTATCATGTGTGTCCAAGTTTGGAATCCTGTGGCCACGGGCTACACATTTTCTAAATCCTGAGGGTTTATCAACCATGATGAAAAGAAACAGTGGTGAGGTTGAAGAGGAGTGATGTACTAATCTGGTGCAGCACACATCTGCAGAGCCAGGAGTTGAGTAAATGAAACTTTAGCTGTAGTGTGAATGACTTTAGTGAGCAGTCCTGTCACTTGCAAATAGAGGGAACAGCCTGCAGAGTTATTAGGTTTTGATATATGCTGGAAGTTTTTATCCAAAGACTGCATGCTTCTGGGTGGACAGTCATTTGATTTGTTTATAAGATTGTAGATAATTGGGAGTTGTGAATATGTGAGTTGGGGAGGTAGCTCAAGCTACTGGAGGTGTGTGAGGGCAACCAATGATGTGCTCTATGGGTGTGGTTGTCTGCAAATTGTGTGATCTTGTTGTAGCACTGCTTGAGTTTCTTTAGTTGAGTTAGCTGGATATTTGTCAATATTGGTGCTGAGAAGAGGAGAGTAGGTAGTAGGAGGGTCATGCTGATAGGACATTTTGCAGTGCTAGACAGGTAGAATTGTGCCCTACAGAGAGTCCATAGTTTTTGATGTGTTCTTTTTTCACTGGATGTTGAACATGGAAATCAAACTTTAGGTTTTTATCTATGAAAACACTTAGTAGTTTGGTTTGTTTGAAAAATTCTATTTTGGTATTGTTGGAAGATGTAATAGTGAAGGATGATGATGATTATTATTATTACTATTATTATTTATTTTAGGGTGGTTTCCTAAAAGGTTGAAAATGTGGGGTAAAAATGTTAATAGTTGTCAAAAGTGACAATTTTCAATTGGCCCAAACTGCCCACATCATTTAATAAACCACTCACTATTTTATGTCTGTTCCTGGTATTCTATCTATGTATCAGAACTTTCATAGTTTCATCCCAAGGTATCTGTAATCAAACTGCAGCCACTAACACCAGTGTCCGTAAGGGATCAGTGCTTGGTCCACTGCTATTTAACAATTTATTACTGATCTCCCCAGGGACACTTTTTTTCACCAGTCTTCTTCATGCAGACAATATAGTAATCATGAAAGCTAACAAATCAATACATAACATAAATCACCTTTTCCAAAATGACCTCCTTCTTCCCTGGAACTAGCTACAAAATAAATAAACCAATAAATAAATAAATAAATGCATTCTCCTTAAACATAAAGAAATCCACAGAAATGCTCTTTGTTTTTTTTTCAAATGTTTTACTAAATTTTCCATGAAAAATAACACACAACAAATGACAAAAATATTCACATTCTAAGATAAAATATTAACTAAGAAAGTGGAGACTATTTGCAATATATACATAGACCTGAAGTATAACCGCAGATCACAAATAAAATAAACAAGTTCTCTAAGTGCATGTATCAGTTCAGAAAGAGTTATGGTCCATTTGTAGAGTCTGAATAAGTGATAAAACTTTTGTCCAATGATTATTAACTTTTAGTTATGTACTTACCAAAACTTCGGATGTATGGGATCCATCTCGCCTACATTTATAACTGATGGGTTCGGAGCCGATCCATCGGCTCCGACTCAGCCACTATATACTAGAACGAAGTCTCTAATTGGCTGGGCTACCCCTTATCCCAGAATGCACCACGCCTGCTTCCCCAGATCTTGTTTGTTCGCTTTCATACCTACATCCAGACACAGAGACATACCAGCAACTGTAACAAACTAAAGTCCTTCAAGAGAAAAACTCAGTAAGTAGCAACATTCCCTCTAAATCCAATGGGAAGGGGGAAGGAGGGCGATGCGTATGAATGTAGGCGAGATGGATCCCATACATCTGAAGTTATGGTAAGTACATAACTAAAAGATGTAATGGGATCCTATCTCGCCTACATTCATAACTGATGGGATAGCGTCCCTAGCACATAAATCCCGGGTGGCTCATTGGAAAACACTCCTGAGAACTGTGGAACCAAAGGAAGCTCTACCTCGAGAAGCCACATCTATCTTGTAATGAGAAATGAAGGTGTGCGGAGAAGTCCAGGTAGCGGCCGCACAGATATCATCTATCGATAGTTTGGAGTGCAATGCTACAGAAGTAGCCATTGCCCTGGTAGAATAAGCCCTGACTGGGAAGGGTAGCTCTTTGCCGGACCGTGAATAAATGAAGGAGATGCAATCTTTAATCCATTTGGCTATGGTGGTTTTAGCCACCGGTTGACCCAACCTATTTTCTGCAAAGGACACAAACAGCTGATCTGACTTTTGTGTCTGATTGGTCCTACTTAAATAAAAACGCAGTTGTCTGTGAACATCCAACTGATGAAAAATATATTCTGCGCTATTGGAGAATTTGGGAAAAAACACAGGGAGCTCCAAGGATTGTTGAATGCATAAGGGGGATGCTACCTTGGGCAAGAAAGAGGGATTTAACTTGAGGGACACTCTGTCTTTGTGAAAGGTCAAATAAGGAGGATTAGAACAGAGAGCCTGAAGCTCTGAGACCCGCTTGGCAGAGGTTATTGCCACCAAAAAGGTGGTTTTCCAAGATAGAAATTTTATATCACAAGTAGCTGCTGGTTCAAAGGGGCGGGCAGTTAAAGAAGCTAGAACCATATTCAGGTCCCAAGGGGGCACAGGATGGGCTACTGGGGGCCGAAGGAGCCACGCTCCTTTAAGGAAAGATTTGCAAAGCCTGTTTGCCATTAAGGAAGGCTCAAAGGAGACATGAAAATTAGAGATAGCCGCCAGTTGGACTTTAATTGTGGAAACTGAAGGGCCCAAATAAAACAAAGAAGCCAGGAATTTTAAAACCTGAGGTACTGGGGTGGTAAGGGGATCTATACCTCGTTGCTGGGCCCAAAGAGCAAACCTCTTCCATTTGCTGGAATACAGTTTAATAGTGGAAGGTTTGTGAGAAGAGGACAAAATGTGGATGACGTCTGGAGAAAGAGAGTTATCTCTGACTAAGGTTGGAAGTGGAGTAACCAAGCGGTCAACATCAAGGACCTGAGTGATGGGTGAGACTGTCCCAACTGATGAGTTAACAGGTCGGGCACCAGGTCCAGAAACCATGGGCCTTCCACCGCATACCTCAGAAGGAAGGGGAACCAAACCTGACGAGGCCAGTGTGGAGCGATCAAAATCATGTCGCTTCCTAGATAAATCACCTTCTGTATCACCTTCGGGAGAAGGGGAACCAGAGGGAAGGCGTAAAGTAGACCGGGGGGCCAACTGTGAGCTAGGGCGTCTCTGGGAATCTGCCCCTAAGAGGGAGTCAGAGTGAAGAACTCCATGCATTTCGCATTGTGAGGGCTGGCGAACAAGTTGCAACAAGGGAGGCCCCACTTGGTGAAGATGTTTGCAGCCACTCTGTCGTTGAGGGACCACTCGTGGGGCAACAGGAAAGTCCTGCTCAGCCTGTCTGCAATCACATTGGATTTCCCCGGAATGTGCGTTGCCACTAGGAAACGCTGGGTAGCAATCTCCCAATGCCACACTCTCATGGCCTCTCGGCAAAGAGGGTAGGACCTGGTTCCGCCTTGCTTGTTTATGTACCAGACTACCGACATGTTGTCGGATAGAATCGCAATAGTACCCCGGGGAAGAGCATGATGAAGTGCTTGCAACGCCAGTAGCACCTCTCTCATTTCCAGGATATTGATATGTAAGTGCGTTTCGTGAACCTGCCACATGCCTTGGACAGACCTGTCCAGATAATGACCCCCCCACCCTATCTGGGAGGTGTCCGTGGTCACCGTGGCGACGGGAGGCTGAAGAACAAAGGGTCGCCCCTGGTCCAGGTTGGACCGAAGCAGCCACCAACGTAGGTCCCGATGGCAAATTTCCGTAATCTGGACCAAATGGTTCAAGGGGAGTTCCTGAAAGGACCATTGAACCGACAGTAGCCATTGCAGCACCCGCATGTGCAGCCTGGCTAAGGGGACTAGAAGAATAGTCGAGGCCATCGTGCCCATTAACTGCAGAATCAGTCTGGCCTGAACTCGTGATCTGGGTAACAAGGTTTGGACCTGAGACTGCAGGACCTGAATCCTTTCTACCGGCAAGAATGCCCGCATTCTTCTTGTGTCTAACTCTGCGCCTATAAAGGTAATACGCTGAGACGGCTGCAGTACAGATTTTCCCCAATTGAACGCGATTCCTAGTGAATGACCCAAACTGACTGTGGTCATAAGCGCCCGGACTAATAGATACTTGGAGGTGGCAGTAAGGAGCCAGTCGTCTAGATAGGGAAACACTTGGAATCCTAGACTTCTCAAGTGAGCTGTCACTACTGCCAGACACTTGGTGAACACCCTGGGGGCTGTGGTGAGACCAAAGGGCAGTGCTCGGAACTGGAAATGACTGGCTCCCAGGCGGAAGCGTAAATGACTCCTGGACTCTTGACTTATCAGAATGTGATAGTAAGCGTCCTTGAGATCTAAGGAGCACATCCAGACATCCTTCTCCAATAACGGGAGAATGGACTGAAGGGTGACCATTCGGAATTTGGATTTTTTTACAAAGCGATTCAGTGATCTGAGGTCCAAAATGGGCCTTAAGTCTCCTGTCTTTTTTGGCACCAAAAATAGTCTTGAGTAAGTTCCTGATCCGATCTGGTCGGCGGGGACAGGCTGGATGACTCCTTTTCTTAGCAGCTTTGAAACCTCGACCGCTGCTTGATCCCGCTGACTGGGTGGCACATCCGGGATTTTCCTGATAGGAAGAGGGGGGTTCTTGATGAAAGGGATGAGATAGCCTCCGGTTATGGTCCGGAGCACCCACTGATCCTTGGTGACAGATTCCCAAGCCTGCGGGTGTTCCGCAAATTGACCCCCGACTGGCTCCGGAGATGCGCAGTCGGGCCATGTCTCAGGGACGTTGAGCGTAGGATGGACCACGAAAGGAATCGCGGTCTCCAGAGTTACGGGGGCCTCTGCCGCCTCTGGGGCGGTGTCTTCCTGAATCCCCCCCCCTGCCTCTAGAGGGGGGATCACTCGGTGGAGTAGGGAAAGACCTTTGAGATTTCCTGAACCACATTTTCCCTCCTCTCTGGGCCTTGGGGTAAGGTCTAGAGGGAGCGGAAAAATGGGCCCTCATGGCAGTCAAGGTCTTGCCCTCCTGCTCGCACCGAGTCAGAGTGTCCTTCACCTTGGGTCCAAACAGGGAGGACCCATCAAAGGGGGCGTTGGCGAAGGAAGACTTAAAGGCCTCCGCAAAGGGACACAAGCGTAACCAGGCGTGTCTTCTAAGAGCCACGCCTGTTCCCGCTGCTCTACTCGCCACTTCGGCCGCATATGATATGAGCCTCATGGACGAGTTGACTATCAAAGATAGTGTAGTCATCTGGGCGCCAACAGTTTGGGCTAATGCCTCAGGAAGATTAACCGTAAGAGACTCACCTAAATCTTTGAGGAGGTCCCTTTGGAGCCTGGTAAAATGACAAAGATAATTCAGCGACCGCAGGGTAAAGGCCGCTGAAGAAAGGGTACGCTTCCCGTACCTATCCATGCTCCTGGAATCCTTATTAGGAGGGTGAATAGACGTTAAAGCCTCTGCCACGTCCTGCTGAGTGGCAGATGCCACCACCATCGCATCTACTGCAACTCCTTTAGTCAAAAATTCCTTTTGAGGAGGGGCTGAGAGGAACTTGTTAGGCCTGGCAGGCACCGGTTCCACAGTGTCAGGGTGTTCCCACACCCTTCGAGAAACTAAATCTAGTAATTCATCGAAGGGTGGAGACACCCAGGAGGCGGAGGGCTGGGCCCCAAAGGCCTTGAGGAAGACTGACTCCTCTGCGGAAGGGGTTTTGGACTGCCAGTCGCCTCTCTGTCTCAGGATCTCGAGGATATCTGAGAATGAGATGTCATCCGAGGATGATTTTGGGGACCCCTCCGCATCATCGAGGTCAGTATCTGATGTGATAGACTCATCCTGGGAGTCAATGTGCTTCCTCTTGCACAATTTTTTTCTTGGAGGTTCATCTGAAACAGATTCAGAAGGACCTCCCGGGAGAAGGGAACCCCCCCAAGGGGGTATCCTCAGGCCCTGGGGCCCCACTGTCATGGGAATGAAGCACACCAGAAGCACCAGTTCCCAAGTCTAGGGACGGTGAGGTAGAGACTTGCTGAGCTGGCAAGGACATGGCCAGCGCACTCCTCATGGCCTCAAAAGCAGGACCTCCAGACTCTACGGAGGACACAGGCTGAGAGACCACGACGGTACCGGGAATCCCTGCGGCCGACGCTCCGAGGGGAAGACTAGGAACCGAAGCTACCAGTTCCAAAGTGTTCCCCTCGGCCCCAACCGAGGAAGTCCCGGTACCGAACCCTGATGCCGAGGACAGGGTAGGAATGATGGTCAGAACAGAGAAGCTCCGAGGGAGTCTCGGTTCCGACTGGACAACTCTGCTCCGCTCTACCATCACCGACTCCAACGGCTCCGAGGAGGTTGGAGGAGGAATCGGATGCGAAGTGGGGACTGGCTCCGGAGCCGAGTGGGCTGGAGCCGAGACCATTTTTGCAAAAACCGGGGACTGGAAAAGCCTCTGGATAACTCTGTCCAAATCTGAGTCTGACAACCTGGAGGATTTAGAGGAAATAGATGGGGGCCGAGACGACTTCTATCTCGGCTCCGATAGACCAGGGGACCGGCTCCGAAACGGCTCCAACACCATCGGCACTGGATCCGGAACCGTATGAATAAGCATTGGTGCCGAAGGGGACTTCGGGGCCAGGGGGGAGAGTCTGAGCTGCACACCTCCAACGGCTCCGAGACCAAAGGAGCCAAAGCAGATGATTCACCTCTCGATCCCCCAACCTGCGGCTCCGACACCAATGGAGCCGAGGAAAGAGGTATCGAGGCAGACCCTTCCACCCGAGGCTCCGAAGCCATTGGAGCCGAGGAAGAAGAGGTCGACCTATGCTTTTTGGAAGTCGGTTCCGACGGACTGGTCAGAGACGATGACCTTTTCTTTTTAGAAGCTGGAGAGGAAGGAGAAGCCAAAGCTTCCTCAAAGGAGGGCTTAATAAGGCCCTTAAGGATCAATTTATTTTTTCGTTCTTGAAGGACCCTAGAGGAAAAAGCATGACAAACACTACATGTTTCCTGCAAATGTTTCGGTCCTAAACAATATACGCAAACAGCATGGCTATCAGTAAGAGACATTTTGTAGTTGCACTAGGTGCACTTTTTAAAACCAGACTTCTGCTCTTTCGACATCCTATCACACAACTATTTCCCACAACGAAAAGCAAACCTTAAAGTAGGGCACGAGCCCTTTGACTCAAAACGGGACTGGCCCGAGATACAGAACACAAAACGGGCAGAAGCCCTCTAACTTAAACGGGCTTAGCCCGATAAATCAGGACGTACAGTAGAGACAAAATCAACACACCCACACACAAATAAGGGCAAGGGCCCTCTAACTTAAATGGGCCTTGCCCGGTAAGTAGAAAAATACCAACAACCAAAAACAGGTTCATGCACACACGTAAAGCTGTTAAAACAGCTGTTTGTTAAATTTGTGAAGAAAACCCTAGGTCAAAAGACCAAAAAGTAATCAAAAAACCACTTAGCTCCAGCCAAGTCGAGACCACGTCTAGCTTGAAAAGCGGCAAACGAGATCTGGGGAAGCAGGCATGGTGCATTCTGGGATAAGGGGTAGCCCAGCCAATTAGAGACTTCGTTCTAGTATATAGTGGCCGAGTCGGAGCCGATGGATCGGCTCCGAACCCATCAGTTATGAATGTAGGCGAGATAGGATCCCATTACATCAAATACTTTTGGATAGATTCTAAGTTCTTTGGTCTTAGTTTCTTTGATTGCCAGGTCTTTCACAGAAAACAAGAAATCTTCAAAGTAGGTGAACAGTTAGTTTTCCATCGTCTGGTAAAGCATTTTCTGGCAATAGCAAGTAATAACAACAATAAATATGAATTATTTTTATTCAGAGAGTAACCTTCATTTACAATGAAAAGAACTAATGATTTGGACAATGAAAAGGAATCCGTGAATAAGACTTTGAGGAGAATCATCTATGCTATTCCAATAACCCTTTAATTTAGGACAATCATAAAAAATATGCATCCAATCAGCTTTAGTATACTCTGTGCATCTCCAAGTAATGCTATTTAGCAATGCTCTTTGGAATATCATGAGACTTTAATTATTTTTCTATTGTACTTATTGATCCTGAAGGAGAAGAGCTTCCTTCTGTTACCCAGTACAACTATCTTAGGCTTACATGAGCTCAGTCACTATCTTTCCTGTCCCACAGTGATCATGTGCGAAAAGTTCTATTTCAACTAAAAGTCTCTTATATAATTTTCTACCTTCTCATAAAGAAAGCTAGGCAGGCCATTGCAATCAATGTACTACTGCCTGGTTTAAGTATGCTTTACTATTCACAGCCCTACTTCCTTCTCAAAACACATGTATCCTTCAAAAAGTTGAGAATAAGATACTTAGATTCTTGCATCTTAGCCCTATGACTGAGGAGCACTTTATAATCATTAGTAAATCCAACTGGTAGTGGCTACCAGTTACTGACATAGCTACCTTTATTATTTAATACACTAACCTTCAAATGGCTCCATCTTAGCTACTGCGCACCATAAAGAATAAGGTACAAATAAGGACAGCCATTACACTACTACATTTCTTCATCAAACCCAAATACTTTCCATCTCACAGAAAAAAGTCTACTAAAATAGCACCTGCCTCCTGGAACAATCTCCCAGGCAAAATTAAGGAAATAACTACTTTTAAAACTTTCTAAAAACGTGACTGCCATAGCTCTCAACCTTTCATCTTCAAAATGAGGAAAACTAGTCCTCATAATGTGGAACAAATGGGCAAAATGTGGAACACATACTAATGGCTTACTAACAACTTCAACCAGGAAGGTCAAAGGATGGTTTAAATATACCGGTTTTACTTATAAAGAAGATCTTTTAATGAATTAATATTATTGACTTCCATTTACCATGGATTTCACTTAAAAAAATCCTAATACTGAATGTGTGACAGACTCTTTCAATGTGGAACTTTGAGGAACTTGAACTTTTTAAGACCCCAAATGAGGTACGTTCCTCGTAATGAGGTACACTTAAGAGGTATGGTGACTGCTTTTGTTAGCCTAGCTAATGAGTGCTTAATTTAAAACGTGCTTGCTCAAATCGTGAAATGACATAACACATAATGCCATTTTAGCGACACATAAACAGCGAAGTACAACTACCACAAACAATCAGATCAACGATTTTTTTACTAGGGAAACAAATTACATGGCCATCACTGTGTAATTGCCCTTTCCTCCACTGTAGTACGATCTCAGAGTTGGTATATTTAGTTGGGGGGCAGGTAAAGCCCCCACTTTGTAATGTTTGAGATGGTATTTCGTGTGTGGTTGACCTACCGTTTTTTTTCGCTAGGAAAAAAATGGGTGTTCTGGCCATTCACGAAAGTTGTTGTTTGTTGTTTATGTGTCGCTAAAATGGTGTCCGATATTTTGCCGTTTTGGCGACATAATATAGACCCACTTAAATCGCGTTTTGTTTTTATTCTGAATGAGAAGCTTTGTATACAAGTTTGTAGTATTTCAATGTTTAACTGCTTATTCAGTTTACAAAGAATGTACATAATCTCTGAGAAACAATGTGTTTTTTGGATACAGTATTTCACTTTCTATTGCTTGTGCATTTTATGAATTCTTTGTGGCAAATGTAAAGATATACAAGGTTATACATCATACTTACTAATTTGCGTATATACCAGCTACAAACCATTTTCTGTTTTGTGAACATGGACATATATTATAGCCTTAACTAATGTGAAACAGTAATTTACTTTGGTATACAATTGTTTCAACCACTTGTTGCCTTGTACTTATCTGCCTACTGTCAACTAATTTGCCAAATTGCCCTAGTCATGCCTGAAAAGGTCATTGAACCAGTGTACTTACCTGATTAGCCAATGGTAAATAAAATAAAATAAATAACGATGCATCTTGTTAGGTGACTAGTCCATCACATACTGTAGATAATTTAATATGTAATTTTATTTCCCTCATGTTTAAGAGGGTATTGCTGATTAGAATGGACTTTTTAAAACTTTAAACCACAAGTTCTAAAAATGTTTTTACTATTACTCTTTTATTCTATATGGTCTCCAGACTTATGTACTCTCCTGTGGGAGGGGGTACTACTATAACATAGGTTTATCACTCAGGCAAAGACCATCCAATTTCCAGGACATATAGCTAGTGACCACTGTGAGTATGGGGAAGCTAAATTACCCATTTGTGAATGACCTCTTACAGGAATTGGCACCTGCAATGTAGCCTTCTGAACTTTTGCTCTCTAAGAAGGAAATATGAAATACAATGATTCCAGTGCTCATCTCACCTCTAAAATCTTGCTTCACAGGAGACATGCACCCTTGATGGGTGCCCCACTGCAGCACAACTTTCTTCCTGCCTCCATATGAGAAGACAGAGTTCCAACTGGATGACTGATCTTTCATAGTAGAGTTAGTTCATTTTAAACCCAGAGTACAAGCATCACAGACAGAGCTCCAGCCACTGTACAGTCTAGTCTGGATGTCGCACTAACTTTTTGTAGCTAGCTTTGTCAGGTGTGGGCACCCCCCAACAGTTAAGTTGCTAAGGTATAGTATTCCACAGACTTTCAACACAAAAAACATTCTAGACCTGTTATGAGCTTGGAAGTTATGCATAAATAGCAGTTACTGACCATTGTTCTTAGGTATATTATCAACAAGATAATATCACTGTATTTCTCTGTTTCGGACAGGTGATTGATCTAGGAAAAAGTTTTGTCAACATGCTTCCTTATAAGGTAGAAATCAACCTTAAGAAGGCTGATAAAGTGATCTGGGGCAAACTGGAACACCCAAATCCAAGGATCAAAGAGCATGTGGAGGAGAACGCTGTCCAGGAATATAACATTGTAGAAGAACAAAAGGATAATGACTGGGACATTTCTGATGACAGCTTGAGCTGGTCTGAATCGGAAGAGGAATTCATTAAAGAATAATACTTTGTTGCACAGACATTGCTTTCAGTTAAATTCATGCCTTGAAAATTTTAGTAAATGCAGCAAGCTGTGACTGAGTGGTATGTGTGTGTGTGTGTGTGTGTGTGTGTGTGTGTGTGTACATGTGTCTGTCTGTCTGTCTGTGTGCACATGTCTGTGCTGGGAGATCTGTGTCTACGCATGAATAAGCAAGATAAAGGCAGAAAATTCTACAGACAGGGCAGCAGCTGTCAGTCACCCTGGAAAACTACACAGTTATAAAAAAGATAAGAAATTATTTTATCAAAGTGTCTTACTTGTCTTATATGTATGAATGCAATATACTGAGTTTGCCTTTTTAAAGTGGCATTGTTTAATTTGTATGGAAATGCTTGCAAGTGAAGAATAAAATTCTGAAGAACATTCTGCCACTATGTAGTTGTATGCATTCTTACATTTCCACCTATTTCACTTTCCACTGTATCTATCACCTCTCTCTCCAGTAAGACTTTACAGGGTTAAGTTGGAACAGAATATTCCACACTCCCCTCAGCCCCAATTAGCCCTCCCATTGTTGTCCCAGATGCCATGCCCACACAACTCTTGGATACCTCACTTGCCCTGCCATGCTCTCCGTAGTCTAACTGTAGCACCAGGTGGGCCCCTGACTTCTTGTAGAGCTGACCTTAAAATGTTTATTAGGAACACCTGGAGAGCATATATTTCAACTGTCCAAAATTTAGCAAAATGACCCTGATTTTACCTCATACTTGTAACTTGTACCACCCGTATTTTTTTTTTTATTTTCTAGTAAATTACTGAAGATTACAGTTAGTCAATAATGCCAGCCATTAGTTTCATAGTACTTATTGTTCAAAAAAGTATATTAAATAAATTATAGTAATATTAAAAAAAAAAAACATCACTGATTGAGGCCGTTGTACTCCCATTATTTTTGCCTTTGTTCAGAATTCTTGAGCAAACAAATTGTGAGTCATCCTTGAGAGCGAGGGATCCCAATCCCACTGGGACAAGGACCCATCTGTATGTCACAGCCAGTCAGCGTTCCGTAGCTCTGTCACTCCTCGCAGCATGCTGACATCAACTGTTTGACTGGGTGAGCAATGAGAACTGGCTTCAAGACAGCCACATTCTGGTCCCTAAAATAAGGCCCACCTCCTAGTCCTCTCATATACTCAGATGGTGTGTCTCACTGTGAGCTGTAGCCTCCAGTGGATCTCAGGAAGATTGTAACCCAGCACGATGGCTTTCACAAGCACAGGCACACCTATCTTCACTGCCTGTGCTGTCAATCACCAGAGCCACTAATTGATCTTGGGTTTCCTGGGCCATTGTCAGGACTTTATCCTTTTATGTCACCAGTATAAGCAAGTTTGATTTAAATCTTCTGCCAATCGGCCAACCCTGTTGTCTGCTTCCCTTATCCTTCCTTCTGAAGAGTAACCTTCAAGTAAAGATTGATGACACTGTGTATCTATACAATACTCAAATGCATCCATTTTTACATTTAGAGTGTGCAGGGTTAATTACTCATTTGAATGCAGTCTACCCGCCTATTTTTCAGGGTGGGTTTCACTGGGATGACATCATTAAGACCCGGCCCCCTATGGGCCATCAGCTGTATAATCCATCTATTCTCAATTAATTCAGTTAATTGTTTGATGTCTCCACCCCTTCTACCCAAACTAATATTAACTATAGCCCTAAAGCTAAAATTATGTGTGGGATTATCTTGAATATGTCTAAAGAGGGCATTATGCTGATCACTGTTCCTAATGGCAGATAAATACTGTAGGATCCTGACCTTAAACATATTGTTGGTTTTGCCCACATAAAAACCAGGGCAAAAACCACAATTGGCCAGATAAACAATGTCCTTTGTGCTACATGTAGCTCTGGCTTTTAAAGAAAAGATTCTACCTGAGACAGGATGCAGAAAAGTAGTGTCCTTATTGATAAAGGCGCAGGCCTTACAGGTACCACAAGGTACAGTGCCTGCTTGTGACTTAAAACTCAGTTTTTTGGAATGATACTCTCCACATAACAGATATTTTAAGCTCTTGTTCTTCCTGTACGCAATACAAGGGCTAGATCCTACTAAACCCCTAATCCTATCATCACTTACTAGAATGTTCCAGTTCTTTTTAACAATCTCACCTATATCCTTAATGTTACTACTATATGTGAACATTACTTTAGGTTTAAGAATATTGGTGCCATTCTTAGAAGTTACATTATGTTCATCTATGGGACGATGCATCCAAGGTCTATACACATGTTTCCTCTTGTGTTTACTACCTTCAACAACCTTGTTCACCATATCTCCCCTATAACCTCTTTCTTCAAAGTAACCTCTCAATTTGCTCATTTCCACTTTGAAACAGGAATCCTCAGTACATACTCTTGAGATCCTGCCTAGTTGTCCTTCCACAATTTTGGGGAATGTATACCGTGGATGCATGCTATCAAATGAAAGGAGAGTATTCTTCCAAAACTCCTTCCTATATACACCAGTGGAAAAACCTGTTTCAGTTTGTTCTATGGTGACATCCAAAAAATCTAACTGAGTATAGGAGGTACTTTTAGTAAATCTGAAAAACGTGGTGGTGGAATGTAGGAAAGATATAAACTCATCCAAGCGAGCTGGCTCCCCCTCCCACAAAATAAACACATCGTCCACAAACCTCTTATATAGCTTGATGGACGGTAGCCAGACTGTGGTGTTGAAAATATATTGATTTTCCCAAAAGGAAAGCACTAAATTAGCATATGTATTGGCACAGGGTGTGCCCATGGCGACACCCTGTGCCTGTCTGTACAGTTGTTTTAAACCCAAAAAGATGTTATTCTCTAGTACCATAGTAAGCATGGTCTTCACAAGATCAACCTGTGAATCATTAGCTCCTCTATCCTTCAATAAACTGCCAACTGCTGATATTCCATACTGGTTACACATATAGTAGTAACATTAAGGATATAGGTGAGATTGTTAAAAAGAACTGGAACATTCTAGTAAGTGATGATAGGATTAGGGGTTTAGTAGGATCTAGCCCTTGTATTGCGTACAGGAAGAACAGGAGCTTAAAAGATCTGTTATGTGGAGAGTATCATTCCAAAAAACTGAGTTTTAAGTCACAAGCAGGCACTGTACCTTGTGGTACCTGTAAGACCTGTGCCTTTATCAATAAGGACACTACTTTTCTGCATCCTGTCTCAGGTAGAATCTTTTCTTTAAAAGCCAGGGCTACATGCAGAACAAAGGACATTGTTTATCTGGCCAATTGTGGTTCTTGCCCTTGTTTTTATGTGGGCAAAACCAACAATATGTTTAAGGTCAGGATCCTACAGCAATTATCTGCCATTAGGAACAGTGATCAGCATAATGCCCTCTTTAGACATATTCAAGATAATCCCACACATAATTTTAGCTTTAGGGCTATAGTTAATGTTAGTTTGGGTAGAAGGGGTGGAGACATCAAACAATTAACTGAATTAATTGAGTCTAGATGGATTATACAGCTGATGGCCCATAGGGGGCCGGGCCTTAATGATGTCATCCCAGTGAAACCCACCCTGAAAAATAGGCGGGTATTTTACTAGATGCTGATTGGAAGATGTTTTGTTTAAATTGTGAGTTTTGATGTCTGTTATTCATCTGATGAAGGGCTACCAACCCGAAAGCACTTATCTGTTTTGTACCAGCTTTTATTAAAAGTTCTTATTTTTACTACTTGAAGCCTCCAGCGGTGTTCTTCCAGGATTTGTCTGTTTTTTGCTTCACTAATGGAAAAAGGTGCAGTCGCCCGGGCTTTTTCCATTAGTATAAGTCTTTTTTTTTTTTTTTTTACAGTAATGGAGAACGCAAGATCTCCATTGCTTTTAGAAACTGTCTCACTATGTTAAAGGAGTTTAACATAGCGAGACAGCTTTAAAAAAAGCAACGGAGAAAGGAAGATCTCCGTTGTTTTTTTTAAAGCTGCCTCGCTATGTTAAACTCCTTTAACATAGCGAGACAGTTTCTAAAAAGCAACGGAGATCTTGCTTTCTCCGTTGCTTCCACCCACAGCTCTGATGTACTGCGTAAGCATACCCATGTGCAGTACATCAGAACTACCACAGAATACCAGACAGCTGCGGAAGGGCAGCACGGAGGCATTATACAATGCCATTATTTAAGAAAAGTAAGTATTTTCTTTCTTAAATAATGTCATTGTATAATAGCAATAACTCACTTCTGGGTGTGGGTAATGCTGGATTTACCCACAGTTGTCTTTGTTTGGCCACTCAGGCTTCGCCCTCGTGACAAAACCACACCAACCATGGGTAAATCCAGCATTACCCACACCCAGGTGTGGGTTATTGCTTAAGTACTGCCCACCACTAGCAGACATATTATTCATTCACAATGCTGCTTAACATTCTTCTCACTCCTACCAGTGTTAAACTAAACAGAACTCAGTTCACTCTAGCATTCTGTGAAGGATCTACTGCACAATGAAACAAAATACCACATGATATCACAGGACTGTAAGTACTGTTTAAAAAACTGAGAGCTCATCTGTCACAGTAGTGCAATCTCTTTTAGGGGTGATGGACAGCACTTTTAGCTCTCTCACAGTTGGTCTACACTTACTATTTCTGATACTAATGATGCTGCAGATGTGCAGCTTCACTATTAAGGCTGCTTTAAAGAAGTTCAGATTTTATATACTCTTGTCATTTAATACAGGTTCTCTCATTTGTATGACATCTTTATACACTTCTCCTGTAACAGGTAATATTGTGTATAACAAAGTATGCATTTATGTTGCAATATGTAATAGCATAATCTGTATGATGTCATGTGAAATCTCTCTAACCTAACACAGCCTACTCACTTGATTAACAACTATTAAATAAATAAATATAAAAATATATTTAGGGTAATTCTCATGTGTCTTAAGTGTAGTTTGTATACTGCCAGCAAATGTGCTACTGAGCTGAAAATGTTTTAAAATATTTCCCTCTGTTCTCCATCTTGCATCAGTTCTATTACGTGTAATAAATGGTTGTATAGCGTTGTCGCCTCACAGTAAGATGCTGTCCGGTTCGATTCTCAGCTAGAGCGTCTTCTGCGTGGAGACATGTGTGAATGGGTGTACCTTCGTTGAAGGTTGTGCGTCAGGCCTGGCAAGCCGGTATGTAAAAATCAACTGCCAATCATTAGCGGACTGGAGTTCCGCTGTGGCGACCCCTAACCGGGAAAAAGCCGAAAGACACAAACAAATTTTTATGGAAGATTTTTGTACTGAGTTTATGTAATTGTTTTCTAGCAGATGGAGTGTGTATGTAGGTTGTCTCCTAACTAAGTTGTGATTAATTTATTATGACTGGCAATCCTGGAGAGATTTCATTGAATCCATATTTGCTTGTCTGACTGGAAAGCTTCATTTAGCTGTTGTTATTATGCCTCTTTTTATAGTATTATTTCTTTATTATCACAATTCACTATGTAATAACTCCTTTTCTCAGATATATAGTAGTTTAACTTTCAGGCACACATCCTGAAATTAACTTCTCCAGTAGTTTATAAAACTTCGACCGACATTCTTTGTTGTCAGTCATATCAAAATTATTCATCTTGTTCATTGATGAAAGACATTTTGTTCACAGCAGTTAACATCTGTACAATTTTTCCATTAACAGCTGACTTTTTACACTTAATTCTAAAGTGAATCATATTGTGGTCAGACAGTGAAAGCAGATTACCAGTTTTTAAGGCAACGGATATTGAACTCCAAGACGTTTTACTGTCACAGTATGTATTCTTACTAGCTGCTTGCACTTCTAACTGACTAAATGGACAATTCATATCTGGAGCGGTAATTTTATGCTTTTGTGTGCCTAAATTTGTCCTATTTCTTAAAATCTCTCAAAAGAACAAAAGGATTTTTTTATTTAATGTTTTATTTATGTAAAGAACTTGGCTAACAACATAACACTTATAACAGAACAATGGCATGTCTGAAACTTAATATAGTGCATAGATAAATATGTTACATTAATGTGTATAAATAAGACATCAAAAATGGTTATTTGCAAGATGACATTAACCAGTTTCTAATATCATTCATGAACTGAAAAGGATGAAAATGACAAGGAAGAAATCATATTGAAATATGGAAGAGGGTTTTACAGATATATTCAGCAATCCTTTCAGTACTAGTGTTAGCTGACTTACTGTATGAAAAAGTAATGTTTGCTGGATCTCTTATGCCCCTGGGAAGGGTGATGACTCTTGTATGACACCAAACCTAATATGAAACATCTTAAAAAACACAACAGTCGAAGAGAGAATAAGGAATGGTACTTTCAAAAGGGACCAAATAGAGACAATATAAGTACCAGTCCGACACAGCTGCAGGTAAAGTCCATAAAGCTTTAAGAAAAATAAGAAATAAAAGAGTATGCATGCTTTCACGGTATATTCCTACCGCTTCTTCAGACAGAATACTAAAGAACAAGAGTCATTTAAATAGCACATCAATGAAACAATCAGCACATCAGTTAAGCATACAATGGTTAAAGTGCCAATGCATAAAAACACAAACCTATATACCAGTGTCAATGTTTCAAGGGTCTGGCTTTCAAAAAAGGCTTAAGAGAGACTACCTCATTGAAACCAGGTGCTTTATCAGCATTTAAATATAGAATCCACTTCTGTTCAGCGGATTCAGTCTGGTTCCTAATGTCCCCCCATCTTAAACTCTCTGAAATGATCTCAAGTACTAAGAATCTAAAATGATGATCCATCCCATAATTAATGGCGTGCTTAGCCAGGACATTAGTTTCTATTGCTCATCCCAACATAAAAAGCATGACATTTAATACAATAACTAAAGTAAACTATATTAGATGTCTTGCAATCAGCATAAAAATTTGTCTCCAATTTAAAATTCATATCAGGATGTACATATTTGCAAACCGTATGAATGAACTTACATGCTGTGCAGTTTCTACACTGAAAAGTTCCTTTCCTATCTGATATCTTTTCCTTATTACAGAGAGAGGTATTATAGCATAAGAGTCTTTTCGGTGACTTGTTGTTCTTAAAAGAAAAATGTAGAAATGAGTCTATAACATCTTTTAGTTCATCACTGGTGTCAAGTATAGTCCAGTTCCTCTTAATAATGTCACAAACACCCTGTACATCTGAAGAATATATCAGAGGAAATCTAGTCCCTTATTGTCTATCTCTAACCTCAATGGTTTTGGTAATAGCTCGCTCTGCATAATAGGGTCTGCAATTACCCTCTCTCTCTTTAAAAGCTTCTTTAATACACTCATTAAAATCTGCTTCTTTATACCCTCTGTTAAGAAACTCCATTTTTAGGGACTCTAATGCTGTTACCAGTAGTTCTTCATCATTATGAAGCCTCATACTTCTATATACTTGCCCCTTAATGATATTTCGAGTGACATGTCTCGGATGCATACTGCTTCTATGCAACAAGTTATTTTTCCTAGTAGGTTTCCTATAAATAGTTGTGACCATATGTGTTAGTTCTGCTTTGCTGACCTTGACATCAAGAAATTAAATTTTATCACATGAAAATTTATACGTAAACCTTAAAAAAACAGTTGATTGTTGCAAGTAATCTATATATTCTACCAAACAATCTGCTGTCCCTTTCCATAGCAGAAGGACATCGTCCACAAATCTAGAATACAACAAAATATGATCATAAAAGCCATCAGCTTGTAGTAGTACATCCCTCTCCCATTGTACTAGTACCAGGTTGGCGCAGCTGTTGGCACAAGCTGTGCCCATAGCTACGCCAACCTTCTGTGCAAAAAATTGTTCTTCATATAGGAACACATTGTTCTCTAATACAAGTTCTAATAATGCACACAATAATTCAATTTTAGCAGTGGAAAAACAATAGGTACACAAACTTCCTTACATTTTCTATGCCCCATTGATTAGGAATCACTGTAAAAAGCGATCCTCTGTGACAGATAAAAAACTGAAAATCACACTTCCTAAACCTTCTCAGCTAAATAAATTCTTAGAATGAGATTTTACAGACAGACAGCACAGTGTGCTTGGGTGTTAGCAATACAGGCGTCAGACCTTCATTAAGCTAGATAACTTCAAACAGACAGGTGGCATACTGCAGTTTGTTCTGTGGCATGCAGAAATTATTTAATGCTACAGCTTCATGCACAACAAAGAAGAATGCACTTATCTACATCAACGAGCATTATCCTGTTATAAGTTCATAGGTGTGTATGAGGCTAATGGCCCTAGAGCCTTTACAAGCCTAGCCCATAGGATTACGCTGGCATCGGGCCACCTGACCTTAGTAACCAGTGCCTCTGTCGAGCAGAGCCACTGGAGAGACCCCAGGGTGAATTTTCTATTTACCATCCACTCATCAATATTTCTCTTGAAGAGGACCAGTGAGGTGCTCTGTTTGACATGTATGGGAAGTTTATTCCATAGCATGGGCAGTCTTTGGGTTATGAACCTGTCCCTCCAGCATGTTCTGTTGATTGCGGTAATGAGGTTGAGGTCTCTAGAGTGTGTGGTGTGGAGGGATTGGGATTTCTTTAGATGTAGCATTTTTAGAGGTGGGTCAGAGATGGCTTTGTAAGTCAAGCAGAGATCGCCTCTGAGTAGGCGATATGAGAGAAAATATTTGGAGTTTTTTGAGTCTGTCCATATAGGACAAGTGTTTAAGGCCTAGAATCCTCTTTGTGAAGTACTTTTGCGGCCTCTCCAGTTGTTGCAGGTGTCTAGTGAGGTACATGCCAAATGGGGCATTGCACTCGATGATTGGCCTAATGAGGGAAGAGTAGAGGGAGACAATGACCTCTTTCTTCCTGGATGCAAAATCGTTAATAATGAGATGTGCCACAAAGAAGGACTTTCTGACCACAGTGGCAATGTATTGGTCAAAAGAGAGGTTGCTATCAACCTGTGTTCCCAGATCCCTTATAACGCCTTCTGTGTTCAGTGGACTACCATCGATGTGGTAATTCATGGGAAATGGGTTTTTCCCAAAGGGGATGACAACACATTTTTTGGCATTGAGCTTAAGGCCATGGTTCTGACACCAGTCATTGGTCTCAGTGAGGCCTTTCTGTAGAATGTCAACATCACTTGGGGAATTAATAATAGCTCCCAACTTGCAATTACCTGTCAGCCAGATTCCCTTCATGTTGGCCTGGACTTCAGAGAAGAAGATACCAAACAGGAGAGGACCCAGGACCGAACCCTTTGGGACTCCACTCGTAACTGGTCGGCAGTCTGACTTGGATTCAGCTACTTTCACACTCTGCATTCTATCTGTGAGCCAGTTTGTAACTCACCTAGTGATATAGGGGTTGATGCCTAGCTTAGTGAGTTTTTCTATGACTCCTGAGTGGTGAATGGTATCAAAGGCCTTGGCCAGATCAAGGTAGGCTGTATAAACCACCTTGCCTTCATCCACAGCTCTGGCGACTGACTCAAAAAAGTTGACCAAGTTGAGCAGGCATGATCTACCCTTCAGAAAACCAAACTGTGTGGGATTCAGAATTTGGAGATTCCCTATATCCTTGTTTATTAGGTCCATGATGATGTGTTCCGTAGCTTTGCATATCAGACTCGTCAGGCTAATGGAGTGATAGTTCCCAGGGTCTGTAATCGCTCCTCCTTTCTGGATAGGGATGACTGTAGCAGTGCACCATTCGGTAGGGACAAAGCCTGAGGTGAGGCTGTGATTGAACAGGGCACACAGGTGAGGTGCCATTTCACTCTGTAGTTCATGCAGAACACAGCCAGGGATATTGTCAGGTCCCATAGAAGCTGTATTCTTGGCCTTGGACAGTGCTGTTTTAACCTGTGCAGCAGTAATACTGGGTGCCTGGTAATCTACTGGTATTGTGAGTGGTCCTTTGTGGAGGGGGGAGAGAGGTGTAAAGTTGACACTGAATCTGTTGGTCAGTATATTGGCAACATCTGTTGACTCGGTAGAGGAGGTACCATTGTGCAGTAGCTCAGTGCAAATCTGGGTATTGCCATGGAGATTCTTTACATAACTATAGAAGGCCTTGTTGTTGTCTTTACTATCTGCTGCAATTCTGTTTTCATGGCTAGCTTTATAGGATTTGATGAGGGATCTCAACTTTTTGTTGAGGGTGATAAGGGAGTTTTTCCAGTTTTGGGACTTCACCTTATTCTGCATCAATTTCCTACTTCTGTTGTAGAGTTCGTTTATGGCAGGGGACCACCAGACTGGCTTCCTTTTTTTGGACTTGTCTTGGTTCTGTTGGGTATGGCGAGATCCATGCATTTGTGTATGTGTTCATACAGTGCATTGGTGTATGATTCGGGAATCATACAACTACTCTCCATTTGCATGGGTGGCGTGAAGTTAGCAACCTCTGTTTTTAGGAGCCCAAAGTTAGCTTTGGAGAAGTTTTTCATGGTGGTTACTTTTGCGGGGTGGGGTGTGCAGGATGGATGTAGATTTCTAAGGTGATTCATTTGTAGTTGGATCTACCAGGGATGAGTTGACTATTGGTGTAGAGCAACGGTCACCAATGTTAGTAATGACCAGGTCAAGGATGTTGTTACCTCTAATGGGGGTAAGAACAAGCTGGTCCAGGGCATTGGAATTAATGAATTCCAGGAAATGTTTGGCAAGTGTATTGGTACATGAGTAGTTTTCCCAGTTAATAGAGGGGTAGTTGAAGTCACCCAGTATAAGAGTGTTAGGTTGGACCCTAATATTCTCCAGGGTGCTTAGGAACATGGAGTGCGAGTCTTGGAACATAGTTGAGGACCTATAGCAGGTCATGACCTGGATCGCTGTCTTATCCAATGTTAGCTGCACCTGAAGTATCTCTGATGTGTTATGTTAGGCTACCAGTCTGGAGGTATGTGCATCCTTTATGAATATGGAAACACCACCACCTTTGGAGCTTCGGTGCAGTTCTGCAGTAAGTCAATGGCAAATGTTTACTGAGATAACTAATCTGGTTATCTGTTTGTGGCATCCTATATTTTATTCTTGAACTGTGCTAATAAAGGAAAGAGTATAGAAAAGGAATAATTCAAGACCAGTTATGATGTGTCTATAGCAACTACAGCCATATAATAGCCACACCATTATCTGGGAAAACTACTCATGTACCAACACCTTTGCCCAACGGTTCTTGGAATTCATAAATTCCAGTGCCCTGGATCAACTAATCCATAGTCCCACCAGGGGCTCCAATATCCTAGACCTAGTCATTACCAACATGGAAAATCAATGCTCCACACCTATGGTCACCCCCTCGTTAGTCAGGTCTGACCATAAGCTAATCACCCTTAACATCCACATCCCACCCCCACCCCCCAGTAAGGAAACCTCCATAAAAAAACTTCTCCAAAGCCAACTTCATGCTACTCAAGTCAGAAGTGACAAACTTCATGACACCCATGCAGATGGGAACTGAAAGTTCAACCATTGAATCCTACACTAAGGCACTGTACGAGCACATCCACTCATGCATGAATCATGCTATCCCAAATAGAATCAAGATGCTCTCATCCAAAAAAAGGAAGCCAATCTGGTGGTCACCTGCCATAAACAAACTTTACAACAAAAGGAAGAAACTGTTGCAGAAAAGAGGAAAATCCCAGGATGCAAAAAACTCCCTTACCAGCCTCAGTAAGAAACTGAGATCCCTCATAAAATCCTCCAAAGCAAGTTACGAAAATAAAATTGCCAATGATTCCAAAGACAGCCACAAGGCATTCTATAATTATGTCAAGAATCTAAATGGCAATGCTCAGATCTGATCTGAGCTACAACACAATGGCATTAAATATACTGATCCCAAAGATATTGCCAATATCCTGGCAGATTGATTCAGTGCCAACTTCACCCCCCCCCCTAAGTGGCCCATCTCAATACCGGAAGATTGCCAAATTCTGGTAATAACGGCCACACAGGTAAAAAACACACTCTCCAAAGCTAGGAATACAGCATCCATGGGACCAGATGAAATCCTGGGCTGTGTACTACATGAACTACAATATGAACTGGCACCTTACCTAAGTGTCATGTTTAATCATAGCCTCACCTCAGGTTTCATGCCCACTGAGTGGTGCAGAGCTACAGTTATCCCACTCCACAAGGGGGTATCCACCTTGGATCCTGGAAACTACTGTCCCATCAGTCTGACGAGCCTTATCTGCAAGGCCATGGAGTGTATTATCATGGAACTTATAAACAAAGACATTGGCAACCTTCAAACACTGGACCCCACCTAGTCTGGGTTCGTGAAGGGCTGATCTTGTCTCCTGAACCTGACTGACTTCTTCGAATCAGTCTCCAGAGCCATGGACAAGAGTAAGGTGGTCCACACAGCCTATCTAGACCTTGCCAAGGCCTTTGACACCATCCCCCACTCTGGAATCATAGATAAACTTACTAACCTGGGCATTGATCCCTATGTCACCCAATGGGCTGCTAACTGGCTTACTGATAGAACTAGCCGACTCCAAATCCAGCTCCAGACAAGTGACAAGTGGAGTACCTCAGGGTTCAGTCCTGGGACCTCTCTTGTTTGGCATCTACTTCTCTGAAGTACAGGCCAACACTAAGGACTCTGGCTAACAAAGTTCACAGATGACTGCAAAATGGGAGCCATTATTGAATCCCCAAATGATGTTGATACTCTACAAAAGGGCCTTACAGAAACAGATGCTTGGTGCCAGAGCCATGGGCTCAAGCTCAATGCCAAGAACTGTATAGTTATCCGCTTTGGGAAAAAAACATGTACCCGTAAATTACCACATAGGTGGCAGTACACTAAACACCGAAAGTGTGATAAGAGACTTAGGGACACAGGTGGACAGTGGTCTCACCTTCAATAACCACATCACCACAACAGTCAGGAAATCCTTCTATGTGGCACACCTCATCACGAAGGTCTTTTCATCCAGAAAAAAGGAGGTCATTGTCCCACTGTACCTATCCCTCATTAGACCCATTATAGAATACAATGCCCCATTTGGTATGTACCTCTCAAGACATCTGCAACAACTGGAAAGGCCACAGAAATACCTCACTAAAAAAATCACAGGCCTAAAGCAGATGCCCTATGCTGACTGCCTTAAAAAAACTCCAGCTATACTCTGTCGCATATTGTCTACTCTGAGGCGATCTCTGCTTAACATACAAAGCCATGTCAAACCCAGAGCTGTTGGACATGCTACACTTAAAGAAATCCCAATCCCGCAGAGCCACATGCTCCAGGGATCTAAACCTTGTCATCACAATAAACAAAACATGCTGGAGGGATAGGTTCCTGACCCAGAGACTCCCCAGACTCTGGAATAGATTGCCCATACATGTCAAGCAGAGTGCCTCTTTGGCTCTCTTCAAAAGGAACCTTGACGATTGGATGGGAGAAAGGAAATTCACCCCAGGGATCACGTCAGTTGCCCTGCTAGACAGGGGACCAGGGAAGTAAATAGTGTGGGAAGAAATAGCCAGGGAATTGTTATGGCTAGGCTTGTTATAGGCCATAGGGCTGATAGCCTAGTACCAACCTATGAACCATCTAATTATATTGTCAACACTGTTGAAATATACTTTGTAAACATACACCTTTCCTTCTCGGCAAAAAATCTGAAGCTTTGCTGAGGTGAACTCAAAGGCCTCAACTTTAATGCTCTGTTTTACTAATATGTGTCCTGACAACTTACTTAAACGGTATAACCCAATGACAATGAGGACCCATGATGGTTAGGCTGCAGCCAAAGTTAAGTGATGACTATATTAGCCATGGAAGAGACTTATGAGTATTTCTCCTTATAATTCTTGGAGAATGCCCTAGATCAGATTGTGCATACCTGGTGGCATCTTAGAATGAAAAATCTAAATATAGTGCCTCCCTATCACTTCTCAAAATATTAGTAATCACAGAGATTACAAAAGGTTTCTTAGACTGCCCACAGCCTCTCTAACACATCATTCACCAGCAGGTAAGTAATGTTACATATAACCATCCTGTATATGAAAATACATTGTAATGACTTTGCACCTCTCTCCGACATCCTCCCCCAGGAAGTAGGACAACATCCCAAAACTTATACTGTCTCCTTCTTTTATGGATACCAAGCTTTTTCTGTACTGCCTTACAAATAGCTGCAGAATACACCATTGCTATGATCTCTAACAACATTTAAGGTAGGGATAAACCCCTTTTGAAGTGAATCTTCAGCTTCAAGAAATTCATCTACCCTTCTTTTCAACAGGGAAGAGACCAACTGAATAAACACTAGACTGTCCAGAGACCAAAGGACAAAGTCTTGCTTCAGACCCTCAGAAGGCTTTACAGTTCTCATGGGATTTGTAAGTTACCAAGACTCTTATACACCAACCTATGAACCATCTAATTATATTGTCAACACTGTTGAAATATACTTTGTAAACATACACCTTTCCTTCTCAGCAAAAAATCTGAAGCTTTGCTGAGGTGAACTCAAAGGCCTCAACTTTAATGCTCGGCTTTACTAATATGTGTCCTGACAACTTACTTAAATGGTATAACCCAATGACAATGAGGACCCATGATGGTTAGGCTGCAGCCAAAGTTAAGTGATGACTATATTAGCCATGGAAGAGACTTATGAGTATTTCCTCCTTATAATTCTTGGAGAATGCCCTAGATCAGATTGTGCATACCTGGTGGCGTCTTAAAATGAAAAATCTGAATATAGTGCCTCCCTATCACTTCTCAAAATATTAGTAATCACACCAGTCCCAGAGATTACAAAAGGGTTCTTAGACTGCCCACAGCCCCTCTAACACATCATTCACCAGCAGGTAAGTAATGTTATATATAACCATCCTGTATATGAAAATACATTGTAATGACTTTGCACCTCTCTCCGACATCCTTCCCCAGGAAGTAGGACAACATCCCAAAACTTATACTGTCTCCTTCTTTTATGGATACTAAGCTTTTTCTGTACTGCCTTACAAATAGCTGCAGAATACACCATTGCTATGATCTCTAACAACATTTAAGGTAGAGGATAAACCCCTTTTGAAGTGAATCTTCAGCTTCAAGAAATTCATCTACCCTTCTTTTCAACAGGGAAGAGACTAACTGAATAAACACTAGACTGTCCAGAGACCAAAGGACAAAAGTCTTGCTTCAGACCGTCAGAAGGCTTTACAGTTCTCATGGGATTTGTAAGTTACCAAGACTCTTATACACCTAGAAATCCATATGGAAGTATACAAAAACAAATAGCTTGGCAAACAGTGCTTACAGCAAATATGCTTGCTCTTATGGGGAATGCCTGACATAACTAAACAATTCTTGCCATTTTCACAATTACTGCTCATGTATTTCAACCATGGGTTACAGGAATTTCAAGGAAGAAAACTATCTGTTGATGTTTTAAGCACTACATTTCATGCTGGTCCCAGAGTCATTTACTGTTTTGCTAGGGCCTATTCAGCAGGATTTTGATTAAAGCCTACCAGTGGAATTGTGAACTTCATAGTCTGATGGTATACCAGAAAGTCGGGCAGGTACCCCCCTTGCCAATCTAATCCTAATTAACTAATCCCAGGTCACCCTCCCTCTCCCTTTACTCCACACAAAAAAATTTAATAAATCTGTTCAGGTCTTTATAAAAAAAGTTTTAGGCTATAGTGTGAGAATTTCCCAACTCAGGAAAGAAAATCTGGAAACATGTTTATTTTGATTGTCTGTTCTTATACATCTTGTAAAATTGATTTTGAGCCTTCTAAGCAAGAAGGAAAGTTATCCCAGCAGAAGGCACAAAGATCTCAACCAACCTGGATGCAAGGTAAGTATATAATCTTAGATAATTTCACCCACACTGTAACCGTATGTACACCATGTGTTGGCTGAAGCTGGGATAGCCTCAAAACTCAGCATTCTGCAAGTTATCTTTATACTTGGACAAATGTCCAATTATATCCAGCAAAAAACATGTTCTGATGCTTCAATTCAAGATATGCAAAAGATACCTAAGAATGTTTGCTTAGAGGCATACATTCTATGTGTGGTCTCTAATTTTAATACCACACAAATCCCAGGAATGCTGAAAAAGGTTGAACCAAAATTTATTATAAAGAGCGAATAAAAGTGGTGACAGGAAGAAGTCTTATCTGTACAAATACCATGGGATTAGTCAAGCGTCCTATTGATTCTTACAAACTGCTCCCTCCCATTAGTTAACTTATTCAAGTGAACTTTGCCTTAGTGAAAAATCTTATGTGAAGTTACTTCCAATTCATAGGCTCATAGGAAGTTACTAGGGCCCAGATGCCCCTGTCCAGTAGGGACACATGTGGAATCCTGTGGGTGTAGCTTCTGTTCCCCATCCAGTTATCTAGGCTGCACTTAAAAAGGGTTAATGAGGTATTCTGCTTGATGTGAGGAAGGAGTCTATTCTACAGAAGGAGGAGTCTCTGGGAAAGAAATCTGCTCCGCCAACAAGTCCTATTGATGTCACAGACCAGGCTGAGGTCACATGTGCTGATTACTCAAGTGCAGCTTGACTTGTGGAAATGCAGCAGTCCATCAAGGTGGGGTATGAAATTGCTTTGTATGCCAGACAGAAGTCACCTCTGAGGAATCTGTATGAGAATGAGTAGCAGGACTGGGCCCTTAGACTATCTGTGTAGAGTAAATGTCTGAGGCCCTGGATTCTCCTCGTGAGGAACCTCTGTGGTCTCTCCAGATGCTGCATGTGCTTAGTGAGGTACATGATGGAAGGGGCATTGTACTCAATAATGGGTCTTATAAGGGAAGAATACAGGGATGTTATGACCTCCTTGTCCCTGGATGAGATACCCTTACTAATGAGGTGGGCCATGTAGAAAGCATTCTGTACAATGGAGGCAATATGGTGGTCAAATGTCAGTTTGCTATCAACCTGGGTGCCCATGTCCCTCATGACTGATTGCATGCTTAGGACCTTGTTATTAATGTGATCATTTATGAGGATGTCACTATCTCCAAAGAGGATGATGATGCATTTTTTGTCATTCAGTTTGAGGCCACGTTTCTGGCACCAGTCATTTGTTTGGGTGAGACACTCTTGCAGGATGTCCACATCACTAGGGGAGTTGATGACAGCACCCAGCTTGCAGTCATCTGCAAACTTGGTCAGCATTAGCCCACTGGTTTTGGTCTGCACCTCAGAAAAGTATATCCCAAACAACAGAGTCCCCAGGACTGATTCCCTGGGGTACACTGCTCATTACAGGTCTACTGCTTGAGGTGGCTTCCCCTTTTTTGACTAGGTGGGATCGATCAGTGAGCTAGTTTGCTACCCATGTGGTAACATATGGATTGATGCCTAGTTGAGAGAGTTTATCTATTATACCCAAGTGGGGGATAGTATCAAAGGCTTTGGCTAGGTCAAGGTAGGTGGTGTGCACTATCTTCCCCTCATCCATGACTTTGGTGACTGTCTCAAAGAAGTTGACGAAATTTAACAGCATGACCTCCCCTTGATGAAACCAAACTGTGTGGGATTGATTGTTTGCAGGTTGCCAGTGTCCCTGTTAATGAGGTCCACGACAATCCTCTCCATGGCCTTGTAGATCGGGCTAGTTAGGCTGATGGGTCTATAATTTCCTGGATTGGTGGATGCTCCACCTTTGTGCAAAGGGATGACAGTGGCTGTCCTCCACTCGGCTGAAATGAAGCTAGTACTCAGGCTTTGGTTGAACAGGGCGCCCAATGGTGCTGCAAGTTCCTGACTGAGTTCATGTAGGATGCAGCCTGAGATGTTATCGGGTCCCATGGAGGGTGTATGTTTTTGACTTTGAGAGGGCAGTGATGACTTGCTCCCTAGTGATAAGGGGAGGGGGGCAGGTGCTGTGATGTCCTGATTTACTGCTGGGGGGATGGAGTGGTGAAGTTTTCACTGAACCTGTCTGCCAGCAGGTTGGCTATATCTACAGTGTTTGTATATGTGGCACCCTTGACCACCAGTTCTGAGCAGATCTGAGTGCTTCCTTTGAGATTGCGGACACATGTGAAGAAGGCCTTATGATTGTCTTTAGTAGATGTGGCCAGTGTGCTTTCTGATTCTCATTAAATTACCGTCAAAGCCTGGCACACAGAGGGATTAAGACCCTACTGCAATACATACAGCCTGGGATAATTTAACAACCTGGAGAGTAGAGAGGGTCTGTGAATGAGTGTGGGAGGGAGCAGCTGATAGCAGACCCCTCCCTTGGTGATGAGATTGCAGTTTGCTCTGCTAAAAAACTACACCTGCTATATATCTAGGTATCCTAGCACTTTCGGTGTACAGGACTGGCAACAATCACTCATCAAGCTGCACTGTTGGGCTTTAAGTTGTTCAGGCTGCTGTTGGGGGTGTAGGGCTTGGAAAACCCTTATCACTGCCTGGATGTTGGCTTTCAATGACCAACTCTTGTTCACAGGGAATAAAACATATTGTATCCTGGGAGAGTTGATTACGAGTAGGCAGCGATAAGGTGAAAAATGATTAGGAGAGAAAAAAGAGAAAACTTAAAAAGAATCCATCCATGGGCTTCTCACACCCCCTCACTTTCCACTCTCATTGAGGAGCTGAAAACCTGACCCAACTACATCTGACAGAACCAAGGTTCTCACTCAAACTGCCCAGTTTCTTTAATTAGGTAACTAACCCAATCTAGGCTGTTAAAAGACCATATAACGTGGGATCTCTTTACTGCTTTGGAGGAAAATCCCCCAATATTTCAGGTAATCATTTTTAAATAATCCATTCCCAAGCTATTAACTTGAAGATGATGCTTAGCCTATTTGTTATGATTTGTGAAGAGTAAGGGGGGTCCAGAAGAACTGACAAGAGTGGGACTGTGTAAGATATTTCACTTGGTGAAAAATCCTTCCTCTACTAAGTGACATGGAGACAATATTAGATTAGGGACCCTTCTGATGGTAAGAAAAGAAGCACAGTGTATATTACCCAGAGCACCCACCTACCAACTATAAACGCCAAGTAATGAACTCTAGCCCATGCAGATTATTCACAACCCTGAGAAAAAAAAACAGTGACAAAGATAAGAAGCCAGTCTTCCCAGTAATACCATCTACTGTGATACTGGCCTTCCCAGTAATACCATCTGCTGTGATACTGGCCTTCCCAATAATACCATCTACCGTGCTACTGGCCTCCTAAGGATCCTCTTTCTAATGTCCTCTTGACTAGATCCAGTGTTATGAAGATCATGACTAATTATTCAGTGTGATGTGACACTATCTATATATCCAGTTTCAGATAATTCATTAGAACACAAAAAAACAGGGTAAATGGAGCCATCTATAATGAGCTGGAAAACAGAGAAAACTAACTGTAAATCGAGCCACCTATACTGAATAAGAAATGTGGAAACTACAAAAGAACCTCGTGTTGATCAGGGTCAAACGCAGGAATGTATGGACAGGTGAATTTAAACACAAGGATGAAAGGTTAATATTGGCAGCCCAAGACAGTGGACTCCCTACATGTTGGTTTACAAAGTTCATTGAACATGTATAGGAGAAACAGACAAATGCAGGTTTTGTAAAACAGAATTGGAAACAGTTGCATATCTTGTTGTTGGTTGTGATATACTAATGGCAAAAGACTGCATACTGAAAGGCATAATAATGTGGCAAGACTGTTGCATTGGGGACTGTGCAAGCATAAAGAAAACTGATAAAAATGGCCTTCAACAAAGCAATAAAGCTGTAGACAGAACTGACCAGACTCAATTAGAATAAAGCACAATAAATTTAATAACATAAAACACCATAAATAAGCGCTTTCATCTCTCGTAGAGACTTCTTCAGATAAAATACACTCCCATTCACCATCTTTTTGGTAAGATGGGTGAAATTAATTAACCAATAGTACAATACTATTAATTAAATGATTCACTGTTTTTAAAGGTCCACAGCACACCAATTGCAACTCATCCATACATGGTTAAAGAAAACAATTTTCCAAAAATCATTTGTGTACACAAAATAAAAAGATTCAAAAACATACAAATTAATTTTACAAATTCATGTTAACAAGTCTGCTTTTTCACACAATATAGGTTTGAGAGATACCTGATCATTTAAACCAAGGGGAGATGATGCATTTAGTTGCAACTACCAGACAAGTTCTCTCTTTAGTAAATGTCTTTGCCAGTCACCTCCCCTTGGATTCAAGGGTTCAAGTTCATCCATAAATATCAAGAAGTCATGGTGGTTTATCAAGAAAATACCCAAATAAAAAAGAAATGCACTCTTCTTCTTTCGGCTTTTCCTGGTGAGGGGTTGCCACAGTGGATCACCTGTCCGCTCATGACTGGCAGTGAAGTTTTACGGTGCCGAGTTGCCAGCCCAGCGCCCAACCTTCCACAGAAGACACACACACACACACACACACACACACACACACACACACACACACCTAGGGCCAATTTAGAGTGTCCAGTCCACCTACAGCATGTCTTTGGGATGTGGGAGGAAACCGGAGCACCCAGAGGAAACCCACGTGACCACAGGGAGGACATGCAGATTCCGCAGAGAAGGCACCCCAGTCAAGGATCAAACTGGAGAACCTCTTGCTGTGAGGTGGCAAAGCTAACCGCTGCACCACCGTGGCCACTCTAAAAAAGAAATGCACTCTAATAATATGAAATATAGAACAGTTTAAAAAGATACTGTTAATTTTTCCTTATCATCTGAAAACTGACCTACATTTGTAAGAAATGAAGATACAATAAAGAAGACAAACTGGATGCCCAGTACAGAATACAAATGTGAGAAAATCCAAGCCAAGATGTTGAGATTTCCCGTTAAGACATCTGAATTTAGGCTCAAATACAGATTAATCTTCAAATGATCTAAATTAATAAACATTCCTGATGAAAATTCAATAGTCATTGCTCAAATGCAGTATCAAGACCAAAGCAAGGTAATGGTTTCAGACAAGGTAGTCTGTTACAACTTAACAAAACACTGCTGTCATAGATAACATTTTTTGTAAGTAGAATCCACAAGCAGTCCAGAAGCAAACAGAAAAACTACAGCACAATAAACAAAACTAAGTGTGCTGTTACACCAAAACCACAAAATAATAGCCTCCAACTAAAAAATATGAAGGAATTACAACCACCATGTACCTTACTAAGGCTAAAATTAGAGAATTTCAGTTCTTACAAATTTGAAATCTCTCTCTCTCTATCTCTCTAGAGAATACACAATTTAGAGGAGGGGCTAACAACAAAAGCGCAAATCTATTAAAGCAGATTCCCCAAAAAGACCAATTTCAGACTAATCTGTAGGCCATGGTTTCAATGAAGCCACTGATGAAATGACAGAACAATGTTCAGACCTATGCCAAGCAATCAAATTAAGTAAAGAATCAGAAGGCCGAAACATAACAGTACAATTTTTTTCTAAATGAAGGGAAAAGAGGAGCATGAACAATGGAAAAAGTCTGTAAATGATTATAGCAATCTTAGTAAATATAAACTTTCATAAAATAAATTATTGATGTAGAAGTATATACTCAAATAAACTATAGATACTGTACAGCAGCAATTTGTTAAAACACAGTATTAAAGCATAAAAACAGCAGTATTAATCAAGAAACAGACATTGAAGGGAATCAAATTTTTCAAATAGCAGTGAAAAACAATTGCTAGCAGTTCCACAATAAAATCCATGAATCAGTGAACTACTAGAATCAGGTGCAAGTCTGAGCAACATTATGATGTTAAAAGGGCACAGTAGCTAGAAGAAGCAGTCAAATTTGTACACATTTAGTAGTCCTGGGTGACAAATATCTCAGCATTTGGAGGCTTCAGAGTTTTATAAAGCTTAAGTAGCCAAATATCACCATCTTGATGCAAAAAGAATTAGAACTTGCAGTAGCATCATATTATAACTTTTGGGTATTAAATGTTATGACCTTTAGGGAACTGTAATCACTGGTAGACAAGATGCACTGCTGAACCAACATTGTGATAATGATGTCAGACAGAATCATGTAATATCCAGGTCAAGACGGCTTGGAGTGCTCAGTATAGGTTGAAAAACTTTGCTTTGTACTCCCTAACAAAACACTGTAACTCAGAAATGCAGGCTCTACTTTTTAAATGATTTTCACTATTTTAAGTATTTATATCTAGGTACAGTTCACATAAACACAAGTGTCTTCAGAAATATATATTTAAGGGGGGCATGTGGCAAGCTGAAAGTAGAAGAGTTTGTGAGCTCTGCAGTCTTTATTTTTCCTGACAGGATTTTTTATTTAATTTCACCAACAAAGACCTGAAACTTCTAAAGTCAGGTTCTGGAAATCGTAAGCTACAAATTGGTGTAATTTTTAAGATACAATTTTCATATATTCCTGTCTAACTTTCAAACAGAAGGTACATTGAAACCACATTCACAAAGGAAAATGAGCAGCTTCAAGTTTTCTCAGCAAGAAACTCCAATGAAGAAAGAAATACAAGCAATCCTTACTGCAGTTCAAGACTTGGTAGATAAAATAGACAAATTAAACTTAAAAGTGGACAATATAAAAGAAGATACCACCAAACAAATTAACCTTATTAAATGATTTCCTTAAACAACAAAGTGCCCATATTGCTATTTTGGAAGATTCTGTAACAGGTATAGATTACAGGTTAACAGAAAGAGAGGAAAACATAGACTTTCTTCTTCAGGAAACACTAGACTCATTGAAAAGCTAGATGGCACTGAGAATAGAACCAGGAGAAACAATACAAGAATCTATGGCATTCTGGAGCAGATGGAGAGGGACAATATTATTAATTTCCTAAATTCTTGGATTCCTAAAATCCTAAACTTACCTGAAGCACTATCCTTCAGGATATAAAGGGAACACATATCTTTAACTACAATTTCTGTATCCAGTAAAAGCAGCCATCCAGGGTCTACTATTGTAAAATTTACCTCCACTCAAGACAAAGACCTTGTTTTAAGAACTGGCTGGTCCCTTGCTCCATTAAAAATTGGTGACCAAGCTATCAGATTTGACAATGACCTTTCACCCCTTGCAATGTCCAAAACAAAAGCATGTCCCTTTAATGAAATCATTAAAAAAGGAAGGAATAAAAGCACAACTCATATTCCTAGCAAGAATAAGACTATCCCTGCCAGAAGGAAAGAAAACTTTTGACTCTCTCTAAGAAGCACCTGCATTTGTCCAAATAAAGAACCACTGAAGTCAACCTGAACCCATGGATTCTTCAATGAACTTAAAAAGACAAGCTTCAAAAATGAGTGGACTGTTAAAGAAACTGAGAGAAAATGATTATATATAACTTCACATTTCATGCAAGTTTTTGTTTTCTCCCTTCTAAATAATCTGGAATCATACATATAAGGTAATGTAACTTTTTTTCTCTCCTATTATCTTTTCCACAACAATGCTAACTTTATAAATAATATATAGCACTCAGAATTCAAGTAAATCAAAATCTTATCCAAGTGCAAACTACTATTTTATACTTTTATCTCTTTATATATACATGGCATAGCACTAGTGAAATGGTATAAGATCACTCACTCGTTTCATATATTTATATATATTTCTTTTGTATCCTATACTTATTACTTCATGTATGTGCATTCCCTTTCTGTTTTAATCCTAGTGTCATAGTATTCAATTAGTGCAGGAGAGAGAAATGCTTACTGTGTTACTTTTAAGTATTTAAAAAGAAAGTAGTGATATTTTATTAATATACATACATTTACTACTGAACTGAACTTCTGTAATGTGCTCCATTTAGCTGCAATATCTTATAGCTGTTTATGGTTAGTAATATAGAGCCTTTATTTTAAATATTCATCATTTTACAAGTTATGCTTTAAAGCTTCAGTTCACTTTAAAATTCCTGCCTACTTATTTTTTTGATGGAATTTTAAAACAAACAAAAGGTGTAAGCAACCAAATATTCACCAAAGGCTGGTACGGTCTCCCTTGACCCGAGAAGGAGAATCAGTCAAACGATGTTCACAAATACAGAATTTATTCACAAAACACCATAAACACAATAGCGAAAACGTTGTGGTTAAGTGCTTTCATCTGATCCAGTCAGATTTCATCAGAACCCTTATTCAATAAAAGTTCACAGTTTATATAGCCATTTTGGCGCCCATTTTCATAACATTAATTGAATAATCACAACCAATTTCTTAAATACATATTCCTTAAAAAATCACCTTAAAAATACATAATATATGTAGTGAACTAAATGAATTCTTACTTACTTACATATACGTTCTCATATATTACTTGTTTACTATATTAAAAACTTGATTATATAAATATAGCATGTATTAAAAAATGTTCCTATGTATACTCTACTATAGTATTGTATAATGTAATATATACTAAAATCTTAACTCAATGAACTAATGCTATGTAAAAATTATTTATTTATTTTATATACAGTAAAAAATATATACCTTGTGATTTCCCACAGGGACTAAAATTCTTGCGCCCCTATTTTTGCTAATTTAGTAATGCTTGAGTGGGAGAACAACAGTATATTCCTAAGTGAGTATTACAAGCATATAAAGTTGTATATGAGGTTTTTGGACGATATGTTCATTATTTGGACAGGACCCATTAACGAAATATCATCTTTCATTGATTACCTCAATCAAACTACTGATTTTTTGAGGTTTACCTACCAATATGACAAAAAGGAAATAGCATATTTGGACACCCTGATTACCAACACAGGGAGTGGTTTTGCCTCTCAAATCTATAGGAAGCCCACATTCTCCAACGATTATATACATTATAGTAGTTGCCATCCCCCCACATATTTCGGAATGTTGTTAAGGGACAAAGCATTCGTATAGCTAGGATGTCATCTACTAGAGAGTGCATGATTAGGGGGATGGAAACACTGTACAATTTATTTTTAGATAGAGGATACCCAAAAAATATGTTAGACAACATAACAACTTTTGTCAAATGTCAATGGGGAAACAAGTATGTACCATTGTTGGGAAAGAAACTCATTAGTAAGCCTACAACAAATTTTGAAAATGAAAGGAAAGTTTGTGTGTTAAGGTTTAACCCCTACACTAACATAGTGATTGAAATTTTGAAGAAGTATTGGGAACTATTGTCTTCATCAACTTCTATAGGACATAGAGTTGGCAAGCAATTGTGTACTACATACAAAACAGGTAGTAATTTAAAGAGAATATTAGAGCAAAATAGAAGCAAAATAGAAGTGGTAAATAAGATAGGTACTTCCAGATGTGGTTCATGTAACCAATGTAAGAACATCAATACTAGTGTTAGATTAAGGATCAGTAATATTACTAGATCATTAGTTACTTGTAGGAAAGGCAATTGCAATTCACAACGCATAGTATATATAGCTACGTGTACTAAGTGCCCCGCATACTATATAGGGAAAACAGAGAAGAAATTCAAGACTAGAATTTACGAACACCTATATAGAATAAAGAGAAGGGACCCTAAGAATGCGTTGAGCAAACACAATATTGAAAATGGTCAAGATCATACATTCTTATTTGCAATTATTGATCAGGTGGAAATGGGGGATAGAGGAGGTAATTGGAAGACATATTTAGCATGGGTAGAAAGCAAATGGCAAATTAGCCTGGATGCAACAACACCTCCAGGAATTAATGACCACATTAGCCTGAAACCTTTTCTAGCTTTGCAGTAGGGTATAATTGTATATAATGTTTTCCCCCCTATTATTAGTTATTATTAGTTAATATAGCTATTATACCTTTATTATACCATTATTATATAATTCTGTGTAAGGTTACTGTGGGTGTATAGAGCAACAGATGTATTTTAGTCCCTGTGGGAAATTACAAGGTCTATATTTTTTACTGTATATAAAATAAATAAATATTTTTTACATAGCATTAGTTCATTGAGTTAATAAGATTTTAGTATATATTACATTATACAATATTATAGTAGAGTATACATAGGAACATTTTTAATACATGTTATATTTACATATTTACATAATCAAGTTTTTAATATAGTAAACAAGTAATATATGAGAACGTATATGTAAGTAAGTAAGAATTTATTTAGTTAACTACATATATTATGTATTTTTAAGGTGATTTTTTAAGGAATATGTATTTAAGAAATTGGTTGTGATTATTCAATTAATGTTATGAAAATGGGCGCCAAAATGGTTATATAAACTGTGAACTTTTATTGAATAAGGGTTCTGATGAAATCTGACTGGATCAGATGAAAGCGCTTAACCACTACGTTTTCGCTATTGTGTATGGTGTTTTTTGAATAAATTCTGCATTTGTGAACATCGTTTGACTGATTCTCCTTCTCGGGTCAAGGGAGACCGTACCAGCCTTTGGTGAATATTTGATGGAATTTTGACAACTTTTGTGACAAGCTCATGCTTCTAAAGGCTTCAGTTAGCTCTCAGATTCATGACAAACAATCTGTGCTGTCTTAGAGGAAGTAGGCATGACCCTTGAACCCATTTCTGTTCAATGAACTCTAACAGCCAATCAGATTCAAGAATGATCATTTGAACTGTGTTTTCATTCATTTAGCAATTATTTTTATCTAAAAAGTCTTATAAGCATGTTTTACTGTAAATAGTTATTTATTTAACCTGAATTACATTTATATTTAAATAAGAAGTAAAAATATTTTTCTGACAGTGACAGTTTTAAATCCATCTTTTTTCCTGTCTGCTTTTAATGACATTATAGTCCTGTATTTTCTCATAATAACAAATAATTATTAGGATTAATCAATTTATCTTGATTAGTCTGTTTAGATAAAACAATTAAGAAATTGTATACAGCTTCATGTTCTTAGTTCATGCATACACAGTATATTAAATCAAATTTTTCCTTTTGTATGTTTTTAATGTACATGCAGTTTCTCTTCTGCTTCTTATTAACCTGCAGTAGTTAGGAATTCCCACTAGATGTCATGAAAGGGTTAGCTTGTGATGACTTCTACAAGAGATATAGTAAGCCTGGACTTAATCAATGCAGAAGGTTCTTAAAATATACAGTTTTATTGTTTTCAAATTTAGAGTTTTAAATTTGTCCATAACAGTTTTAAAAAAAATGTATTTGTCACAGTGACTCAAGGAAAGCACTTTTCAATTTTACTTATAATAGCAGTCTCCATCAAATGATAATATTTAACATTATATCTATTAATGTCAATGGGTTAAACAACCCCATGAAAAGGAGTAATGTCAACAAATGTAATGCTAAATAAAGCAGATTTTGCATTCATTCAGGAATCTCACTTAGTAACAGGAGATCTAAACATATTAACATTTAAGGATTATAAGACTTTGGTAAGTTCAAACAACAACCACAAGAGAAGAGTTGTCCTGAGTTGCACAAAAAGGTGAAGTCCCAAGACCAGAAAAACTCCCTTATTAGCCTCAACAAAAAGTTGAGCTCTCTCATCAAATCCTCTAAAGCTAGCTATGAAGGCAAAATTGCAGCAGATACTAAATACAACCACAAGGCCTTATATAGCTATGTCAAGAATCTCCATGGCAATACCCAGATTTGCTCTGAGTTACTGTACAGTGGTACTTCCTAGACTGAGCCAACAGATATTGCTAACATACTGGCCTACAAATTCAGTGCCAACTTTACCCCTCCCCCCAAGGACCAATCACAATGCCGGAAGAATGCCAGGCACCCAGTATTACTGCTGCACAAGTTAAAGCTGCATTGTCCAAGGCCAAGAATACAGCTTCCTTGGGATCCGACAATATCCCTGGCTGTGTTCTACATGAACTACAAAGTGAACTGGCACCACACCTGTGTGGCCTGTTCAATCACAGCCTCACCTCAGGCTTTGTCCTTTCCGAATGGTGCACTGCTACAGTCATCCCTCTCCATAAAGGGGGTGTGACTACAGACCCTAGGGAACTATCGCCCCATTAGCCTGATGAGTCTGATACATAAGGCTATGGAGGGCATCATCATGGACCTAATTAATAAGGATATAGGGATTCTCCAAACTCAGGATCCAAAGCAGTTTGGTTTTGTGAAGGGTAGATCACGCCTGCTCAACCTGGTTGACTTCTTTGAGTCAGTCACCAGAGCTGTGGATGAAGGCAAGGTGGTCATAAAGCCTACCTCGATCTGGCCAAAGCCTTTGATACTATTCCCTACTCAGGAATTATAGACAGACTCACCAAACTAGGCATCAATCCCTATATCACTAGATGGGTTGCAAATTGGCTCACAGATAGAACCCACAATGTGAAAGTAGCAGACTCCAAGTCAGACTGCCGACCAGTCATGAGTAGGGTCCCACAGGGATCAGTGCTGGTTCCTCTCCTGTTTGGCATCTACGTCTTAGAAGTCCGGGTTAACACGGAGGGACTTTGGCTGACCAAGTTCGCCGATGACTGCAAACTGGGAGTCATTATTAACTCCCCAAATGATGCAGACATTCTACAGAAAGGCCTCACTGAGACAAATGACTGGTGCTGAAACCATGGCCTTAAGCTCAATGCCAAAAAATGTGTCATCATCCCCTTTGGGAAAAACTCAGTTCCCACAAATTACCACATCAATGGTAGTCCACTTAACACTGAAAGCATTATAAGAGATCTGGGGACACAGGTTGACAGTGACCTCTCCGACCACCACATTGCCACTGTGGTCAGACAGTCCTTCTATGTGGCAAATCTCATTACCAAACATTTTGCATCCAGGAAGAAAGAGGTCATCATCTCTCTCTCTCTACTCTTCCCTCATTAGACCAATTATCAAGTATAATGCCCCATTTTTCATGTACCTCACTAGACATCTGCTACAGCTGGACAGGCCACAAAAGTACCTCACATAGAGGATCCTAGGCCTTAAACACATGTTCTACATGGATAGACTCAAAAAACTCCAGCTATTCTCTGTCACAAATCATCTACTAAGAGGCAATCTCTGCTTGACTTACAAAGCCATGTCTGACCCTGCTCTGTTAGAAATGCTACATCTAAAGAAATCCCAATCCCTCCGCACCACATGTTCAAGAGACCTCAACCTCATTACCACAATCAACAGAACATGCTGAAGGAACAAGTTCATAACCCACAGACTACCCATGTTCTGGAATAGACTTCCCATACATGTCAAGCAGAGCACCTTACTGGCCTTCTTCAAGAAAAATCTTGATGAGTGGATGGGAAATAGAAAGTACACCCCAGGGATCACTCCAGTGGTTCTTCTCGATAGAGGCACTGGGAAATAATGCTGGGCAGCACGATGCCAGGGCAATTCTATGGGCTAGGCTTGTAAGGGCTCCAGGGGCATTAGCCTAGTAACACACCTATGAAAATTGTCCATAGGAGTTTTAAAAAATTTATTTGTCATAGTGACTCAAGGAAAGCATTTTTCAATTTTACGTATAATAGCAGTCTCCATCTTTCTGTCTTTCGGCTTTTCCTGGTTAGGGGTAGCCACAGTGGAACTCCAGTCCGCTAATGATTGGCAGTGTATTTTTTATGGTGTCGAGTTGCCACCCCGGTGCCCAACCTTCAAAGAAGGCACGCCGACACACGCATGCACCTACCTGCATGTCTTTAAATTCACTTAACCGTGGGGAGGACATGGAGACTCCACACAGAAGGCACTCCAGCCAAGAACTGAACCAGACAACCTCTTGCTGTGAGGCTACAATGCTAACCGCTGCACCAATAGCAGTCTCCATCAAATGATAATATTTAACATTACATCTATTAATGTCAATGGGTTGAACAACCCCATGGAAAGGAGTAATCTCAACAAATGTAATGCTACATAAAGCAGATTTTGCATCCATTTAGGAATCTCACTTATTAACAGAAGATCTAAACGAATTAACCTTTAAGGATTACAAGATTTTGGTAAGTTGAAACTACAACCATAAGAGATGAGGTGTCCTAATTTTACATGGAAAATCAATAAGAATTTCAGAAATAGTTGACTCATTCTCAAGCAATGATGGTATGCTTGCTTTAGTCATACTAAACCTAGATAAAAAGATGTGCACTTTTGCAAACACCTACTGGATTCCGTGTATTGGGGACTAAAACTGTGAAAAAACATTTAGATACCATAACATTGAAGTCTAAAGAGAGTTACTATTAGCAGTTGATTTTAATTGTATCTTGTCCTCCACTGATACTACAAGCTCTAAGCCCTTCAAGATGTCCCCTGTTGCCAAGCACTTGAACAACTATATAAAAGACAGAAACCTAATTGAAATTGATAGTATAAAAATATATAGCAAAATTAATTTAAAATGGGTGGCAAAAGCCAAACACACTCTGGCTAGGCTTATAAATGCCCTAGGGCAAACAGCCTAGTATGAACCTATGAACCTATATTCTCACTTCTCTTACAGATTTGGCATGCAGACCAACATAGACAAAGTCTTTGTAACCAGTTCTTTACTAGCCAAAACTGTCTGACCACAATGCTATCATCTCCAACTTTAAAGGTAGTTTTACGTGGTAAAGTCAAAAGCTGGTATATAAATAAAAAGAGTGGGATAAAAAAACTTGTAGACATACAAAAAGAAATTGATGAACTAAAACTAAAACTTACAGCAAATGACAAATCTGCATTAGCTGACATATGTAAACTGAACAGGGAATATCAGGATATAATGCACTATAAAATATCAATACATCTGGAAAAAATCAGATTACAATCCAGCTCAATTAATCCCAAGAGTATGCACATAATTGTGATTACAGCTAAACATTTAAATGGAAATAGTCATATAAAAGAAATAATATATACTACAAATAATCAGACTATCAAAGTTACAGATCTAAAAAATATCTTATTATGTTTTAAAAACCATTACAAGAATATTAGTAATAATAACTCATCTACAAGCGATAAAAGTATAGACAACTTTCTTGCTAATAATATTCAAAAGCGACTATCCAAACACAAGATTAATAACATAGATAAACCCTTTTCCTTTAAAGAATTAAAGGAACAAATAAAAAATCTTAAGACAAAGCAAGCACCAGGGCTGGATGGTCTAATTCCTGAATTTTTCAAACTCTGATAACATCTTGAAAATTTTACTCAATGCATTCCAAGAAGTTAAAACTACAGCAAACATCCCTCCCTCATGGAAATATTCTATCATCTCTCCCATCTTAAAACCAAATAAAGAGCTCAACCTTTGCACATCATATAGGCCAATTTCTTTGCTTAACATTGATTACAAGATATTCATGTCTATCTTAGCAGACAGAGTAAATAATATTCTTTCAATAGTAATTTATGAAGACTAAACTGGGTTTATCAATAACAGAAAGGTACAAGACAATGTAATTAGATTACTGTCCTTAATAGACTTAGCAAACAAGAAAAAAAATAGCTTTCTATTTTAAGCCTTGATACAGATAATGCTTTTGAATTCCTTAGTTGGCCATATCTGTTTAAAGCCCTGCAAAAATACAATTTCTCCCCAAACTTTATATGATTAATTAAAAAACTGTATGAAAAGTCCATAGCCTATGTAAAGATTGGATCTTATCTATCCAGCCCATTCAAAATATTGAGGTACTAAAAAGGGGTGCCCCCGCTCCCCATTACTCTTTTCCCTGGCTATTGAGCCTCTTGCAAATTATGTTAGAAATAATGACAGCATTAAAGGATATAAAGTGTCAGACAAATTATCCGCCAAAGATACAACTGTTTGCTGATGACCTACTAATAACTGCTAATAATATTGAAAATTCAATGGATCACATATTACATAATCTAGACTTCTTTGCAAACATCTCTGGGCTAAAATTAAATCACACCAAAACTCAGGCACTTCTAGTGAATAAAAATGCTACTATGAAACTTAGATCAAAAAGAGACAAACTGGGAGGACATGCACATTAAATATGTATGTATCATTATTGAATCTAATTATAAAAAATCACTCACATCTAATTACCAACAACTTAAAAACTCAATTACAAGTCTAACTGACAGTTGGAACAGACTCTTCTTCACATTTGAAGACAGACTAACTTTAATCAAAATTATACTGTTACCTAAAATCTTATTCATTGGCCAAGCTCTAATAATTCCCCCAAAAGTCAAAATTAAACAGAAAATTAATAACTTATTACTCCACTTCCTTTGGTATCCCAAAAAAACCAAGAATTTCTCTTCTCTGGCACACCACAAGCTGGGGTATTAAGGAGGTATAGGGTTTCCAAATATTGATTTTTATTTAAACTCCACATATATTAACATACTGCTGCTTTGGAATAATACTTCTTATACATCACATTGGAAATCAATACATGAAACCTTTCTTCTTAATGCTGATAGGACATTGCTTGAACCATATACTCAAACACATACAAACATCTTTATATGGATTTTAAAAATATACATTCAAAGTGAAATGACAGAACTTGTTCTTACACCTCTTACAAACCAAATATTGCTGTTGTTCAAAAAGCTTATGTTTTCTAATCAATTGATTAAGAATTTATTAATAATTATGTTTCCTATTGCCTACACAAATGAATGTTTGATATATTTTGATATACAGAAAATGTTAGAATTTAAGAAGGGTGACCTATTATATTGGAATCAATATCTCTCAGCTAATAAAATAAGTTCTGCAGACTATTTGATCAACAGATATAGTTTGCAAAATTGCAATTGGCTGGACATCCAAACTGTAAGGATTTTATACATGCTAAGCTTGTATCCTCATTAGAGGCATACAGTAAGAGTAACTTAAAAATCTTGGATTTTATCTCAACGATTATTAATAGCTCACCCAAGAACACTTCATGCATATTTGTTATTTATAAAATTCTCAGAAATGATTTTAGAAAAACAGATGTTTCTTTTTGGAATTATTCAAGTGAAGTTAATAAACAAGTATTCTCAGAAAAAGATAAAAAACTTTGTTTACATTCGATGAAGGAATCCACATCTTCCCTGTTCTGGCATGTATACACATGGAAATTTTTACATAGATGTTTCACCCCACATAGACTAGCAAAAATGTGCAAGAAAGATGAAATGAAATGCTGGAGATGTGGACACCCTGATGCTGACTGGATACATATGGTTAATTGCAAAATAATTTCCCCATTTTGGATAGACTTTAGATATCTTTGTAAAGCTCTATGGAATGACAACTGTATAATTTCTGACTCCCTTATCCTTTGCAATGTTCCTGAAGTCATTCCTAAAGAACAAACACTTTTACTGTGGTTTATCCTCTGTATAGCAAGGAAATTTGTTTTTAAAAATTGGAAATCCCAATCTATTCTTGTCTTTAAAGTTGAGTTTATTTGTAGATTAGAGTGTAAAGTGTGTGTGCTTGTATCTTTAAGAAGCATGTCAGGCTATACGTGCATGTATATAACCCACACACACATGCACAACCTTAGTACCATTTTAAAGGAGCAGCTAGGGAGTGAGCATGCATAATCATAGTCATTAATTGTATGTAAGTTACTTAAGTTACCGTCTATAGTCAACAGTAGTAATGTGCTTGTATATAATAAAGCTGCTTGAACAGAACCCATGAAGACTCATTTATTCATGTCCTAACATGAAAGCGACATGGTGTCAGAACCAGGGTGGAAGAGAAAAGAATATTCAGAGCCATGAGATGTAAAGACGACAGTGAAGGTAAAACCGAGAGAAAAGAGCACAAACATAACCAGAAAGAATAAAAGGTAATGAGAAATAAAACAAATTATTTACTCGATGCAAAAGACAATAAAGAGGCATTACAAGGGCACAAACCACAATATTAGACAAGCGGAAAGTACGAAAAGTTTAACTAAAGAAAATGTTTAAGATAAAAGTATTTGATGAAATGATTAACTGTAAAGCAGAAAACAAGTATGTTTTAGGCAAAAGAAGTGTGTTTGAGGCAAAGTTGGGCATGTTTAGAGTAAAACAAGCACAAGAAAAGTACATTGGGCATGAAAAGGGCTTAAACGAGCAAAACAATTATAACAGGAAAAGAACAGGGCATATTAAGCGAGCGAAAATAAAGCAAGGTGACTGCTTGTGTTTGGGCAAAGTGCTGTATTTGGGCATAACTACAACTTCGTATTGTATCAAGGGAGTAACTAAAGTCATTCAAAGTATCTCAGAGTGTGTAAAAGTGCTTACAGTGTGTGCTTATTACTGTGCATGTATTTCAAAGAGTTCATTGTGTGCAAAGTGCAACTATTTCTTGCAATCCAGTCGAAGTATAGCTATTTCGAAAAAGTTCTTGTGCTGGGTGTGTCTATTTACAAAGTCCTGCCATTACAGAGTGGTTCTTGTACTGTAAAGAGTTGCCTAGCAAGGTACCACAATTTTGGGAACATTTCAGTGTGCTATATTCAGTTATTCTCAAAGTACAATTACTTCGAACGTTATTGAGTTTTGGGTAACAGATGTTCGACTTATTTGCACTGTACAGTTGCTTGACATGTTCTTACACTGACAAAAGGTGTTTTCTTACAAAACGAACCAACTCAATGAAATAAACTGACGTGGAAACTACGAATCAGCAGCACAGAAGGCACCAGTCCAAGCACAAAGAAGCAAAGTAATCCAGTAAAATTCAAATGGTTTAATTAAGCGCTTTTCGTTAAAGCAAATGTTATAACTTCTTCAGATCAAATGAATACAACCATCCGCATTTAAATACATTGTTTAAAAAAAACATGTGACAAAAATACACCAACCAACTAGTTGTGCATTCAGTAGTAATTTCCAATTAAAGCATTCTGTATCAACATTAAAAGGAATACTGTATATTACATTTCAAAAGAAATACTACACCATAAAAAGTCTTCTAGTAATATAATAATCTGTTTTAAATGTTATTGAATGAATTTGCTAGTAGATGTAAAAGCAAATAATCATACACTAATTTACCTGTTTAAACTCTTAAGCTTTAACAGGCACAAAATGTTGCATGACTCATTTAATCCTGGATTATTAAATGCATTTAAAGTGAGCTGCCAGAATAGCTCTAGTTCTTCCAAAATTAACAATATAGGGCCACCTCTTGCATCCATTTGTATTTGGTCAATAGCTTTAAAAGTAAATGTATGCCCTTCAGTTACCTGGGAATGCCTTGCCAACGCATTGTCAGTTTTATTCTTATCCATGGCATACACATGCTCATAGATTCTGTCATGCAGTCTACGTTTGGTTTTACCTACGTAGAATGCTGTGCAGAATCTACACTTAGAAGTACACCACAAACCTGGAATTACAAGTTAGCTTAAATTTAAGTTGACATTTCTTATCATTAATAATAAATGTCTTTCATGTGTGAATCAGGCTGCAAAATCTACATGTACCACAAAATGACATGCCAGCTTTCTTATTCACACCAGGGATGTGTTTACTATTTAACAGATTTTTGAGGTTACATCCTCTTCTAAACAGTATGTTAGGTGAGTGACCTAACTTCCCTAACAAAAATTTATCGTTACTAATTAATTCCCAATTTTTAATTACAATACGGGAAATTGCTGAACTATCCAAATTAAAAATAGTAATAAAACTAGACTTGTAATTTGGTGGTGAACATGCTTGTAGCGTTGTTGTATTATATGTAGATTGTGTATTTATTGTATTAACAAATTCATCATGGACAATCAAAACCCTGCCCTCATTGTGTAAAATAGGAGAAACCACCCCATTTTTTCTTTTATGTTGAACTTCCTCAACCACTTCATTTATTAAATTATTAGGGTAGCCACGTTTCATGAACATGTCACTGAGAAATGTGCATTCAGCAATAAACTCAGACTCGAGAGATACCATTCTCGCTGCTCTTATCAATTGTCCTTTAACAATAGAGCGCTTCAGTGAAAACGGATGAGCACTAGAGAAATGCAAGAACGAATTGCAATAAGTCTTTTTCCTGAAAATTTTAGAGACCATTCTGGAATTATCCCTATCCTTTGTCTATTTAATGTCAAGATAATCTATTGAAGCAGTACTATAATTAAACGTGAACTCAAGGAAATCTGTTGTGCTGTTCAAGTAATCAACAAAAGCACTAGCTTCTCCTAGATCCCCTCGGAAGATGATAAAAATATCATCCAAAAAACGGGTGTAAAATGCTATGTTCACTATGTGTAAAGGTTTTTTTAAAAATGAACTCTCTCTCCCAGAAAGCCAGTACTAAATTAGCTAAACTGGCCCCACATGGTGACCCCATAGCTATACCCGTCTTTTGAAGGAAAATCTCCTGGTTGAACAAAAAGTAGTTGTCGGTAAGAATAATATCAAGTAATTCTTCTACTAATCGTATTTCTGGATCAGGTGCCCCCTTTAGCTTCAACATTAAACTCACCCATTCTATACCATCTTCATGTGGAATGGAGGTATAGAGATCCTTAACATCAATTGTTAAAAAGTTGTTGTTACTATTATATTCTAAGCCATTTATATTATCTAAAAAAGTCCAGGAGTCTTTACATACCTGTGGCTGCAGTGTTGTTTGGAATACCCAAGGTTCATTAAAACATCCAAAATCCACCAATGAGACCTCTCATAGACAGTAGAGGGTCATTAACTTACCCTTGTGCAAAAGTTGTTGATAATATATTACAGAAATACCTTAAGTCTGAGCCACAGGTATGTAAAGATTCCTGGACTTTTTTAGATAATATAAATGGTTTAGAATATAATAGTAACAACTTTTTAACAATTGATGTTAAGGATCTCTATACCTCCATTCCACATGAAGATGGTATAGAATGTGTGAGTTTAGTGTTGAAGCTAAAGGGGGCACCTGATCTAGAAATACATTTAGTAGAAGAAAGATTTTCCTTCAAAAGTCAGGTGTAGCTGGGTGGGGTCACCATGTGGGGCAGTTTTATTAATTTAGTATTGGCTTTGAGAGAGAGTCATTTTTAAAAAACCTTTACACATAGTGAACATAGCATTTACGTTTTTGGATGATATTTGGTTTGATTACTTGAACAGCACAACACAGCACAGATTTTTTGAGTTCACGTTAATTATGCTGCTGCTTCATATCTTGACATTAAATAGACAAAGGATAGGGAGATATCCCAGATCCAGAATGGTCTTTAAAAGAAAAGATAAGACCGCAATTTTTCATGCTTCTCTAGTGCTATCTCTAGGAGAGAGCTAGTCTTTTGTTGATTTTTTACAGCATTACTTGAACAGCACAGAGTTCACGCTTAATTATAGTGCTTGCTTCAATAGATTATCTTGACATTAGATAGGGAAAGAGATAGAGGATAATTTGAATGGTCTCTAAAATTTTCAGGAAAAGACTTTTTTATTGGATTCTTGCGTTTCTCTAGTGCTCATCCTTTTTCACTGAAGTTCTCTATTGTTAAAGGTCAGTTGATAAGAGCAGCGAGAATGGTATCTCTCAAGTCTGAGTTTATTGCTGAATGCACATTTCTCAGTGACATGTTCATGAAATGTGGCTACCCTAAATTATTAATAATAGTGGTTTGAGGAAGTTCAACAAAAAAAAAAATGGGGTGGTTTTCTCTATTTTTACACAATGAGGGCAGGGTTTTGATTGTCCATGATGAATTTGTTAATACAATAAATACACAATCTACATATAATACAACAACGCTACAAGCATGTTCACCACCAAATTACAAGTCTAGTTTTATTACTACTAATTTTTGGATGATAGTTCAGCACGTCGTATTGTATAAAAAATTGGAATTAATTAGTAACGAGATATTTTTTTTAGGGAAGTTAGGTCGATGTAACCTCAAAAATCTGTTAAATAGTAAACACATCCCTGGTGTGAATAAGAAAGCTGCATGTCATTTTGTGGGGTATGTAGATTTTGCAGCTGATTCACACATGAAAGACATTAATTCCAGGTTTGTGGGTGTTCTTCTAGTGTAGATTGCTGCACATTTTTCACGGGTAAAACCAGCGTAGACTGCATGACAGAATCTATGAGCATGTGTATGCCATGGATAAGAATAAAACTGACAATGCTTGTAAGCATTCCCAGGTAACTGAAGGGCATACATTTACTTTTAAAGCTATTGACCAAATACAAATGGATGCAAGAGATGGCCCTACATCGTTACTTTTGGAGGAACTAGAGCTATTCTGGCAGCTCACTTTAAATGCATTTAATAATCCAGGATTAAATGAGTCATGCAACATTTTGTGCCTGTTAAAGCTTAAGAGTTTAAACAGGTAAATGAGTGTATGATTATTTGCTTTTACATCTACTAGCAAATTCATTCAATAACATTTAAAATTGATTGAGTATTATATTACTATAAGACTTTTATGGTGTAGTATTTCTTTTGAAATGTAATATACAGTATTCCTTTTAATGTTGATACAGAATGCTTTAATTGGAAATTACTACTGAATGCACAACTAGTTGGTTGGTGTATTTTTGTCACATGTTTTTTTTAAACAATGTATTTAAATGTGGATGGTTGTATTCATTCTGATCTGAAGAAGTTATAACATTTGCTATAACGAAAAGCACTTAATTAAACCATTTGAATTTTACTGGATTACTTTGTTTCTTTGTGCTTGGACTGGTGCCTTCTGTGCTGCTGATTCCTAGTTTTCTTGCAAAAGACAACATTACAAGAGTTCTACAGTGCTTGTGAATTACTCAGTACCATCATAAAGTTCTCGAATGTTTCTTATAGTGATGACTTTAGCAAATGATGATAAATGACTTTAGCATTTCTGCCTTTACCAATAAAATTCTGAAAGTATAGCAAGTAATAGTGTATTACTTTACCATTTCTGCGATAATATTCTGAAAGCATCAAAAAGCCAGAGAAGTTTATTTTGCAAAGTCCAGTTATTCGAAAGTACTATGAACTCGTTCATTCACATAATTCCAACGAAAACATAAGTTCAGTGCACGAAGGCGTCGGACAAGTTCTGTTTATGTCAGAAACTTATGCATACGTGTATGTTTGTATATTCATGATTATTTGCAAAACCCTTTGCTGGTATGTGTTAATATGGTCGATGGATTTTGAAAACCCTTACCACTTGTGTTTGATCAGAATACTGCAGAGAAGTGGAGAATATTTGAGCAAGAGTACGACACTTGCATACAAGCAGCTTATGCAGATAGAGATGCACTCACTAGGGCATTCATTTTGCTAAACCTAACAGGGTCAGAGGCTATAAAAAGAGAGCATTCATTTGTATATGCACCAGCAATGTATGAAGGAGAAGGTGCAGACCACCACAATGTTGTACAAGCTGAATCAAGGGAAGACCCTGAGTGTTTAAAGTGCAAGTTTAGAGAAATGTATAACCCCCAGACGAATGTTACTTTAGAGAGGCATTTGATTTACACAAGAGAATAGAAACCAGGGGAAACATTTGCATCTTATATAACTGACTTGAGAAACAGAGCTAAGATGTGTCAGTCTGGAGATCTAAAAGATGAGCTGATAAAGGACAGGCCTGTATGTGGTATTAATAGTGCTCTTGTGAGAAAGATTTTACTTTGTGACAGCGATTTAACATTGAACAAAGCCATAGAGATTTGTCAAATCCATGAGGTGACAGAGAAACATGCAAGTATGCTTGCAAGCGAAAAAGCATGGTTTCAATTGGCTCCAGAGCACATGTAGGCAGTATGCAACACATGACAAACAAGAACAGGCCTAAGGACATGGTAGCTACAGGATTTCCAAAGAAGCCACGAGGTTTTCTAGAAAGTTTCAGGAAAAGTGCAAGTTCCAGTGCCAGCTCAGTGCAACACAAACATGAATTAGCAAAACCCAAATCTAGCTTTATTGTTAACTGTCACAATTGTGGTGCATCTCATGAGTCTAAAAGAGAAAAGTGTTTAGCATTTGGTCAGCAATGTCACAAGCGTAAGAAATGGAATGATTTCCAAAAGTTTTGTAAATCAAGTAACCCTCACGCAGCTGTAAAGGAAGATCACACAAAAAAGCAATTGATAAAGTAGAGCCAAAACAGTCATCTTTCTATGTAGATGGTGTATCTGTGCTTGCTGAAAGAGTTGATGCAGTAAACTTATTAACAAGTGAAGTGAAGTGAAGTGTTTTGTATGGTCCGGATCAATGGAAAATCCACAGAGTTCAAAGTAGTCACTGGGTCAAAGTGTAATGTTATATCAGCAGACACATTTGCAAGAGTGAGAACTAATGAGCAACTAAATGTAACCAGTAGTGTGAGACTTGTTGCTTATGGGAGAGCACCCCAGCCATACCAGGTTACTCATCCTATCATTCATTCAGACACCAAGCCGTGGACACCAAAACAAAAGGAAGTGGAGTTGCAATATATATAAAAGACGTACACACCTCTAGGCTGGTCAAACAGTATGATGCACAGGAAATACTCCAGGTGCAGTTAATTGACAAGACCCCTATTCAAATCATAGCTAGCTACAGGCCTCCAACTCTGACTCAAGATGCCCACTCCACCTATCTGGACCTCTTCGACTCTATCAATATTAATCCCTTTACCATGAGCATGGGCGGCTTTAACTATCCAACTATAGATTGGAAGAAATACTCACGCCAAAACACAAACGCCCAGAGATTCCATGATTTTGTCAATGCAAATGCCTTGGATCAGTTGGCTGACACCCCCACAAAAGGTGAAAATATTTTGGACTTGATATTAACCAACATAACCACCGCAGCATCCCTACAGTGTCATCATTCCTGGCAAGATCCGATCACAAAGCAGTCACTTTCAAAGTCACCACCTCCCCCTCCCCCCTTAGCTAGGGTCATACAAAAACATCTCTAAAGCTGATTACAACCTCCTGAGAGAAGGTATAAACAGCTTCGCAGCCCCCACATCCTCCACAGAAACTGGCACATATGTCCAAACTTACACCAAAGTACTATATGAGCATTTATATAGCAACATGGAATCAGGAATACCAAACAGGATGAAATCCTCCTCCTCAAGGAAGAGTAAAACCTGTCTGGTGGACATCTACAATAAAAAAAAACTGTAATGAAAGGAAAAAAATTGCTGTTCAGGACCAAGAAAGAATAGGTGTCTAATTGGAAGCAATCTCTACTTAGCCTGAACAAGCAAATAAGAGCACTTGTGAAATCCTCCAAAGCAAACTTCGAGTCCAAACTGGCCACATCCACTAAAGAGAATCATAAGGCTTTCTTCACATATGTCTGCAATCTCAAGGGAAGCACTCAGATATGCTCAGAAGAGGTGGTCAAGGACACCACATACACAAACCCTGTAGATATAGCCAACCTGCTGGCAGACAGGTTCAGTGAAAACTTCACTCCTCTGTCCCCCCATCAGTAAAACAGGACATCCCCAGTATCTGGCCTCCTCCACTTATCTCTAGGGAGCAAGTCACTACTGCCCTCTCAAAGGGAAAAAATACAGCCTCCATGGGACCTGATAACATCCCAGGCTGCATCCTACATGAACTCAGGCAGGAACTTGCAGCACCATTAGGCACCCTATTCAACCAAAGCCTGAGTATCGGCTTCATCCCAGCTGAGTGGAGGATAGCTACTGTCACCCCTTTGCACAAAGGTGGAGCATCCACCGATCCAGAAAATTATAGACCCATCAGCCTAACTAGCCTGATCTGCAAGGCCATGGAGTGGATTATCATGGACCTCATAAAAAAGGACATTGGCAACCTCCAGACACTTGATCCCACACAGTTTGGTTTTGTCAAGGGAAGGTCATGCCTGTTAAATTTGGTCGACTTCTTTGAGGCAGTCACAAAGGCCAATGACGAGGGGAAGATAGTGCATGCCACCTACCTTGACCTGGCCAAGGCCTTTGATACTATTCCTCACTCAGGTATAATAGATAAACTCTCTCAACTAGACATCAATCCATATGTTACCAGATGGGTAGCAAACTGCCTCACTGATAGAATGCACCTAGTCAAAATAGGGGAAGCCACCTCAAGTAGTTGACCCGTAACAAAGAGTACCCCAGGGATTGGTCTTGGGGCGTCTGCTGTTTGAGAAATAATTCTCAGAGGTGCAGACCAAATCTAGTGGGCTATGACTGCCCAGGTTTGCAGATGACTGCAAGCTGGGTGCTGTCATCAATACTCCTAGTGATGTGGACATCCTCCAAGAGGATCTCACCCAAACAAATGACTGGTGCCAGAAACATGGCCTTAAACTGAATGCCAAAAAATGCATCATCATCAGTTTTGGGGAGAATGACGTCCCCACAAATGATCCCATTGATGATACGGCACTAAGCACGCAATCAGTCGTGAGGGACTTGGGAACCCAGGTTGATAGCAAACTGACTTTTGACCACCATATTGCCTCTATTGTGTGGAAAGCTTTCTACATGGCCCACCTCATTAGTAAGGGTATCTCATCCAGGGACAAGGTGGTCATAACATCCCTGTATTCTTCCCTTATAAGACCGATTCTTGAATACAATTCCCCTTTCGGCATGTACCTCACAAAGCACATGCAGCAGCTGGACAGACCACAGAGGTTCCTCACCCAGAGAATCCAGGGCCTCAGACATCTACCCTACACAGATAGGCTAAAAGCCCTGTCCCTCTACTCAGTCTCCTACAGACTCCTCAGAGGTGACCTCTGTCTGGCATACAAAGCAATCTCAGACCTCACCCTGATGACACTGCTGCATATCTGCAAGTCAAGCCCCACTCGAATAACCCACACGCGTGACATCAACCTGGTCTGTGACATCGACTTGTTGGCGAGACAGATTTGTGTCCCATTGACTCCCTTTCCACATATAGCAGAGTACCTCATTAACCCTTTTTAAACGCAACCTGAATACTGGATGGGGAACAGAAAATACACCCCTGGGATTCCACCTATGTCCCTGCTGGACAGTGGCATAGGGTGTGGACTTGTTGGAACATGGGCTAAATTCTTGGCTAGGCTTGTAAGGGGCTCAGGGCCAATAGCCTAGTAACTTACTATGATCCTATGGTCTTATGGAGATGGAGACATTCAAATTGAAGGTTCAGTGATACTTTCATGTTACTTGGTCAATAATTGTTACAACTTGTTATTCTAAGTAGTATGAAGACCAGTGCAATATTTATTGGGTATCAAAGATAGTTTAAAAATGAATCTGCTTTCTTTTGCTAAAGAAGTTCATCATGTGAGTGCAGTTCAGAGTTCCAATTTCTCTGAAGACATTTTCTCAGAGTATGCTGATGTTTTTGATGACAAATTAGGCAAGATTCCAGTTGTGTATTCCATGAAGTTAGATCCAGAGATCACTCCTGTGGTCAGACCAGCAAGAAGAGTTCTGAGAGCTATGCAAGATAAAGTAAAAGCTTAGTTGGATAAAATGGTGCAGCAAGGTACGATTTATCCATTCACAGAACCAACTGAATGGGTGACGTCCATGGTAGCCGCTCACAAAAAAGGCTCAGATGAAATCAGAATATGCACTGTCTCAAGAGATTTGATCAAAGCATTAAAAAGACCATATCATCCAATGCGCACAGTTGAAGACGTTGCAGCTCTAATACCAAATGCCACTGTATTTTCTGTTTGGATGCAAAAAGTTAATTTTGGCAAGTGATACTGGATCGCAAATCCTCATTTCTAACTACTTTCGGTACTCTGTTTAGCAGATACAGATTCCTAAGGATGCCATTTGGAATAACTTCTGCAGGTGAAGTTTTTCAGCGTGCAATGGAACAAATTTTTTGGGGTTATTCTTGTGCCATAGTCGTAGATGATCTGTTGGCTGAAGGCAATGGTGAAGGCAGAGCATGACAGAAACCTCAAGAAAATTCTAGACAGAGCACATGAAATGAACTTAAAGCTCAATCCTCTGAAGTGCAAATTCAGACTTCCAGAAGTTATGTATGTAGGTCATTTGTTTACAAGCACAGGCATGAGACCTGACATGACCAAGCAAGCAGCTATTCTAGAAATGTCAGCACCAGACAATGTACAAAGTTTACAGCATTATCTGGGCATGCTCAATTATTTAGGCAAATTTATACTGGACTTCAGTGAGTTGACAGCATGTTTAAGAGAGCTAACACACAAAAATGTCACATGGTCATGATTAGAACATCATCAGAAGGCATTTGAAGACCTTAAGCAGAAAATTGCCACCCCACCTACGTTAAGATACTATGATGTGAACAAACCAGTTATTCATTCCTGTGATGCTTCAAAATTTGGCCTAGGCACATTTATTCTTCAAGAGTGCAGACCAGTAGCCTATGCATCTAGAACACTAACCCAAACTGAGATGCAATATGCTCAAACTGAGAAAGAGCTTTTGGCTATAATATTTGCATGCTCCAAGTTTCATGATTATATTTATGGTTGAGCTATTCAGATTGAACCTGATCATCAACCTCTAGTTACTATTCTAAAGAAGCCCATGCATTCTGCTCCAGCGAGATTACAAAGAATAATGCTCAAATTGCAAAAGTACAATTTCAAATTGGTCTACATTAAAGGTAAATTGCTTTATCGGGCTGATACTTTATCCAGGTCTCCTAGAAATACAACAAAACAGCTTGATGCTGAGACTTTTGACTTTGTTGTAATGTCAGTGTATAATGTTTCCACAACTAGACTTGATGAGTTAAGAGATCACACTCATAATGATTCAATTTCACAGAAGCTCAGTTGTTATATTAATGTTGGATGGCCGTCAAAACAATCTAGTGTATCACCTGAAGTGCAAGCATATTTTCCTTACAGTGATGAATTGTTGATGGAAGATGGTATTATTTTCAAACATCCTAATTTTGTTGTTCTGCTTCCTTACAACAAGAATATATTCAGATTTTGCATTACGGTCACCAGGGATCCTCATCCACTTAGAGAAGAGCAAGAGAACTGGTATTTTGGCCTTCATTATCAAAAGACATTGATAGAGTTCTTTCTTCTTGTTCAGTATGCAATAGTACTAGACCGCATTTGCAAAGAGAACCACTTCAGCTAAGTGCAAGTCCTGAACCACCTTGGTCTACTAAAGCAACTAATATCTTTGAGTGGAACAATCAACACTACATAAGTCTGGTAGACTCTTATTCAAATTGGTTTGAGATTGATCTACTACCAAACTTAACCTCAACTGCAGTTATTACTAAGTTGAAACGTCATTTCTCAGTTCATGGTAGTCTACACAAACTTTTTTCTGACACTGGTACTCAACTTACTAGCCAGTTGTTTCAGAAATTCGCAAAAAAATGGGACTTTGTACATGTCACTAGTAGTCCTGATTATCTTTAATCCAACAGTCTAGCTGAACGAGCAGTACAGAGTGCAAAGCAGTTACCTGAATGGTCAAAGCGTGGCAATACCAATGTATTCTTGAACTTGCTTAATCTCAGAAACATACCCCATGATGATATTCTTGGCTCACCTGTTCAAAGACTACTTTCCAGGCAAACTAGAACTGCAGCACCTATTTCTTCAACTTTGTTGCAGCCTAAATCTAAGAACACTAAAACCATCAAGGCTCAATTGTTTAAAAAGTGTAATCACCAGAAACCTAGTTATGACAGATCAAGCAGATTACTTCTTCCGCTGAGGGAAGAAGAGATGGTACGAGTCCAGACAACAAAAGGTTTTGATAGAATAGGACAGATTACAGGCATTTGTGCAGAGATTTGATCTTACTTGGTAAATTCTGAAGGAGTGAAGTATAGGAGGAATCGCAAACATCTTCTTCCTGTACCAGAACCATCATCATTGCAATCACAACATTGTATCTTTGATGCAAACTCTAAACCGAAGAGTGAGTCAGACACTGTTTCCAGACCAGAATGTGTTCAAAAGTCTGATTCTGTTCCAGAAAGTGATTCAAACATTCCACAAGTCAACCACTTTGCAGAAACTGTTCATGTTGCTAAATCTCATTCCCAGTTTTATGTCACACAATATAGATGAGTGTCTAAACCAAGTGTGAAATACCCAGCAATGTGGACTTGATTGTGCATACCTATATGTTTTATATTGTATAATTTATGTCTACAGATTACCTGTGATTTCTGCATGCCAAACAGTCTCATAACAATTGTATGGTCTATTTCTCAAACAGGGAGGATGCAGATCAGAGTGTAAAGTTTGTGTGCTTGTATCTTTAAGAAGCATGTGAAGCTGTACGTGCATGTATATAACCCGCACACGTGCACAACCTTAGTGCCATTTTGAAGGAGTTGCTAGGGAGTAAGCATGCATGATCATAGTCATTAATTGTATGTAAGTTACTTAAGTTACAGTCTATAGTTAACAATAGTAATGTGTTTTTATATAATAAAGCTGCTTGAACAGAACCCATGAAGACTCGTTTATTTGTGTCCTAACACAAACGCGACATTATTCATCTTGTGAAATACATTTGTAAGAATGAGATTGCTACTATAAAAGCAAAAACTAACAACATAACTCATCATTTAATTGCTTGGACAAAATTGTCTAATCTATTAGAGAAATATTAAGTGTTCTCCTATGTACATTGCTTTTTTAATTGTTATGGACATTGTATATCATTAGTTTTTTCTTGTTACTATACTGTTAAGTTATTGTGTTATAAAATGAATAAAAACATTCTGAAAAAAAAAGAAATACATATTTAAGTATAATACAAAAGATGCATGAAGTCATTTAAAATAATCACTTGCAAATACTATTGCTAAATAAGAGAAAACAAATTTGGATAATGGTGTGCAAAATAATCATCCATTTGCTCAAATGAGTGCAAAGTTGTTGCTGTTTGTCTTTCGGCTTTTTCCCGGTCAGGGGTCGCCACACTGGAACTCCGGTCCGCTAATGATTGGCAGTTGGTTTTTAATGGTGTCGAGTTGCCAGCCTGACGCCCAACCTTCAACAAAGGCACGTCCATTCAACGCATGTCTTTCGAACGCCCACTCGACCGTGGGGAGGACATGCAGACTCCACACAGAAGGCACTCCCAACCCAAGCCGAGAATCCAACGGGAGAGCCTCTGGCTGTGAGGCAACAATGCTACCGCTGCACCACCATGGAATCAAATGAGTGCAAAGTACATTGGATTAAATACCTTCAACCAAATTATTTACAGAGACCAATCACTCTACTCTCTTCTTAATGCTACTAAATGTTTAACTCAGAACACTGGTTACATAGCATCCTCACAGCAAGCTACACTGATGAGTGAGCCTCTTAACTATGCTGCATTGTCATCTGAGCAATACTTCCAACCATATTTCAGCAGAACAACCACCACAGAGCATTACCTTTTACACACATGAATTATCACTATCTTTGCTACTGTTAATAATACTGACACCACAATCACAACAGTAAAAGGAGAGAGAGAATAATACTAAAGACTTAGACAACTAGAAAGTGTGATTTCAAATTTCTTGCAGTGATTTGTCAGTTTCTAAACAAAACAGAGTTTAATTTTGGCATGCATAAACATATTTCCCCAATACTCCAGCTTCACCTTTCCAACAGCCACCATTTACTACATTAAATGAATGGTGATCTATATGGCATATGAAATACCATGTTAAGCAATATCTATGAACAAATGAACCAAAAAGGGTGACTGTTTTTTTATAAATGGACACACAGCCAGGCACTGGGAAGCAGCAGGACCAAAATTCCAATCCAATATTAATTTGAAACTGATAAAAAGGAGAGCAACCTACAAAACTCATACAATCCTTTATTAATGCTTAACTTAAATCATCACGTTTTCGTCCACATCACACTTCATCAGATAACACAATCTCATTCAACATCCTCGTTTAAATACCCACTTAATCATTGAATTATCCCATCAACCATTTAATTCCAGAATAATCATATCTAAAAGGTATATATGAATACTTTAAACCTTATATTAAAAAAATTAAAATATTAAATGAACACACAAAAAAAATCACCTCCTAAAAACTCAATAATATCATAAAAATGTACATATAAAATGGTGTTTGTGAATGGTTTAAAACATTAAAAAATATGTGTTGCTGGAAAGCTTCTCAAAAAGCTCAGCACTTGTCTTATAAGCATTCTCTTTGCAGGTCAAACACTCCTATATTATACAAATCTCTCACTAGCAAAACCCCCAGGAGTGCCCACTTCCCTGCTAAGCCCACTACTTTTTCTGTCTCATACCAACTCATAATTCTTTCTAGCATGTCGAAGGGTCAGATGCTGGTGTCCTCTCCTGCCCAGTTGGTGAATCTGGGAATTCTGAGACAATGTTACAATTGCCTCATGTACACGGACAACCCTCTCCTCCTCCCACGTAACACTAACACTTGTGAGAGATGCAGCTATTTAGCCAGACTGGAGGCTGAGCTCTCTCAACTCAGGACTGGCAAGACCAGGCAGGAGGAGAAGGCAACTACACACACCACAACACCAGTCTCACATAACTCAACCACACCACTGAATCAAACACATAAACACACTAAGACATACTCGGAGGCTCTGAGTAAAAATTTACCTAAACAGCAGAGGCCTCCAAAGCAGACACCCAAGCAACTGCAAACTCAATACACCACACAAACAACACATAAACAACAAAATCAGTGTGCAAAGCAGTCACTGCCCTTAAGGCCAAATACAACACCAAACATACTTGTCATAAGTGACTCCATAGTCAGACACACTGACGTCCCGCTCACCAGACTGAGTAAGGAGAAGGTCACAGTAAGTTGCCTGTCGGGCGCTAGAATCCGCCACATAACGCAAGCACTCAGGTCTCTCAACAGCAGGTACAAGTACGACTCAGTCATTGTCCACGCTGGTGTCAACGACCTGAGACGTACCTCCTTGGAGTACATGAAAAGAGACATTGAGGAGCTCTCTGATTATGTAGCCCAGGCAGGTATGACCCTGACCTTGAGCAGTATCCTACCTTCACCTAGAATGATGCCACAATACAGTGATAAGATGATCAGCTTTAATAATTGGCTTAAATTCTGGTGTCATTCAAAGGGGATCCAATGTCTGTCTGCCTGGGATGACATGCTGGACAAGCCACGCTGCTTCACAAGGGATGGCTTGCACCTGTCACACCTAGGCTTCCGGATATTGGCAAAGGCTCTTGCCACCCCCATAGTGCCTTTTTTAGGCAAGGCTCAAATTCTAAACCTACCACCCTGGAACACAAAAAAGGAAAAAAACTAAGGGTAATGCTGCTCAATGCCAGAAGTCTCAATCTCAAGATGCACGCACTCGAGGCCCTTCTCGGTATGGAGAACATCGATGTCTGTGCTGTGGCAGAAACCTGGTTCAAGGCTCCTGAGAGCACCCCAGCACTATCAGGTTTCACCTCATATCATGCGTTCCGGCCCCAAAATCCGGACAACACCAAGAAAGGAGGGGGTCCATATTCATAAGGACACCCACACCTCAAGGTTGGTGGCAACGCACGATGCATCGGAGACCATCCAGGTGCAATTAACCATAGGCAAGACTGCTCTGCAATTTGTAGCATGTTACAGGCCACCCTCTCAAACTCAGGAACCTCACATGGCCTTCCTGAAAACATTGGAGGGGATAAATGTATCTCCAAACACCATCATACTAGGTGACTTCAACTACCCTAATATAGACTGGGAACACTACTCAAGCCCAAACACTCTAGCCCAAAGGTTCCTGGAGTTCATAAACTCAAATGCCATGGAACAACTAGTCACCATCCCCACAAGAGGAGAAAACATACTTGATCTCATCATCACGAACATGGGATCACAATGTTCAACACCGGAAGTATACCCTCACTGGTGAGATCAGATCATAAACTAATCTCGCTGGAGGTCCTCATCCCGCCCCACCTGAAATAAAAAGACCACAGTGAAAAACTTCTCAAAAGCCGACTTCACACTTCTAAAACTAGTGTGGTCTCCTTTAAGGCCCCTGAGCCAGTGGTAAACATTACTCAAACCGCTGAATCACTTACAAATGCCTTCTACCAGCACCTACAGGACTGCATGGATCAGGCAATCCCAAACAAAACTAAGACTCTTTGTACCAAAGGCAAGCGTCCAGTCTGGTAGACCCCAACCATAAACAAGCTCTACAACAAAAGGAGGAAGCTACTACAAGATAGAGCAAAATCCTTGAAAGGTAAGACACCTTTGATCATTATAAGTAAAAAACTAAGAGCTCTCATAAAATCATCCAAGGCAAATTTTGAGAGAAAAATCGCCAAGGACTCAAAAGACAATCATAAGGCCTTCTTTAGCTATGTTACAAACCTAGGAGGAAACTCCCAGATATGCTCAGAATTAGTTCAAAATGATGTGAAGATTACTGAACCTACACACATTGCCAACATACTGGCTGACAGGTTCAGTGCAAACTTCTCCCCTCCCCAAAAGGAGAGATATCTATACCAGAGCATTGTACCCCCCCAAACATCTCCAACGCCCAGGTGAGAACTGCTCTCTCCAAGGCAAAAAACACAGCATCCATGGGACCGGATGGTGTCCCTGGCTGTGTGCTCCACGAACTCAATGAGGAATTAAACCCGCAGTTAGGACAGCTGTTTAATCTTAGCCTCACCTCAGGATACGTACCCAAGGAGTGGCGCACGGCGACTGTGGTCCCACTTCACAAGGGCTGTGCCTCCACCGACCCTGGAAATTACCATCCCATTAGCTTGACAAGCCTTATCTGCAAAGCCATGGAGAGGATCATAATGGAACTCATAAATAAAGACATAGGGAACTTGCAGACTTTGGATCCAACCCAGTTTGGCTTTGTCAAAGGCAGATCATGCCTTTTAAACTTGGTTGACTTTTGAGACAGTCACCAAGGCCATTGATGAGGAAAGGCAGTCCATACAGCCTACCTCGACCTGGCAAAGGCCTTCGACACAATACCCCACTCAGGTATCATCGAAAAACTCATCAGCTTGAATGTAAACCCATATATCACAAGATGGGTTGCAAACTGGCTAAGTGACAGAACCCACAGGGTCAGAGTTGCTGGAGCCATGTCAGACTCAAAGCCTGTCACAAGTGGTGTCTCACAGGGCTCAGTCCTGGGTCCACTCTTGTTCGGCATCTACTTTTCTGAAGTACAAGCAAACACAGGAGGGTTATGGCTGACAAAGTTTGCAGATGACTGCAAACTGGGCGCCATAGTCAAAAACACATCTGACACAGATATCCTTCAGAAGGGCCTCACAGAGACGGATAACTGGTACCAGAGCCATGGCCTAAAGTTAAACGCCAAGAAATGCATAGTCATACCCTTTGGGAAAAACAAGGTTACCCCTAGCTACCATATAGGTGGCAATCCACTGAGCACAGAAGAAGTCATCAGGGATCTGGGGACCCAGGTTGACAGTAGCCTTTCGTTTGACACTCATGTTGCTAAAGTAGTTAGGAAAACCTTCTACATTGTCCACCTGATAATGAAGGGATTCACATCTAGATCAAGGGAGGTCATCGTCCCCCTGTACTCATCACTCATTAGACCTATGATTGAGTACAATGCCCCATTCGGAATGTATCTGACCCAACACCTGCAGCAGCTGGAAAGGCCCCAAAAGTTCCTCACCAAAAGGATAAAGGGTCTCAAAAATATGTCTTATGCTGCTCGATTGAAAGAACTCCAGCTCTATTCAGTCTCATACCGCTTGCTCAGAGGTGACCTGTGCCTGACATATAAGGCCATGTCAAACCCAGATTTGATGAATATGCTTCACCTCAAAAAATCTAGATCCCTCAGAACCACAAGGGCGGGAGACTTAAACCTTGACACAGTTATTAATAGAACGTGCTGGAGGGACAGATTCATCACCCAGAGACTCCCTATGCTGTGGAACAAAATCCCAGTACATGTGAGGCAGAGCACCTCGCTGGCCTTGTTCAAGAGGAATCTTGACCAATGGATGGGAGATCGCAGATATACCCCAGGGATTACTTCAGTGTCGCTGCTTGACAGAGGCACAGCAAAATAATAGGCATAGTTTTATTCAAACTAAAGGGGTGGCGAAAGCCACATAACTATGGGCTAGGCTTATAAATGCCCTTGGGCAGCTAGCCTAGTATGAACCTATGAACCTATGAACCTAACTGTTCATCTATTAAAGTATAACAGTATAACCCTGCCACCTACTGACTAAAATATTTCCTACCTCTTTAATTCAAAATACCTTAATCAGGAAAAACTAAGAAAAACAGATTATTTGAAGAGAGAAAGAACTTGATTAATTGGCCAAAACAAAATTATTAAATACCCTACCTATATTAAAACCAAAATGCTCATGTAAAACCTTTTGTACTGAACCTTATGTAAATGTTATATAAATATCATATAAGCTAGCTGCCCTAAGTTTTAAAACTGGGACCAGGGAAACAGGACTCGTTTAACCCAGGTACTTTATTGGCTTCTAACACTAGTTGCCAATAAACCTCTCTGAACTCAATTCTAGTTTCCCATGGCCTTCCCTAAGTTCTTGTTCTATCTTTTCCAAAACAAAAAAACTGAATGTGGCCTGTGTGCATTCCAAAGTATGTTTAAAAAGTGCATTTATCACCTCTTTAAATCTGCATATCACATAAATGTTCATAAATCCTTTTCTTTAATTTGTGTATGGTCTCACATGTTTTGCAGACTGCTAAATATATCACCCCCATACTATCACAATTTGCAAAGCTAGTAGCCTCAACTTACATATCCCTAGCTGCCAAAAAAACAGAACTGAAGATTTTAGGCATGCATGCTGTACACTAATGTAACTCTGACAGACTGTTCTACAATGAGAGCAATCCAGTATTTGATTCCCAGCCACTGCTCTGTGTCACTGCCAGTGCAGGATCTCCACAACCCTTCCTTTGTGGAAAGCACACAAGCATTTAGTCACTGATTCCTCTCTTCTCCCAGTCAGCTCCTTCAGTACCCACAGCACTGCATGACTCTGAGTCATCTGGGTTTTAGTCAGGTCAGGTCTTCATCCATCTACACCAAAAGGCTGGCTAAAAATAACCAGTACCTGTGGCCATACAGTAAAAAGCTTTTATATGTGTTAGAGTATTCAGGGAATAATTGTTTGTAAAATAGATTTATTATAAAAACTATGGTAAATTGGTGTGCAAGCATATATGGCATATCAGATACATGGTATCCTTTGAATATAGGTACAGACTAAGCATCCCCTTTTTCCTGTTGAGAAATACAATTAGGATCAACCCAGTGAATAAATCTTTTTAAAAAAATGGCCAGACTATATGCATAAAAATCTGGACAGTTAATACCCCAATGGTATCTTATCCTCAGTTAAAATGGCACTAATAGAGCTATATGAACTTGTGCCAAAACTCTCTTTTGAACAAAACATAATATACTATTATCACAACTATACCCTCCTCTAGTATCTCATCTCCTTTATCTTCTTTATCTTAAACAACTTATTTATATACAACCCAAGTAACTATCTTTAATCAAAACTGTTTGTAAATGATGCAACCAGTGTCAAGGATGTCTGAATAATGGAACTATTGTTCATGAATCTAACCTGACTGTAAATGATAAAATAATGTAAATGATTCCATGATGTCTTTATAATGGATTTTTTCCCCTCGGGCTCCACTGAAAAAGGTTGGTTGTATATTTTAGATGGAGGTCATAGGAAAGATAGGTATTTCCTATTCTAATGAGACAAAGGGATAGCATTAGAAAACCTTTAGTGTAATAACACAGGGTTGTTACTGCTTAGAATAAATTACAATTTAAAAAAACAAACTTAAAAAAAACTTTAGCATAATCTCAAAGGGTAGTTACTGCTCAGAGTAGATTACAATTAAAAAATAAACTGCTGAGCATAGACAATATGCACCTCAGCACAGTCAACCACTTTAAACAGGTATATGCATCTTACAGGAAAAGATGTCAGCAACACTGAGCCACAGGTGGGCAGTCCTGCAAATCAGCTTAGCAAAACCAGAATTGTTTTAAGCAGCTGTTTCACTGACAGTAATACATGGGTGTGGCTACAATGAATATTTTAACATATTGTGCAAATTATATCATAAAATAATTATAATAATACCAGAAAACTCAGGTATTAGCCAAGCAGCTCAATAAGTATTGCTCCCTCTCCTAATATCACTGCAATGTCAGGTATCTGGGGGCACTGTCCTGCCTAGCAAGCAGTTGACTATACTAAGCCATATTGCAGCTTATAGTAGATTACAAAAAGAGCCTAATAATTAATTATTCATGAGGGCTCCACTCAGAAATCTCTTTTTGAATTATACCTACATGCTTAATGTAAGTAGTAAAACTTGGCAACTTCACTCACTGAGCTTTTCTTTTCAGTTTCTGAATCTGGGCCACAATCTTGCTACAAGAGAGCAAGAGTAAAGTATCAAAATAATATAAAACTTTCTAAATTATATTATTTTAATTTCTGAAATCTTTTGATTGAATGGAATGGAGTGAAACATAAATTCACATATATTTTGTTTTTTTTTTATAGTAGATATTTCCTCAGACTTGACTTGAAAGATAGTGGGAACCAACCATACAATATATTTGATTTTATTCATATTCTAATCTGTAGTATGAAATAATTAATATATTCTTGTAGTGGAGGTACAGTGAAGAAATAATAGCCTTGTTTTTCTTAAGTTATGTTTGCATCTTGCTAAATAAGTGTAACCAAAGAACATACAAGTTTGGTAAGACAAAATAAAGAGCTAGTAAAACAACTACTATTCCAATTTTTGCAGATGGGTTTGGGATGTCACCCCAACAGTGGCAATCATCTAAAGTTCATGGTGACTGCCATCTAGTCCTGCTATGGCTGCTCTTCCATACCATTCAACAAACACAATTGGCCAGCAATACTAGCAGTCAGAATACAATCCCAAATCGATAGTGAATAAATATGACTTTATTTTAATTTATAAACAGACTGGTTTCGGCAAATTCATGCCTTCTTCAGTGTTAGACAAACGGACATACAGAACATAAATCATTATACATATTTATACATCCTGCTAACCAATGAAAACACTGGTATGCTCCTATCATTCATGAATAATGCATGAAATGGCAGAACAATAACAGAGACCAAGGCAACTATTCAGACCTATACTAAGATATCATAAACATATGTAGCATATACTTGACCTACAAAAGTGGCAGCATATGAAAAAAGATAAATCTATGCACTTATACCAACCACTTAAACATATAATAATTATTTGACCACTATATATATATATATATATATATATATATATATATATATACACACCCATATATGTAAAGTATAAATATTTTAACACACAAATAAGATCCCAACTAATGAAAACCCAACTATGACATGCTTAGTTGTAAACCAAAAAAACTAACATATGTTAATCCACATAAAAAATGTGGTAATTAAAATATTAGCAGGTATATAAAATCAATAGTGGAGATAAGAGAACTATACTATACCTGACACAACTGATGTCAGTCAATATTGTAGGGATATGTCATTCCCCATAAAAATTGTGGTTATAAGTGGTCATTAATTCCAGGTGGAAAAAGTGCACCTAGAGTGATTATCCAATATTTCTCCTTGTGATTCAGTATGCTGTGCCAAACTTGAGGATTACTGCGATCACCAACTATTCGGTCAATTATCATAAAGGTGAACTGTGCTTGTGGATGTAATAAAACATGTCGGTATAGAGCATTTGTATCCTTCTTGTTTTTGATATCACTTTGATGTTCATTGATGCGTGTCCTGAGTGGTCTGGAGGTCTGGCCAACATAAAACGCCACACAACGGCATGAAGCCAGACAGACCACCCAGTCGCTATTACAATTACCAAAGATTTGGCAATCAAAGACCTTACTGGTATTGCGACTGGAGAACTGCTTAGACTTATTGATTTGCTTGCAAGAGGCGCAGTGGCCATACGGAAAGGTGCCCAATAGTTCATGTCCCAAAATTGTAAGCTGCTTGTAAATTGCTCCCCCACTACCAATGTGTTTGTAATGAGATAACAAGGAGCCCAGTGTTTTGCCTTTTCTATATGAGAATTGGCACTCGTCTCCCAAGATATATCTAAGCTGTTCATTAGCCAATACGATATTCCAATGCTTATTTATAATGTCCCTAATAACATTATAATTCCTTCCATATGTAGTAATAAATCTTGTTATGGTAGTCCTGGAATTACAGAAGGAATCTTGTAGTCCAGTAGTGTGTCCCTATTCGTTTCAGAGGAGCGTGTCCATGCCCTGGCAATATCCTGAGGTTTGTACCCTCTGCTAACAAATCTACGACATAAATCCAGACTGGCCACATCATAGTCTGATTTGGTGGAACTGAGGCGTTTCATTCGCATAAATTGTGATACTGGGATATTTCTGATGGTATGGCGTGGGTGCATGCTTGAACATGTAGTAAAGTGTTGTATTGAGGGTATTTGTGATACACTCTGGTTGCCAAAGTATGGTCCTGATTTCCGGAAATAGTAACATCCAGAAAGTTAATAGTCTCCAAATCAAAAGTGATAGAGAATTCAATGCCCCAGATATTATCATTCAAATAGTCAACAAATTCTTTCAAATACCCAACATCCGCACGCCATACCATCCAACAATCGTCCAGTTACCTATGCCAAATATCCATTTCCACCAAATAGATGTTGTGGGATGAATCGTAGATCATACATTCTTCAAAGAATGCCATAAACAGGTCGGCATATATGGGAGCAAAAGATGCTCCCATAGCCGTACCCTGAAGTTGCCAGTAGCATTGGCCTTGAAAATAAAAAACATTTTTCTTAAGTACATGTTCTGACATACAAATTAGTAAACTACTGAACCCAGGTGAATATAATCCAGCCCTCTCCAACCAATATTTGAGAGCTTGCAATCCAGCCCAATGTGGAATGCTGGTGTATAAGGCTTTGACATCCAATGAACACATTATCCATTCTGGCTCCAATTGTGTGTCCTCAATGATTTTAAGGAACTGTGTTGTACCCTGTAATCTAGCCCGGACTAAACCCAAAAGAGGTTTAAGATGTTGTGTCAAAAAGGCCGACAAAGGTTCAGTCAAGGATCCGATACCCGAAACTATTGGTCTACCAGGAGGATTAGTTAATGATTTGTGGATTTTGGGTAATAAATATAAAATCTGCTTACGTGGGTCCTTAACTGAAAGGTGTGTAACACAATTCTTACTGATAATATTCTCCTCACATGCTAAATTCAGGAATGAATCAATTTCCTTCTTGAAGTTAGGGGTTGGGTCAATGGCCATATTCATATAACATGCTGTATTAGACAACTGGGATAAGCCTTCATTAAGGTAATCACTCATGTTCTGGACAACAACCGCCCCACCCTTATCTGCGGGTAAAATAACAATGTCTCTGTTGTTACGTAACTGTTGAAGAGCTATATTCTCCTGCTGAGAAAGGTTGTGTCCTAACATGGTGTGTTCATGATTTTGAAAATGTAAATCCCTAAAGACAGACTGCATGAAAATGGACACATATTTATTCATTGGAGGCTGGAAATCAGATTTGGCAAGTCTGAATTCATTAGATCTTTGAGATTGATCATCTGCAAAAAAACAATTTAAGATTCAGATTACGACAAAAATTCATCACATCTGTAACAATGTTGTATTCATTGGAATAGAAACCAGGTATAAAGCCAAGCCCTTTATTCAAAAGAATCTGTTGATCTGAAGACAAACGTACATTAGACAGATTTAAAATGTTCTGATTTTGTTGTTGTTGTTGGCTTATGTTAGAAAGTTCTGGATCAATCCCTCTAGGGAATGAACTGTGAGATCTGTTTTTGTGCTTGCGTCCCCCTCTGCGGTTGGAACCATTTCTAAAGGGATATTCCTGTTGGTTTTCTTTTTATGTGGTGATTCCCTATGCCCTGCACTGTCATAGTCTGTAAGAGAATAATCCTCTCCTGAGGAACTGTTGTTGAACCTGTCTCTGTTTTTCAAAATAGACCGTGGTCTTTTTTGGGGGCGATTGGAGGTAGAGTCCAGTCCGACTTCTGCAAATCTGACTGTACGATTAAACTCAAAGGGGCATCCCCTATGGTAATCAGAATAGTCGCTATGAAATTTTTTAATCTTTCTTTCCTTTGTGGTTTTTTCATGGTTTGTCAATTCCCTGGATGATTTTTTCAACTTATCCTGAAAATTTGAAAGAGACTCATATTTTTTGCAGTCAAGACATAACGTTTTGACCTCTTGAATGTTAACATCCACCATCCCCTCATAATGTTGTAATAAAACATTCACAAATAGCATGGACCCTGTTTGTAAAGCTTCCTTCCAATCATCATTAAGCCTATCATCCGGTCTTCCTACTAGTGGTTGTAACCGTATTCTCAGGCCTCTAGGGGCAATATTCTTATTTGAATATGCTTGAAACAACTTCAGATGCCATATGTTGGACCTCAAATTCTTGAGACCCTTAGTAAGAGAGTGGGAGGACAAATCACAATCAGATGAGCTTTGCTGCTCAGAACCACTTGGATTATTGCCTGGTGACCCCAATATCCTCCCGTTCGGCACATAATCCTGAAAGTATGCTTTCTAGGCCCATGCTGTGAATGTATGTCAAAATAAGCAAAAAAGTCTACAGAAATAAGGTGGAAAATTGTTATTGGCAAACCAGAAACCCACCTAAATAAATTCTATTAGTTATAGTAGTAGTCGGTCTGGGATACCTCAAATTGCTCCAAATGTGTGTCTAAAGAAACAATAGAATTCCTAGCACACACTAAAAAATATACACAAATAATAGAGAAATGATTCAGCAACAGTATTACCAACCATATATTGACAAAATCTGTATATATGACCAGGATATGAATATGCTTGCTAGTTAGTATCTAAACAATTGTATATTTTGTTCATTGGCATTAGGAATGTCCTAAAAATACCAGCATTTATTTAAAGTAATGCCACAATTAGTCATAAAGGACTAGCTGCTCAAAACTATAATAACAGAAATATGAACAGATGTCTTCTATCAATGATATCAATTCCCCTTGTCAAGTGTTACAATATGTAAATCTCCTTTCTCATCAAAATGAAATGTAACCAAAAAGCACCATAGTTGTGACCCTTAGAAGGAGCCAAATGTGATATAATTCCCTAGATATAAGGATTTAACAATCTGTATAAACCTATGAAATAATTTCCAATATCCAGGAATTACAGGGACTTCACTTGGTCCCACAGCACAGCCCAAGAATCAAAGCAAAACCAAATGCTTTGCAAGTGGGTACTGCATGGCCGGAAAGTACCATTCAACAAACACAATTGGCCAGCAATACTAGCAGTCAGAATACAATCCCAAATCGATAGTGAATAAATATGACTTTATTTTAATTTATAAATAGACTGGTTTCGGCAAATTCATGCCTTCTTCAGTGTTAGACAAACGGACATACAGAACATAAATCATTATACATATTTATACATCCTGCTAACCAATGAAAACACTGGTATGCTCCTGTCATTCATGAATAATGCATGAAATGGCAGAACAATAACAGAGACCAAGGCAACTATTCAGACCTATACTAAGATATCATAAACATATGTAGCATATAGGTGACCTACAAAAGTGGCAGCATATGAAAAAAGATAAATCTATGCACTTATACCAACCACTTAAACATATAATAATTATATGACCACTATATATATATATTTGACACTGTCGGCTCGGATGATGCTATATGGTATACGGGCTGGATGATGTGGATGAGACTGACATTTTTTCATCGAAAAGCATGGGACATTATCCTATAATACATTGGGACAAAGTATTTATGTTCTAGCGGTTAGGTGTTTGGAGCGAGCATTTGTCCTTCTGTATATCAGCCTAGTATTTATTACTTTTTATACATTTCGGGTGTGTCGGACATTCATTTGTTTACTCAATATGTCAGCTTGAGTGATATTTGAATATCATCATATGGGTGTCTCTCGGAACTTATTTGTTTTGTGAAGCGCCAGCACATTGTGGGACTTTTAATTCATGAGTTACTCTACTGGCGTTGTCGTGCAGGAGGACTAAACAATTAATATTTGCAAGACTGCTTGAGACATTGCGAATCAATGGGACATTTTTTATATATTCTTTTGAATTGTTTTTCAGTTTTATCTACATATTAACAGTTTTGTGTGTATATTAACCAATGGTTACAATCTATGAACAACAACAATATATATGATCCATTATTTTAGGTATATAGGGTTATTGTTTCATACAGGCCTTTGTCAAATAGTTGTTTGGATGCATTATGTGAATATACCCAGGATTCTTCTAAGTAAACTCTGATATATATGGGTGTTACAAGGGACTGAATGGTCCTATAAGTTGAGTCTATCAGGTCTCATACTTTATTTATAGTTATTTATCCAATGAATACTATAGGAACAATTATTGGATAGTTAGGTGCTTTTAAACATCGAAATCCCTGTAATTCCTGGATATTAGAAATTATTTCATAGGTTTATACAGATTGTTAAATCCTTATATCTAGGGAATTATATCACATTTGGCTCCTTCTAAGGGTCACAACTATGGTGCTTTTTGGTTACATTTCATTTTGATGAGAAAGGAGATTTACATATTGTAACATTGACAAGGGGAATTGATATCATTATTGATGGAAGACATCTGTTCATATTTCTGTTATTATAGTTTTGAGCAGCTAGTCCTTTATGACTAATTGTGGCATTACTTTAAATAAATGCTGGTATTTTTAGGACATTCCTTCTGTCAATGAACAAAATATACAATTGTTTAGATACTAACTAGCAAGCATATTCATATCCTGGTCATATACACAGATTTTGTCAATATATGGTTGGTAATACTATTGCTGAATCATTTCTCTATTATTTGTGTATATTTTTAGTGTGTGCTAGGAATTCTATTGTTTCTTTAGGCACACATTTGGAGCAATTTGAGGTATCCCAGACCGACTATTACTATAACTAATAGAATTTATTTAGGTGGGTTTCTGGTTTGCCAATAACAATTTTCCACCTTATTTCTGTAGACTTTTTTGCTTATTTTGACATACGTTCACAGCATGGACCTAGAAAGCATACTTTCAGGATTATGTGCCGATCGGGAGGATATTGGGGTTTTTGGGATAAATACCTCACCAGGCAATAATCCAAGTGGTTCTGAGCAGCAAAGCTCATCTGATTGTGATTTGTCCTTCCACTCTCTTACTAAGGGTCTCAAGAATTTGAGGTCCAACATATGGCATCTCAAGTTGTTTTGAGCGTATTCAAATAAGAATATTGCCTCTAGGGGCCTGAGAATATGGTTACAACCACTAGTAGGAAGACCGGATGATAGGCTTAATGATGAGTGGAAGGAAGCTTTACAAACAGGGTCCATGCTATTTGTGAATGTTTTATTACAACATTATGAGAGGATGGTGGATGCTAACATTCAAGAGGTCAAAACGTTATGTCTTGACTGCAAAAAATATGAGTCTCTTTCAAATTTTCAGGATATGTTGAAACAATTATCCAGGGAATTGACAAACCATGAAAAAAACACAAAGGAAAGAAAGATTAAAAAATTTCATAGAGACTATTCTGATTACCAAAGGGGACGCCCCTTTGAGTTTAATCGTACAGTCAGATTTGCAGAAGTCAGCCTGGGCTCTACCTCCAATCACCCCAAAAAAAGACCACGGTCTATTTTGAAAAACAGAGACAGGTTCAACAACAGTACCTCAGGAGAGGATTCCTCTCTTACAGACTATGACAGCGCAGGGCATAGGGAATCACCACATAAAAAGAAAACCAACAGGAATATCCCTTTAGAAATGGTTCCAAGCGCAGAGGGGGACGCAAGCACAAAAACAGATCTCACAGTTCATTCCCTAGAGGGATTGATCCAGAACTTTCTAACATAAGCCAACAACAACAACAAAATCAGAATGTTTTAAATCTGTCTAATGTATGTTTGTCTTCTGATCAACAGATTCTTTTGAATAAAGGGCTTGGCTTTATACCTGGTTTCTATTCCTATGAATATCACATTGTTACAGATGTAATGAATTTTTGTCGTAATCTGAATCTTAAATTGTTTTTTGCAGATGATCAGTCTCAAAGATCTAATGAATTCAGATTTGCCAAATCTGATTTCCAGCCTCCAATGAATAAATATGTGTCCATTTTCATGCAGTCTGTCTTTAGGGATTTACATTTTCAAAATCATGAACACACCATGTTAGGACACAACCTTTCTCAGCAGGAGAATATAGCTCTTCAACAGTTACGTAACAACAGAGACATTGTTATTTTACTAGCAGATAAGGGTGGGGCGGTTGTTGTCCAGAACATGAATGATTACCTTAATGAAGGCTTATCCCAGTTGTCTAATACAGCATGTTATATGAATATGGCCATTGACCCAATCCTTAACTTCAAGAAGGAAATTGCTTCATTCTTGAATTTAGCATGTGAGGAGAATATTATCAGTAAGAATTGTGTTACACACCTTTTAGTTAAGGACCCACGTAAGCAGATTTTATATTTATTACCCAAAATCCACAAATCATTAACTAATCCTCCTGGTAGACCCATAGTTTTGGGTATCGGATCATTGACTGAACCTTTGTCGGCCTTTTTGACACAACATCTTAAACCTCTTTTGGGTTTAGTCCGGGCTAGATTACAGGATACAACACAGTTCCTTAAAATCATTGAGGACACACAATTGGAGCCAGAATGGATAATGTGTTCATTGGATGTCAAAACCTTATACACCAGCATTCCACATTGGGTTGGATTGCAAGCTCTCAAATATTGGTCGGAGAGGGCTGGATTATATTCACCTGGGTTCAATAGTTTACTAATTTGTATGTCAGAACATGTACTTAAGAAAAATGTTTTTTATTTTCAAGACCAATGCTACTGGCAACGTCAGGGTATGGCTATGGGAGCATCTTTTGCTCCCATATATGCCGACCTGTTTATGGCATTCTTTGAAGAATGTATGATCTACAATTCATCCCACAACATTTATTTGGTGGAAATGGATATTTGGCGTAGGTACCTGGACGATTGTTGGATGGTATGGCGTGCGGATGTTGGGTATTTGAAATAATTTGTTGACTATTTGAATGATAATATCTGGGGCATTGAATTCTCTATCACTTGATTTGGAAACTATTAACTTTCTGGATGTTACTGTTTCCAGAAATCAGGACCATACTTTGGCAACCAGAGTGTATCGCAAATACCCTCAATACAACACTTTACTACATGCTTCAAGCATGCACCCATGCCATACCATCAGAAATATCCCAGTATCACAATTTATGCGAATGAAACACCTCAGTTCCACCAAATCAGACTATGATGTAGCCAGTCTGGATTTATGTTGTAGATTTGTTAGCAGAGGGTACAAACCTCAGGATATTGCCAGGGCATGGACACGCTCCTCTGAAACGAATAGGGACACACTACTGGACTACAAGATTCCTTCTGTAGATTCCAGGACTACCATAACAAGATTTATTACTACATATGGAAGGAATTATAATGTTATTAGGGACATTATAAATAAGCATTGGAATATCCTATTGGCCAATGAACAGCTTAGATCTATCTTGGGAGACGAGTGCCAATTCTCATATAGAAAAGGCAAAACATTGGGCTCCTTGTTATCTCATTACAAACACATTGGTAGTGGGGGAGCAATTTACAAGCAGCTTACAATTTCGGGACATGAACTATTGGGCACCTTTCCGTGTGGCCACTGCGCCTCTTGCAAACAAATCAATAAGTCTAAGCAGTTCTCCAGTCGCAATACCAGTAAGGTCTTTGATTGCCAAATCTTTGGTAATTGTAGTAGTGACTGGGTGGTCTATCTGGCTTCATGCCGTTGTGTGGCGTTTTATGTTGGCCAGACCTCCAGACCACTCAGGACACGCATCAATGAACATCGAAGTGATATCAAAAACAAGGATACAAATGCTCTATACCGACATGTTTTATTACATCCACAAGCACAGTTCACCTTTATGATAATTGACTGAATAGTTGGTGATTGCAGTAATCCTCAAGGTTGGCACAGCATACTGAATCAAAATTAGAAATATTGGATAATCACTCTAGGTGCACTTTTTCCACCTGGACTTAATGACCACTTATAACCACAATTTTTATGGGGAATGACATATCCCTACAATATTGATTGACATCAGTTGTGTCAGGTATAGTATAGTTCTTTTATCTCCACTATTGATTTTATATACCTGCTAATATTTTAATTACCACATTTTTATGTGGATTAACATATGTTAGTTTTTTTGGTTTACAACTAAGCATGTCATAGTTGGGTTTTCATTAGTTGGGATCTTATTTGTGTGTTAAAATATTTATACTTTACATATATGGGTGTGTGTGTGTATATATATATATATATATATATATATATATATATATATATATATATATATATAGTGGTCAAATAATTATTATATGTTTAAGTGGTTGGTATAAGTGCATAGATTTATATTTTTTCATATGCTGCCACTTTTGTAGGTCAAGTATATGCTACATATTTTTATGATATCTTAGTATAGGTCTGAATAGTTGCCTTGGTCTCTGTTATTGTTCTGCCATTTCATGCATTATTCATGAATGACAGGAGCATACCAGTGTTTTCACTGGTTAGCAGGATGTATAAATATGTATAATGATTTATGTTCTGTATGTCCATTTGTCTAACACTGAAGAAGGCATGAATTTGCCGAAACTGGTCTGTTTATAAATTAAAAATAAAGTCATATTTATTCACTATCGATTTGGGATTGTATTCTGACTGCTAATATTGCTGGCCAATTGTGTTTGTTGAATGGTACTTTCCAGCCATGCAGTACCCACGTGCACAGCATTTGGTTTTGCTCTTCCATACCATACACTCAAATGCCCACACACCTATGACCGGTTAAGAGTATCTAATTCAACTACAGCATGTCTCTGGAATGTGAGAAGAAACCAAAACACCTGGAGGAAACCCATGTGAATACAGGGACGACATGTAGACTCAACACAGAAGGCATCCCAGCTGAGGACAGAACCAGAGAGCCTCTTGCTGTGAGGTAACAATGCTATCCGCTGTGCCACTGTGCTGCCAATAAAAGAATGTCATCTGCAAATGTAAAAAAAAATAGTCACAGCATTATTTCAGCATTGATTCTGCTTCACAGCTTGCACAGATACCATAAGCAAGCTTACTAGGAGTTCTATAACTAAAGTGGAAAATAATGGCACTAAGTAACAACCCTTTGTGGTATATCAGCCTGTTTTAATAGTCTAATTAATGTAAAGACCTGTTTTAGGCAAGTGGTGGAATTCAACCGAACAGCACAGGTTATACAAATAATACCATAGGGAAATGTGTACAGTTGAAAAATCAAGTTCACTTGATAAACACCTCCCTTAATCTCAACTTAATGCCGCAAAATTAATTTTTATGAATGTGCTTGATGTGACTTCCCCCTGAAAGAAAAAAAAAACAACAAACAAAAAAAAAACAATGCTGATTCATACAAGCTAAATATGGAAAGATTTCTGCAGGTTATGCTGCACAAAAATATATAACAATCAGTACATGCCATAGATGCAGACCTAAGACTGTAAAAACAGTTAAGACATTTCCTCTGCTTCTGTAAATCTGTTGTTGCTATATTTTTCCAGAGTAATTTCTGTCTTCAGTTTTCACAAAAGCACTGCACACCAACAAAAGAAGATGTAGACATGAAACACTGAGAAAGGAGGCTGTTTGGACTTAGGGCCTTGCATGCCTTTAGGAAATGATAACTGTATAATATTCATTCACAATAAGTGGTGTCATAAAAGCTCCCCTATTATCACTATAAAATGATGGGAGATTTAAATTATCTAATTTTAACGGAAGGCATCAGTAAAGTGAATATCAGAAGCAGCAAATATCTGAAGAATGCAAATGAAGACCTTAATGAATATTAACAAGTGAATATCTGAAATTAATTAGTGAGAGGGAAAATTATAAAATTAATTTGCCTAGCAGTAAAACGTGCTTTTAATTGCAAATCCATTATGTATGCTAATGGAGCTATATCACAGAGCTGCAATTTTAATCTATCTAGAGCAGTTGTACTTTTGTAGTACAGAAAAGTCTGCATTTTAGCTTTTATCATCTTAAAGAAAAGATTTATGTGACAAAGATCATCAGTTTGAATTCAAAGTATTTTGACACATTTTGGAGTATTTTAAGTTCAGAGTCTCAGCTAGTTCTAGATGATCTCTTCCATCAATTTACATTTACGCATAGAAAGGCCTAAATGTACATTTTCACTGCTTTGTGATGTATCATAAATGTCATTAGCTTGCAAAAACTCATCTCTAATTTTAATTAAATAGCTTAAGTGTCTTAACAACATCCCATAATTTCAATGGACAAATCCAAATTTCTGGATGTTATATGAAAGAACCAAGACTGATCAGTGTGGACTGAGAATCTGCATTACGTGTAAGCTTGGCTGAAATATAAACTCTTGTCTGTTCTGCAGGACACTATATGAACAGGAGTAGAAAAAAAAAAATGATGAATCTGTATGGATAACTGTGTAATTTAGTTTAGAAAATAATGAATTTATATATTTAGACTAGCAGGAAATCTTTTTTTCTGGCTTTCAATTAGAATCATCAGCATTAGTTAAAAATAGTCACTTGCTAAAATAACCTGACCTTGAATAAGTAACAATACTTTTGCAAAGATTTGCTGTACTCTCATTAAGCTCTAAAAAATGTAACTGACAGAAAGGAATGCTAAAATGCTTTAAATATGCATTCAAATGAAATTGCTGAGTTCTAGAAGGTTATCTGAAGTTTAAGATGTTATTTCATAAGCTTCATTTAGTGACACAAACAGTTTTACAGGAAAGTCCTTTAAGGTAAAAGCTAACATGCATTTTCATATGTCATTTACATAAATCAGAAAGCTATGCTTTGAAGCTTAAAGTTCAGCTACATAAACAGCCACAGTGTCCTAATAAAGGCAGCATAATCGATACTGATATGTAATGTACTGTTTAACACTCTTAAGAAGAAACTCTAACTTCATCCCAGACTATATGTTTTGTTCCTTTTCCTCTTTATTACTCCTATGTAATGATAAATTATTAAATCTTTAAAACTTACAAAAATAGCCATCAGAAGCATACAACCAACTCATCTTTCGCTTTAAACAGAACAAGAAGCAAACTAGATTATTAAAAGTAATATTAACACAAGCAAATGCTCAAATGCTTAAAGAAAACATCATGGACATTTCATCTATAAATTCTCATGAGTCATTAAATGAATAATAGTAGGAGACCTAATAGATACTAGCGGGTCTACTTTATTCCTGAGAAAGCCGAATCGCTCGAATACAATTCGCGTGACACATAACAAGTAAAACGCAAGTACGTCGAATGCACTAAACCACAAAAGTGGAAATATCGAATTTGCATAGTTGGCCTGTCTGCGGAATATCTCCATAAGGTAAGTGTGCGATAGTTACGGACCTTAGGGTTAGGGTACAGGTTAAGGTAAGTGCATAGATAGGTAATGTATGTAAGGTTTAGTGTAGGGTTTTGTTAAGTGTATGTGTGTGGAATATTTAATTTGTTTGGGTATAGTTCACTAGGGTAAGTGTGCAGTAGTTACGGACCTTAGGGTTAGGGAGGGGTTAAGGATAGTGTATAGATAGTTGTGTATGTAGGGTTTAGTGTAGGGTTAGAAGTAGGGTTTTGGTGCTTTACTTTAGGGTTAGAAGTAGGGTTTTGGTTAGTGTGTGTATGTGTGTATGTGTTGTCTTTTATTGTGTTTCGGTAGGTAGTATGTTGCAGGCGGTGGGGTTGGCCAACTATGAGAGATCGAGATTTTGAATTTCGCGGTTTAGTGCGTTCGATGTATTTGCATTTCGTTCTTTATGGTTTGCGTAAGTTCTATTCGAGCAATTCAGCTTTCGCTGGAATAAAGTAGACCCAATACTAGCAAAGCAGTATTTTAGGGAGTAAATATGCCTGGAATGATGAGGTAGTCCACCTCTCTTGAAGATAATCATCTAAAATGTATTTATTTTTTTTATTATTTATTTTTATTTGAGATTTGTTAACAAGGTTGGTCCAGCTGGGCCAGGAGCCCATTTTCAGTGGAGACCCGAGGAGAAAAGCTCCAGTTGCAAAACAATTTAGGATTACATAGGTCACAAAAAATAGAAAGTAGCATAGCCAAGTATAACTCCATAACATATTAATGCAAATATGAATCAAACATATTTAGATTACTGTAAGAGGATTGTTTCAGAGAAATAAGTATATGAACTCTTTTTTTTTGTTTATATATATATATATATATATATATATATATATGTATATACATACATACATGCCCACACATATATGTTCAAACAAGTGATATACAAGAGATCAGATTTCTTGCCTAGGCTTCATAGGAAGGTATAGATGCTTTCAGGAGTTCAGAGGGAAGAAGCACCATTGTATAAAGGGGAAATATTAGGTAAGTTCTAAGCAGAGACATGATTTGATATTGAGAAGATAATGTCTGAGTTCCTTTTTAAAGTACGCAGGGTGTATGATGGAGCGTATGTGTAGAGGAAGTTTGTTCCAAGTGTGGGCTATAGAGCAGTTATATTGTAGTTTGCCTATGTTCTTCTTTGGATGATCTACATTCAGAAGTTGTTGGTTAGAGGTGCGGAGGGTTCTAGAGGGGTATAGAAAGATAAAAGAGTAGTGAGAGCTGGACAGGATGAAGGCCTGTATAGAATGTTGTGAATAACTTGAAATTGAGAAAGTAGCAGTACTTTCTGTACCCTGGAATTTTCTAGAAAAAAAGGATGTTCGGTTTCAGATTTGCTTTTATGGGAAGGAGACAATACCTCTTGTAATGAGTTCAGGGACAGGCAGCGATGGGAGTTGTAGGGGAAGTTTGTAATGAATCTTGCAATTTTGTGGTACGTTTGTTGCAGTTTGTTTATGGTAATAGCTTGTATAGTGGTTAGTATGGGGGCTGCGTAGAGAAGTGTGGGCAGGAGGAAGGACTGTGCTAAGGTGAGTCTAACATTTGGAGTAAGAAATCTTTTGTTATGATAGAGCAAGCCAAGTTTCTGGTGTGTTTTTTTATTCCTTGCAGTAAGTGTAAGTTAAATTTGAGTTTGTCATCAATAATGATGCCTAACAATTTAGTGTGTGGTTCAGGTTTATGCTAGTGTTGTTAGAGGATGTTATAGTAAATGTAGATTTATGGTTGGAAAGTGAGCGGGGGAGAAAGAGCACGAGCTTGGTCTTCTTGGAGTTAAGGTAAGAAGATTGCCAGATATACATTTTTCCGTGGATAGAAAGGAGTTTTGAGTAAGGGTGAGTAGGTCTGTAATACTACTTGAGATTGAGATGAGTGTAGAGTCATCTGCATATTGTATAAGAGAAGACTGTCTGCAAGAGGTGAAGAGTTCATTAGCAAAGATGCTGAATAAGAGGGGACCCAAGACAGAGCCTTGAGGAACACCTGTTGGAACAGATATAAGGGGAGAACAGGAGGAGAGCCATTTGACAGTTGCTGCCTAACTGAGAAACAGCTGGAGAACCAAGCAAGGGGGGAGGAAGATAGGTTGAGGTTAGATAATTTAGAAAGGAGTATAGGGTAAGAGACTGTATCAAAGGCTTTGGAAAGATCAAGGAAGAGGCAGGATATTAGTTGATTGTTGTCAAAGGCTTTGGCTATGGTATGAGTGAAAGAGAGGAGGGCGGTGGATGTGCTGTGGTGGGGACGGAAACCATGCTGAGTGGGAGTGAGAAGGTTGTGTTGGAGTAGCTGGTTGAGAAGTTGTGAGTGAATGCATTTTTCAAGTAATTTGGAGATGGGAGAAAGAATGGCAATGGGATGATAGCTAGATGGATCAGTGGAGTTGACACCCTTATGTAGTGGGATAGTATAGAAGGAGATAAGATTATGATAAAGAACAGCTTTATTTAAAAAATATTGCTTTATGTTGCAGCATAAATATATGGTTTCCCTGCATATGCTTGATAAGGAAGACTGAAAAAATGACTTACTCAATTAAAACAGAAAAAAAAAGATTTTGCTTCAACACATCATCTGCACTTTTAGAAATGTTGTGCAACTGTGGAGTTATTATTTTTAAGTATGGAGGACGTGGGACCGCAGGGGACTTGTTTCCTGCAAAAACACTTGTTTTCAGATCACATTTTCCATGTTAATAGCAGTTGATTGTGGTTGTACAATCAATAATTTATGATCCAAGCTTATGTGTTGCAAGATTTCATAGTAGTAACTAAATTTATACATCTGAAGTCCTAAGCTCATGACTAGTATCCGAAGTTGTCCTTGTGGATTATTCATACCTGTTTCAGCAAAACACCCTGGTATGTGTCTCAGAAAAGTATGGAGAATGTGATAATAGTTGACTGGGCCAGTAAAAAAAAAAACACACACAAGTTGAAAGATAACTTCTGTCATTTTCCACTTAGAAAAGATTCAAAAAGTACACAATGAGGAGCTTGACATCATTCTTTTTTTATATGAACATTAAAAAGTGCACTCCAATAAAGTATTATCCATCCTCTTTCACAGCAAATGACAGCATGCATCAAATACTTCGATTTTTACCATATGGTACAAAAAAAGTTTACTTGTGCTAATCAAAATTACCAGGCAATACGTCAAAGATTTAATGCTAATGTAAATTGTCCCCCAGCTTTGAAACAAATTATACTTGTAGTTACAGGTAGTAGTTTTCAATTATTTGAAGAAGGAATACTTCCAAACATCAAAACAATTAATACTCAGAAGGACCGTAAAATGCACACATATACAATACTCACAGTGGTAAGGGAAGTCACGGAGATAAAACTAATTTGACAGTTAGACAGACAGAAAGAGGATACATATTTGATAGCACTCTACCAGGGGTGGCTTGTGGTATATGCCGAACTGTCTTACCACTTTTATGTCAAATATGTAGTAGTATACAAGCATCGGAAGTAAATTAATTATATATAGATTATAATAAAACCCATTTAAGAGCATGAAGACAGGCATTTCATAATAAGATGTGTAGAAAAATATTAGATGAAAAATGTTATATAGTAGGCAGTGCACTTCTGCTGGGAAATTTATTTATTTTATTTTTATTTATTTATTTTACATTTGTTGACCGGGTTAGTCTGACTGAGCTTAGTAGCCCCTTTTCAGAGGAGGACTGGGGAGAAAAGCTCCACAAGAGTGCAATTCAAGTCAATGTAAACAGATAATTCATTGTAAACACAAATAATATATGCAATTCAAGTTCATATATACAGTGAACTGAGATCTCATATGATATACAGGCTTTATATTGGATACATATAATAGTGAAAATCAACCAGGTGTAACAATAAGGAGATACTACAAGTTTATTAGCAGTAAGAGTAAAGGGAAGTACAAATACGGGATAGGTAGTATCAAGTTATAGTATAGGAAGGTGAAGTCATGGAGGGTGAGTATAAGGACTGGACCAGTGACTTTTCCAAATATTCTTTTGTCACTGTTTTGAACTGGCATAGTTGTTTAATAGACCTACTTGCTAATGGCAGTTTGTTCCAGGAAATGGAAGGGTTGAAGCCATACAGGTTGCAGCCTCTTTTAGATTTAGGATTGTTGATATGCAGAAGGTCCTGGTCTGAGCTGCGGAGAGGCCTTTTAGGAGTATACTGGAATATTAAAGAAGCTAGGCTAGGGCAGTAAGATGGTGTGCATTCCATATGACAGGGTAGGGCCCCAGCAGGAGTTAGTTCTTTGCCTTGCATCCACTGACACTGTACAGCTAATCAGAAAATGAATGAATGAATTTAACAACAACACTAAAGGCAGTATTCCTACTTAGCTAGCTATCTAAAACTGTAACAAACATGCTTTGAGAAACAAAGACTAGCTAATTGAAGTATGCGTTGCAGACTTAGAAAAAAACAGTGTACTTAGAAGGAAACAGAACTATTTTAGTGCAAAATGATCACTGTAACCTTCAGTTTTATATATCGTTAGCTTTTTTTTGCTTTCTGGGGCCACAAACACCTAATTCTTTGTCAGATTGCCTTATTTTGCCTTTGAAGTCAACTAATCCACTGATGCCATGGATTCAGAGAAACCTTCTTTGTGAAAATAACCATATGCTTAGCCAGCTCAATGGCATGGAGGTTATGACTGACAACAATATAGATGACTCCTGTCTGACTAGTGGCTCATGAGCTGAAGGACTTTATCTGGAAGGGATGGGAATGAGCTGCCAAAGGTAGCTCAGCCATCACAGGGGTGGGATTAGCCCAGTCAAAAGAATTCCAAATCAGTCTGCTAATTAGTGCATAGGATTAAGGCTATAAGCAATGAATCACATTCTTCCTGTAGTACAGGGCTTTATTCCTTCACCTTCCATTTGCCTGCTATGCGTCTCTGAGCAAGACAATTCTCTGGAGCAACTGGCCTAGGCTCCTTGATGATGTCCTGGACTACATGCCTAGTAACTATGTACAAGCCTGAAATCCAAGATTGTAGCACTTGTAATTAAGGACTTCAGAAGCAGTAAGCACATTGAGGAGCAGATATTCACTTTTCCTGGAATTGTGGTATAAAAAAGCATGCAGTTACACAGGGTCTAATGTATTTGGTATTGCACTATACTTTTCACTAAGCAAAGGCAAAAATACCTGTGAACAGCTGTGTAAAATCTGCATTTTTAGAACAGATTTGGAAAATGTGAAATATGAAAATCTGTACAAAATATATAAATATTTTATTGCTAATATAAAGCAAATCAGGACTTTAAAAACTGTGAAAAGGGCAGCAGAGCTGTACAAGTGTGACTGTTTTTCAAAAATACCACACACATGCATGCACTCAACGCACTCACATTAACAGGACTAAAATAGCATTTTCCAGCCAATTAATGTATTACTTTCTGCACCCTGGAATTTTCTAGAAAAAAAGGATGTTCGGTTTCAGATTTGCTTTTATGGGAAGGAGACAATACCTCTTGACCAAATGCAGGAAGATAGGAGAGGTTGCCAAAGAGGCTAGGCTAGGCTAGTGGTATATTTCTTAGTGTTGATTAACTATGGGAGACCCCTCCAGATATTTTTCAGGTACAGTGACCCCTCCTTGGAGATTTGAGGAGCAGCCATTTTTCAGTAAGTATATTCTGTACCCTCTTCTGGGATTTGTGGAATCTACAAATCTTTGTATGGACTACAAATAAGGAGAGAGAGAGTCTGTTTCTAGAGTTAGCTCATGTCTATAGACTGTGTCTGTGAGACTTATGCAACTGCTAAATGGTCATGAAAGGCAGAGTTAAGGAAACACCATAACCATCTTTAGTTAATAGTAGTGTCAGCACTAGCAAGTTAGCTGTTAGTAGTTTTCTGAAGTTCTCTTTCAGCTGAATCCCTTTTCTTTTATAGTTTATTCTGCAATAATATATCAGCCTATTTGTTTTTAAACTGTGTTGCCTAATTTCTTTATGTACATAATTAGATTATTCAGTTTCAAAAGCTTATGGGTGTTTGGTTATTAATTTCTATAAGGGTAATTACACAAAACTGTTGATCTTAGACTATCTAATCCACCAAGTGTGAAGTTGTACACCATGTTGAAAAAGCAGCATCAGGTATATCCCAGATTATGTCAACATGCAGCCCGAACTGTAGAAACTGGATTTAGAATTAGAAGTAAAATGCATTAAAGCTGATGAGAGAATGGTACAAGCTGAGATTCAAAAGCAGTAAAACCAGAAAGGGAAAAATTCATGGAAAACACAAAAGCAGCATTAGCATGAGAAGATGATGCTCTATCTTTGCCAGATGCATGTGAATAATGTGGGTTATACCCCAGCCTTAGAACCCAAGGACAGTACTAAACTGGTTTCACAATATAAGGAGGGATGGCTTTTATAATTTTAGTTGGCTATTTGCGAGTGTGTGTAATCAGCAACAAATATATCAGGAAAATATGAGCAGTTTTTAACCTTCTAATCATGAGTAGAGCAATGCATGCTGATAATAAGTTAAGTGATAATGACTGCCTTGATTATTTGACAGTGAAACATGTTCTTTGTGGATATGGACAGTTAACCTGTGAAGCTTTTTTTTCTCTCCCCAGTGTTTGACATCTCACCCCATTTGCTGACTCAGTGCCTCGACCTGCAACCCCCAACTCTGGCAGATCCCTAATGTTTCCAAGCTAAGAGGATTTCCTTTCTGGGAAAAGTACTACTGCAGGCAGGCCACTGTTTCCTTCTACAGACTCCAAGGGTGAGATTTCCCATTGTTAAAGAAGGTGAGATGAGCTTAGCAGGAGAGCCTTCATCTGTCTGATGGATATTTGTTTCTGATGGCCTAACTCACTAACCTTCTTCCAGACTGACACTACTCATTGGGTAATGAAGGGACCTCACAGAGTGCATATCCCACCTCCAGCCATAAGGTGGAGATACCTAGACAGTACGGCGCACTCCCAGCCAAGTGTCAATATTTCTGAGTTCTAGCCTCTGCCAGAGCTCCTAAAGTGATGCCACTCCACGGTCCCTATCCCAAGATAGACAGTCCCATCCTCCAAGTCACTCGATTAGGTGCACAAGCCTACGATCAAACTCAAATTGTCTAGGCAGTAGTCAGGGCTTTATTGGTCTACTCTACTGCTGTGACTAAGTTACCTCTGAAGTTTGTAGGACACAGTTTAGGAAAGCTATGAGAAGAACAAAATACAGTGGCAGTGATTTCACTGTAGAAGTAGACATTTGTTTGTGTATGTATATATATATATATATATATATATGTATATGTATATATATATATATATATATATATATATATATATATATATATATATATATATATATATATATATATATATATATATATATATATATACACACACACATGCACACACACACGTGTGTGTGTGTGTGTGTGTGTGTGTGTGTGTGTGTGTGTGTGTGTGTGTGTGTGTGTGTGTATATATATATATATATCTATATATATATATATATATATATATATATGGGTTCATATCTAATGGCCGAATCAACATTACGCCGAATTACACATTGCATAGACTAATTTAATGAAAGTACACATTGCCGAATACTCAAACAGCCCAGTTACACTATGCTGAATAGGAAGTTACCTCTGCAGTATAAATAAGGAGTAAGTTTGTCCTATAGCTACCTTGTACAAGCAGCAGCATGGTGGACTTGACAAGCAATGCACCTGGAATGTAGGAGCCATAAAAAATGTGCCCCCCACACCCCCCTACTTAAATATACCAACTCCGAGACGGCACTACAGTGGGTAAACACAAAAATTCCCTTTCCCCACTGTAGTGTGCTTCGGCATAGTGTTATTTGGCCATTTAAATAATTGGCAATGTGTACGTTTGGCAAACTAGTCTTGGCAATGTGTAATTCGGCCATTAGATAGGAACCCATATATATATATATATATATATATATATATATATATATATATATATATATATATATATACATATATATATATATATATATATATATATCTATACAGTGGCGGCTGGTGACTTCAAATCACAGGGGGGCTGCAGGAGACAACTGAATGGGTGGGGTCAAGGGGAAGCGCTGTGGTCAACCACAAAGGGAGGAGCTATGCACAAAACCACAAAAACTAACTTTTAATTAAAACGCTGCCCTGGGTGGCAAACCATCATTATGAAAGTCCAATCAAGACAAAAATAAGTGTAGAAGAATAAAAATATTTCAATGCATTGGCTGCATGACAGCTTACTTAATATCTAGATGGAAACAAAAGATTGTGAGGCATGAAAAATGAATTACTTTTAAATACATTACTGGAATGCCAGTCAAAATCAAGTATAAGAAAAACCAGAAGCACTCAACTCAAACCACTTCAACTTGCACTGCAGTTCTAATTATAATATATTCAGCTTTATTAAAGTACCAAGTAACATGCTGAAAGTAGAAATCTATGTGATGCCCCCACTTGTAAAAATGTTTCTTATCCAAAAAAGACCTGCTGCCTGACAACTTGTTTCATGAAAACATGATAAAAGTAAAAATGAAAAGCAAACAAGAAACAAGCTCAAGATACATTGCTTAAAGGATTACTGTACAGGTTATGGACCACACATGATTGGCATTCTGTTTAGTTTACGGGTAAAGTCTGTAGAGATGACTGGAAGTCTCCAACAAGTGTAATGAGCTTTTTAAAATAATGGAATCCTGTCCTTTAATACCCAAGGCTTATACATTATCTAGTCAAGTATTCTCTGCATGGCAACAACAGAAAGGCTTTCAATGTTGGCAATTCTTTAACAGTATGCTTATTAAAGCTTACTTGCATCTTACGATGTCAGACAAGCTTACCTTATGGTCATTAAAGCATTGCTACTTAAACACAGAGCAACAGGCACTTTGAGTAATAAGCATAAATCTGAGTAATAAGCATAAATCAACAGTACAAAAATATGACAGAAACCAGACCATTCTGCAAAATCAAGGACAGATGAAAAGCCACTGTAGTACTTATGCAGTGTGTCCTCCCCATCCAAGGTAGATACAACTACTCCTTGCCTTGCTTGGACACCTCCAGAGTCACTACATGGGGGAGTGGGGTGCAACAAGCATGTCACAATTTGAAATCTCTCTGGCTGACTGTGATGGCCCTGACACATTTGTCATACCTCTCAACCTCAAGAGCAAGAAATCTGGACAAAGCCATACACAGAAGTGGGTCAAAGGCCCAACAATAAGGACAATTTTTAAATATTGCTCTAATAAACTTAGAAAGATAATAGAATAGGTCTTGCATTAGTATGAATTTTCTGAAGGGTATAAAATCTGAAACTCAAATGTCTGTCATTTTATAACTTCAGTCTTTAGTGATTTGTCACTAATTTGCCAAAAAACACAATTTTATGAAAAATGGACCAAAAATGTGATGCAAAAATATAAAACAGACACACAATACAGCTGCTACCCGTCAAAGAAGGGACACTTTAATATTAGTACTGCTACTAAGACTGACAAAATAAAAGAATCTACATGCATTTCAAGTAATCTATAACTTTGATTATTACAGTTATTTCTTAATTGTAAACCCTCCATGTTTTCTTCCAAAATTGCTATTTTGCGGAGGGATTATTAGGGGGAAGAGCAACATTTTGAGCCAAAAATTGGCGACAGTTGAGAGGTTGGCTATGCCTAATTCTATAAAGCAATTTATTTGCATGTACCTCTCAACCTGTTAATGCAGTAAATCTGAACAAGGCCAAATATATTGGGGGCACATATAAACAGTACTAAAAATTGCTCTTGTAGAAACTGAGACAGTTGATAGAACAGCTCTTACTTTAACATGCATTTTTCTGAAGGTTATGAAGTCTGAAACTTATTATTTAGTGACTTCTGGCAAATCATTTAGGAATTAAAACTACAAATTTTATGAACAACAAACCAAAAATAAGAAGCAAAAATCTATTCATTCTTTGAAAATCTGGACAGTTGGGAGGTATAGTTCAGCTGGGCCTGTCTGAGTTTGCTGCCCTTCCCCCCTGACAAAATAATGGTTGAATGGAGCCTCTGCAGCCATTCCAATGAACCATTACTTGGCTAATTCACTCCATTTACCATAAACACTAATGTGCATACTGCTTTACTTCTATGATGAGTTGGACTTCATTTGAAAGTTTTATTTTGTATTTTACAGCACAAACACTAAGTCATCTGTTAAACAAAGCAATGCAATCTCACAATGAAAACTTAGCATTAAAACTTCTCTGCCCTTGAAACTCACATTCATTGAAACAGCATTGAAACCCACATTCAAAGAAAATACATTTTGCCAGTGGCAGATAAAGATTAATTTTTGGCTGTTTTCGAATCATAGGCCCCTTGCATATGAAACATACATGTGCTCTTTGATACACCTTCCTCATTGTACTAAAATTATATTCCTTGTACAATACAGTACACTTGTTAGAGGGTGTTTTAAATTTGTTTTGAACATTTCCCCAGTAAGCAATGAAACAAACCATATGCACCCATAATGGCAAAACTTCCTAGTTGAGAACATTTATCATAAAAAAGTCTACTCAGACTTCCACAGTCCACCATTATTAGTAAATGTACACAATTCTACAGTCCACCATTATTAGTAAATATGCACAATTCCACAGTCCACCATTATTAGTAAATATGCACAATTCTACAGTCCACCATTATCAGTAAATATGCACAATTCTACAGTCCACCTTTATCAGTAAATATGCACAATTCTACAGTCCATTATCAGTAAATATGCACAATCTCTGAAGTAAGTCATCTAAATAATTCCACATTAAAGAAATCTGTAACTAATGAAGCGGTTGCTGCTAGCAATCACCTTTATATTTCATGGTTTCATCGAAAAATAAAGTGTCTGTTGCCCCTCAGGAATAAATTGCCTATATTACATTAAAAAATGATAAGCTAGTAATAATATTGCAAGAGGAAATGGATGGCAAACTGATAACGAACTCATAGTTAGTATCTTCACCAAGAAGAACATTCTCAGTACAGCAGCATCCACCCCTTGTGGGAGTAGAACCCACAGCCTTCTGCATCAAAAGCAAGTACACAACCTGTTGTGCTATAGTATTAACTAGGCAAAGCACTAAACTTCTATTCCCCTGCAGCTTTCAGCTCCTTGTAAAATCTACTCAATACTCAACTGCATCTCAGCTTTGCAGCTCAAGAAATCTGGAAAAAGCCAAAATGTATTGGGGGGGGGGTCAAAAGCCCAAAAAACAGGGACACATTAAACATTGCTTGTATAATCTTGGAAAGTTGCTAGAATAAAATGTTGTGTTGCCACCATATATTTTACTGCCAAGGTCCCTGAGCAAAAAACAGTCAGAGTAACATACCACTACGCCACATCAGCTGCTTTGTAAAAGAGAGGAAGACTGAAACTTAAATGGCTATCATTTAGTGAATTCAGTTCTCACCATAGCTGTCAACCTCTTAGTACAAAACACCTGGACAAACCCAGTAATGAGGGAATACAGCCCTCAAACATATTCAGTGAATTCAGTTCTTGCCATAGCTGTCAACCTTAGCACAAAAACCTGGACGAAGCCAATAATGAGGGAATACAGTCCCAAAAATAGGGACAAATTTAAAATATTCATCTTATAAACTTAGAAAATTGCTAGAAAAAAAGGTTGTGCTACTATGTATTCTGAAGAACATGACGTTTGAAATTCAAATGCCGGTCAATTTTACTGCGGACAGAACAAAAACAATTTTCAGCAGAGACGCAGGGATTAAAACTGCAGACACACCTTTGTAAAATGGCAGGGCACCAGAGCAAATCCACACAAACACAGGGAGGAGATGCAGACTCCACACAGAAGCCACCCCAACCAAGAATCAAACCAGAAAACCTATAGCTGTGAGGCAACAATACTACCACTGCACCATCAATTATGTGAGGAATTAAACATTCAGAAACCTGAAGTCTGAAATTCAAATGCCTGTCAATTTTACTGCGGACAGAACAAAACCAATTTTCAGCAGAGGGCAGCGAGGATTAAAACTGCAGACACGTCTTTGTAAAATGGCAGGGCACCAGAGCAAATCCACACAAACACAGGGAGGAGATGCAGACTCCACACAGAAGCCACCCCAACCAAGAATCAAATCAGAAAACCTATAGCTGTGAGGCAACAATACTACCACTGCACCATCAATTATGCAAGGAATTAAACATTCAGAAACCTGAAGTCTGAAATTCAAATGCCTGTCAATTTTACTGTGGACAGAACAAAACCAATTTTCAGCAGAGATGCAGGGATTAAAACTGCAGACACGTCTTTGTAAAATGGCAGGGCACCAGAGCAAATCCACACAGACACAGGGAGGAGATGCAGACTCCACACAGAAGCCAACCCAACCAAGAATCAAACCAGAAAACCTATAGTTGTGAGGCAACAATACTACCACTGCACCATCAATTATGCATGGAATTAAACATTCAGAAACCTGAAGTCTGAAATTCAAATGCCTGTCAATTTTACTGCGGACAGAACAAAACCAATTTTCAGCAGAGGCAGGATTAATACTGCAGACACGTCTTTGTAAAATGGCAGAGCACCAGAGCAAATCCACACAAACACAGGGAGGAGATGCAGACTCCACACAGAAGCCACCTCAGCCAAGAATCAAACCAGAAAACCTATAGCTGTAAGGCAACAATACTACCACTGCACCATCAAATATGCAAGGAATTAAACATTCAGAAACCCTTAAGTCTGAAATTCAAATGCCTGTCAATTTTATTTAACATTTTTTAATCAGGACAGTCTGACTTGGAACAAAAAAACAATTTTCAGCAAAGGCCCAGGAAGAAATAATGCAGACATGTCTTTGTAACATGGGAGGACACAAAAGCAAACCCACACAAACACAGGGAGAAGATACAGACCTCACAAAGAAGGAACCCCAGCCAAGAATCAAACCCAAGAACCTGCAGCTGTGAGGCAACAATGCTACTACTACACCATCAAATATCAAGCATTGCAACATTTACAAACCACAGATATTATGAGGAACAGATCAGATCGAATATGAGGCAAAAATCTGCAATTTTTTTACAAATGGTGGTGGGTAGGGAACTCAAGTCTTTAACACCTGCATACAGGGTACAGGGTTCAAGCCTGAGGTATTCCCTACCACACCACCATGAGCACCTGGGGCATTTACACACACACACACACACACACTGTAAAGTAAAAGCACCATACATACACAATCCAGTATAAACATTGTAAAGTAAAAGCACCATACACACACAATCCAGTATAAACATTGTAAAATAAAAGTAAAAAGCACCATACACTTACCTGAATATATCCAGCTAACATACATCCTGCCCGCGCAATACTCCAAAGACTCGCGAGATCCCAAGCAAAGCCCGACGAGATCCCAAAGCTCCTTCCCGACGACGAGACTGTCCTGACTGCTGCTGTTGTAGTCCGGACGCGGCCCATAATCCTAGCGAGTCTGTGCACTTTAAAAGTGCACAGACGTCTCCTTGTGTCCCCCTATGGGGACTGCCAGACTACCTTGAGCATGCGCATAGACCGACAGTAGTCGGGACTACTGCGCATCTTGAATTTAAAAATAATTTTTTCTATTTTTTATTTTGAGGGGGCTGCAGTCCGGCAGCCCGATGCCATGAGCCGCCCCTGTATATATATATATATATATATATATATATATATATATATATATATATATATATATATATATATATATATATGGGAGCACTTTTAATAAGTAAATTCCCAATTGTTGACATTCTGTTTTGTTGACAAAATAGATGGTCAACAGGCGTACGAGACTGACAATCCTTGAGGTTGGGGAATATGCCCCTTCCCCATGGGGTGGGGAGACAGGGGGCATGCCCCTGCAAATAACAGTAGATTTCTTTTCATGGTCTGTAGTGTCTCAGAGCATGTGTGCTAGGGTGCCAATATTTTTTTGACTTTTTTTTGTAAACGTTTTTTAGTGTCAGTTTACTGAAGTTTATATTAGTTTCACTAGATCCATATATCTATATATAACTGTCTCATCATTGAGTGAACACTCAAAACGGCATACTAAATGAGCAAATAGGAAACAACAAGACAAAAATATACTGACTCTGAGATCACACAATAGTGGGGCAAGGGCAAATTTCCAGTCCCTGCTGTAATGTGATCCTACATGAAAAGCAGCTAACAGGCTGAAAAGCAGAATGTTAGAGTGTTCGCTGTTACAGACTGAAACCCTCTATCTGTCTATATATTTTTATATATTTATATATGCTGCAGTAGTTCTCTCTCCTTCTCTCTCTCTCTGTATGTATCTGTGTGTGTGTGTGTATATATATATATATATATATATATATATATATATATATATATATATATATATATATATATATATATATATATATATATATACATATGTGTGTGTGTGTGTGTGTGAGTGGATTACCAAGGTTTGATCAATGTTTTACTATATCAAATAGTGAAAAGCAGTTAAAGCTGACTGAAAATTAGCTGTACCACTTTTTTGAGCAGCATCGTACAGTGAGGTTTAATAAATTTATCCTTTTTCCACTGTAGTGTGATCTTGGAGTTGATATGCATAATTAGCAGTGGATGTGGGGTGCAGGTAGCTTCCCTTCTGCAATTTTTTTTTTTTTTCGATGAGTTTAAATTCACACTTCAATGTTCTGATGTTTGTGTGACATGTCGATGGAATATCACAAATTTATTCATATACACACACATATGTGTGTATGTATATATATATATATATATATATATATATATATATATATATATATATATATATATATATATATATATAAAACATTTTATGCTGGCCGTGGTAGTCTACTGATCCATAAGGATCTACTTCTCAGCCTAGGTATAAAATCTTAGTCCATTTAATAGACATGGCATGCTGAAAACCACAAATTTTGCAAATGAAATCATAAAACTACGCATGCAAGGACTCAGTATAATTGTAAATATACGTTTCCATAGTGTAGGTGTGTTAAAGTTATTAATTATAAGGATGGCTAAATATTTACAACATACAAGACTATACCACATGAAAAGTACACTGTTGTGCAAGAGAATGTGATGATAACAGGTTAGGTGGTCGAAGACAGGAGGTACTGGGTTAGTTTACACTATGTCTGGAATATAGTGACTTCAATATGAGGATCAGTGGATGCAAAATATCTACTTTTGAAATGCTGGGATACCTTCTGATAAGGTAGCAAGCACTCAGTAAATTACCTGATGATATAAGAATCTGACTGACAGACCAGTAATGCTCCATGGCTGAAGAGATGGCTGCAAAGGGTGATCTCTTTCTAGCCACCGGGATGCAACAGTATAACAGGGTTTACCTAATACTTAATACTTAATTACCTATACATTGTAAATAATGTACTTTCCACATTTATTCATCCCTTTTCTGGAAAAAAATGTATTTACAGCAATCTTATAATGTTCAGATGATTTGCAATTGTTAGTTTTTATAACCATGTACACATGATCTACTACCTCTGTGCAACTTAACCTCTGTACAACTTGTTCTCTAATCAAGTTTGTAAGTATGTAATGTATGTTCCTCTATTTTATGATTATACTTTGCTAAGTTTTACTATATAATATTGCTTTTTACTTATTTTTACTATGTATTATGGAGCTTTTCTCCCCGGGCCTCCACTGAAAACAGGCTCCTTGAGCCCAGTGAACCTCCCCGGTCATCAAACAGGAAATAAATAAATAAATAAATAAATAATACTACATATGGCTATAGAAGAACCAGAGCAGGCAGTCTAAGCCATCAGATCAGGTTTCACAGGCAAGGGGAAAGCCATTGGTTCCAGTACATGCCAGGGTAATATGGTGAAATGCTAACATTGTAAACACACCAGGCATGTACAATTCAACTGTCCACAGTGACAGGATGGGAAACAAAAAAAACATATGAGGGACCAAGAAAAGATGGCAACATGGTAACAGGGCTTATTGTGACATGACAGCTGTTCCAAAAAAACACAAGGGCCTGCACCCCATAATGCTGCAGAGGAAAGAATCCATTGTTAACGGAGATACATCAGACATAAATGTTAAGCCCACCATTGTTAATAAGCAGTTTTACTAGCCTGAACAGTTCTTGCCAGTTATGGCCATGAGAGGGACAACTTTTCAGGTGCCATTAGCCAAAGTTCATTTGGACAAGGAAGGGGGCAGAGGAACAAGCAGGTGGCAGTGTTTCATAATATCCAGCAATTTTTTTTTTTTAAATAGGAAATAATTTTAGATGATACAGTACCTTTTGTACAAATCCAATCAGAGTGGGAGATAAGTTCATGCGGAAGGCAGTAGAGAGGTGACCCAGCAAGTGCCCACACCACTAACACAGACGAGCAATATGGCTACCTCAGTGGAAGGGCAATGCAGTAACAGCAAGTTTGAGTCTGAATTCAAATGTTGAAAGGTAATGGATTTGCTTTGGTAGAGGCTACATCAGTGGAAGTTTAGTGGCATCAACAAGTCTGAATCAAGTCTGAATCTAAGTTACAGCTGTTGAAAGGTACTGGAATTCCTTTGCAACTGAGTACATCAGAGGAATAGGCATGTGGTATTTGCAAGCCCAACTCTATGCTACAGCTGTCAAAAGAGACTAGACTTCCTTTGGAAGTGGGGAGGATCACAAAAAATCTGAGATATACATTTTCCTCAGATCCTACCTCACAGGACTTGAGGTAATAAAAGGAGGCTCCTGATTGTCAAGAATGGTGAAGTCTGCATCCTGGAACAAGGGGTTATTTTACAGAGAATGGACTCCTGAAAGGGTGTGTGGTACAGTAGATGGTCTCAGTGGCCTAACATCAGGAATGTATGGTCACAGACCATGGCATTTCTTTTCGAGGCCATATGGTCATAAAGTTACAAAAAGATGGCAAATTTTTATTGGGTAAGCATTTCAAAAGATTTGAGAGAGTAGTGAAAGACGATTAAGCACTGCCAAAATGTTGCTGCTTTGACATTCATGTCTGTTATTACGGAACTGTTTCAAAAGGTAGCCATGGATGTGGTGGTGATGGGCTACACCACTAGGTACCTTAACTAATAAACCTGTTTTCTAGTGACACCTAGAAAGTGGCAAATGTTCTTCAGGAAATATTCAGCATTGAATGATTTCCCCTGGGGCTAATATCACATCATACCTGCTGATCTACTGAAGCCTTGTAGGGTAAAACAGTTAAAGATCGCTCCCTACCATCCCCACACAAACAGAAAGGTGGGGAGGTTTAACTCTTTCCTTAAGACCATAGTGATCGCATTCTAAGATCAGTTTAAGTATGAGTTGGACATATACCTGCCCCATCTCTTGTTTGCATAAATAAAAATGCACCAAGTACAAAAATTCAGTTTTTTTGCAATACAGCTTTCTTTTTGGTCACAGAATGGGGGGGATCCCTAGAGATAATTTACGATGACTAGGAGGATAAATGTGATTCCCACATGGAATTTGTTGTAGAGTATTCCTAAATTTCAGGGCTAGGCTTAGGAAGATTGTAACAGAAGTACCCAGCACAAGCACAGCAGCTGAAAAACAGTGGTATGACTCCAGAGAGAGACAACGTGAAAATATACTGATGGAAAATGTAATGGTGTTTATTTCTGTTCATCAAAATGAAATACAGGCAAAATGGTAGAGGCATTTTGTTACTGTGAAAAAGGTCAATATTGTTAACTACACAGACGAGGTTCTAGGCATGAAGTAGAAATGCAAACTTTACCATGTTAACATGATGAAGCCCTAGCAAAGGGTATTTAGTATCTGCACTGGATTACAGGAGGAATTGGATTTTTGTGGTAGACATGCTCAGTGAGGCTCAGTTTGATACCTCCATGTTTAAGGTAGTACTTTCATAGTAGTCATAAGTCTTAACTATCTAGATTTTTACAGAATGTCTAGATTTTTGCCTCATTTTTTGGTCTATTCCTCATAAAATTTGTGGTTTTCTGTGGTTCACTGGGATGATCTGAAGACTGTCGTTACTAACTACTGACATACATTTGAGTTTCAGACTTCAAATCCTTCAGAAAATTTATGTTAATACAACCCCTGTTACTCTAGCAACTTTCTAAGTTTATAAGAGCAACATTTAAAATATATCCCTATTTTTGGGCTTTTGTTCTTCCATTTTTTCAGGCTTTGTCCAGATTTCTTGCACTAACAGGTTAAGAGGTATGTCATTAGTTCTCTTACTCATATTCAGGAAATCTTCAGACATCTTTAGTGCTAAGCCAGGGTGTATCTAAGTGGTGGAAGCACCAGGAAGACACATGGACACAACAGGCAATCAAACAAGATCTTTACAGGGGAATATAAACAGTCAAGTAAACTATGTGGTAGAAACTGGAGGAGATGCTGTATCAGGGGTAATCCATGAATCCAGCAGTCCCTGGGCCTCACCAGCAGTGCTGGTGCCAAAGGAAGATGGTATCACCTGGTGCTGTATAGGCTACAAGAAACTAAATATTCACAAGAGTAAGATACTTTTCCTGTACTTAAGATAGATGAATCCTTAAAGCACTTGAGTGGGACTAATATCTACTTACTGACATGATAAAAAGTTATTAGCACATATCCTTGACACCTACATTAAGAAATATGTCAGAAATGACCACTCCTTTTGGGTTATATGAATTTACCAAAATACCCATCGGGGTGAAAATGTCACAGTTCTTTCCCAGTGGCTGATGGATCACATTCTGGTATGAGCTGGAGACTATTTTCTTGTTTTATAGATGATATTGCTATATATAGTTCTGGCTGGAACATGCTCAACATGTCAGAGAGGTGCTGAAAAGTGGGAATGGCAGAAGTGTCATATATTCTTTCTTTTGATCTGTCTCATCAGCATTTTATATGGTGGACCTGTCTATTTTACTGGACCTGCTTGAATGTCACTATAGAATCCCTGGTATTTTGCTGGACTGTTTTTCTTCCTATCTGTCAGACTGCAGTCAGTGAACTGAATTGTACTGATTACTGGTCAGGTAGCATATGATCAATAAATGGTTTGTTCTGGTCTATTTTGCCCTGTAAAGGCTTCAGTGCCCCCATCTTTGAGACCTCTTGTATGGGTATTAGCAATCTCAGCTCTTGTACTCCACCCGCTTACATGCTCTGTTGGGGGTTCACCGGAATGACTTGACACTTCTGGGATTTGTTATTTTGCCTATCAAGACCTATACCTTTGGAATCTACTAACTGGTTGGCTAATGGAATCCCCACCTCTAAGTACCGTCAAGAGCTCCTTAAGAAACCACCTTTTAGAATTTGCCTTTTCATAACTTCATGTAGTTAAAGTATATTTTTTGGCAGCATATTTCAAAAACTTAAATTTGTGCAACTAGTTTCACAGTGCTACTGTTTGGCCTATCTTCCTGATTAAATTGCTTGTTTTATTGTTGTAGCTCAATTATCGGTGATTGTTAATTTATTTTGTTGCACAATTATTTAAATGTATTCATTTTAATTTATACAGTGTGCAGGTTTAAGCACTTACACTCAAACTTATGTTGGTCATTGGATGGATGGTGGATATGGTCAGAGCCTGCCAAGGTGAAAGCTATTCAAAGATGGTCTATGCCTATTACCAAAAAGCAGGTAATGCCATTTCTCAAGAAAGTAGAATATTTACAGGAAATTATACCACACTATAACAATTGCCACTTCACTTACCAACCTTGCCAAAAAACAGTATTCTAAAAGCTCAAGGAGAACTTGAATGGACATTTGTACTAGCCAGTCCTAATGTCAATCAAGAATGCTTGGGAGCTGTACGTAGGATTCTCCAAAGGGAAAGGAGCATCCAGTAGTATATCTCAAGTCATATACTTCAGACAAAGGAGGAATCACATGCAGTGCTAGAAAAAGGGTTATAAGGTTAGTATGGGCTAATCAGAAACGTCCACTGTATCTATGTAACATAAAATTCACAGCAGTTGCAGATCATAATCATTCTAAGTGATTATACAATACCAGTGATCAAAACAGCAAGCTACTCATTATGGAGTTTGGGATTATTTTTTTACAATATGGTGGTCCATCACAGGAGTGGTGCCAACAGTTCAAATGTAGATGATTTGTTTATTTCATTTCAAAAGCTCGACTTTAAAAAATGTATATCATATAGGCAGGCCTGCCTTTGGCCATGACAACCTTAGACATACCAAATAAGGTTCATATACCACACAACTGCAGAACAATAACTAAAAGGATACTACCTTCTACCCAAACTGCTTTTCTTGGTGACGACTCTTGAAAGCTCATGGAGAAAAGAAAGGGGATACATTTAAAAGTAAATTGAAAAACAATATAAAACCTGCAAGTGCTTTTTCAGTGAGAATGCAAAATAAAATGTGAAAAACTGTATAATATATATATTATTTTGCAGTAAAGACACAAACAAAAACATAAAATATAAAAAAGCTATAAGGAAACTGTAACTGGCATTTTTGTGGAAAAAGACAGTGCAATTAAAACTGAAATTGAAACGGTTTTCTAACATGCACCCGCACACACACACATGCACACAAACATAAATTAGCAGGGCTGAGTCAGCTATTTCCTACCTATTAATGTAGTACCTGATGTTTCCAGAAACTTTTCAGAAAAAAAGGTTTCTTGGATTTACATTTTACTCTACAGGAAGGAGGCAGGACTTCTTGACTTAATGCAAGAAGTAAGGTGAGTTGTCAAAGAGAACAATGCTAATGATACACTTCACATTATTGCCTCCAAGTCAAAACTCAGGATTTCTTCAGGTACTGTGACCCGCTTCTTAGAAATCTGAGCAATAGACAATGTTCAGTTCTGTGGTTACTTTTGGGAGTTGTACATTTTATGAATCTGTATGAACCTTAGATGAGATGAGAGAAGGCCAGCTTCAAGACTGAATGAATTTGTGTCTATAGACTTTGTGTGTGAGATTTTTGCAACTGTCAATTCCCATAAAAGGAAAAAGAGAGAGAGAAATTGCAGTTATTTTTGGTTACTACTACTGTCAGAGCTAGCAAGCTGGCTGCTACTAGTATTTTTTTAAACTTGTCAGTCTAATAAAAACCTTTTAATTTGTATTTCATATACAGTAATATAGCTGGATGTAGACAGAATTTTCAAACCAAATTACCTAATTCTTTTAAGTTAAGAATATTATTATTTTATTTGAGAAGCTCATGTCTGGTTTACATAAGGGTGATTACACAAAAATGGTGGTTTATATCTGCTGGCATTTATACTGCAAAAAGAAGAAATGCTTAGTGATAGCTATCATATGGTATACTACATCTGGCTTATTTTCAAAAGTGTAGAGCAATCTGTAACATTGGTGTGCCATTTTATTTTGGCTGGTGACAGCAAGTTACTAGATAAGCAAGAAGTAACTGACTATTACATACCACAGCAACCCGGAGCTGTAAAAATAAAATGAAGGAACTGCGGCACTGAAAGTCTCTTCTCAAAAATATTGTTGTGTGTCTGTATGAAGGCAATTGTTCTTGATAAGTTATAGTTAACATTGGTAAGATAGCACTGTAAGTCGTCAACCTGAGACAAAAGGATGAATCCCTAGGAAACCAGTGATTATACCTGTCCTCTGCAAATGAGCAGTATATGGACCTTATTTTGGTGTGTCTAATGTTGTCATGGCTCAAGGCTGCAGTGCTTATTTGATATACATTTTTAAGGCCAAGTCCAAGATGCCTGCATCATTCTTCTTAATATACCAGCCAGGACGGTTGTAGGGATTTGAAATAATGTAATCCCATTCTTGCCATATAACTGTTGGCAGTAAAATGGTTGTAGGGCATTCTATCACAAGACAGAGTTAATAGAAAACAAAAATCACAAAAAACAAAATAGTGTACAAGGCAACCAAAACCCGTAAAACAAGAAAAACACCTTCCTGCCAGACAGACCAGTGGTGCAAAAAAAACCGAACTTGTAGTTTCCAAAAAAATCAGTTTAATCCAACAATAGTCAAGCGCTTCCATCCAGCATACTCTGGACTTTTTCAGAACCAATAAAACAATTAAAGAACAGCCATTTAAATACAATTCAGCAACCAATAGGAGAAAAGCATTTAAATACAAGTAATTAGCTATTAAAACAACCCTTTATAATAATTACTATATAAAAACATGTATATATATATATTTTTAAAAAAACTCAATATAAATAACTTACAAAACAAGAGCTCTATGTTTTAAAAAGGACATAATTGAAACATGTTCAGTAATCCCAGGGGAATGAGTGGCGTTTAACCTAAGTTGCCATTTCATTTCAGCTCTCTCAAGTATGTTTGCCCAATTCCCCCTCCCTTGGATTCATCTCAACTATTTCTAAAATACCAAATAAGAAATGTGTACAGTCCCCATTACTATCCAAATGCTTAAAAAGGGCATTGTTAATATTTTTCTGTCTAATAGCATAAACATGCTCATAAATTCTCCTACAGGGAGTTCTTTCCGTTTTCCCTATATAAAATTAAAACATTTTTGACTAACTGCTATATAAACCATACCCTTCATACCACAAGTACGTACTATTGTCCTCACCTTTATACCGAATTCACCAATGTGTAATATTGCCTCTTTTAAAATATACTTACAATAATTACAATGACCACAGCATGTTGTACCCTTATCCAACATACCTTTAAACATAACTGGGCATTCAAACAAAAATTTCAAGTTTGCACATGCTCCAAAAACAAAACTGGGGTTAGTATCCATAACTGGAAACAAACAAAGGCCAGCAATTCGATTCCAAAAGCTTTATTGGCAGTAAAATAGGTGCAAACATTACACCATAATACTCTCACAGCAACATATATCACAAAACCTCAAACTAGTTTCGGTAGAGCACCTTCATCAGTGAGGAAAGATGAGAAAGACATTCTCCAATGGAAACACTCCATATATATATATAACAGTAGCCAATAACAAATGGCTTTCACTTAACATGCACAATTGATATTTAAAGTGTGCAGCATATATAACATAATTTAATAAATTGCACTTCCCAATGAAGTCAGTATGCAGAGTGGGATGTTTGTCAATATTCCCAACATAAATGTATGACAAAAATATACACTATATATAAAACTAGATGTGACCAAAGGGATACAGTGTGTAATTCTATATATACATAATATTAATTATAAATGGTCATTCAGTCCAGGTGGAAATAAAGCACCCAGGTGTATAATCCAGTATTTTTCTTTGTTACTAAGAATACTTTGCCAACCCAACTGATTGTGTCTATTCCCCTGAATCTTATCAATGACCGTAAACATAAATTTGGCAGATTTATGTTTAATAGAATGTTGATATAGGGCATTGCTGACTTTATGATTCCGAATATCACTACGATGTTCCCCTATTCTGATTCTTAGAGAGCGTGAAGTCTTACCTACATAGAAAGCATGACAATGGCATGTAGCCAAATAAATCACCCAACTAGATGAACAATTGGCAAAAATACGGGTATCAAATATCTTGCTTGTATTGACACTAGAAAATTGTTTGATTTTATTAACATTTCCACAAGAAGAACAATGACCACAGGGAAACGTCCCTAATAGTTCATCCCCAGAAATGGTCAGTTGCCTGTACGTGGCACCCCCACTGTCCCGATGTTTATAGTGGGAGAATAATGTGCCTAAAGTTTTGCCCCTCCTGTAGGAAATGGAACATTGTTCAGTCAATGTATGACGAAGATAGTCATTAGCCAATAATATGTTCCAGTTGTTATTCAATATGTTTCTAACTAGTTGATGGTTTTTCCCAAAAGTAGTAATGAATCTAATGGTTTCATCTGTAGTACCATCCTTCTTTTTGTATTGTAATAAATCAAGTCTGTCATGTTGATCTGTCCACACCCTTGCTCTAGAAATGTCCAGATTTGAATAACCTCTATCCAAAAATCTCTTGTTCAAATCCTGTTTAGCCTCCTCATAATCCATCATGGAAGAATTAATACGTTTTATACGTAAATATTGTGATTTGGGAATGTTGCGGATGGTGTGGCGTGGGTGCATGCTTGAAGAGTGGAGTAATGTGTTGAATTGTGGATATTTCCTATGTATTTTAGTATTTAGAGTATTATCTTCATTACGATATATCGTAACATCCAAAAAGTCAATAGTTGACTTATGATATGTTATAGAAAATTCAATACCCCAAATATTATTATTCAAATGTTCAACAAATTCCAACAAATAATCTGTATCCGCACGCCACACCATCCAACAATCATCCAAGTAGCGCCTCCAAATGTCCATCTCAACCAAATAGATGTTATGAAGGGGATCATAAATAAGACATTCTTCCAAATACGCCATAAATAAATCGGCATATATTGGGGCAAAAGAGGCTCCCATGGCTGTGCCTCTCAATTGCCAATAACAATCACCCTGAAAGAAAAAAACATTCTTGTTGAGGACATGCTCGGACATGCATACTAGTAAGGTGTTAAATCCTGGTGGATAGAGTTCGGCTTTTTTAAGCCAATAATCTAAAACTTGCAGACCAGCCCAGTGTGGAATACTGGTATACAAAGATTTCACATCTAAAGTGCACATGATCCAATCAGGATCAAGTTGAGTATCAGCAATTATATTGAGAAATTCAGTTGTATCCTGTATACAGGCTCTGACCATGGGCAACAATGGCTTCAAGTATTGCGTTAGAAATACAGATAGAGGTTCTGTAAGGGATCCATGACCCGACACAATGGGTCTGCCTGGGGGATTAGTAATGGATTTGTGAATTTTTGGTAACAGATATAAAATCTGTTTCTGTGGATCACTAACTTGGAGATGTTGAGCCGTTTTTTGTGAAATAATTCCTTCCTGTAAAGCCTCTTGAAGAAACTGGTCAATATCCTGTTTAAATCGAAGAGTTGGATCCATCCCCATGTGCATGTAGCACTTGGTATCAGACAATTGTTTGAGTCCTTCCTGTACATAATAATCGGTATTGAGAACCACTACTGCGCCCCCTTTGTCCGCTTGAATGATAACAATTTTATGATTCTGTCTTAATTCAGAAAGTGCTTGTCTCTCCATGGAGGTAATATTGTCCTGGGCTATGTTAGTATCATACTGGGGAAAATGTAAGTCCCTCAATACTGCTTGTTGGAAGATCCCTACATTTTGTTCATAGGGGGTTGAAATGTTGATTTTTTAAAAATAAAATCAGTAGATCTTTGAGTAGAAGAATTATTTTGATCACTGAAAAAAATTTTTAGATTAAGTTTCCTACAAAATTCTAACACATCAGCAGAAACTGAATAATGGTCAGAAAAAAAGCTAGGGACAAAGCCCATTCCTTTATTGAGAATACAATGTTGTTCTTTTGTAAGTACATGATCCGACAGATTTAAAACATTGTCAAAAGATTCAACTATTTGTTCAAAAGTGCCTGAACTAATCCTGTCATGGAATCTGTGTTGATTTCTATTCTTGTGTTTCCTCCCCCCTCGGGATTGTCTAACATACCTAAAGGGAACTTAGGTTGGGTTTTCTTTTTAAGTGGTGAGTGAACCATAGTGCCTCCCTCGCTATCAGTATAAGATGACTCCTCCCCTGATGTACTGGTATAACTCAGGTCATTTTGTTTTAAAATAGACCTTGGTCTTTTCTTAGACCTTCCTCCACTCACACTTGATCCCAAATCCTTAAATCGCACACTCCTTTGAACCTGAAAGGGCTGAGCCCTCTCATAATCATTTATGTCCCTCGAAAATTTTTTAAGTTTTCTTTCTTTAACCATATTGTCATAGGAAGTCAGTTCCTTGGACAGCCGATCAACACAGGCAGAATATTTGGAACCAGATTTGTAATTTTGGCATTCCGTACTTAGATCTTTAACCTCCTTAAGCAACAGATCCACTGTTCTCTCATAGTAATCTGATAACATTTTTACAAATGTCATGGAACCCATCCTTAAAGCTTCATCCCATTCCTCTGTCAGCCTCTGTTCAGATCTGCCAACCAGAGGACGAAGCTTAATACGGAGACCTCTCGGTGCCAAATTTTTGTGTAAATAAGCTTTGAACAGTCTCAAATGCCAAATGTTAGCTCTGAGGCCCTTAAGACCTTTTTCCAACTTGCGGAATGCCAAATCACAACCCCCCTCACTACTGGGGTTGCTCTTGCTCTGGTTGTTGCTTGGGGTATCTTCCAAGCCAAATATGGCTATATCCTCCCTATCAGCACACAACCCATGGAGTATTTGATCTAAATCCATCATAAAAAGCAATGTACTGAATGGCTGTTCAAGGAAGAGACCCTATATAAAAAATTCAATAAGTTCAGGGATCAAAAAATGAGCAAAGAAGGTGTAGTACAGACTTGGGTCATTAATCATGTAATGAAATCGTAAAAGAAGTTTTATAGATCATCCAAATGAAATATATAGCAGACACCAAGGGTGTGGAGTCACTGAACAACTGTTCATGAATATAATGATATTACATATAACCTATAATCTTATTCAAAAAGTGAACACATATAAATATCTGACAAGATGGTCTATATAATGACACAAAGGTAAAAGTGCATTCACTAATCTATATGAATATAGCATAGGCCAAAGGTGTAATTTCAATAAGCAACACACAAATTATACACTGATGGAGTAAAGTAACTCAAATCACATCATTGAATGGACCCATAAAAGGTATATAAATAGCAAGTTGTAATAATATACAACTAATATAAAAAATATAGTTGACTAGAAGGTACCTAAAAAGGTCCAAAAGGGAAGATGTTAACACCTGGAACTCAGATCTCATAGGATTGAATACATGTTGCTATCAAATCACTATATAACAATAATGGTAGGACATATAGTGTAAAGGAACAAAAATAGTGTTATTTAACAATATACCAAATTAAGATTTACCATAGAATAAACATACGTTATTTTTTATAAATCTTAGACAACTCCAAACAGGTCTTCATAACCACATGAAAAGGAAAAAACAGTCACTTCTCAATGCACATAGCAGAACTACAAATGCAGTTGCAATAACATGATGAAAAAGAAATTGTAGTCAGTTCTCAATAGACATAGCAAGACTAAGGGTATATAGTCAATATGGTAACAAATAGCCAAGATACAATTTGTGGTTAGCCCTATTATGAATATGTCAAAAATGGTTATAATAAATATAAACCAAGTATAAAGCAAATAATTAGCTTAAATCTACATATACCCAAGTCAACAAAAGAAGTAATATAAACATCTAAGGGGTTAAGGACACAAGTCCCATTGAATTCAATGTGTATTTGTATCCAGTCCCTATGTAACTTTTAATAAAGGACCAAAAATGTCACAGAACAAAAATCATGTTCCATCACAATGTGTCAGGCATAAATGGACCTTAAAATATACAAGTGTTGATCCTGAAAAATCTAATCAACCTACAACCAATTCTATTCCCCCAAAATAGAATAGACCTGTAACCCTGTATCTTAATACTTGTTATTCTCACTCTATTTCCTGAAAACATATAAGACTGTTCTCATACTTCGATTCCAACTGACTAATATATGAAAAATCACCATTTCAAATATCTATATGAAAACAAAAAGCAACTAAGTATGTAACTCACTTATAATAAATGAATGCACATGCCTTTCCAAAATTGACCCGTATATATGTTGTCATGAGTCAGTGAGAATACACAAAAATGCATGTATCATAAACGTGAGTCCAAAAAGACTTGATGTTCACATATGTCCAAGTCTCTCAAAAGCGTGTGTCCAAAAGTAAAAGACACCAGAGTTTGTCCAACATATAGATGGAGTGATATTTTGTAAATTGTATCCACATAGAAAAAAAGGGAAAACGCCCTGTAATAAGGCTCTAAATAAATTATTCCAAATTCCCAAATCCAAATAAAGTTTTGATGAACAATATGTTATTTTACAGACAAATATTGAATACACATATAGTCAAAAGATAAAGCCCCAAAATAGAATAATAAATGTTAAGTACACCAAAGCAGTTATATAAATAATCACCGAACCTATATAGGCCCGGTGTGCCTAAATAATGGCGTTTCACGATGTAATGAATTCACATACAATAAAGGATACAGATATTTATACAACATGAAAAGAACATAGTCATATTTAGTTTTCATCCATGTTAAAAGAAAAATATCCTATATTTAGACACTCGATACAATGTCCAAAATTGCCCCAAATCCGAATGTGATCCTTATATTCAAATGTCGAAACAGATTGTAATACAAGCAGATGCTGGAAGCATATTAAAGGTATAACCCCAATGTAGAAACACAGATACTACATCCAACCAAACCGTTGTATTGCTCGTCGCAAAACATTTGTAGGCCCAATATACTTCACTGGTGGCGTTATCGCATAATCCACATATAGGTTCCACTATTGTAAACAGCGTGTTATATCCAACGTGGTAATAAAGAAATCACAATCCCTGCTAAGGAATATCCAAAACACACCATATAAATCTCTTAGCGACCCAAATACGCCATCAAGTATGATGAAACTCTCGCTATAATGATATATAGAAAACAGGCATATCTGTGGCACACTGGTCACTATAAATCCACTAGATTTCAAAAAAATGTAAAAAACAGTCACCCATCCATACGACCAAGAAAATGGAAGTGCAATTTGACGAAAATCATCGGTGAATGGAGAATGTCCAATTTACAAAAGGAGAGGAGTCATCTCAGCCAACAGCCAGGGAACCAAGCGCCAACAGCGAGGAAGACACGTCAGTAAAACACAAACCCACGCACGTTAAAGCTTGCACGGCCCAACACAATATCAGGAAACAAACAAAGGCCAGCTATTCGATTCCAAAAGCTTTATTGGCAGTAAAATAGGTGCAAACATTACACCATAATACTCTCACAGCAACATATATCACAAAACCTCAAACTAGTTTCGGTAGAGCACCTTCATCAGTGAGGAAAGATGAGAAAGACATTCTCCAATGGAAACACTCCATATATATATATAACAGTAGCCAATAACAAATGGCTTTCACTTAACATGCACAATTGATATTTAAAGTGTGCAGCATATATAACATAATTTAATAAATTGCACTTCCCAATGAAGTCAGTATGCAGAGTGGGATGTTTGTCAATATTCCCAACATAAATGTATGACAAAAATATACAATATATATAAAACTAGATGTGACCAAAGGGATACAGTGTGTAATTCTATATATACATAATATTAATTATAAATGGTCATTCAGTCCAGGTGGAAATAAAGCACCCAGGTGTATAATCCAGTATTATTCTTCTTTGTTACTAAGAATAGCGTGGGTTTGTGTTTTACTTAGTATCCATAACTACCTGAAGATCCTTATTTGCCCTAAATAAAATCCAATTTTTACTCAAAATCTCCTTAACTTTTTTACTGTAACACCCATAAGTCAGGACCATACTCTGGACTTTTTCAGAACCAATAAAACAATTAAAAAACAGCCATTTAAATACAATTCAGCAACCAATAGGAGAAAAGCATTTAAATACAAGTAATTAGCTATTAAAACAACCCTTTATAATAATTACTATATAAAAACATGTATATATATATTTTTTTAAAAAAACTCAATATAAATAACTTACAAAACAAGAGTTCTATGTTTTAAAAAGGGCATAATTGAAACATGTTCATTAATCCCAGGGGAATGGGTGGTGTTTAACCTAAGTTGCCATTTCATTTCAGTTCTCTCAAGTGTGTTAGCCAACCCCCTCCCCTTGGATTCATCTCAACTATTTCTAAAATACCAAATAAGAAATGTGTATAGTCCCCATTACTATCCAAATGCTTAAAAAGGGCATTGTTAATATTATTCTGTCTAATAGCATAAACATGCTCATAAATTCTCCTACGGAGAGTTCTTTCCATTTTCCCTATATAAAAATTGAAACATTTTTGTTTTTTCAAGATGGCTACCGTCCTGTAAACAGGGTGGGAACTCAGCTCTGCATAACCTCAACATCTTTAATCCAGTAATATGTGAAGAAATCTAGTCTATTCGGGAAAAAAATCGTACCTTTGATTGGAGGTTAACATACTAACTCAGTATTTTACCTGGATTGCCTCTACTGTTTGTATAAAAATAGAAGATTACCTTGGATTAATTCGGGCCTCCTGCTGTCAAACATACATGCGCTTCTGGTGTTCAGTTTGTCTCTGTGCTGCTAATTTCACCTGAAACAAATATTTCAGCTTTAAAGTATTTGGATTACTTGAAGAAAACTAAATACTCTTGGTATGTCACATATATCAGAATTGATGGACTTACAAACTACAAAAGCAAAGTTCTCTGCAATCTCTTCTCCTGAAAAAGAAGTTAATACTAAAAGAGCCAGGATGGGCAAACAGCAACAGCATCCACAAGACATGTCTAAAGCATCAGTGAATTCTGCTTCTTCTAAAAATAAAAGCAACCCTAATAACATGGAAGATTTAAAACTAGCTCTACAGCCTATCCAAGAGGCTATTCAGAGTTTCTCCACACAATTTAAATCCTTCGGAGACTCTCTGGACAGATTGTTAACCAGAATTTTGGATACTGAATTAAAGGTCTCAAACAATGAAGTAAAAATCGACCAATTACAAAAGGGTTTTGATTCCAATTGCTCCACTATCCAGGAATTGCAGGACAAAATACTAGATCTTGAGGCAAGATCAAGACGCAATAACATCATCATAAGAGGAATATCCCCCACAGGTCTCTTCCAGAAAGCATCACTGAGATTTTATCCCTTCTACTTGAAAATCCAGCTCTAACTGCTCAAATATCAATTGAAAGAGCTCACAGAGCCCTTAGACAAGTTGCAGATAACTCAATAAATAAGTATCCCAGGAATGTGTATGTGAAGATTTTAAACTACCAGCATGCTGTCTCAATCTTACTTTCAGCCAGATCTAAGAAATCTATTACTTGGAGAGAATCTAAAATTACTTTTCTCCAGATTTGCCAGCTCCTATCAAACTGGAGAGAAGAAAATTATCACCTTACTGTGGGTACCTCATCAAAAAAAGCATCAGATTCCAGATGAAATTCCCAAATACATTAATATTTAATTTCCAAGATTCAAAATACGACGGCAAAAATAACAAAGAAGCCAAAGAGGTGTTCTCTAAAGTATTTAAGGTATGTCCTGATCTGGTATAGGTTATTCTAAACTTACTTTTGTGTCCTGGATGTTATCCGGTGTGGTTCCATATCATGGTGGTGCTCCGAACCATATATTAGTGCTCCCGACGACGAGGACTTGTCTTTTTGAACTCCCAGGATGAGGGCCTGCTTCAGCTTGGAGGAACGACCACAGAGAACTTAATTTCCCATCATACTATCACTCGGCGTCGCCTCTAAACGCGTCACTTCATGACACCCATCTTCTGTGATTGGATGTTCAGCTTCTTCTTTTTTCCAAATCTTAAAGCGACGATTCCGCTCAGAAAACAGTTAAATAGTAAACTGTTCATAGAGTTAGGATTGCCCTTTTAAATAATTTGGAAAGTAAGCTGCACGCAGTCCAACAAGGCTGTTTTCCTTTTTGTTTCTAGTAAATGGTCTCAACTGGTCGTCGGGAGCTTGGTTTGCTGTTGGATCTGGCAGTTTAAGGTTTGGAAGATATGGATCGCGAATTTCCTGGTTGCCGTTTGGGACTTTCATATATATTGGACTTGGTATTGGAAGCTTTCCTGTTCTGTAAAACTGTATAGTGTTGGTTCATTTTAAAAGTGTACAACATGAAGAAAATGTTTCCTAATTCTTAAATTTTAGTAGTGAGACCTGTTTTTCTTCCTTTTTTTGATACTTTGTGTAATCTGTCCCTGGGTTTCCTACAAGTTTAATTGCATTGTGGAAGGTATTGATCATGCAATTTCTTAAGTAGTTAAAGGCATAATTTATTGTTTATATGTTATAGGAGTGTTCTGAATATCATTCTGCAAACTTTTCTCTCATCTAATGTAATAAGACTTCAGTATAGTAGCTTCCTGATTATATTGTTGTGTTCCAAGTTTGGACTGGTATCTGATAGTAATGGATTTATTTTTTGTAGTAACTGCAATGCAGATAACTCAGTGAGGAGGTCTTCATTAAGTTTGGGATTTACAGTGATCCTATATATTTGGTCGCTAAAATCAGTGCATTGCTATAATTTCGTGTTTGTCAGCGTGCTTGGACTAGATATACAGGTATTTGTGAATGATTGGTTTCGGTAAGGTTACAGCCTTGGTGTATATTATGTTCTATAGGAATGCTCACTCTTATATGTCTTATCACTGTATACATTATAGCTAGGAATCACGAGATGCATGGCCCATATATGGGGAGTCTAATTGTTGGGGCATCTTCTCCGGCTATTAATTATTAACATTGTTGTTGTTCTTTCAGGCTAAATCATCTAGTATGGAATCAAGCTTTACTGTAAATTTCAGTTTATTTCTCAAGCACCCTATTTCATTAGTGCTATTGATTATTTTTATTACTACACATTACCGGTTGATGGTTCTCCTCTATATCTATAAGGGGCTTATTTCCATTATGTTTGTCAAACACTGAATATATTGAATAGATTAGCTTCAAACTGACCCAAGGATAGTCACTCAGAGCATATTTGGTCCCTTTTTATACTAATGGGAAATTTTTTAGGTTATAAGCTTAAGGTATGTCTCTTGTCTTGGTACACTATGAGGTATCTGTATCTTATCTATTTTTAATTGATCTTTGCAGTCTCAGACATTTGGGTTAGATTATAGTTCTAGTCTCATATCTCTCTCGTAGTTGAGTGTTCTCACTGCCTTCATGATGAATAGTATTTTGTTCTACTAACATGTGTTATTATCAATATGCAATTGTTATTTTTGAATGGTTTATGCACCATTTGATTCACATTTCAAATTCTTAAATGCTGATCTGGGTTCGAAATCCTAACCCTGATGGGGAGGATAAGCGGTCTAGACCCAAGGGTACTAAGGGGATTTTTTGGGGGCCCATACTTCCCTCAGGAGAGGGGGTGTTCTTTGACTTACCCTTATGTTAGGTTTTCTGAATTAAAGTTCCCAAGAATCCCTTTCCCTTCCGGGCCGTTGGAGAGGGGTTTATGCTCGGTTGGTAGGCAGGAAGGGTCTTGTTATATAGCGTTTATTGCCCATATTCTACTAATAGAAGTTTATAAGTTTCAGGTTATGTGATATACTTTCCAAGTCTCTTTATTCCTTTTTATTCTTCTATATCACACATTTTATCCCCCACTGAATAGGTAGCTGAATGATTATTATCGATTCTTGGAATATTAAGGGATTACAATTGATCAAAAAGAGGAGGCTCTTCATGCACATGTGCTATAAAGCAAAAGCAGATATAATTTTAGTTCAGGAAACACATTTGCTCAGCCGTCAATGGGAGCACGAAAAGAGGAGGCCGTGGGTGAAAACAATCATTGACTCTGGAGTTAAGTCGAATAGTGCAGGGGTTGCCATAATAATAAAGAAAAAATTCCCTTTTAATATTATTAAATTTGAATCTGATAAGGACGCAGATGGTGTTTTATTATTACCAAGTTATCCCACATTGATAAGCCCATTGTAATCTTGAATATTTACTCTCCTTGTGCTAACCAACAAAATTTTTATATGAATATTTACAACATTCTCTCCTCCTTCTCCAACCATTATTTTATTATAGGAGGGGATTGGAACTCCGTTCAGAACCCCACTACAGATAGGTCGAATGGTAATACAAATTATAATAAACACGCCATTTCAGTGTTAGCTGAACTCAAGGAAGATTTCAATTTGTTTGACCCATTTATAACGCACAGAAACCCGACTAATAAAGTTAACTTCACTTTTTTTTCCAGTTGTCATAAGGGTTGGTCCAGAAATGATTTATTTCTTCTTTCTTCGGTCCTGGCTAATTGCCAAATAGAACTACATATTGATAACAGAAATTTATCTGACCACTCAAAGTTATCCCTCTCCCTAGATTGCAAGCAAAGGTGTACCTTTAGAAATAGTCCATTGTGGTGGAGACTTAATCCTAATATTCTTCAAAAAGAAGGAATTGCTTCGATTATAGAAGATAATCTAAACCAGTTTATACAAGCATCAAAAGAGCAGGATATTCCTATAGATATATTATGGGCCTCCACAAAGGCGGTGATTAGGGGCATTCTGATAAATAAAGCTTCTTACTTCAAGAAACTATATTTTAAAAGGGAGTCTGAACTGAGCAGAAAGATATCAGAATGGGAGAACAAACTGCAGACCAAATATGATACCGAAATAGAATCTCGGTTAGTTAAGTTGCAGAAAGATTATTTATCTTTGCAGGCAGATAATCTATCAGTCCATGAAATCAAAATGTTGGCCAAATATTCCGATTGGGCTCAATGCCCGTCCAGGTTCTTAGCCAGACTAATTAATCAGATTAAGCCATCACATAATATCTCTCAAATTTCTTATCAAGACAAACTCTACCACAATATTCAGGATATTATAAAAATTTTTCAAAAAATTTACACTGAACTTTATAGCTCTCCTAGTGACCCTATCGATATATACGTGCTACATGATGCCCTTAAAGAATTATCTTTCCCTAAATTAAATATGGATCAATTTCACTTGTTAGATAGAGAAATTACTTCTCAAGAAGTCTTGGATGTGATCAATAACTTAAAATTAAATAAAGCCCCTGGCCCTGATGGGTTCACAGCAGAATTCTACAAATTATATCCCCACAAGATCTCACAGGCTTTATATTTGATTTATAATCATATTCTCCACCAGGGTATAAGAGATCCCCATTTTAATGCATCTAAGACTATTCTTATCCCTAAAGGTAGATCAGACTCTACCAAACCGGAAAATTATAGGCCCATCTCCATTATCAATGTGGACTTAAAGATCTTGGCCCAAATGTTTGCCAACAGACTTAAATTACTGCTACCTAATATAGTCTCTAAAGAACAATCGGGCTTCATTAGAAATAGACAGACCTCAGATCATACTCTAGCTTTGGAAGCTATGATAACCTTCTCGTCTTTATCTAAGTACCCTTTCTGCTTAATAATGATTATAAAATCTTTATGTCTATTTTAGTAAATAGAATTAAGAAATCCCTGACTAAAGTCATAAATGAAGACCAAACAGGCTTTATATTTGGAAGACACACATATGACAATATTCAGAGAATTTTAACCATTATAGAAGCTTTGAACAGAGACAATTCAGAAGCTCTTATAATCACATTAGATATAGAGAAAGCATTTGATTCAGTAAACTGGAAGTATCTATTTAAAATTTTGGAACTTTTTGAATTCCCATTAAACTTTATAAATTTAATAAAGAATATATATAAAGACAACCCGGCTTATGTAAAATTAGGCCCATTTACCTCGGAAGCTTTCAAAATAACTAAAGGCTTTAAGCAAGGCTGTCCTATGTCTCCCATCCTGTTTGCCCTGACGATAGAATTATTTGCGTTTGCAATACGGAGTGATCTAAAAATAGAAGGAATTAACTTTTACAATAAATTTAATTCTAAAATCATGTAATTTGCTGACGATATATTGCTGACTTTAAGACCGAATGAAGAGTCCATGCAAGAATTAGAGAAACAAGTAGAAGATTTTTTTCCATTTCAGGTCTTTGTTTCAATAAATCCAAATCAAAACATATACTTCTAAATAAAATAGATGACTTGCATCTGAATAAATATCAAATAATTGGAGAAAAGGTTTCTTCACTAGAATATCTAGGAATTCTTATATCTGAGAACATAGATACTACCACAACCTTAAATTATAATAAAATCCAAAATTTAATTCAAAAACAAGTTAATAGCTGGAATAAATTAATGTTAAACTTGGAAGATAGGTTACAGTTAATAAAAATGATATTACTACCACAAATAAACGATATAGCATTAGCAATCCCTATTTTACCAGATAAAAAAGTTATAAAGACAATACAGAAACTTTTAATGGATTTTCTTTGGTATCCAAAAAAGAATAGAATTGCATTCTCACTTCATATTAGACCCTGGGACTTGGGAGGAATTAAATTTTCAGACATAGAAACTTATATTAAAGCTTCCATCATTAAACTTATACTAAATTGGGTAAATCCAAATTATTCATCCGCATGGAAAATTTTACATTTAACTTTCTTCTTAAATGAAAACAAAATATTAAAAAATATGGAGTTGGAGAATTATAACAACATATTTTGGCATGTACTATGTCATAGCTTACAAAATAAAACAACAAAGCCCACTAATTTATCATATCTGAATAATATTTATAATCTATTTAGAAAATGTATAATTACAAATCCAGATATAAAATTATGGTTTGCTCTCTTAATACCATTTAAAACATCAAAGAATTTTAAAGAAAAAATCCAAGAAAAAATACTCATTAATTGGGAATCCAAAAACTTTATTTACTGGTTTCAATGCTTAAATAATCACAGTACTTTAACCACCCAACAAGTAATAAATGAGTTTAGTATATCTGAAATAGACAGAACAGAACTTCAAAAAATACTACAATATGCAAGCAATTTATGTAGAATTATTAATGGTTCAAGCTTTAATACTATACCTAAGTTCATAAAATATATGCAAGAATCGATTTATGGAAATCATAATAAGCTAATTTCTATATGTAAATTATACAAAATTTTAATAGTGTATAAAACCAAAATAGGTCAAAATGTTGTGAACATCTTAACAAAGGACTTGACAATAAATCTATCATCTGAAGGCATAAATGACCTTTTGTTGTCAGTTAAGCTAACATCAAACTTCCAGATATGGAAAATCTTCACATGGAAATTTTTACATAGAGCCTTTTATACACCATATAAAATAGCCAAATTTGACCCTGCCCATAAGCCCACATGCTGGAGATGTACTGTAAACTGTAAGGCAGATTGGATACATATATTTTATGATTGCATTAAAAAATTCTGGGAAGATATTAATAGATTTCTTCAAGCCATTTATAATGATAAATTTGTTCTAACAAAATCTTTAATTTTTTTGAATGTAGATGATTCAGTAACTATGAGTAAAAGTGATCAATATCTTTTATGGTCTATTCTGGCTGTAGCCAGAAAATGTATAACAAGAAAATGGAAATCCACTGTTCCTCCAAGTTATGAAGACTTCATATTTCTATTAAAGGAATCTGCACAGAAAGAAATAAAAGTCAAAGAGGAAAGAATTTTTCCCAGACGTTGGACAGACAATCCTTGGAATAAAATCTTAATACTTATAGACACATTACAAAAGGACAGAATTTCTTCTACATGAAATTGAAATGCCATAAACTAAGATGAACTTATGTGAATATATGCCAGTAAAGGTTATACTAGTTTTATGAGATTATTCCTCTTTATAACCTTATTGGTTAATCCTTTTCATTGGACCACCTGTAAATATTGTACATATTGTTATAGTTATTAACTATTTTCTTTTATTTTGAATTGTAATTTAAAATTTACTGTATCATAATTTGTCTACAAACAAAAAAAATAAAAATTATTTAGCAAAAAAAAGAAAGGTTCAAACACTGGTAACGGGTACTAACTTGTCAATTTAATGTCAGTCTAATTTAAGTTTACGTCACTAGATGTCATAGAGCTAATGTTAGTCTGCTCCAAGTTAAACATCTAGAGTTCTGCCTAAAGAAAAAGTTTAGGAAGTAGGTTGATTAATAATTACTACATTCCTGCGAGTAAAGCAACCAAAGAGGTATAGGAAAAAGAAATAATAATATTAGTTCACATAGCTTCAAACTATTGGGAGTCCAAATCTTCATGTTAGAAACCTGTATGATATATGCTAGCATATACTAGGTTTTTCTGTAAGACGAAGAGCAGTTATACTGATTAACAATAACCCAGTACAGGTTCTCCTATTTGAATATTTCCATTTCCGAAGTGCACAACAACAAGTGATTTCCACAAACAGGGTCTATATTATGTGATTGATTGATTAGGTGATCGAACACCTAAACATCGACCACATAATATCGAACTGCAAAATAGTGAACGCCGCCGGGAAACGTTACCATCGGCCACAAAAAAAAATTTAACTTTACAGCCAAACTAAGTGGGGGGCTTCGTCCCCCACACCCCCCTAACTAAATATACCAACTCCAAGATTGCTCCACAGTGGAGAAAATGGCAAAATCCACCGAACAGCCAAGAGAAATCTTTCCCTGCGTTAAATTGGCCATTCGCTGCTTTTTGCTTTTGATATTACGTGGTCAATGTTTAGGTGTTCTATCACCTAATCATTTGATCATGTAATATAGACCCCTCACAAACAATAGCTCAACATTTCATAATTGAACAATATGCAGGGTCTGGGGCAGGAGCTAGTACTGCCAGCTATAACTTTGTAGAATTGAATTTTACTAACCAGAAAACTATAATCTATGATAGAAAATCAAAGCTAAAGCAAACATTATTCTGTGGCAGAGTTACACATAAAAAATCAATACACATAAGTACTGAATGGTCCAGGCTTCGTGACCCTTATTCTGCCATTCCGTGTTCAGATGCATTTTAGCTGAACCATAATTCTTTATCTCGGCTCACTGGCCGTGCATATCCCCTGCCAATATCCTAAGCATTCTATAAGCTCGCCAAGAAAAACCAAGCATAAGTTGTAAGATCAGAGTAAGACTCGTACAGGACTAAAACAATCAAAAATAGTGTCGCTGCTGCGGCTGATGTCCCCTATGAAGTTTTATGCAAGCTAAAGACTGAGATAGGAAATCCATATGCCTCTTTTGCAGTCATGATATAGATAGTATTAATGAGCCATTTCAAACTCACTTATGTCTTGATATTTCCTTGCGAGGTTATCGTTGCACCAAGTTCTCATTAATTCTCCATTTGTTCTGATGGTTACGTGATGATAAGGTGCCGAAAAGGAAGTTGTAACATAACATGTCACCCACTAGACAACCAAAACCACACTTTTCTTTCTCTCCTTATACACTCAGTTAAGGTAAGCATTTCCCATTTCCTGGAAATAAAATATAAACAAGATTACAGCAGTTTAGCTATGTGAGGTACTAAAGAAAAGAAAAATCAGGGATAAGACCTAACACTAGAAGGAACATTCTTACACCAGGGAGTTTAAGGAGCCGGAGATTTCCCAAAGCATTTGGTGAGCACAACTTTTGCTTCTAATGGTGAGTTAATTGCATATTTAACATCTTTATACTGGAACAGGAGGGTATTAGGATAGCACATTTGGAATTTTATGTTGCGACTAATCAGATCTGTACAGAAAGGGGATTAACTTTGCCGCTTCTTCTTGATCTCAATGGGAAGGTCTTGCGAAATAGTAAGCTTAATACCATTCCATAATATCTGTTTTTGCTTTTTGGCAACTGTTAAGATTTTTTGAGTGTCCTGATAATTTAATAGCTTGACATAAACTTGTCTTAGGATATTTGTGTCTTGCTTTTTGAACAGTGCTCGATGTGCTCTTTCAATGTGTATTTCCTTGGAATGCTCTTCCTTCGGAAGTAAGCTTTTGAAACTCTGGACACTAACTAATGGTAACTGACTGTGTTCATAGCTTTCAGGAAGTCCTCTGATTAATGTTATTCCGACAGCTTCTGGCTTCTAAATCCATCAGTTTCTGTTGTATTTCACGTAATGTTTCGGTTTTGGCACCAATTTCTTCTTTCAGTTTGCTTATCTGGTATCCATTATCTTGAGTTTTAGATTCAATGAGATCCATGCAATCTGCTATTTGATTCATTGTTTTACCAAAGCCAGAGAGCTGATCAGAGAAATTTTGTACTGCTGTCTGGAAAGGGAGGAGAGCCTGCTTGAGTTCTTCCATTTGGATATTAGTTTATGGCTTCTGTTTTGCTGCTGTTCTCATAGATTCCTGTTTCTTGGATGCTTTCCGCCTTTTAGAAAGTATGTCTTTCTCTGGTGATGCTATCTCTGAGAGTTTTGTTTTTGTGATCTGCATCTCCATTATTTCAGATTCTTTTGACATTTTAACATCTTCCCAAGGTTTGGCTTCACTGCAAGAATATATTTTTGTCTTCAGGCCTGGTTTTTACACGTGGTGAAGATTACTGCAACTGTAAAAGCAGTAATTAAAAGCTTTATCTTCAAGTTGCTTCTAGTAAAGACCCATGTCTGTAAAATAGTTTGAGGCAAGTTACAAAATCCTTTAAGATCAGCACTCCTAGATGCAAGATGTTTGGCTTTTAAGCAAGAATACTTGATTTTTATTAGGAGCTCAGTGAGGACGGTGTTTACTGAACGTCCACCATTTTGGAATCCCAATATCAAGATAGTACTTGAGTTGCCTGTGGAAGTCTAAGGTATGAAGTACTCAATTTTAGGTTCTGGAAAAAAAACAGGGAGATGGAATATTTGGCTTAAAGTCAGATATCAATTTATGCATAAAAAAAATAGTTCTCAACGAAACACCATCTCTGTGAAAAAAAAAAGAAAAGATTGACGCACCATAAGAACTTGCAACCCATATACTTTTCTTGCAGAGGTCAGAGCAGTCAGCAAACTGTTTTCCATGTTAAGAACTTCAAGCCAGACAGTCGAGCAAGTGTTAGGTTCTCTAATACAAAATTAAGATCCTACGAAGGAGCCACTGGTTTTCTGGGAGGCTTCTTATATAGCACCCCTTTCAAAAATATTTTCACATGAGCATGCATTGAAAGCAGAACATGCTGAAATGGTTGACAAATTAACCTTGATACTATACTATGGCCTTTATTACTCCTATAACTCTCACAAATACTGTAAACCCAGAGAAAAACTAGCCTTGAATGGGGGCTGGTTGTTTTGTTGGCACTGACTTGAAAACCATTTCCATTTGCTTATATATACTTTTCTAGTAATAGACTTTCTTGTTTCCATTAGTACCTACTACATATTCTCAGAAAACAGGTGCCTAAAAATATTAAGACCCTATCATCCAGGCAGTCACTTGCAGTTGTTTGAGTTCACTAAGTATCAAACATCCTTGTTCTTGAATGAGTAAATCCAGTCTGGGAGGAAACTTGTGGTAATTGCCCCTGGCCAATGCCAAAAGAAGGGAGAACCACAGTTGCCTGAGCCAGAGGGCGTCATTACAATGACTTCTGGGGATCCTTTCTGAATTTTCAGAAGTACCCTGGATTTCAGTGGAAAGGGAAGAAAAGCATTTTGAAACATTCCTGTCTAATGAAAAGAATAGGTCTGTCTTCCAGCCCTTCAATATGGAATCTTGGAATAGAATTTTACTAGTTGACTGTTTAAAGAGGAGGTGAAAAGGTCTACCTGAGGAATTCCCCACAGATGAATCAAGTCTTGGAAACTACCAGATCTGGTTTCCATTTTAAGGGTCTGCCTTTGTCCTAACTAGCTTGTCTGCCACACAGTTTTGCTCTAACAGAATGTAAGCTGCCTTTTGACTAAAATTGCCCCCTTTACAGACTAGCTATGTTAATATGGGGTGTAGCTTTACAGCACAATCTCGCTCTATAGGTATCATGAGAATTGTGGATGTTATGAGACCCAGAATCCTGAATTATTCCCTGATAGTGACAGAAATCTGAGTGGAAACCCCCTGGAATACATCTAAATATAGACCTTTTTTTTTCCAGTGGAAGAAAAGCTCTTTGTACTGAGGTACCCCAGAGAAACAATCTTTTGTGATGGAGTCAAAAAGACTTTTGACTACTTTCTAGGATCCCAACCTGTGTAGGAGATCTTTTACCCCAGTGAGAGATTCCTGACATTCTGAAAAAGATTCTGCAAAGATAAGCAAGTCACTTAAATATGGGGAAAATTGGATACCCTCTGGCATGAAATGGGCTATTACAAGAGCTAGTCACTTTGTGGAAACCCTTGAAGCAGTGGATAGCCCAAAGGATGAGTTAGAGAAGAGATAAAGTGATCCATACTCACAAAACCTTAATATACACCTGAAATCTGGATGGACAGAATTGTGATTATATGCATCTTTTAAATCTAAGCTTACTAGAAAACCTCAAATGAGGAAAAAGGGTAAACAGATTGTGAAGTGAAAGTATTTTGAATTTAGGGACTATCAGAAATTGTTTATGGAAAGGAAAGAAAGGTTCAGAACTGGTCTCCAGGAATTTTGTTTCACTGGCACTAAAACACTTGAGTGAAATCTCAGCTGGAAGAAGGAACTGTTTTTATTATTCCCTGGTACAGCATGTACTGTAGGACTTGATGGAAGAGAAGGGTCTTGGAGGATAAGGATGAATCCTTGGATAGGAGGAATTTCCTCTCACTGCCATGTGTAGAAATTTTGGCAGGCTATAAACTGCCTCCTAAACCCTGGAAAACCTACTACCCCTGCACCATCTACCAACAGTACAACAGAGTGCATAGCTACACAATTCAATACCCACTTTGTTATCTCTATGTCTTCCTTGCTAAAAAAACAGTACAAACCACTTCTAGCTATACCCATCCCCACTGAATGTAATCCTAACTCATTCTGTTTTAAGCCAGTGCAAAAAAGAAGTTATGTACTTACCATAACATTCCATCTGAGTAGTTAGACTTCATTTGTCATCAACCTATGGACTTTGGATCTGGAATGGATCTGAGACGGCTTTCACCAGCATCAGATCTGAGCTCCAAGCTCCTCCCCTTACACATAACACCACTGCATCTCCTTCCTTCCCTCAGACTGAGTTTGCCACCCAACACATGAGCCCGATCAGCAAAACCTGACCCAGAAATAAAGACAAGAGGCAGCAAGGGTACTATCTCTTAGTCACTCATGTGAAAGAACCCAATAACAAGGCCAGGGGGAAGGAAGGAGGGACAGTTGATGACAAATGAAGTCTACTCAGATGGAATGTATGGTAAGTACATAACTTCTTTATCTGAAGTAGTTAACTTCATTTGGTCATCAACCTGTGGGACAGAGTCCCCAGCTACCACAACCTTGGGAGGCCCTCATGGAAGGATATTACAAAGTACTGTGGAGCCAAAGGATGCTCTCCCTCTGGGAACCATGTCCAATTTATAATGAGAAATGAAAGTATGAAATAAGGACCAAGTAGGCGCTGAACAAATATCGTCCAAGGATACTCTGAAACAAAAAGCAGCAGACATAGCCACAGACCTTGTAGAATGGGCATGAATCCTCCCCGGGATAGGCATACCTTTAATTTTGTAAACTTGCAGAATGCAAAGGGAAATCCACTTGGCAATTGTCACCTTGGAAACTGGTTTGCCTAGAAAAGGTCTGGTGAAGGACACAAATAATTGGTCAGACTTGCAAATGGGCCTAGTCCTGTGTAAGTAGAAATGTAACTGCCTATGTACATCTAACAAATGTAGTTTATATTGTCCCCTGTTCTGAAAATTTGGGAAAAAGACAGGTAGATTGACTGATTGACTGATATTTGATTCTGAACTCACTTTAGGCAAAAAGGAAGGATTAGTCCAAAGTGAGATCCTGTCTTTATGAAAAATCATATAAGGGGGTTTAACAGATAATGCCTGCAGTTCTGACACTCTCCTAACTGAGGTGATAGCCACTAGGAAAGCTGTTTTCCAAGACAAAAATTTCAAGTCCACAGAGGCAGCCAGCTCAAAGGGCAGGGCAACTAACTCCTGTAAAACTAAGGTAAGGTCCCAAGGAGGAGCAGGGTCCTAGACCAGAGGCCTTAAAGGAAACGTACCTTTAATAAAGGTTTTTCAGAGTCTGGAGGAAGCTAAAGACCCCATGTTTTCACCTACATGGAAATTAGAGATGGCAGCCAGTTGAACTTTCACCGTAGAAGAGCCGGAACCCTGCTGGAAAATGTGTGCTAAAAATTCAAGAACAGCTGGCACTGGAACCATAAAAGGATCTAAATCCCTCTGAGGAGCCCAGATAAAAAAACACTTCCATTTACTACGGTAAATTTTCTGGTAGACGATTTATGAGTTGCCACCAGAATAGATCTAACAGGGGAAGAAAGTCCGGGAGTCCTGGCAATCAATGGAACTGGTGCAACCAAGCCGTGAGCTTCAGACTGCCCAGGTCTGGAAGGGGAATCCCCGATGGGTGTGAAATAAGATCCAGGATTGGATCCAAGATCCAAGGAAGAGCTACCAGATGAGACCACAGACAGGGAAACTAGATCTGGCAAAGCCAGAATGGGGCAATGAGGATGACTCTGCTCCACAATCGATTAGCCTTCTGTAAAAACTTTGTCATGAGACGTAACGGAGGGTGTACATAAAGAAGACCAGGGGGCCAAGCATGGACCAGAGCGTCTCTGGGGGGTTCCCCCTGATGGGGGATCAGAGCAAAGAACTCACTGCACTTTGTGTTGAAAGGAGATGTGAAGAGATATCAGCAAGTCCAACCTCACTTGAGGAAGATCTGCTCTGCTATATAAGGATTCAGAGACCACTCGTAAGGCATTAGGATAGTCCTGCTCAACTTGTTCGCCAGTATGTTGGACCGATCCGGAATGTGCATCCCACACTCTCATGGCCTCTCGATAAAGGGGGTAGGACTTTGTTCCTCCCTGTTTGTTGATGTACCAGACCACTGACATATTGTCTGTCTGTATCACAATAGTTCCCAGAGGAAGAAAGGCACGAAGGGCCTGCAATGCTAATAAGACCACGCTCATCTCCAGAACATTGATATGCAGATTGGTCTCACTCAGGGACCATGTGCCTTGGACTGTCCTGCCCAAGCAATGGCCCCCCACCCTAGTTGGGAGGCATCTGTAGTCACTGTGCCTTGGGGAGGGGCTACAACAAAGGACTGTCCCTCCACTATTTCCGGAGAGTGTAGCCACCAGAGAAGGGACTTCCTGCATGCATCGCTTATGCAAATCGGGTTTGTCAACAGCTGATCCAAAAAAGGAACACTGGACTGGCAACGTCCACTGCAGAACCCGCATGTGAAGATGAGCACAAGGAAGAAGAATGATAGTGGCTGCCATGGATCCTAGGGCTCTTACCACCTCAGCTGGGGGATAGGGATACTGAAGGATTGTGAGAATATGAAGATTTAAGCTCCAAACCCTCTCTGGAGTCAGAAAGATTTTGAATTACAAGGTGTCTATTCTCACCCCTATGTAGTCCAGGACCTGAACAGGTTCTAGAGAGGACTTGACTATATTTATTGTGATGCCCAGCAAGTCTGACAACTTCCGGAAATAATCCCTGGCTTGACAGAGTAGATGCCTGGTGGGAGTGGTAAGGAGCCAATTGTCCAGGTACGGAAAGACCTGTATGCCCTGAAGCCTCAGGTGAACTGCTACTGCTGCCATGACCTTGGCGAACACCCTGGGGGCTGTGGTGAGACTGAAGGGTAGGGCCCAGAACTGGAAGTGATTGGGCCCTAGCCAAAAGTGGAGGAACCTCCTGGAATGTCTGTGCATCTTTATTTGGTAGTACGCATCCTGGAGGTCTTTTGAGCACACCCAGTCATTCTCCTGCAGATACAGCAGGATGGATTGCAAAGTGACCATCTTGAACTTTTCTTTGGCAACTGACAGGTTTAGAGTAGAAAGACTGAGAATTGGCCTTAAGTCCCCCGTCTTTTTTGGCACCAAAAAGAACCTGGAAAAGATGCCTGATCCAGACTGATATGGGGGGACAGGCTGGATGGCCCGTTTGCTTAGCAGCTTTTGTACTTTGAGCATTGCTGCCTTCCTTTGTATGGGTGGAATGTCTGGGAGGTGATTTGGGGGAAAGGGATGTGTCACAAAGGGAATTGTGTAACCTCTGGATATTATTTGGAGCACCAACAGTCTGTTGATATGGACTCCCACGCCATCAGGTGCATCGAAAAATGGCCCCCAACTGCCTCTACAGCAGAGCAGCTGGGCAGCCCATAAGGACTGCTGCATGGGTCTGTCCGAGAATGGTTCTCGAGACCAAAAGTTCTTCAGATCCCCCCTGCCTCTGGGCCAGCGTCTCTCTTGTCTCCTTCTGCTTCTAGGTGAAAAGGAGTCCTGAGTTTCCCGGGAATACTGAGACTTCCGGAACCACATTTTCTTTTGCCCCTGTTGATTCCTGGAGAAGGATCTCTGAAGGTTAGAGAAGCGGATTCTGATGGCAGACAGTGTCTTCCTGTCCTTAGCAGTCTGGACATATGTGTTACGAACCTTCTTCCCAAACAAGGAAGAGCCGTCGTAGGGAGCATTTGCAAAAGACGGCTTGAAGGGTTCAGCAAAATTACATAGCCGGAGCCAGGCATGTCGCCTCATGGCAATGCCAGACCCGGCTGCCCATGCCGCTTCTTCAGTGGCATGAGAAAGGAGGTGCATGGATGTGTTGGTAACCGCTTTCAGAGTGGACATTCACATAGAGAATATGCGTTTACCCTCTGGTGACATGGACTCCAGAGGAGACCCAGTGTACTCTTTTATCAGGTCACGCTGAAGTCTGGTGATGTGGGCCATATAATTCAGTGCCCTTATACAAAAGGTAGCTGAAACATAAGTCCGCTTTCCCAGACGGTCCATCGTCCTGGACTCTTAGTCCGGAAAATGGACCGTAGAACTCTCCTGAGCTAGTTCCTTCTTTGCTGCAGCTGCTACCACCATGGTATCCACTGGGGACCCCTTGTTCTAGCTTAGTCTATCTACCAGGGGGCTCAAAATTTTATCTGGACATTTTGGAATTGGCTCCATGGTATCTGGCTCTTTCCATGCCCTGGTGGTAATGAGGTCCACCAGGGGGTCCACAGGAAGGGACACCCAAGAAGTATATAGGTCCATGTCGAATGCCTCCAGAAACACTGACTCATCCGAGGAAGGCTTGGGGGTAGGCCAACTCTCCCGTTGGCACAGGATCTCCATGATGTCTCCAAAAGAGACATCCTTGGGGGTGATCATCCAAAACCGGTGGACGAATCGGAGAAGGAGAAATTGTGGCAAGCAACGGTAGTGAGCTCCCCCCTTCCAGAGGGAGAGGGTGCCAGCAAGACCCCCATCTGAAGCTGGGTGCGAATAAACCTTCTCATCATCCTGTCCATGTCTGCTTTCAATAAGCTCCTAGTCAACTTTGAGGAAGCCACTGATGCCGGCTTTGAAGGATGATGAACGGAGCCCCTAGATGGAGGGCAAACCTCCTCCAGCTCTAGGGAGAACCTCGGAGAATGGAGCCAAGGGGGAAGTCTGCCTGGTAATGGCAGGTATCTTGGGAGGAGGACCCACTGGATCCGAGTGTTCCGGGGATCTCTTCCTTCCCCTTTCTCTCTCTCTCTGTCTGTCTTTCCTAGACTCCCAATCTCCAGGTCTGTGGACAGGATGGTGAGTTCTGGCCTGGGTGGGAGGGGAGGACACAATAGTTGTTGTAGATGCAGTCACAGCCATGGCCATAGACCCAGTTGCAACAGAAGATGAGGAGGTGGCCGCCTCCATAGAGGGAAGAAGCCCTTTTAAAATCATCTTGGCCCTGCAGTCTTTCAGGGCCCTGGGATTAAACCCTGCACATATGGAGCAGTTGGTGGACAAGTGAGCTGCTCCCAAACACACAGTGTGGCCATCCGCAGGTGACAACTTATGGCCATACACTGTCCATTTTCTGAAGATCAACTTTTGTTGATCTGCCACGATCAAAGCCAAATAGGTACAAGGTACCAAAGGCTGACAGCCCAACACCAACACACACACACACACACACACACACACACACACACACACACACACACACACACACACACACACACACACTTACACACACACACATACACTCAAACACAAGGTGGGAAAGGGGAAGAAGGCCTGCACTAACTACTCTACCACAAATTTCCTACTTTTTTTTTTTTTTTTTAACTAATGGAGAATACGAAGGGGAGGTAAGGATAAAGGGATAAGGAATACCCAGAAAACACTACACACACACACACACACACACACACACACACACACACACACACACACACACACACACAAAAAAAATTACTCCAAAACTGTCCTACCAGCCTGAAGTTCAAGGGATCACGTCGTGGGCAAAGCCGAGGCAAACGAGATCTGAGGGAAGGAAGGAGATACAGTGGTGTTATGGGTAAGGGGAGGAGCTTGGAGCTCGGATCGGATGCTGGTAAAACTGCCATCTCGGATCCAATCTGGATCCAAAGCCCAAAGGCTGATGACCAAATTAAGTTAACTACTTCAGATCTAGTTATAGAAAAAAACTCCTAAGCAAATTAAAACCCTGCACTCGTGCAGCTAATCAACTGCCCAACAAATTTCTAAAACTTGCCACTCCAGCCATATCTGATCCTATATCTATTCTAATCAACCTCTCCAAAACTGAACAGTACGTACCTCTCCTCTGGAAGATATCTCATATTATACCCCTACACAAAGGTGGCCCCTCCACTGACCTTTTAAACTATAGACCAACTGTCATTCTCTCACTTACAGCCAAAATCTTAGAAAAATGCATACATCAATAATTTCTTGACCACTTCCTCAAGAACAACCTATTATCCAATACTCAACATGGTTTTCAACCCAGGCATAGTACTAATACTGCTCTTATAAGATTCACAAACACTGTAAATCTCCTCAAAAATAATGGCCAACTCATCTCAGCAACGTTCCTTGATATGTCCAAAACATTTGACACAGTATTTCACCAAATACTTCTCAACAAGCTAGCCTCATATAATCTCAGTACAACATCCCTAACTTGGTTTCATAGCCATCTCTCTAAGCAACAAGAGTCCACCAAATGGGATAACAAACTCTCCCCCTTCTACCTATCACTGTTGGAGTCCCTAAGGCTCCATCTTTGGCCCTCTTCTTTTTATCATATTTACCAACAACCTCAGTACCACCGCACAACTCATTTCTATCATTCAATACGGTGATGATGTCTTTCTCATCTGGTCTGCCCCCTCTATTAAAGAGCTACAAGAAAGGACTCAGAATGCCCTCCAAGACATAGGAAATTATCTATCTGGCCATCAACTCATAATAAACCCCAACAAAACCAAGCTCATGGTCTTTGGTAATACCAGAGTAAAAAACACTCCATCCCCTCTCACTATCTATTCCTGTAATGGAACAAAAATTGAACCAGTTGAGCAAACTAAACTTCTAGGTGTAACAATAGACAACTGTCTAAAATTTGATAAAATATAGCACTAACAATCAAAAAAGTCCACATCAAACATGGTGCACTCTAAAGGGCAAAACCTTATCTAACCAACTACGCCAGAATATCCACAGCCAGATCATACCTTCTATCCACCCCACTTTATTGTTCCCAAATCTTTAACAACCTGCGCAAATCAGATTTGAACAATCTCAAAACCTGTTATAACAAAATAGCCAAATTTGCTTCAAACCTACCCCCACAGATCACATCATTGGTCCTCTCTTCACCATCTCAACTGGATTGAACTACCCAACTTAATATCTCTCAACCAGCTTATAATCACTCATAGAGTCATCAACAAACCTGACAATTGCCCCGCTCTTACTGACCTTGTCCAACCATATACAAACCTCAGGTCTATTAGATCATCCGACAAATTAATGCTCAAAGTCAAAGTAAACTTTATTGTCATTCAGAAATCACACAAGTGCAAAAACTGAATGAAATTCCATTTCCCCTAACTCAATGTGCAGAAAACATATGGACTATTTTCACAGACATTTACACATATAACACCTAGCTATTACATCATGGACATGCAAGTAGACAAACTAATATTGCACATAATTAGAAACACGTTTTAACACTTTTCGAATTGAGCACTTAAATCTCACAGTTATCATGGAGGTTCCTTATACTCCAATAAAATAGCCAAAACCTGGAACTCTCTTCCACAGCATATACTAAATAATCCTGATACTCACAAATTCAAGCAACTACTAAAGAAATATTACTCCAAACAGTGACTATGTTCCTGTACAACTCCAGGCTAATTATACACACACCACTCTCCTCCTCTACTCTCAGTACTCTACCTTGCATCTTCTTCCATAAACTTTCTCCCCCTATTACACAGTAAATGTTTTACTCTCTCCTATGAAATAATAGGTTTCTTTCTACTAGTGATGTTTTTTTTTTAAAAAAGTGTGTGTACTATATAAATTGCATATATGTTCGCATGATTTCTCCACACCTAAATACTGAATCTCGTGAACTTGCTTAGATGTATCATTAGTCAATTAATTCTGTAAGTAATATTTTAGTGCATTTCTCATCCTGTCATTGTGTTTAATTATGTAAATGTACTTTTGAAGCTTTTCTCCAAGGGGCTCTGCTGAAAACGGGCTTCTGGCCCAGTCGGACACTACCTGGTAATCAAATTTAAATAAATAAATAAATAGTCAATAAGTATGTATCTTGGTTGGATCAGCTTCAGAACCCATTTGTCTGAAACAATCTGATGTCAAAGAGAGAAATGGATTTAGATTTTCTAAAAGGGTTAAAAGACTGCCAGGGTTGGAGGTGGGTAACAAGGTCCCTTAAATAGTTATTCTGTACATTGTTTTGGGGAGTTCAAACTTTATTTTTGGAATCTTACTGTCATTGCATGTCTGCTTACCAGAATTCTGCTGAGACTATTTTCTTTCTTGCCAAAACTAGACAAGGGAGCAGAAAATCTCTTGAAAAAAATTAAATTAGGAAGACTGAAAAATGTGAGAGATTCTCTGAATCAGCTTCTCTCTCTCTCTCATCACACTTTTTGATAACTACTGTAGCAAAGGGTCAAAAAATAAGAAGTTATGTACTCACCATAACGTTCCATCTGAGTAGGTATCTTCATTTGTCTGCAACCTTTGGGATACGGATCTGATCTCGGATCCGAGCCAGCAACTTCTATCATAGCATAGATCCGAGCTCCTAGCTCCTCCCCTTACCCATAATCCCCTGCCTACCCTGACTGACCTCAGATCAAGTTTTCCCCACAGCACAGCTGATAAAAGCGTCCCAAAGGGAACATATGCTAATAACCACAAGAACGATCATTTTGGTCAGGGGGAAGGAGGGGGGGATGGTTGCAGACAAATGAAGATACCTACTCAGATGGTACGTTATGGTGAGTACATAACTTCTTAATCTGAAGTAGGAACTTCATTTGTCAGCAACCTTTGGGACAGAGTCCCCAGCTACCTAAATCTTGGGTGGCCTTCATGGAAGGATATTCCGGAGCACCGCAGAGCCAAAGGACGCCCTACCTCAGGAGACAACATCTTATTTATAGTGACTGATAAAGGTGTGAGATGAAGTCCAAGTGGCTGCGGAACAAATGTCATCCAGTGGAACCCTAGCTTGAAAGGCCGCAGATGTGGCAATGGCCCTAGTAGAATGAGCATGGACTCCTTGAGGTGCAGGCCTTCCCGAGCTCTGATATGCTAAAAGAATACAACTCGAGATCCATCAAGAGAGAGAAACTTTAGAAACTGGCTTTCCGAAATTACTTTTGGCAAAGGAGATAAACAACTGATCGGATTGCCTATGATCAGCAGTTCTATGGATATAAAAACGTAGTTGTCTGTGTACATCTAAGGAATGCAGCTTGCACTCTCCTTTGTTTTAAAAGTTGGGGAAAACACTGGAAGATTGATAGATTGATTGATGTTTGCTTCTGAAGATACCTTAGGTAGAAAGGACGGATTGATCCTGAGGTAAACCCTATCTGGGTGAAAGACCAGATATGTTGGTTTGACACAAAGACCTTGCAATTCCGACACTCTTTTGGCTGAAGTTATGGCCACCAAAAAGGCTGTCTTCCAAGAGAGAAATTTGAGATCAACCGTGGCCGCCAGTTCGAATGGGGGACCAGTCAAGGCCTGTAAGACTAAGGATAAATCCCATGGAGGTACCACCTCTTTGACTGGAGGCCTAAGGAGGAAGGTACCCTTGAGGAAGGTCTTACACAGTTTGGAAGTGATAAGAGGGCCAGACTCTTGCCCCATGTGATACTATGAGATTGCTGCAAGTTGTACCTTGACTGTGGAAGAACTAGCCCCCTGGTGAAAGAGAGAGGTTAGAAAATCTAGAACTGACGCTATCGGGGCTGTAAAAGGGTCTAAACGATGTTGTTCTGCCCAAATGGTGAAGCGTTTCCACTTACTTCGATAAACGTTCCTGGTGGAAGGCTTGTGAGCTGCTACAAGAATGGCTTTGACAGGTGATGAGATCCTGGGAGTCCTTATGAGGAGTGGAACTGGAGCAACCAAGCCGTCAGCTTGAGTTTGACCAGGTTCGGAGTCGAAAGATTGAGAGGGTAAGAAATGAGATCCGGGAGGGGATCCAGAATTCATGGTGGATACACTAGGTGAGACCATAGGTAAGGGAACCACGTCTGACGAGGCCAGAATGGGGCAATGAGGATCATCTTGCTCCCAACTGCCTAGCTTTCTGTAATAATTTCAACATCAGGGGAAGAGGAAGGTAAGCATAAAGCAGACCGGGAGGCCAAGCATGAACTAGAGAGTCTCGCGGGGACTCCCCCGGAGTGGGGATCAGAGCAAAGTAATCATTGCATTTGGTGTTTGAAGGAGAGGCAAAAAGATCGCAACACGGTTGCCCCCATTGGTTCTATACTTGCTCTGCAACTCGATGGTTGAGAGACCATTCATAAGGAGTCAGGATAGTACGACTGAGCCTGTCCGCTAGAATGTTGGACCGTCCCGGAATGTGCGTTACTATGAGAAAGCGGTTGGTGGAAATCACCCATTCCCACACTCTCATGGCCTCGCGGCAAAGGGGGTAAGACCTGGTTCCCCCCTGTTTGTTGATGTACCAGACGACCGACATGTTGTCTGTCTGTATTGCAATCGTCCCTACCAGAAAAGAGTTGTGTAGTGCCTGCAACGTCAAAAGCACTGCCCTCATCTCTAGGACGTTGATATGCAAAGAGGTCTCTACATCATTCCACATGCCTTGGACTGTCCTGCCTGAAAAATGTCCCCCCCCCACCCCAGGCGAGAAGCGTCTGTGGTCACTGTGTCGACTGGTGGAGGTAGTGAGAAGGGACGTCCCGTGTGGAGATTGGGAGATTGGAGCCACCACACGAGCGATATTCTGCAAACCTTGCTTAAGGAAATGGGGTGAGACAGGGGGTTGTGAGACAGGGACCATTGTACCTGGAGGGTCCACTGCAGGACCCTCATGTTCAACCGGGCCAATGGCAGCAGAGGGATTGCAGCCACCATAGATCCTAGGGTCCTCAGGGCCAATTCCGCCGAAGGAGTTTGCAGTTGAAGGATGGCCTGCACGTGCAACATCAGGTTCTGAAGCCGATCTGGAGTCAAGAACGCAAGCATCTGTCTGGAATCCAGTCTCGCCCCTATAAAATCCAACACCTGTGTAGGGATGAGAGAGGATTTGTTCATGTTGATGGTTAATCCTAAGAGTGGAGCCAGACTGAGGAAGTAATCCCTGCATGAACAAAGTAGATGCCTTGTTGGGGCCATAAGGAGCCAGTCGTCCAGGTATGGAAAGACCAGAATTCCCTGGAGTCTCAGGTGGGCCGCTATTATCGCTAGGACCTTGGTGAACACCCTGGGGGCTGAGGTGAGGCTGAAGGGGAGGACCCTGAATTGAAAGTGACTGGATCCCAGCCGGAAGCGGAGAAACCTCCTGGAATGCCTGTCCACTAGAATGGGATAGTACGCATCCTTGAGGTCTATGGAGCACATCCAGTCGTCCTCCCGCAATAAGGGGAGGATGGATTGCAACGTGACCATTCAGAACTTTTCTTTGGTTACCGCCAGGTTTAGGAGAGAGAGGTCAAGGATGGACCTCAAGTCCCCCGTCTTTTTTGGCACCAGAAAGAACCTGGAGTAAAACCCTGATCCGACTTGATCTGAGGGGACGGGCTGGATGGCTCTTTTTTGCAGAAGCTGCTGAATTTCTGCAGCAGCCGCCTCCATCTGACTGGGTGGAACGTCAGGGAGGCCTCTGATTCTGGGGGTTATGATAATGGGAATTTGGTAACCTCTGGATATAATACGAAGCACCCAGCAATCCGTTGTTATGGACTCCCACATTGCTAGGTGCTTCGAAAAATGCCCCCCGACTGGCTCCAGAGTGGAGCAGTCGGGTAACCCCTCAAGGGTTCTGCGTGGGCCTCTCAGAGAACGGTTCTCTGGACCCAAAATTCCTAGGACCCCCTCTGCCTCTGGGGCGGCATCCTCCCTGTCCTCCTGTGCCACGAGAGGACTGGTTGTCCTGAGCAGACTGGGATTGATGCGATTTTTGGAAACACATCTTCTTCTGACCCTTTTGGTTCTTGGAAAAGGACCTCTGGGGCGCAGAGAAGTGGACTCCGACAGCAGACAAGGTCTTCCCATCTTTCTCGCTCTGGACAAGAGTGTCGTGAACGGTTTTGCCGAACAGTGCAGAACCATCAAAAGGGGCATTCGCGAATGACGCCTTAAAGGGTTCCGAGAAGTCACAGTGACGGAGCCAGGCCTGTCTCCTCATGACAAGCCTGACTCCGCCTGCTCTAGCAGCTCCCTCCGTAGCATGAGACAACAGCTGCATAGAGGTGTTAGAGATAGAGCGGAGGGTGGCCATTCGGGAGGAGTACAGATCCTTGTCTCCCTCTGACATGGACCCTGGGGGGGAAGCAGCGTATTCCTTAATTAGATCCCGCTGCATCCGAATAACGTGTGCCATGTAGTTCAAGGCCCTCATAGAGAAGGTCGCTGAACTGAAGGCCCGCTTCCCAAGACGGTCCATTGCGTGAGACTCCTTGCTTGGAGGATGAACCGTGGGGCTCTCCTGAGCCAACTCTTTCTTGGTGGCTGCAGCCACCAACATGGCATCCACAGGGGGACCTCTGCTCCAGTGTGATCTCTCTGCAGGGGGGCTCACAATTTTGTCTGGGCGCTTGGGGATTGGCTCCATGGTGTCCGGTTCCTTCCAAGCCCTAGAGGATATGAGATCCACCAGGGGATCTGGTGGAGGGGACACCCAAGAGGTAGATGGTCCTGCCTCAAACGCCTCAAGGAATACGGACTCATCAGAGGAAGCCTTGGGGGCAGACCACCCACCCCTGATTTTGAGCATTTCCATGATGTCTCCAAAGGAGACATCCTCGGGGGGTGATCTAGGTGAGCCTTCCCCTTCATCCAAGTCCGTATCTTCGGTGAGACTCTCAGGGGAGTCTATGTGCCTCCTCTTGCACTTTGCCTTGTGAGGAATCTCCTCGGGGGGGGGCTGTCCGAGGAGTCCTCACGGACTGTATCTTGTTCCACTGGAACTCCTAGAGGCGCTGAGGCAGGCTGCCCCGAGGGCCGGATGAGGGGAGCCAGGACCAGATGAGAAGGAGTGCGAGAGGGAGCCAAAGCCAGGACCGGAGGTCTGGAAGCACTCAACAGTGCCCTCTCCACCGCAGCGAAAGCCGAACGGGAGCCGATCTCTGACAGATCCGAGATCCGACTCCCACTCGGATCCGAAGCAGGGATCGGACCAGGCGCCGAGAATGTCGGATCTGAAGGACCAGTGTGCTCCGACCGGGACGGAGCTGAAAGCACACCGAATCCCTCGGATCCGAAGCTTGGCCCACGGCTCTGAGAGGTCAGATCCGACAAACTCGAGGGAGCCGTCAGAGTTGACGTGCCCAGCACGGATGGCTCCGACCTACCCCCGGATCCAACGTGGCTCAGCTCCGAGTGCTCCGAACCCAGAATGCGGGTCGGAGAAGGAGCAATCTCCTCATCATCCGGTCCATGTCCGCATCTGACATGCTAAAAGTGGACCTCGAAGAGGCCACCGAGGCAGACCTGGAGTGCCGCCTCGATGACCTCGACGGGGACCGGATCACCTCCTCCTCGGGTCCCGGGGAGAAACAAGGGGATCGGATCCAAGGAGGAGGAGACCGAGAAGACCTGGACGGAGAAGCCCTCTTGGCGGGCGGGGCCGATGAAGAGTCCTCGGCCCGCCACTTAAGGTGCTTCTCCCACTGCTTCTCTTTCCTGGACTCCCTATCCTCCAGAGCCGAAGCGGGAGATTGAGTCCCGGTCAGAGGAAGGGAGGCAGGGGTGACTGCTACTGGGGGGGGGTAGCGGTCACCGAAGTACCGGAGGCCGAAGCAGAGTCTGGGGTAAAAGGCCCGCCAGAACCGGCTTCGACCTTCGATCCTTGAGTGCCCTGGGGTTGAACGCCGTGCAAATCGCGCAACCCGAAGAGAGGTGTTCAACCCCAAGGCACCTAACGCACCGAGTGTGGCCATCAGCCGGTGAAAGCTTGTGACCACACTCGGTGCATTTTGAAAAAATGGCTAAGACATTACTGAAGTAAAGCACACTCACTAGGCCCCTAACACTCAAGTCACACACACACACGCTACGACCAGCGGGGGAGGGAGGAATATTTAAATTAAAATTTAAGCTGAGAAGCTAAAATAATAATTAGTTTAGTGTTAAGGATAAACCTACCACGCACACACAATCACTCAATTAGAAAAGAAGAAAGAAAACTTTTTTCCTCACAAAAACGCCAAGAGCTCTGGAATCTAGCTGTTGCTAGAAGAGCGGCAAACTAGATCTGAGGTCGGTCAGGGTAGGCAGGGGATTATGGGTAAGGGGAGGAGCTAGGAGCTCGGATCTATGCTATGATAGTAGTTGCCAGCTCAGATCCGAGATCGGATCCGTATCCCAAAGGTTGCTAACAAATGAAGTTCCTACTTCAGATCTAAATTTGTATCCAAAGGAGAATTCAGAATTTAATTTTTGAAATGTTCTGGCAGTTCTGAGAATGAACCCGAGCAAACTTCTTCAAAACAGTACCTGTAACAGCTGCCCTGGAAGAAGTCTCTACAGAGTTATAAACACGCTTCAAACAATGAGTAGTGACCTGAGAAAGAGAAGAAACTACACTATACAAAGCAGACTTTTTTCCTTACAAGAGAAGACAGTAGCTAAAACACTCATACTTTCACAATTAGTCAGTGGATATGTCTAGCATATGAGCCTGACAATTCATAATCCAAAAAATCAAAGTTGCAGAAGCATGAACTGTTTTACCAATCTTATCAATAGCTTTACCATCACTACCTAAAGGAGAAGGGATTAGAAAACAATAACTAGCAGTTGGATTAACTAAAGCTATAGCTGTTGTGTCAGGTCTAGGATTAGTGTATAAAAACTTGAAAGTTCATCTGAGGAAATTTGTGTATTCTCTCTCTGCTTTCTTAGGGACAGTAGGTTGTCTGTCAAGGAAACCGCAAATTGTGACAACACATCCTCCAATGCTGTCAGCACTGCAGGATGGGTGAGGGTTCTGGAAATTCCAGTTGTAGCAATTCATAGTATTTTCTAAGGGACTGAGAAATGCCAGTGTTCTCCCACTGTAAACACTGGTACATCCTGGAAATATTTTCAGAGAAAGTGAAACCCTCACAGGGAGATTCAGATACCATACTCTTCTCAGAATCTGAATTAGAAACATAGGGAGAAAACTCTGCATCTGCCCCCTACAGATTTCACATCTTGAACCTCTTCAGGGAAAGAGGAATCCCTTTTCCTTTTACCAAAAAAACACATTACAAGAAGACTCTAAGCCAAGCCAAATAAATTACTCCTGCTCAGAGAAAGTTAGGGAAAACAAAGCTAGTATTGTCAGCAACAGCTTCCCCACGTATGGGAAGAATATTATGGGTAAGCAGGGGCACATTTCTTGCCCCTTCTCCAATGCCTAGCAAAAATAGTTTTCCCTTGCTCAGTGAGGGGACCCCAGCAGCCACAAAGGACATAGCTATCCCCCCTGACCAAGGTGGCTGTATGAATAACACCAGAGGGACCTTAGGAAAAAGAGTCATTTGAGGAATCAACTTTGGCCACAGCAGTGTCAACCACATGCTGCTGCAGCAAATGACTCACCTACTGTGATGGCTGTTTATTTAACTTTTTATTTTTCTGGCTGGAAGAAGGAATAACCAAGGGACCAGTAGTTTGTTCCATGGTCAAGCCGAAAATGGTGCTTGTTTCTCAGGGGAAGCTTAGCAACAACAGTCAGTAAAACAAGAAAGTAGCAAAAAAGTCATATTGCCCTACAAAAATACACAATAAAATGTGCGTTAAACAGTTTCCCCAACCCCAAAATATAAAATAAGCACAGTTTCTCCAAAGAAAAAGTAGTTTTTGACAACTTTTAATAACTTTTTAACACAAAAATAAAAAAGTGAGCTCTCTTTTAAAAGTTCATAAAAGTAATGTGACAGTCAATAAAAATAATTTTCTGTAGCTTTAAAGTACTAGTTTTTCACAAGAACTTATTTTAAACAACTACCAAGTAAGGTGGAGGTTTCTTTCCCCAAAGGTAATTTATCTGCTCTGCAATGGGGAATGCATTAGCCAACTGTTGAACCTCAAAATCCCATAGAGGGGGCTTTCTTGGCAGCAGGAAAGCTCTGAAAAGCTTGATGCCTAAACCTGTCTTTTTAGTCAACTCAGCTCGAGGTAACATTTTAGGCTGTTGGAAGGTGCCCTAAAGCTTAAGAAGCTGGCTGGCTGTTATATCCTATGCAAGATACAACCATTACAGCTTAGGCTACTGCAGCAGTGATCAATATGAAGAACATGTGACTCAAGCTTGAGTGACGTGAAGAAATAACTGTAAGCCTATTTTAATAGCAAAATGGAGTAAAGATAACAGTTCAGAGCTGACAAACCATGGAGTACATGACTAGAAGTCCTAACTACATTTTTAAAAGGCAGAGACATGAGGCAGACGAGGAGACATTTTGAAAGGAAAGAGGATTTTTTTCACATAAACAAGTTCTCTTCGCACCATGCATCTAGATTAGATGGTAAATTAAAACAAGTACTTCATGTGTTACAGAGGGTCTACTTGATATGGTCGACATTTCACAATGTCGAAATTCATATCGCTGAGACCATATGATCGACATTTGAAATGTCGACCATACAAGTAGAACATAAAAAAAAAATAACAAAAAAACTCACCTTAACGCTGCTAGCAGGGGAACTTAAATATACTAACTCTGAGATCGCACTATAGTGCGGAAGTGGAAATCTTTCCATTCCGCACTGTAGGGAGATGCCGGTTCCCCATGGTTGACATTTCAAATGTCGATCATATGGTCTCGGCCATATGAATGTCGACATTGTGAAATGTCAACCATTCGAAGGGGACCCGTTACAGAGTGTAGGAAGTGCAATAACTAGTAATAATAGCACATAGGACAGCAAAAGGTGCATTCACAAATTTGCCTTTGTAAAGATTATTAAAAACAGCACCAAGGTAGCATTCAAACATTTAATTCATGTACATTTGGTGCCTATTTTTATAATCCTACATTACACATACTCTAAAAGCACATCCTACTTGCTTAAGACACAGATCCATGATAAATGTGAATGTAGTTTAGTAGATAAGAAAGAAGGGTTCTGTGCAGTAAAAGCAATTTGCTGCTGCTGACCCCGGAACCATACTGCTCTACCAACCGTTGGTAGTGTCATGATTATGGACAGAGGGCAAGCACAAAAAACAAGCTTCTCACAGTACCTCAGATCAGACTGATGGATGCATTTACCTGGGCTGTGCCTGGAAATGGTCTGAAGTGTACTACCCTAGTAAACAAGCTTAAATAAAAAAATAAATAGATCTTGGGGGAGCAAGTTCAACATTACCCAGTGAATTTGCATCATGAGGAGGCAGTGAAGGTAATGATACCATCTTCTGTTTGACTGCTGCCTCTATCAGCAGGTTGTCCTTTGTGAGTAAGATAATTCCAGATTATATTAAAAATGCAGAGCTGTGATGAGGGTCATATAGGTCTTTGGGCCCTCTGGTGCTGTAATTTGTGTCTCACAGAGAAGACAATCTGCATTGCAATGATATCCATTGAGAAAAATGATGACTAAAACAGTTGTTGAAGACTTACAGTGATCATAACATGACCTCCTGGATGAGTTCTTTGTGGTCTGGGTTTTCTCTTGTTTCCAGGTCAAGTGACTGTGATTTTCATTATATTATATTAAGTTTTGAGGACTAAAAGGAAAACCTCCCAGCATGGTACCTGTTTGGGGCTTTACTCCAAAAGAAAAAAAAATCTGTTTGTAAATAACATCAGTCCTGTAACGTTAAACATGCTTCTTTTAATATAATGTTTCTGAGATCTTCTTGTGGAGCCTACTGTAATACCTTTTTTGTAGGGAGTCAAATAAACTATTTTGGCAGACAGTAGAAAATAAAAAAGGAATGGGAGTGGAATTCACTAACTCTATTATCGTCGCAGGTTTAATACTTTTATCCAGGTTAACACACACTTCATCAGAACACATAATTCAAATTTCCACATTTTATACACTTCTCCATAAAATCACATGACCACATAAATCAATTAAATCCTCTGATTTTAAAGAAACATTCCCTAAAAACATTCCATAACAATTCTAATTCCTATTGTAAAATACCTATGAACAATCATAAAATATAATTTGAAAAATACTTTAATTTTAGCTCTCCTTTTTTAATGACTGAATTCATAAACCAAAGGCTGCTTTTGAATGTAGGAGACTACTGATAGAAGTTATCTCATTCAAACCTGGAAACACAACTGCATCCATTTTTAATGGCCATTTAAACTCTTCAACTCCAGGAATTAATCCGATGCCACCCAGTTCCACATGATCTATAACATAAAACTTAAATCTATGGAACTCAAAAACAGCAATATGTTTAAATAAGGCATTATGATAATTTTGCTTTTTAATATCATAATAATGGCGATACATTTTAGTCCTCAGTGGTTGTTTAGTTTTGTGTTGACACTGTCCCATGTAAACCACCCCCATACTAAAACAATAATACTTATGGCCTAAATTCACATGCCCATAACCATGTATATGAAAGGTAGACCCTTCCGTGATAAATTTACATTGGGCACACTGTCTGCATTTTCCTATGATGCCATTTCCACCAAGGAATACAGATCTTTCCAATAACATTTTAAAACAAACATCATTCTTATAAACAATCCTTGGTACCTTTCCTTCTTTCCAATAACATTTTAAAACAAACATCATTCTTATAAACAATCCTTGGTACCTTTCCTGCTATGTTCAAATCTCCCAGATTAATAGAAAAAATATTCCAGTTGTTCAAGACAATTCTTTTAATTTTAAAAAATAGTATTCAAAGAAAGAACAAGGTCCCTATTAAATTCCCCTGTTCATCAGACACATTCTTAACTTGATAGCCCAAACCCTTGCCTAACAACGGGCTAAAATTACCTGAAGATCTTTTATAATCCACTTCCTGAAAAATACTACTTAAACAATTCACTGGGTACCCTCTCTTAACAAGCGTACCTCTTAATTTAGGACTTTCCTGTTTAAATGTTTCTTCCTGCGACACCATATGTGCTAGTCGAACATATAGTCCCTTGACTAGGGACTGTTTTTGATGTAAAAGGTGCCAACTCAAAATGTAGTAAAGAATTTGAATAAGTTGATTTTCTAAATATACTAGATTCAAATCAATGTATATTTCTACTCTTAATTAATGAGACATCCAAATAATTAACTTGATTGTAAGAATAATTCATGGTAAATTTTAGAAAATCCATAGTGGTATGAAAAAAAAACTGATTCAGTTTATTAACCGTTCCAGTCCAAAATATCACTATATCATTTAAAAAATATCTTGTAAAGGGACTAACTGCTCTTAAATTCAGGCAAAAAATATACATCTCTTCCCAAAAGGCCAGAACCAGGTTGGCAAAATTGGGGGTGGCAAGTGCCCCCATTCATACCTCTCAACCACTTACTGTAATAAATCTGGACAAAGCCTGACAAAATGGGGGGACAAAGGCCCAAAAATAGGGACACGTTTTAAATATTGCTCTTATAAACTTAGAAAGCTGCTAGAATAACAGGATTTGTGTTACCATGCATTTACTGAAGGATATAAAGTCTGAAACTCAAATGATTATCATTATTTATTGGCTTTAATCCTTAAATCATCTCAATGATTTGTCAAAGCAACACAGCTTTTATGAGGAACAGACCAAAAATATGAGGCAAAAATCTGTACAGTTGAGAGGTATACACTGCCTAAATAACTGGTCTTCGAAGCTAATAAAGTTGTTCTCTAATACCACCTACATTAAGGTTCTTTATATTTGAATTTTAATATGCTCAATGTCTGTCTTAACACATAAATACTCATAAAAACATTCAAGACCGATATCATGCAGGATAATGGAATACAAGTCTTACATATCAGTGGTGACAAATATTAATTCATCCATATACAAGTCATTAAAAACTCTAGCTAAAAAAATCCCATGAATCCTTTAAAAGATTTTTAATATTTCCAACCACTCCCTTCAGTTGATAATGAATTTTGCTATAGTATAGGTCTTTGAAGATCTAGCATCTACTAAAGGATGATGTACGGGGTCCCCCATATTATGCATCTTGGGTATGCCAAAGATAGTTGGAGTTCTTGGATGTGCAACATATAAACAGTTGTATTCAGAAGGAGTAATACAATCATTCACTAACAATTCATCCAGTAAGTCAAGTCTACAATAAGCTATATTCATTTGCTTTATAGAGACTTACTCATAGGTTTCAATAAGCAATAAGACCAATATTTTACTGATGTAATCATTAGTTCTCATGACTACCAGACCACCCCCTGTCTGGTTTCATGACCCTAATCTGTCTATGCTTAATAATATCCCCTAAAAGTTTCCATTCATCCGATCAGACAATACAGTTATTGATAATTATACTATTGTTACCAACAGAAAATGTACTGTGCAGTATATAATTACAGTGAAATTAATGTTATAAGTGGATGGGCGGACTTGTTTGAAAGGGGCCTAACCTTTGTACTGGTTAGAAAAACTAGAATTGAGGACATTTTAGTGGACTTGAAATTGTTCACAAAGAAGCTTAATCTATGTTATTATTTTAAGAATTATAGTTTAAATGGCTCTACATCTGTAGATTTTTGTGAAAGATTGAGTACATTTAACCCTCCAAAGGACCCTGTGGTGTCAATGTTTGAAAAAAATCTGTCAAGAGGATATTCGTAAAATTATTCATCATGATTTTAAAAAGCCCCCCCCCCCCCATATATAATTTATGACTGGATGAATAGAAGCTTTTAGGGAATATTATTAAAAATAGACAGATTAGGGTCATGAAATAAAGAGTGTTAGTGAATTCTGCTCCTGTTTCATTTTTATTTTCTACAGTTTGTTTTGGTATGGTTTTTTTAACATATTCTGGCAGACAAGGCATCCAAATAATCCTACTGTGCAAAGATCAGGGACTGGTGGAACTTAAAAGACTTTCTACTAGGACCCCTTTTGAACCATTTGCTGATCTTGCTGATCTTGAGTTGGATGTGGCAGAGATTTTTTTAATACTAGAAATATGTGTGGCACCTTTTTTCACAAGCAACTTTTGCTATGTCAGTGTATGTTTCAGTACATTAATGTATTTTTCTGTTGATACCAGTCCATTTATCCTTAATTATGTCTAGCATAACAGTATCTAAAAGTGACTCAGTTTTGAGATTTTATGTTATTAAGCTATTCATTTTGCAACATATCAGTGCAAACAATCTCCACTTTTGGTTGATGTTTGGTGTTCTCTTGTTGTCCGAGTGTAAAACATGTGGCTGAATTTCTTATCTGAAGATGAATTTGTTGCTCAGTCATCCTGTGCCATCTAAGCCTTAATCTTTGCTTGTTGAACATTTTATTGGTTTTATTTATTCACAAGCATGGCAAGTACATTTTTAAGTGGCTCCCTATTGAAATATCAGTACTTAAAATGCTGAATGCCGAAAAGCCAAAAAGCCAAAAAGACCAAAAACACAGGAGAAGAGCAAATCTCAAAAATCCTTAGAACTTCTTTTTGCAGGAAGGCAAGCCCCCCAGACTTATATATATCAACCCGGAGATCAACACACCTTGGAGAAACAGGAGTATTCACAGAAATGGCGCCCTGGACTTACTATATACAAGTCTGACCTATCAATCATTCTATCTCCTCATTTCCAGACTCAGTCTAGTGGGTCCCAACATTTCAAACAGTTACCTTGTAGGATGTAGCTTGAGCAGCTATAAGGCAGAAAAGCCTTTGAATAAAGATATCTAATCCATCAACCTCTGGGAGCTGGAAATTCTTAGTCTCATATCTTTTGTTTCTGGGAATAAAAATTCCATGAATCAAATTTTTACTACAGCATAAATGTCTTGACTGACTACTTTTGCTTGTACGTCTTCCTTGAAAAGAGTATAGGCTCTGTAAGATTTACATAGTCAACAATATTAAATAAATCTGTAGCACTGGTGTTCTAGGATATACTTTCCTTCATTGTTGAAGATCTGATTGTGATAGGCTGCAGAGCATCAATATTTCTTCATGTGCATCTTAGATCCTGGAGCCATAAAATACTCAGGACTAGAAAGTGTTCATATAATAATTATTCGTAGTACTGAATATAATAAAACTCTATAATATACTGTGTATATCTACTGCAGAGTATGAAAATTTTATTAAGTAAATTTAGTATGTAAAAAAATAAATGAAAATACCATCCATATGGTAGATTTTAACTAGTTAAGGATTAAGTGGGTAAGCATCTCAATGTCAGATAAATGTACTCAAATACTAGCTGACTATGCAAATCAAAACAATTAAAAAAACAAACGATACAAAATCCAACCAGGGATGGCAACATCTTAGATATACTGACATACCTAGGATCCTTCTGCTGTCAGCCCAAGTTTAAATTTATAATTCACACAGGTGATACACCATCAGCTTTAACCTAGGAGTAAAACCAAATACAGCCATAAATAAATCATCTTTCCAACACTTTACCAATGATATCCATGATGCAATAAATTCTATAGCTAAGAAACTAGAGTAGGATATTATCCTTGGTGACCCAACTAAGTCTACTCGGGATACTGTCAAATAGTAATACAGTATTATTAGCTCCTACAAAATTACAAAAAAAATTCAATAAAAAAAAACTTTGATGAAATCATAACATTGATAAAATATGCGACAGGAAAAAAGATACTAATTAGTATTCAGAAATTACTCTAGTCATAAAAAACAAGTCTAGATTAAAGCACATAAACTATTTACTTTTCTTACTGAATCTTCCAGATCTGACTATGAACTCAAATTATTCTTAAAAAGTTTGAAAGCAATAATGTATTTTTAATTGCATCAGAAAAATGAAATATAAAATTGTAACAGTAATATGTTATCAACAGACAGTGAAGATATCATCCAGCTATGGGATATAGTAAATGTGCTTGCAGAATATTTTTGTGTAAACTTTACAATAAGCAAAGAAGTTGTATTTATTTTTTATTTTACATTTGTTAACCAGGATGGTCCGACTGGACACAGGTCCATTTTCAGCAGAGGCCTGGGGAGAAAAGCTCAACAGTAAATAAAATTTTACACAATATGTTAAAATACAGTATATAGAGAATTTTCAAACAATATGTTAAAATACAGTATACAGCAGAAGACATAACAAGACCTATATATATACAGGAAAAAAATAGTTACACATGGTTAATAACAGAATAAGAATACAAATTCAATCAGCATTAGGAGAAGGCCTAGACTGTAACATAAATTACAGTAGGTATATTAGGAAGTGAGGTATACAAGTGCAATAATTTGTGGACTTATGTAATATATGGGCATAGCCACTTATTCTTTAAGTGTGTTCTAAAAGTGAGAAGAGGTAGGGGCAGAAATCAGAGCAGGAGGGAGATTATTCCAGGTTCTAGCTATGGGGTGGGAGAACAGTGCTTTTCCTGCAGTATAGTTACCATAGAAATACAGAGGAGGGATTTGTCAGAAAATCAGAGAGGACAATTTGTATTATAGTGGGTGAGAAGTTGACCTAGTGCAGGGTTTTTTTCTGGATATGTTACCACATTGTAGGCAATGACTAACTGGTGATAGGTTAGTAGCTGGGGAAGTTCATAGGTTTATAGATTAGTACTAGGCTAACTACCCTTGTGGGCCATTTTCAACCTAGCCAATTACCCCATGTGAGAATCAAACCCTTAACCTTATGTTTGCAAGGTAAATACCTTAACCATTATGCCAACCTCCAGTTACAGCCATTGCAGCTCCCTTACAGCCTGGCAAAGGTGAGTTCTAAAGTTGGAGTTGTTTGCAAACTTTGCAATTTTATTATAACGTGATTAGAGTCTGGCAGGGTCAAGTTTTCTAAGCTGGGTAAGAATTGAAGCAGCATTCATTTGGATAGACAACAGGTGAGTTTGGGCTAGGGTAATCCGTGCTTGTTTCGAAAGAGATTTTCTGTGCCTTTATAGTGTTCCCATTTTTTTACGGATTTTTTTGATAGTTTGTGAAATGTGTATGTCAAAGTGTAGATTTTTATCAATTTCAATGCCTAGGAGTTTGATATGGTCAGAGGGAGAGATAATAGTGGCATTTTTGGAGGAAATAGTGAATGATAGAGAGGTGGAAATGGTTTTGTTGGGGCTGCAAAGTAGTAATTTGGTTTTATTAGGGTTTAGGGCAAGTTGGATCTGAGTGATTCAACTTTCCACAGAGCTAAAGGATTCCTGAGTGAGTTGTTGTAGGGTGGGAAGTGATGGAGCTGAACAGATAAGAGTTGAAACGTCAGTGTACTGTATATGCGAAGCATGCTGTGTGGTGGTATGGAGATTATTGGTAAATATGGAGAAAAGAAGTGGGCCTAATATGGAGCCTTGTGGTACATCTATGGTAGTTGGGAGTAAGGGGGATAGTAAACGTTGCCATTGGACAGATTGTTGCCTATTTGACAGATAGCATTTAAACCTGGCTATAGCAGAAGGGGCAAAGGATAGGGATGTCAGGGTGTTTAGAAATAAGGGTAAGCTTACTAAATATACTAAGTATACTACTAAGTATACCAAAGTGCTACAGAGACAAGATGAGATATCCATTACATAACTACAGAAATTGCAGTCAAAAGTACATTTAAAAACTCCATGAGGCTATACAACTTGCCTTGGGGTTTCCTACACAGAAACAAAAAACATGCCTTTTTAACCACCTCTCAATCATTCATTCTTTTATTCTCTAATAATTTGCTTAATCTAGTTCAGGGTCATGAGAGAGCTTTGATGACTTTCCTGGCACTCAGAGAAAAGCAAATGAACTAATCCTGAACAAGGTGCTAGCCCATTGCAGGATGCATGTGCAAGAAAGTGTGTGCGCATGTGGGTGCAACTGTACACGTACACATGCACGCGTGCGTACAAACACAGACTTTTACAATCAACCTTTACATCAACAGACAATTTAAAGGAATGCAATTTACCTATAAAACATATGTGAGATATAGCTGGAAACTACAGCACCAAGCAAAATTCCATGCAGACATAGGGAGCATGATCCAGCCAAGAACTGAAGTGAACAACCAAATGTTAAGAAGACAGTGCTAATAACTGTGCTGCACTTGTTGATCAACATACCCCTGACTTATTGCAACAGGCTACATTGATACTGGTTCACAGAGAGGGGATGGTGGGGTCACATCAGAACCAGATAAATTTTAGACCTATTAGTCTGACCAATATTCTGTTTAAAATCATGCAGTATGTCATAATATAGTTTTAGAGACCTGCTTCTGTTTGATATCTAATATTGCAGGCCTGATAAGGGGTAATCTTGCCTTTTAAGTCTTATCCAAAAAAGAGAAGTGGATTCCGCTAGAGAACACTCAGCAGAACAAAAACAATGTAAATATTAGAAGAGCGTTGCACCACAGATAATAATATTCCGTTTAGGTCTTCAAACGTACTGAATAACAAAAATGATAAATGTGTAGCTTCAAAACAACAACTTCAGTTGCAGGCTTTTACCATGCTAAATTCACAGTATATGAAACATAAAGATTTGCTGTCGCAAAAACCAAATGGCATTGTAATTCCACAACTGTAAAACAAGTAAATACCATGAAAACAAAGAAATGGATATAAAAAAACGAAGAACCCTTCTGATGTAAACAACGGACAAGCGCTTTCAGCTTTTTCAAGCCTTCTTCAGATCCAAATAGGTAAAAAGGGTTCAGTGTTTAAAAGCTAGTATCATCCAATGAAACAAACTACAATGAGTGACGAATGTCAGCCAATCAAGTTGATCCATTGGTACACACCTCCATAACATTCCGACGAACGTAAAATTAAAACTTTTTATTTAAAACTCTTTATTTTAAAAATAGCATAGCAGTCTTGCCTTCCTTTGGACAAACTCAAACATATTTTCAGAAGGGATCATAATAAGGAACCTAGTTAAAAACGAGCTCTACATAAAAGTCAGGTTTTAAAAAGAGAAAATAGAGAATAAACAGAAATGTCAGCCAATCAAGTTGGTCCATTGGTACACACCTCCATAACATTCCGACGAACGTAAAATTAAAACTCTTTATTTTAAAAATAGCATAGCAGTCTTGCCTTCCTTTGGACAACCTCAAACATATTTTCAGAAGGGATCATAATAAGGATCCTAGTTAAAAATGAGCTCTACATAAAAGCCAGGTTTTAAAAAGATAAAATAGAGAATAAACAGAAATGGCCATAAAAGGCGCTCCTTCTTGTTTCATTTCAACAATTTCTTCAAGGCATCAGGGACGAAAAAGAACATACCTTGAAGTATTTAAGAAAGGAAAGCAAAACAAATCATGAGCAAATATAACTCATTGCTCGTCTATTTTTGAGAAAAGGTTTTAAGGGGACACAGCCATTAAGGCCAGGAGGGCTGTCTGCCCTCAGCCGCATTATCCATTTAGCTTCCTCTCTCTCTGTCATATTGGTCAGATCTACTTCTCTTGAAGTAAGATGTATCTTGGAAATGACCATGAAAACAAAGCTATGCCCTTCATGCTCACGTAAATTAAGGAAAAGAGAGTTGGTTTCCTTTTGGTTACGAATATCAGAATGATGTTTAGTAATTCTTTTCTTTAGCTTCATGTTAGTTTTTTCCAATGTAGAAAAGGGGGGGGGGTGGGGGGGCAAAGGCTCCCATTTAATTTGTGTTTAATGTTTTTGTTTTTTTTGTTGGGACTACAGCATTGTTTCCCTGTGTGGAAACTGCCATTCGCGGTTTTACATTCCCGATATTTAGTGATCGAGTGTTAGCTACTAGACTAAGTAAAGCTTCGATCACATAATATAGATGTTTACATTGCATGTTATTTTGACCTTAAGAAGCTTTTGGCATTATTCCACATAAAATAATTGGCAAATTAAAAACTTAAAATATAATGGATGGTATTATTAGTCTCTCCCAACCACTGGTTCATAGGTTCATAGGTTCATATTAGGCTATCTGCCCTAGGGCATTTATAAGCCTAGCCAGAATGTGTTTGGCTTTCGCCACCCATTTTAAATTTATTTTGCTATGCCCTTTTTCGAGGTTAGTATACTGTGCCTCTGTCTAACAGTGACACAGAAGTGATACCCGGGGTAAACCTACGATCTCCCATCCACTCATCAAGATTCCTCTTGAAGAGAGTCAATGAGGGACTCTGCCTAACCTGGACTGGGATTTTATTCCAGAGTGAAGGGAGCCTCTGGGTTATGAATCTGTCCCTCCAGCATGTCCTATTTATTTCAGTGCTGAGGTTCAAGTCTCTCGAGCGTAGCTCGATGGGATTTGGATTTTCTGAGGTGCAGCATGTCCATTAATTCCGGGTTGGACATGGCTTTATACGCCAGGCACAGATCGCCTCTGAACAGGCAGTATGCCACTGAGTAGAGCTGGAGTTTCTTTAACCGGGCAGCATATGGCATCTGTTTGAGCCCTTTGATCCTCTTGGTGAGGTACTTTTGGGGTCTTTCCAGTTGCTGCAGGTGTCTGGTAAGGTACATCCCAAAAGGGGCATTGTACTCAATTATGGGCCTGATGAGGGATGAGTAAAGAGACACGATGACCTCCCCTGATCTAGATGTGAATCCCTTCATGATTAGGTGGGCTATATAAAATGCTTTTCTAACCACTTTGGCCACATGGTTGTCAAATAAGATATTGCTATCAACTTGGGTCCCCAGGTCCCTAATTACTTCTTCTGTACTTAATGGATTACCACCTATGTGGTAATTTGTGGGCACTTTGTTTTTGCCAAAGGGGATGACTATACACTTTTTGGCATTTAGCTTGAGGCCATGGCTCTGGCACCAGTTGTCTGTTTCTATGAGGACCTTTTGGAGGATGCTTGTGTCGGCTGGAGAGTCGATTATGGCGCCCAGTTTGCAGTCATCTGCGAACTTGGTCAGCCACAGTCCTTCCGTGTTGGCCTGTACCTCCGAGAAATATATACCAAACAAGAGAGGTCCCAGGACTGAGCCTTGTGGGACACCACTTGTAACTGGTTTGGAGTCTGACATGGCTCCAGCAATTCTAACCATGTGGGTTCTGTCCTTGAGCCAGTTTGCAATCCATCTAGTGACATAGGGGTTTATATTTAAGCTGGTGAGCTTATCTATAATGCCCGAGTGGGGTACTGTATCGAAGGCTTTTGCGAGGTCCAGGTAGGCTGTGTGGACCACCTTCCAATCGTCAATGGCCTTGGTGACTGTTTCAAAGAAATCAACCAGGTTTAAGAGGCAGAATCTGCCCTTAACAAAGCCGAACTGGGTAGGATCCAGTGTCTGTAGGTCCCCAATATCTTTATTTATGAGGTCCATGATGATCCTTTCCATAGCTTTGCAGACCAAGCTAGTCAGGCTTATGGGGCGATAGTTTCCAGGATCCGTTGAGGCACCACCTTTATGGAGAGGGACCACTGTTGCTGTACGCCACTCTTTGGGCACATATCCTGTAGTAAGGCTGAGATTGAACAGTAGTTTTATGTTTGGGTTTAGCTCTTCTTGGAGTTCATGTAGGACGAGCCGGGACACCATCTGGTCCCATTGATGCTGTGTTTTTTGCTTTGGAGAGGGCAGCTCTTACCTGAGCATCTGAGATGTCAGGGGGGCAGTACTTTGCTGGGATAGATATTTGCCCTTTTGGTGGGGAGGGGGGGGGGGGAGTTTGCAATGAACCTGTCAGCTAGGATGTTGGCAATGTCTGTGGGTTCGGTGTATTTTTTGTCATTTTGGACTAATTCTGAGCATATCTGGGAATTACCACCCAGGTTCCTAACATAACTAAAGAAAGCCTTGTGATTATCCTTAGTGTCCTGTGCAATTTTTCTCTCAAAGCTGACCTTAGACAATTTTATGTGTGCCCGTAGATTTTTGCTAATACTGATCAGTGATGCCTTCCCTTTTTGGGATTTTGCTCTATTATTTAGTAGCTTCCTCCTTCTATTGTATAGTTTGTTTATGGCTGGGGTCCACCAGACAGGACGTCTGCCTTTGGAGGATTGGGTCTTGGTTTTATTTGGGATCGCATGATCCATGCATTCCTGAAGGTGTTCATAGAATGCGTTTATAAAGGATTCTGCGGTCTGGGCCAGATTTTCCACAGGCCCGGGGCTTTGAAGGATTCCACCTCAGTTTTGAGGAGTGTGAAATTTGCTTTAGAGAAGTTTTTCACTGTGGTTTTCTGGGCAGGGGTGGGGTCGGGATGTGAATGTCCAGTGAGATTAGTTTATGGTCTGATCTTACCAGTGAGGGATACACTTCTGGTCTGGAGCATAGAGTCCCCATGTTGGTGACGATCAGGTCCAGTATGTTTTCCCTCTTGTGGGAGTGGTAACAAGTTGTTCCATAGCATTTGAGTTTATAAATTCTAGGAACCTTTGGGCTAGGGGTGTTGGAGCTAGAGTAATGCTCCCAGTCTATGTTTGGGTAGTTGAAGTCGCCCAATATAATGGTGTTTGGAGAGACCTTCATATTTTCCAGTGTTCTCAGGAAGGCCGAGTGGGGTTCCTGGGTTTGGGAGGGTGGTCTGTAGCAGGCTATAAACTGGAAGGCAGTTTTACCCACTGTTAGTTGCACATGGATAGTCTCTGATGCTTCGTGCTTTGCCACCAACCTGGAGGTGTGGGTATCTTTGATGAATATCGATACTCCCCCTCCTTTTGTGGTTCGGTCCAAGTTTTGGGGCGAAAAGCATGGTATGAGGTATAACCTGGTAGTGCTGGGGTGCTCTCGGAGCCCTGAACCAGGTTTCTGTTACTGCACAGATATCGATGTTCTCCATGCTAAGGAGAGTTTCGAGTGCATCTTGAGGTTTAGACTTCTGGAGTTGAGTAGCATTACTCTTAGTTTCTTATCCCTTGTGATACCTATGGAGGTGGGTTTGTCTTTTGAGCCTTGCTAAAAAAGGCACTATGGGGGTAGCAAGAGCCTTTGCCAATATCCGAAAGCCCAGGGGTGACAGGTGCAAGCCGTCCCTAGCGAAGCATCGTGGCTTGTCGAGCATATCATCCCAAGCTGACAGGCATTGGATCCCCTTTGAATGACGCCAGTACTTAAGCCAATTGTTGAAATTGATCATCTTGTCTTCATATTGTGGCATCATTCTTGGTGAGGGTAAGATGCTACTCAAGGTCAGGGTCATACCGGCCTGGGCTACATGCTCAGAGAGCTCCTTTATGTCTCTTTTCATGTAGTCCAGGGAGGTACGTCTCAGGTCATTCACACTAGCATGGACAATGACTGAGTCATATTTGTACTTGCCTTGGAGTGACCTGAGTGCTTGTGTTATATGGCGGATCCTAGCGCCCAACAGGCTGCTCACCGTGACCCTCTCCTTGTTCAGCCTGGTGAGCGGGACGTCAGTGTGCCTGATGATAGAGTCACCTATTACAAGTGTATCAGGTGTGTTGTTTAGTCTTAAGGGCTGTGACTGTTTGGCACACTGGCTTTTTGAGATATGTGTTGCACGTGTTTTGTTTTGGGATAGCGGCTGCTTGGGTGTCTGCTTTGGAGGTCTCTGCTGCTTCAGCAGATCTTTATTTAGAGCCTCCAAGTATGTTTTTGTGTGATTATGTGTTTGGTTTGCTGTCATGGTAGGTCTATGTGAGACTGGAATTGTACTGAGTGTGGTTTCCTTCTCCTCCTGACTGGTTATGCCAGTACTGAGTTGAGAGAGCTTAGCCTCCAGTTTGGCTATATGGTTGCATCTCTCACATGTGTTGGAATTTGTTGGGAGGAGGAGAGGGTTGTCTGTGTACATGAGGCAGTTGTAACATTGCCTCAAGATTCCCAGATTCACCAGCTGGACCGGAGAGGAGATTGACAACTGACCTTTGGACATGCTAGAATAATATTGGGAATTCCTTAATAATTGAAAACCAGGGCCAGTGGGGAGTGAGGGTGTAGTGCTTTTAATTTTTAGTGCTGACTTATATAATTGCTTTAGTGAGCAAGTGCCAGGTAACTTAAGTGCAATGTGTTACAGGTAACGTAAATGCAAAAATGGCAAACAGTAACTTTCTTTCAAGTGAAACAAGGAAATAAGTACAGTAAGCAATGCAGATATCACTAGTGATCCACAGAAGTGCTGAGAAGCCGCGTATTACGTGGAATTAGCGTTCCAGGGAAATAACAAGCAAACAAACAACAAGCATATAAACAAAGCTAGATTCAGCAGGCCTGGATATAGTCTATGCTACAGCAAACAAGGTGTACCAATTGCAGTAAGATACAGTTCAAATATTCAGGCACTATAAACCTTCAACCAGAAATTCCCAGCTCAGAAGGGCAGAGTCCAGCCTCTTCTCCCACAAGAATGCAGACCACAAACCTTCTTAATGTAAAATAACTGGCCTGAAGCCCAAGTGCTTAAACCAGAACTAATACACTTTAAGAATAACAGACACTGGGCTGTCAATCAGCAGTTCTCAACTTAGAAGGATGAAAGCTACCTGTCCTGCCACCACAGTGCATGCCACAAACCTTCCTAATGTAAAACAACTGGTCTGAAGCCCAAGTGCTTAATCCAAAAGACTTAGAATGATAGCTACACTTTAATCAAGTTACTACCAAGCAGTAATAAATACAATTGAATACTTTAGAGAATGCCTGGATTAGTGCTCAAGTTACACAAACAAAGCTAGATCCAGCAGGCCCGAATCCAGTCTATGCCACAGCAAACAAGGTGCACCAACTTCAGTAAGAAGCAGTTCAGATATGCATGCACTATAAGCCTTCAACCAGAAATTCCCAGCTCAGAAGGGCAGAGTCCAGCCTCTCCTCCCACAAGAGTGCAGACCACGAACCATCTTAATGTAAAATAACTGGCCTGAAAGCCCAAGTGCTTAAACCAGAATTAATACACTTTTAGAATAACAGACACTGAGCCCTCAATCAGCAGTTCCCAACCTAGAAGGATGTAAGCTACCTGTTCTGCCACTACAGTGCAGACCACAAACCCTCTCAGTGCAAAACAACTGGTCCGAAGCCCAAGTGTTTAAACCAAAAGGCTTAGAATGAGTTACACCAAGCAGTTATAAATACAATTGAGTACTTTTAAGATGATGCAAAAGTAAAAAAAGTAGGTAGAAACACAAGTACAGTAAAAGCAGATTAAATTTTTTTTTCTGAACAAGTGCTGAGATCAAAGAAACAGATTTGAGTGCTGAAACTAGAAAACTGGCTAGTTATAAGAAAAAAAAACTAAGCTAGAAGGCATCCCTCCAACACAGAAGGGCTTGGGGGCTCAGAAGCCTACAAATAGTCTATACCACTTAGCAGGAAAGGCAGGAAACAAGCTTAAATTTTTTTTTTTTTCTGTTTCCCAGATGCTCTCTTTGTACACAGTAGGAGTGTCTGAAATCAGAATATGATCTTAATGCACTCAGTTGAGTGAGCAAATGAGATGGGCCCAGAAGGAGTATCCAAACACAAATTTACAAGAGGGGCGGGCAGTTGCAAGGCCACTAAGATTAACACCAAAACAAAAACAGAGAGGGTGGGTGGGACTAACTGAAGAGCAGAGTGAAAACTTCCAGTTCAGTTAATATTCCTTCCACACAGTTAAAATCAATTTAAATACTGTATTTTTTTGAAAAAAAAGAGCAGATAAAGGTACTTAAATTCTCTTATATGTCCAGTTGAATATAGCAAGTTCTTAGCCGGCCAAAGCTGAGGTTTTTAAGCAGAAAATATTTCACACTGTACCACTTAAATAGGCAAGGACAGGAAATCAAAGAACGTGTCTACCCCCACACCTGTAATTACTAGCAAATAACAAAATTCAGCAACAACAACGAAAAGCATCCAGGATGAAAGCGGACAACTCCAAAGGCACTGTTCAACCAATTTAATATTGCACAAATAAATAAATCCACATTAACGCTCTTAACAAATGTACTGCATTTTCATCCTCTCTTAAGCTAGGACTTCATCAGGTAATAATTAAAATGATTAATTAGCTCATTAAATAATGTACCACATTCAAATTGAGCCTATCAAAATAAAGTGCATCCATTCAGCAAACACTGACTAACTTCCAGTTCAGCTAATATTCCTTCCACACAGTTAAAATCAATTTAAATGCTGTATTTTTTTGAAAAAAAAAGAGCAGATAAAGGTACTTAAATTCTCTTATACGTCCAGTTGAATATAGCAAGTTCTTAGCCGGCCAAAGCTGAGGTTTTTAAGCAGAAAATATTTCACACTGTACCACTTAAATAGGCAAGGACAGGAAATCAAAGAATGTGACTACCCCCACACCTGTAATTACTAGCAAATAACAAAATTCAGCAAACACTGACTAACTTCCAGTTCAGCTAATATATGGTGTCTTGTAGATCTCTGTACCTGGGTCACTTATTTTGGGACCGTTCTTTCTAGGTAAGAATTTGGAAAATAGGTTATAGCTATTTTGATAAAAGACGCTGAAGTTCTGCACAACTCTTTACAAAAATGTACACCTGGTGCAGTAGTAATAATCTTACCTTTTATATCAGTAAATGTAACACTAGCATCATCAGACTTGGCAAAAAACACAACTTGTGATTACAAAAAATGTCAAATAAAAAAAAATGGCACCATCATTAAGGACTTAGGAAGAATAGTAAATAAGTTAAAAATTTTGATCAATGAATATATATATAGCAAAATCAGAGAAGCACATTCTGCAGCCCTTCTAATTCAAAACATCTTATGTAGTCTGTTGAGGGAGATTAGTGTACCACTTTATATCTTACTGATTAGACCTATTGTACAATACAATGGTACATTTTGTAAATTTGCACTTGAAAGGGTACAAATATTCCTTACTAGAAAAATCATAGGGTTGGAAAACTACAGCTATTCAGAAATCCTTCAGAAATTGTCATTATATTCTGTTTCTTAAAGATTACAGAGAGCTGGCCACTATTTAGTCTATAAAGAAACATTGGACCTGGTATGATTTAAAAGTATATGCCTAGAACACACTGCTTAAGGAGCTACACAAATTAATGAACATAATGCTAGAACTAAATACAAACAGTAGAAAATAAGTGAGAGATATAGTAAAACAATGGCTTACAAAAAGATGCCTGGGAGAAATGTGAAGTACTAGAAACTGACGCTGAAGTATGATCACAAAATTATGATTGCTGTAATTCATATATGAAAACTGATAGTGTGATCCTTTGGAAAATTTCCTTTAATTTGGGATAGAGTTAGTGTTGTACGCATATTTGACATCTGGAGCAGATTTTTTTTTTAACCCGGCCCATACCGCTCAACATCTCAGCACAGGAAATCTGGACAGAACCAGAATAAATGGAGGGGACAAAGGCCCAAAAATAGGGACAGGTTTTAAATGTTGTTCCAATAAACTTAGTTGCTGGAATGACATATTATACATTATATATTTTCTGAACAATATAAATTCTGAAACTCAAATGTATGTCATTATTTAGTGACTTCAATCCTCAATGACTTGCCAGAAAACCAAAGATTTTATGAGAAAAAGACCAACAAAATGATGCACAAATCTGGAGAGTCTGTGAAAATATGGACAGTTGAGAGGTATGGACCCCCCCCCCCTTGTGGAGACTTTTTTTCTAGCACCTCCTCCAGTATGACAATTGTCTTTATTAATAATCGTGAAATGAAACAAAATGGCCAGCTATGAGGAGTCATCAAATCCCCAAAAGACTCAGCCATCCTATAGGAAGGTTTGTCCTAAACAAATGACTAGTGTCAGAATCATGGACTAAAGCTAAATATCAAAAATGCATTATTGTCTCCTTTGGAAAGGAGAGTATGATATTGACAGCACACCCTTAAGAGCTGACTCAGTAGTTCAGGATTTGGTAACTTATGTGGACAGTTGACTCGGAATTCTATTTAGAACAGATCAGCACACCTGGCCAACCCTCCCCCAAAAAGGATAACAATATCCAATTTATTAACACAAATATTCACTTGCCAACCTTAATGGCAGAATTTAACCTCAACAAGTGAAAGGGCAAGCTACTTTAATCCACAGCCCAGCTGGCTACCCCCACTCCACCAAAACAAAAACAGGGCAGAAGAGTACAATGAAAAAAACATAAATATCCAATTTCAAAATATTTAAACAAATGTAGACAGACAGACAGACACACACACACACACACACACACACACACACACACACACACACACACACACACACACACACACACACACACACACACACACAAGCCAAACTAAAATATTTAAAGAAATGCAAAAACACACACACACATACACACACACACCAGGCTAGCCACTATCACTACTCCCCCTCTCCAAAAATAAGAAAGAAAATCTGGTTATATTCACATAAAAAAATGCTTACGTTCAGCCTGGCAGCCCACACTGCCCTGGTTGATTCACTTGTTGTGATTAATTTAGTTCACCAGGTTTATTTAAAAAAAAAATAAAACTTATTCATTAAATAACTCTCTACTGCAATGTTCTACTGTACAATTAAAAGGCTGCGGTTAATATTAAAAATAACCATGGTTCTCTCAGCTCTTCTGTGTAGTTCCTTCTGGATTTCCACCAATCCTGTACCACTTTTCATGCATGGACACACAAACGCATGCAAGAGGAAGAAACAAAGTATTTACTTCAGAGCCGGATCATGGTACTGGATAAGGCACTTCGCCCCCCCCCCCCGACACACGCATACACAGCACCCCCCTTGCAGCCATTCCAGTGTTCCATTACTTGTCTATTTCTCCCCATTTACCATAAATATTGTTCAACCCTCTCAGTGTGCATACTATTTGGATTTAATTTAAAGCTTTTATTTCAATTTTTTTGGCACAAACACTGATGGACATATGCTAAAAAATACAGTCTCACAATGAAAACTGACTTAGCATTAACAGCAAACTTCTCTGCCCTTGAAACTCATATTCATTGAAATGGCATTGAAACCCCCCTTCAAAGAAAATGGATCTGATCAAAGGCAGATAAAGGTTACCTTTAGTCTGTTTTCAAACCATAAACTCCTTGCACACATTTTAGGGCCATGCATACATGCATATGTTCTTTGATTCACCTTCCTGACTATATTAAATTATATTCCTTGTATAATACATCACCCATTGTTAGAGTGTTTTAAATTTGTAAGTTAATTTTGAACATTTTTCCAGTAAGCAAAGAAACAAAACATATGACTCAATAACGAAAAAACTGCCCATTTCAGAACATTTCAACCATAAAAGGCCACTCAAAGTTTGTCATAACAATCCCCAAATATCAGTCAATATGAACAGTCTATTCAGAAGCAAAAGTCATCTGAATAATTCCACATTAAAGATCTGTAACTAATAAAGTGGTTACTGCTACCAAACAACTTTAGATTTCAGTGTTTCATCTACAAATTCAGTGTCTGCTACCCTTGAAGAATAAACGGTATGTTACACTTAAAAAATTGGTTAGCTGGTAATATTGCATTAGGGAATGATTGGCAACCCGACAACAGGTAATTAGCTACTAGGTGTCTCATCCAAAGGAGGACACACTCAGAACTGCAGCACCCCCACCCCCTCCCTCTTAAAGTACAACACAGTGTCAGCAATCCATCTACATGCTGTGTTAGTAGAACCCACAGCCTTCTGCATCAAAAGCAAGTATGCTACCTGTAGAGTTAAGACCGTTTGCTAAGCAAAACAGTTACATGAGGAGCAATAAACTTCTCTTCCTCTGAAGCTCGCAGTTCCTTGAAAATGTACTGAAGCTCACAATTTCTTGAAAATGCACTGAAGCTATACACTGTACCTCACAATTCCTTGAAAGTGCACTGAAGCTTAAAATTTCATGAAAATGCACTGAAGCTCACAGTTCCTTGAAAATCCACCAAAACTCAATTTAGTAGTTGACGTAGAGGGAGGGGTGTTCAACCTGTGGCCATGGACAGCTAGTAATGTAGCCCTCATGCGCGGCAAGCCGCGGTGGTGCAGTGGTAGCATTGTCGCCTCACAGCAAGAGGTTCTCCCATTCGATTCTTGGCTGGAGCACCTTCTGTGTGGAGTCTCTATGTCCTCCCCATGGTCGAGTGGCGTTCGAAAGACATGTGTGAATGGGCGTGCCTTTGTTGAAGGTTGGGCGTCGGGCTGGCATCTCGGCACCATAAAAATCTACTGCCAATCATTAGCGGACTGAAGTTCCACTGTGGCGACCCCTAACCGGGAAAAGCCGAAAGAAGAACAACAACTTTATCTGGGGGGGGGGGGGGTAGAATCTGGCAGGCACTAGGATCCAGGACTGTGAAATCAGCAGCCTGTCACATACATGGCGCAGCTGCTGATTAGTCTTCTTACTCTCCCATTCTCTTCCGATGCTCTAGTTGCGAGGGAAAGAGCGAGACTGAGAAAGTGGAGAGACAGCAATCAGGTTAGTCACTTCTCACAGGTTTACTTAATCATTTGTACCTGCATTAATGTATGCAAGTATAATAGGTTTAAAATTAGCATGGAGTTTCTGAAACTCGAGCACTAAAGTAAAATCAGGGACCTTCAGTGAAATCGGAAAGAGTTGAGAGCAAAATTAATGCTTTTTAACCCACAGCACCCTTATACAGAATGACAGCAGTCACCCAACCACCAGGCCTCACAGAAAGAATAACAAACATTTTATGTTGGGCGCCTGACTGTATGTGTGTGTGTATGTATGTGTATGAGTGTGTTTATGTTTCTGTCTGCGTGTGAGTGACTGCATGTATGAAAGCAGAAGAGACTGTGTGTGTGAGAGATCGAGAGAGAGAGAAAGCGATCTTATGTGAGTGAATGCATGTATGAAGGCAGACTGTATGTGTCTGTGAAAGCAGAAGAGACTGTGTGCATGTATATGAGAGACAGTGAACAGTGATATTGATCGAGACATTATTTTACACTCGCTAAGCAGAGCTTTTGCTGTTTAGTGAGTGTAAATTAAAAATAAATGAAACCAAAAAAAGTGTGTGTATGTTTCTATCTGTGTGTGTGAGTGAATGCGTGTATGAAAGCAGAAGAGGCTTATGTGTGAAGAGTGAGAGTGATCCCTGGCAGCAGCATCATCACAGGTTTGCGTACCTCATACCGATCAACCTCTCGGCACAAGAAATCTGGGCAGAGCTACAAATAACGGGGAAGAAACTACCAAAAATAAGGACAGATTTTAAATATTGCTCTTATAAACTTAGCAAGCTGCAAGAACAACAGGGTTTCCATTAGCATGTATTATCAGAAATATGAAGTCTGAAACTCAAATGTCTGTCATTATTTAATGACTTCAATCCCCAGTCATTTGCCAGAAAACTACACATTTTATGAGGCTGGGGCCAAACATATGAGCCAAAAATCTGGACATTCTGCAAAATCTGGACAGTTGAAAGGTATGCTCTGTTGACTCTTAGCTCAAGTATCTGGATAAACCCAAAATAAAAGGGGGACAAAGGCTCAAAATTGGAACATATTTTACTTTATTAAGATTTATGTTGGTATACATTTTCTGAAACATAGGTGTACGTGTATCAGTGTATTTATTTTTCATAACTTTATGCTGCTTATATATATTTCAGTCTAACCAGACATAGGGGGGCAGTGTGTTTTGGGGACTGTTGATGATTTAATTTTTTTATTATAATACACTGGCAGGGTTACCAGACTGTATTGGTCTGTGTGTTTTGGGGTCTATTGATGACTTTTTTTTCCTAAATATAATATCCTGGTGCATGTCAAAGAGATATTAGGTATGCAGTGTGTTGGGGGGTTTGGCGTTTGTGGAAAACGTATTATTTTATTTTTTATTTAATATCTTTTTGCAGGATTAGGCAAGGTACATTAAGATGTTTTTTCAATGTTTTGTTGTTGAAACAAACTCTACTCTTGCATGAGTACAGTGTGTCTTGGTGAACTGAAGCAAGATAGTGTGCAAGTTCCTGGCTATGTGATGTGAAACAAATACAGTAATGTAACCATGGTCTTTTATTTTCTTTATTTTAAACCTTGTAATTAGGCATTCATTATTACATTTATTGCTTGAATGTGCCTAGAGTGGAGCCAGGAGATCGACTTTCGTCACTCATGGCAGCGAAACAGTTAATTATATTATATGTTTTATATGCAGCACCAAGAGAATTTTTCATCACTCAATGCGACCCAGGCAAGCCAAAAGGTTGGACACCTACCATTCCTAACTAGGGATACATGCATATGTGTGTTTGTGTGTGTATAATTTTGTTGACACTATAGTTGGTCGACATCAGTTTAATCCACAAAATTTGGTTGACTAAGCAGATGGTCAACAAGTGTGCGGTATCGCACAATAGTCAGGGGTTGGGAATATGCCCTTTCCCTAATACTGCGATATTCTGCAATCTCTGAGTTAGTATATATAATTAGTAGGGGGCGTGTGGGGTGCAGTCTCCCACATGGGGGTTTGCCCCTGCAAAAAAACAATGTTTTTTCTTACTTTTGAAATTTGAGTTTTTGCATGTGCTGAGGTTGTTTCTCGGCACATGCATGGTAGCGTGTTGATTTTCACATTGCCACGTTTTGTGGTCAATGTTTGGGTGTTTCATCAACAAAATCCCTCCCAAAGAAATGCTTATATAGTTTCTATGCCAGTTTCACATTTTGATCTTTATGTTAGTGATCAGAGTCTTGTGATAACACTTTTTAGTTTCATTTATTAATGCACTGTATATTTGTCATGGAACTCTTCCAAGATTATAGAATAAGATTTCCCTTTCAGTAAGAAGATAGTGATTAATGTCCTTTAAAAGTAATATTGATATCAATACGGGAATTAGAAAATATCAATGTGGGGTTATGGACATCGAGATTCTTGAAAAACTGTGGTCTGTAAACTTGACAACTAAACAAATGAACCCATGAACATATCACCAGTCTCCTATTTCACATTACCATTTTAGTAACCCTCTCAATACACTGTGTACTACCTCCGTGTTTTTTTTTTCATTCTATATATGGTAAGATAAATACAGTTTTCTTACAAGCCTTTTTTATGCAGTTAAATAATTACCAGAACTCTGGTTTAATGTTTTTACCTATAGGGAGCTTTACTTAATGACGGCAAACGTATAACAGTAAGGTAAATGATTTTTAAATAATATTGTAGTTTAAAATATTCCTACTGAGAAATAATGCTGTCCTGTTGTTTTAATGTGAGACTGTACTAGAACTGTGATCTGAACCCTGTAGAATCATAGAGCTGGTGAGATTTTTATTAATAAATAAGATAGTACAGATGAGCAAGTAAACTTAGCATAACAAAATATGTTCTAATAGGTCACTTTTGCAGTAGCCTAAGCTACTAAGGTTATATCCTGCCAGAGATATGACTAACTAGCCAGCTTTTCAAAACCTAAAGGCACTTTCCATGTGCTCTAACTGCCAGGAGCTCAAGCAAAGCTCCATACAAAAGGCAGTTACAGCATCAAAAATTTTAATGTTTTCTTGCTGCAAGAAAGGCGTCTATAACCCTGAAAAGAAAAATGGTAAGAAAGAGCAAGCAAAATGAAAATAGCAAGGATATATGCATTCATGCCATGGCAATGTATCTAGAACCAATCAAGAGGGATGGAAGGAGTGGATGCCTACTGCAACAGTAACAGAAAATCTACTGTTATGAGAAGGTTACGTACACAGCTGTACTATGTTCATCATTATATCACTGTTGCAGTAGCCTTAGCTATTTGGGTGTGTTTCCATAGCTTAGAAAAATATAGGGAAGAGGAAAAGTTTAGGAATCCCAGAGCCACTGTTGAATGGTCCTAGCAAAGCCTGTTCTGAACCTGTAAAAAGAATCCAGCTTGTAAATGCTTTGTGAATATATACACAGTGGACCAAGTTGCTGTCTCTAGAATACTTTTAGAGTCCACCCCTTTCTAGAAAACTACATAAGATGCCAGTCCTGCTAGATTGGGCCCTGACCCTGCCTGGAAGTGGCTTCTATGGTGAGAGTGACAAAATAAATAGCATGAGACAGCCATCTGGAAACGATCTGCTTTGACACTGAACAACCTTTTCTCTTACCTTTATACGGAACAAATGATCAGAATTTTTGAAGGACTGAGTTCAGTTCAGTTTGTATTTGAACTGCTTGTGGGCATCCATATTCTGGATAATTATTCTTCCCCTTTTCTAACTTCTGGATAAAACACATGGAAGATTGCTAGACTGGCTCAAGGTAAATTCTGAAACATCTCAGGCATAAAATGAGGTAGGGCTGACTTAGTATATGAGCTTGTAACTCAAATATTCTTCTAGCAGAAAGCAGAGCACAGAGGAATACTGTCTTACATGTTAAGAAGCTGAAATTACCCTGATAAGCTGGTTGAAACGGAAAAAGAGTTAACTTTTCAAGCACAGAGTTACGATCCCAAGGAGGAGCTACATGCTTCCTAGGTGGATGGGTATGTAAAAACCCCTTTCAAAAATTGCTTGATGGAGGACAGATAAAAGGGGATTCCAAGGGAGACAAGCAGAAATGGTCAACAGATGACTCTTAATAGAAGAATATGAAAGACCAGAAGGCATTAAGTCACACAGATAATCAAGAACCAGAGGCAACAGGGCCTTATGTCAAATACAAAAAAATCTTAAGAAACATCTGAAATGTTTGTCAATGGGAATGTGTTGGCAGGCATTTTTTTTTTAAGTAAAGCTGTACCATGAAAGGTAATAAAAGCACAAGAGGTAATACCATCTGAAAGGATAACATTTTGAACTTTGGGACTATGATAGCAAGACTGAGAAAGGAGAAGTGTAGTACTGGTCTTCAAGTTCCTTGTTTCTTATGCACCAGACAATCCTTGATTAAAAGCCTTTGCTCATTTGGCATGTAGGAACTAGTTCTATGACTCCCTGGGATAACATCTGTTCCAGAACTGGTGGAAACAGGAATACTTGGTTTACTGGGCAAGGAGGGATCCCCTGAAAACAGGACAAGGAGTCTCACAGACAAATGCACTCAATTGTATGACTTTCAGAACCCATTTGTCTGACATAATTGGTGCTATAGATGTAGATGTAGGCTAAGAGAAAGGGAGTGATTGCCAGGGGGGTGGTGGCTGAGGGGCTAAACAGGCACAGGGTGAGAGATTGGCATGATGGTTAAGGTGTTTACCTTACAGACATAAGGTGCAGGGTTTGGCTAGGCTTAAAATGACCCACAATGGCAGTCAGCCTAGTGCTAATCTACAAAACTATGAATAATCATTCCGACTTTTTGGACTGTCCTTAATTTTCAGAGATTTTCCTTTCTTTTTGGAGCCTCCCTGCCATTGATTTTTAAAATCCTGTGTCTTTGCACCTTGCTGCTTAAACTGATTTTTGAAAAAGGGGGCTGAAGTGGAAAGAAAACTTTTAACTCGGAGTTACAAGTGTAACTTGGACAATTGGATAGAGAACAGGAAATTCATCCCTGGTTTGGCACCTATGTCTCTAATAGACAAAAGCAGCCTGTAAATGGTTCATCTCCTAGGCCCCTGAGTAAATGGTTCATCTCCCAAGCCCCTGCTTACACTTATCAAGGGTACCAGAACTTGTTAGAGATGTGGGATGTATGACTAGATTTATAAAGGCCCTTGTGGCCATTAGCCTAGTAAACACCTATGAACTTATTTGGTTTAAACGAGGAAGGCTGGGAGATTTGTGTGTCACCTTTAAGCAACTACCCCTCTCATCAAATATTTTAAGAATTCAGCTGTAGAAGGACCAAACATGGCCTACATATTCAGGGAAGAATTAAAAATTTAAGTTTTAACATCATCTGGTAAATTTGGATAATGTAACAAAGCTGACACAGAAGCAGAAGCTTTGGAGACAGCATCAGCAGGATCATAAGGACATTTTAAGGAGTAGATAAAACAGAGGCATTTAAGGAATGTTTTATGTTAGGAAAGTTAACTGTTTCATGTTTTCACAAGACAGAAGTAAAAACTTTAACATGTGAGCCTAGCAGCTTAAAATCCTGAATGTTAAAGTGGCAGAGGAAAATATTTTCTTCCCAAATCTGTCAAAAGCTTAACTATCCTTTTCAAGGGGAATGGGGTTACCATTAGCAATGTGTATAACAGCAGCAGTTTTAGGTAAAAGAAACCCTGGAGTGTCTGCTTTAGGCTAGAAAACATATATTTGTGAGTCTGATGTACCTCATATAACCAGTCACACTTTCTAGGAGCAACAGGTTAACTGTCAAGTAAGCCACAAATTGTCACAAAAACATCCTCAAAAGGAGATTTAAATGGACTGGGGTGGAGGATGCAGCAGAATGTGGCACATCCAACTGTAATAAATCAAAATATTTTTGCTGGAAAGCAGGAATTTAATTTTTGTCCACTGAAATACTGGTTTCATTTTAGTTAAAGTCTCAGAAAAAGATTGGTCTTCTGAGGGAAATCTGAAATGACACTTTACTCAGGATCTGAATCTTCAGCTTGTGAAGAAAACCCTGAAGGCACAACATTTGCCACTTAGTGTCTGCTTTACTGACTGAAAGGCTCTGAAACAAAAGGGCTCAATTTTCTTTTCTTTTCAGAAGAAGAAGAACTAGATGAAGTAAAAGCAGAAATTAATTTCTTAGCAAATGACAGCAAATATTTTCTTACAAAGATATAAATACTGGAGAAGTCATCATTTTTTCTTTTTGTTCTCTTTTCCTGGGAGACTCCTTGGAAAAGGCCAGTCTAAGGAAGGCACAATATCATAGGACTTGGGTTCTCTTTCCGAGACCAACAAGAGAAGAGTGGCTGTCCCTTGTCTGCAGAGGACATCCCCACAGCTGCAGAAAATGTGTCTTGCCTCCAGTCCTTAGTGGATGTAGATGCTATACCATAGGGACTGTGAAAAAATGCTGAGCAGTCCAAAGACCCAAGACCAGCACAGCAGAATCACCCACTGGCAGATGAGGTAAAGAAGATGCTTGAGTGGAACCCCAAGACTCCCTAACAACTTTCTTATTCTTGTGGATGGGAGAAGGAAGAATCAAGGAAACTGTTAACTGCTGCAATGGCTCTATTTGGAAGGAAGCTTCAAAGAAAAGTAGCAAAGCCTTTAAAAGTCAGTAAGCCTTGTGACAGCCCAAAAATGGCTTTGAGGTGGAAAAACACTCTGACAGTTCCCAAAAGCAACAAGTACTGCTCTATCACATAAAATTCTATAATTCTATACTGAAAAACATTCAGAAGTCAGATTTTTAAGACAAAGTTCACACAACCATTCACAGAAGTAAAATCCCCTAGAACAATATGGCAGTCCAGATAAAGTCAGTTTCCTATCATGAAACATATAAAGTTCATAGAAATAAACATATTTTCCTCAGAAGAATGAAATGGTGAAATGTTTTTCCTAGGAGGGGATGTACTGGATCAGCCTTGAATGTTTGCTAGCAGTTGATCAGTTCAAAGCCTACAGAAGGATCTCAGTTCTGTGGCAAGAAAGCTCTGATGCTTTTGGTGCTCTGCCTGAGCTCCTGGCAGTTAGGGTGAATGGAAAGTGCCCTAAACTTTGAAAATCTGGCTGACTGGTCAAATCCTTGGCAGGATATAACCATAATAGCTTAGGTTCCTGCAACAGTTATCTAATGCTGAACATCTTTACAGTGTTGCTTGGTGCTAGGTGATTGTGCTGTTTACCTGGCATTTAGACTCATGGTAGAGGTAATGCCAAACTACATTTACTTCCGTGTTAGTATTCAGCTAAATGTAGTGCATTTTGCTTATCTTGGCATGGTACCAAGTTTATGAAAATTTTTAAACTGCCTTTTCTCACTTCTGATATTATACATGTATTATTCATGTTGCTATTATATTATTAATTTACATGCCCTCCTTTAACCCAGTTTGTTCTGCATTCATTGCTTCTTTTTCTGGTTACTGTGTGTACTATAATTCATCCACTTGTGTTATTTTGTTGAACAATTTTGATCTGTGGCCCAAAGTGGTTTGCTTAGCTGGTTGTGGAACACAAATTACTCAAAATCAGGCTGGTTAGTTGATCTGTGGGAGATCAGACATGGGCTAAATGAATAAAAGTTGTTTGTTAAGAAGTTAACACACTGCAAGACTTACTTCTACATTTCCACTGACATGCATATGCTAAGAATATATTAGAATGAAAGAAATAAGCAGGAGAAATTAGTGGACAGAAAGAGCAGCTGTGTTTCATAGTCCACTTACATGAATCAGAGGCTTCCCATTTTTGGTCCATTGATACACCTTTCCATCAATGGTATTCATTGGAGTTTCTGATGTATTGGTAGTGGTAGTTATGAAGTGAGGTCATGTCATGTGCTGCTTCCTTAAATAGAATAAATATAAATATCCCCAAGGAGTCTTTCTTTCTAGTCTGCACCCAGTGTCATTGCCAAATACTGGTATTCCCATTTTCCATCCCAGTTGTACAGTGACCAGAGAGTACCCTTTCATAGATCTTCTATCCCTGATTTTATTTATTTATTTTACAGCTAAGTGAACTACATGACTAGGATCCAGCATTAGCTATGGTCTAGTTAAACAAAAATAAACACAAAAGTGGTGGCTACAGTGGGGGTATTGTTGTCTCTCACTACTCAGTTCTTCAGTGTGGTTTCCAGAAGGTGAATCTCACGTGCAAAGTATGCATGTCCTTTCTGTGCCTGTGTGGGCTTTGATGAGTGCTTTGCCCTCTTCTCATAGTCCAAACAACACAGATTGGTGAACTGCAGATTTTTCATACTGCCATTAGGTGTGTGCATTCTGCGACAGATTAGCATCCCATCCAGGATTAATTTTTATCTTATACCTGTTGGTTGCTGGACCATCCTCCAGTTCCTGCATGACTCTGACCGGGATAAAACAAGCACTGGAAAATCAATGAATGGAAAAGACATGAGATACATAAACAAAACAGTTTATATTTATCTTGCAGAGATACACTGTCTTTCTCTCTCTCTCTCTCATACACACACACACACACACACACACACACACACACACACACACACACGCGCACACACACACACACACGCGCGCACACACACACACACACACACACACACACACACACACACACACACACACACACACACACAGGTTGCCTTATACCTAAATTAGTTTGACTTCCCTTAACCTTGTGGGCTTTTCACTTGTTTATCTGCAGTTTTGCAACCAAATTAGTATATTTATTTATTCATTATTTATTTATTTACATTTGTTTACTGGGAAATCCCAACTGGACACAGGTCCTTTTTCAGCGGAGGCCCGGGGAGAAAAGCTCCAAGTATACAAATAGAGTTACAGTAGTGATCATGACAAACAGTAAAATTACAGAGCAATGAATATGCAAATAGTAATATACAATAAGACATACGATACCATAATAACAAATAATAAAAAACATACAATAAAACAGGAATAGATTATGCAAAGTTTGATGGGTTAAGAGAATAGAACAAAATGAAATAAGATTTAAGAATCAGAACTTAGATCCTAATGCACTGTAGTATAGATAAGAGTGTTTAAAATATTAGGAGAATGAGGATTTTTAGTCGGGAAAGGGGCATAGGCAGAGCCAGTGTAATTTTAGTTAAGACTTGAGAGCAGTCTTGAACTGACAGATAGATGGTAAGGAGATTATTGAGTGGGGAATGTTATTCCAAAGTTTGGGTACAGCATAAGCTTCACCTGAGGAATTGTTGGGTTTGGTGACTAGAATAAGATTTTTCCTCTTGGATCGTAGGGATCTAGAGGAGTAGTATGTTTGTAGCAAGTACTGAAGTTATGGGATTTTATGAGGAATCTTTTATTAGTTTGTAGGCAAAAGAAAGTTGGTTTAGGTGAAGAAGTTGTAGAAGTTCAAGCCAGTTAAGTTCCCTTAATGAGTGGCAGTGATGGGTACGGTAGGATGCACCAGTTGCAAATTTTGTTATCTTATTATATAAGGTTTCAAGCCTGTTTAAGTTGGTCTGTCTAAGGTTTGTAAACACTGGTGATGCATAGAGCAAGGTGGATATGAGTTGGGAAGAGGCAATAGAGGTTTTAGCAGCCTTGGTTAGGAATAGTTTATTTCTATGAAGTACCCCTAATTTTTTATGTATTTTTTTACGGTAAGAGATATATGGACATCAAGTTTGAGTTTGTTGTCAATTTCCACACCAAGATGTTTGGTGTGATCTGAAGGGGAAATGATGGTATTGTCTTTGGCAATGATGTTGAAGTGGGTGATAGCTTGGTTGGATTTAGAGGGCTGGAAGATAAAGAGTTTGGTCTTGTTAGGATTAAGAAGAAGATGGGAGTTGGAAAACCAACTTTATACAGAGGTAAATGATTCTTGAGTGATATTTAGAAGTTCAGGTAGAGTGGGGCACTGCAGATAAGGGTGGAGTCATTAGCATATTGTAGGAGGGAAGCATGCTTAGTGGAGGTAAATCGATTGCTGGTGAACAGGGAAAATAGTAGCAGACCAAGTATGGAGCCTTGGGGGACTCCCAGAAAAATGGGAGGACGAGATGATAAGGAATCGTTCCAGATGACAGATTGTTGTCAGCCAGTCAGATAGCTTTGGAGCCAGTTGGTGGCAGATTGGGAGAAAGAGAGTTTATTGGGAATGGAGAGTAGCATTTTATGAGATACCATGTCAAATGCTTTAGATAGATCAAGAAATAGAGAGTATATAAAAGTGAGAAGGAGTGTGTCCAGGGTAGAGGAAGGCTCAAATCTCTACCAAATATGCTGTTTATTTACATTTTGTTAAACATACCAGTCAAAGCTTTGGCCTCCCTTTTTAAACTGTGATTCTTGTCTTTTTTACTAGTTTGTTATGGTCCATAGAGTTGGCTATAATGGCTTTATCATACAGTTTAAGATTGCACTGCAGGTCATTAAAAAATCCAAAGACTTCAAGATGGGCTTTTATTTGTATAACTATAATATTACCAAGCATTTTGGTTAGTGGTTCAAAATGAAAAACAGATGTCTGTAATGTTCAATTTTAGATTCTGGGCTAGGCTTTGGAAGAAGTATGATGTTTGTGTATTTTCACAGTTCTAAGAAAATTCCAGTTGCAAGTACATGCTGATAATGTGCATTACTGACACAGCAATGAAGGCATTGCATGCTTAATGGAAACTTCAAAAAAGGCTATAACATTAGGGGTTCCTGGTCTTCCATGAGTACACACCCTGAAACATAAAACTACCTTTTATTTATATTGTACTAAATACATCAGTGCTCATTATGCAGGTCTCTATTACTTGGGATATCCAATTTCTCTAATGTCAGTAAGTTAAAAGGGAAAACAGTTCTTTTATTGCCTATGCCTAACAAAATTAAAAGTGGCCACTACCATTTGCCCATCCTACCCTATGCGGATGCACTGTCCTGTCCATCTTCCCCTATACTTGACATCTTTATGAAATCCCAGACATCTTATCACTCATCAGAGCATGATTATGAACTGAGGTGATTGCTACAATACGTTTCAGTGGATGTCTGAAATCAGGATCAGAATGTAGTAATTTTATTAACAGATTTTCAACGTACTACTTAAGAATCTCTCTTTTCGATTTATGGTGGCAATGTTGCACAACTTTTTTTTCCATAGATGTGACTCTGCATTCACTGCATAATACCAAATTTCATCCAGGTAACGATAAGCTTTAGTGTTGTAGTACTTGGGGTGGAATACGTATATATTTGTTCAAAATAATTTTAGAAATACAATTTCCATATATTGTCCACTCCCAAAATAGTGTGTGTAAAATATAGAAGATTGCCAAGATCACATCAAAACACAAAATGATGTACTTCTCTGGGGGTATTATCTCTCACACAGCTTACCTGTTTGGTGAACCTCCCACATTCCCACAAATATAAATAAAGTCTGTAAATGGTTCCTTTCCCACACTTATGCTTGTAAATGTTTAATCTTCCAAGAGTACCAGAACTTGTCAGAGATTTGGGATGTATGGCGAGGCATAAAAACATCCCAGTGCTAGTTAGCATAGTACATACCTATGAACCTATAAGGTTGCTGTATCTGAGAGAAAGCGAATGTTTAATGATGACAGTGGCCTTGGAATGAAAGGCAAAGTTTCCTAACATCCAGCAAAGGTAATTGCTTGTAACCTAAATTTGGGTAGTAGGACGATAAAGAGAGTCGTTATTTAAGGAAACGATATTTGAAAGATTTAAAATATATGCCTCTGTTAAATCCGATGCGCAATATTTTTTAACATTTTAATATAAAAATGCAATCTGCCTCTTTTGTCAGCACACTTAGGAATATGACAGCTTTTTTTTTTTTAAATCATATCAGTTATACCCCAAAAGGGAGCTTGATTTTTGCTTGTGAAAATCATCTACTGAACAGTACTACAAAAGCTGTATCAACGTCTGTCCATGCAGTTCAGGGGAGGTCATAAAAAGAGTATGCTGAAAAATCTGAACAAAAATATCAAAATACTTCAGAATCAAAAGCAGGCAGTTAATCTGGTAAATATGACATTTTAACACGAACAATGTTCAGGTAATTGGCCTCTGCTTACTAACCAGGAACCAGTCAAAATATGCATGCTTCCAGTAACTTTGGAGTAAATATCAAAACTCTACCTTCCATAAGATGGATTTTGAATTTACAATTTAATCTTTTTAGCAGCATGTATATTATCAGTAATTTTATTCATGACGTAGGCTTAAAAGAAAAATGTTATTAAAATTTGGTGTGTAATTACTGAAAAACACCACATTTATGAGCATGGACCAGATGTTACTGAATAGAGCTTTACAACTTAATTTTTTATATTTTCACCAAAACTGCCACTACTGTTATTTACTGGGGTGCCTAACAAATGCAGTTTGCATTTTCTGGAGGGCTAAGTAATTTTTTTTACTCTGAAAAGAATGTTTTCCTTTTATCTCTGCTAAGTGACCCTCAGTCAATATAAGTGAACTTTTAGCATGACATCTGTTATTATTATGGCACTTGTGTCAGATTCAACGGCATACTGCAACAAAGAGTGTGGCCTGTGAAATCTCTTAAAATGTTGGAAGTCCGTAGTCAGTTTGTCTATACACTTCAGAGTGGAACCATTTCATTTCTCTTTGAACATAATTCTCTAATTAGAAACACACACATTCAAGTGCCAGTTATATTTGTAAACTCATTAGACATATTCTTTGCTTTTCTGGGCTGTAGGACACACATTCTTGTTTCTTCTCTAGACAGGCATGATTCTGTTTAACAAGGATATGCTGTTCCTGTTTCTTTCTTTCTTTTCATTTGCCTTTTTAATTATTGTTTTCAAATTGTTTGGCCTTATATTCTGCACAGTCTTACAAGACAAAGTGAATATTCATTACAAAAAGAAAAGTATTAACACATTTCTACTCCTCTTTCCATCACTATTTCCAAATTTCATGTGTCCCTTCCTTTTCCTTTCCTTACAAGCATTCCATCTTTTTCTGTTGTGTTGAGATATAGATTATGTGAAAAACAATATTCACTTTAATATGACTATAACTAATATTCTGTCGGTATAGTATTTTCAACATACTGGGAAAGGTTACTGGTCCTGATGTTCCAAAGTTGTCCTGGTCTTGCTACTAAGTTTAAGTGCAATATGCACCATTTATTAGGCATCTATAACATGCATGCTTGGTATATATGGAGTTCTGTGCTTCATGAAGTGCATTAAAGATTAAATGAAGAGGTATGTATCATGCTAAGAGTTTGTTAGGATTAAACCAGAACTGTACACATTTCACAGACATGGAAAATCAGATGGAATCCATTACATAGTGAGATACAGAATGGTGTAAAAAATCCCAGATCCCATCCATAACTCAGATGGAGCAGTGGTGCAGTGGTAGCATTATCGCCTCACAGCAAGAAGTTCTCCCATTAAATTCTCAGCTGGGGTGCCTTCTGTGCGGAGTCTGCATGTCCTCCCTGCATTCATGTGGGTTTTCTCCGGGTGCTCCGGTTTCCTCCCACGTTATAAAGATATGCAGCTGGAGCATTTCTCCCTGGGCCTCCGCTGAAAATTGGCTTTGCTCCAAGTCAGACTTTCCTGGTAAACAAATGTTAAATAAAAAATAAAAAAATAAATAAATATACTAGATAATATGGCCAAGCCCTAAGCATAACAAACTCTAGGACTGCTGTGCCATAGACACTGTAGACCAGCATAAAGCATTTGCATTGGAAAAAATATGGTATTTTTAATCAAATCCCTTTTATGTGAAAGTTATCCAAGAACAACCCAGCAAATCTACTAAATTATTTTATGTAGGAAGCCTGATTCTTACATCTCACATTCAGGGGACTTCACACTTTTACTTAATATAGCAAACACCAAAGTTACACAGCCTCATGGTAGGATGTAGTTTAGTTCTGAGCCCATTCACTGTATGGGGCTTCAGTGATCAGGGTTTGTCTAAAATAACCACTAAATACATGATTCTACCCACTCTTTACCCACATATTTGTGTTGATGTCTTTTTACAAAATTTATACAACTTCAAGGGCATCTCTCAGTGTTCAGAACAAAATTGTAAAACCAGATTTAATTTACAAATAAACATCTTAAATTAAATTACAGAGTCTGTCAAGTCAGAGTTTGCAGTGGGAATAAATGCAAAGCCCTTTTCACAAAAGGGAAATTGCTTGTCAGTAATCTCCAGGTGGCTGTAATTAAAAATTTTAAAGTCACTTATAGTTAACAAAATTCCATTGTAGTCCTCAACAATTGTAGAATGTGATACTCTTAGTGTACTGACAATCTTTTCCCCTCTCCTTTCCCTCTTCCCTTTTTGGGCTGCCTCTTGTTTTGTTTCCTGATTGTCAACTCACTGTTTGGGTAAAAAAGAGGGTGTTGGCCCCCACAGCAGATCACTAACCTCCCTGATTGCAGGGCAGCAGGGATTCTAAAGGGTCTGCCAACATGGGACCTACTGAGTAATATTGACATGTACATCACAGTTTCCAAAAATGAGGTCAGTTTAACATATAAAAATATTGACCACTTTTTAGACGATGGTTTGTTACAGTGGTCTATCACACCAGCCTTGTTTCATTTTTTTGGAACACATCACCAATAAGAATGCACAAAAAACACCCTTTAGGCCAATTGTCTCAGCACAGGGGTCGGGTCCAAAACCTATCCATTTGCTGTTATAGTCAATCAACTGCTTAAACCACGGTTTTCCCAGAAAACACACATGCTATAGGACTCCTGGGATTTTTTTAGGAAGGTTAAAACCAGAACTTTGGTGTAGTGACATTATGGTTTTAACTACTGATGTGGTTGATTTTTTCTGGCATATCACAAGACACTTGTTTGGACTACTTCCATGAGACTCTTTTAAGTTGTGAAATTTTATCAGCTAAAGACATCAACATTTTGGTTGATTTTATGTAAATAATTACATCTTTTTTAAGGAGGAATTGTACAAGCAGGTGACAGGAGTAGCAATGGGTACAGCTTGTGACCCTTCTTCTACAAATTTTGGTTATGCTATCTTGAGAGAGATTAAATTCTTGTTCAAGTCACAGTTTTTCAAATATTGTCAGTTATATTTGCATGTTTTTTGAAGACAAATTCATACTTTGGGAAGGGATCAAAGCAAATATTGACCAGTTTATGAATTACATTGAAAATACAACCATTTTTTTTTTGAGCTTTACATACCAGTTTAATAAACAAGAAATTAATCCCCTTGACACAGCCATCAAAACAGACAAAATCCAGGGAAATTTTATAACCAACATTTACAGAAAGCCTACTTTTTCAAATTCTTACTTAAATTTTAGTAGTTGCCACACACTCTCACAAAAAAAAGTAGCCTGGTCAAAGAGCAATTTGTAAGGTTAGCCAGAATAGTTTCAAACAGAGCATCCTTTTTAGAGGAAAAGGTTAAACTTGAGTTAATGTTTATGGATAGAGGGTAGCCTGGCTCCTTGTTAAGGGGTATTAGTGAAGAGGTTGCTAAGGGTTGGGGTGATGGATATAAATTGTTGCTGGGTATAAGTACTGGTGACACTGAAAGAAACTGTAATTCTGTTGTGAGTACACACACGTGACCACAGGGAGGGGGGTGGGGGATTGATGATGGAATATCTTTCAACAGAGCGTAAGTACTTCAATACAACTTGGGTTTTCAAACTGTTAAACAAAATTGTGAGAAAGAAGTGGAACATTCTAAAAACCTCTGATAATATTACTGAAGTTATGGGACAGGAGCCCCATTTTGTATTCAAGAGGGCAAACAATGTTAAGCATCTGGTTGAGAGGGGCTCTAATAATGAATGTTTTGACAGATTAAAGAAGGGTGCAAAAAGGGGGTCTATATTATGACATCGACATCTTAAAATGTCGACTCTCACTTGTTCAACATGAAAATGTCGAACTCCAAGGTTCCCGAATGGCCAAATCACAGATTTCTTTCTAATGGAAAGAAATCGTTTGGCCAAACACCAACGCCCCACAAAAACAAACATATTTAAGTGAGTGGCTTCACAACCCACACCCTCCAACATGGGGGCTGTGCCCCCCACACACACCTCCTAACTAAATATTCTAACTCTGAGACCACACTACAGTCAGGGAAAGGGCAGGTGTAACAGAACGGCCAACCAGTTTCTTTCCATTGCAAAGAAATCGGTGATTTGGCTGTTCGGGAAACTTGGAGTTCAACATTTTCATGTCGAACAAGTGAGAGTCAACATTGTAAGATGATGATTTCATAATATAGACCCACAAAAAGGTGTGGAACATGCAACCAGTGCAGATTTATTTGCAAGTATAAGTGCTTAAGGTTGGACAACAAGACAAATGCATTCGTCTATCCTTGTAATGGCAATTGTAACACTAGAGGGTTGAGATATTTGGATAACTGCTCAGAGTGTTCAGCCTTCTACGTTAGTAAGACTGAACTTATGCTCAGGAAACATATTTACAAGCACAACTATGACATACTAAAAGCCAATCCCAGTAATGCCCTTTATAGGCACTCTATTGAATGTACAAATTTTAAGCATTTATTCTTTTTAATTTTAGAAAAGGTAGATCAAAACCCATGTGGTGGTTTGTGGGGAAACTACCATCGAGTACAAAGAACTGCTTTGGTAATGTAAATTAAATGCCACTAGCTGGCCTAAAATGAATGATCACTTTACTTTGCTGACAGTTTTCAAGTTGAGGACGGTGAAAATCTAGTAATTTAAGTGGTATTTTGTGCTAATTACTGATGCAGTTTTAAAGTAATCACTTGTTTTTAGGTGTCTGAATGTTGTTCAAGAGTTGTGCCACAATGAAGCATTTACATGCTCTATTTTTCAATCTGTTTATTGGTTTATTTATCTTGTTAGATATTTATTAATGATCATTCTTTTATTACAATACTACTTAGTAACTACAACTGCAACAAATTTACACTCTTATTTGCACAATAATAAGCATCTTACTATAACTAGTAGCATTAGTTGTGACATGCTGCAGTGCCTTCAGATTTTTTCTGACTACCACAAGCCTGTTTTTCTCAATAATGCTGCCCTTTAAATAAGTAGGAATTATATGATTATCCTTTGATGGTTAAAAAAAATGAATTTATGTAGTGATGACACATCTCCAGAAGTAACATGACGTAAGCTGGAATGTACCTCTGCAAATGGTAATAAGTGTAATTTAATGAGTCCTATCTGAAGCCTGGCTAATTAACAAATGCTGGGATATCAAAACCATGATTCCCAGCTGCTTTACAAGAGGCGAGAGTTGCAACTTTTTTTGTATATGGATGTAAGATTGTTAAGATTTTTTTCTGAGACAGTGAAATCAAGTTTGTGCTATTTATTACTGGTCAGGAAGGGGAAGACATTATGTTTCCCTGTCAAAAGCATTACATTTCTGTTTATTTTCTATTTTTCATAAAATTACAATTACAAAACTGGAGGCACTGCTCCAGCTCGAAATCCAGGTATCTCACATTCCGAACTACTTCAGCGCTGGAATCAAATGTTGCAGAATCAGGAGCTGAATTTTTAATCTTTACACTGTATGCAAATTTATTGTGGAAAAACTGATGTCACAATGCACAGAGGGTACTCTTCTGTATTTCTTAGACCTGATTCCCTCAGCAATCCAGACTAATGTGCAAGAAGGGTCTATCTATTAAGAAGGTTGACTTTATGCCTAAAAAATTCTACTTTCTGTCTGTGAAGTCGTTGCAAAACAAGAAATAGACCTTTTGTACAAAGATGTAGTTCTATAATGTGCTGAAAAATATCTCTGTTAAAATGGTTGCAACTGGTTGCCTAGATACTGCCCTTTGAACCTTTGTTTCTGTCTAAGTCTTTTTGCTTACTTCCTTGCTTATCATTTTAATATTTTCAAATGCATTGTTAATGTTATTGAGTGTTTGCAGTAAATGTTTCAGTTTGTACTGATTACGGTGGCATATTCCTGTTTGGTTTGATCTCCTGGATTCTATAGTGAAGTCTAAGAATAAAAGATTATTGGACCTTTTCTTGGTTGGGTCCACCTGTTCTACTGTGAAGTCCAGTTTGAGCTGCTAAGACATATTTTTGTACTCTCTGAGTAGCCTATTTTAGTCTTTTGCATAAGCTGGTATTGCATTCTGTTGGGCTTGTGATGAATTCATTAGGCCACTGTTTTTTTATCTTCTGTTTCATTCTACCATCTTCCTTGAGCTTCTTGAGCTGTTTTGAAGAGCTGCTATTCCATACCAGGTTTGGCTGGTGCTTTGCTGAGTAGGTGAGAGTACATAGCCTTGAGCAAGCTTATTTGTCTTTCCTCTGATGTCCGACAATTTGCTCACATACCCTTTGCTAATATAACTCTTCCACTGCACTTACCTATCATTGCTTCTCCACACAAGGCAACTACATCACCCTACTGTATAGTCCCTTTCTCAGACTACTAGTGCTATGCAAATCCTGACACATATCCAAGCATCTATGGGCCATGCTGCATAAAGGCCTTCTTGATATTTATAGTAGCAGACAATGATGGTTTGTGAATCCTGTCTTGTATCTTGCCACTTATTGTCATGCTTTGCATTTTTCATACACTGTCCTTTTTAATTTTACTTTGCTGTCAGGGATCCAGTGTCTGTCAGCCTGGGATGACATGCTCGACAAGCCACGTTGCTTCACTAGGGACGGCTTGCACCTGTCACCCTTAGGCTTTCGTATACTGGCCAAGGCTCTTGCCACCCCCATAGTGCCTTTTTTAGGCAAGGCTCAAAGGACAAACCCACCTCCATAGACAACCCAAGGATAAAAAAACTAAAGGTAATGCTACTCAATGCCAGAAGTCTAAACCTCAAGATGCACGCACTCGAGGCTCTCCTCAGTATGGAGAAAATCGATGTCTGTGCAGTAACAGAAACCTGGTTCAAGGTTCCTGAGAGCACCCCAGCACTACCAGGTTATAACTCATACCATGCGTTTCGGCCCCAAAACTCGGACCGAAGCACAAAAGGAGGGGAGTATCTATATTCATCAAAGATACCTACACCTCCAGGTTAGTGGCACTGCACAAAGCATCGGAAACCATCCATGTGCAACTAACAGTGGGCAAAACTGCCTTTCAGTTTGTAGCCTGCTAAAGAACACCCTCCCTATTACAGGAACCCCACTTGGCATTCCTGAGAACACTGGAGAATATGAAGGTCTCTCCAAACACTATGTTATTGGGCGACTTCAACTACCCAAACATTGACTGGGAAAACTACTCAAGCCCAAACACCCTTGCCCAATGGTTCCTTGAATTTATAAACTCTAACGAGATGGAACAACTGGTCACCACTCCCACAAGAGGGAACAACATATTCGACCTGGTCATCACCAACATGGGGACTCTGTGTTCCACACCAGAGCTAAACCCCTCATTGGTAAGATCAGACCATAAACAAATTTCCCTGGACATCCATATCCCGTCCCCACCCCCAGCCAAGGAAATCACTGTAAAGAATTTCTCAAAAGCCAACTTTGCACTTCTCAAGACTGAGGTGGAATCCTTCAAAACCCCCAGGCCAGATGATAATACAGCCAAATCCACAGAATCCTTTACAAATGCATTCTATGAGCACCTGCAGGAATGCATGGATCGTGCTATCCCAAATAAAACCAAGACTCACTCCTCCAAAAACAGGAGACCGGTCTGGTGGACCCCGGCCATAAATAAGCTATACAACAGAAGGAGGAAGCTACTACATGACAGAGCAAAATCCCAAAAAGGGAAGGCATCTCTGATCAGTATTAGCAAGAAACTTCGATCCCTCATAAAATCATCAAAGGCCAGTTTCGAAAGAAAAATTGCCCTAGACACTAAAGATAATCACAAGACCTTCTTTAGTTATGTCAGGAATATGGGTGGAAACTACCAGGTATGCTCTGAATTGTTGCATAACTTTACAAAATATACTGAACCTACAGACATAGCCAACATCCTGGCAGACAGATTCAGCGCAAACATCTCCCCCCCTTCCCCCCCAAAGGAGCAAATGCCTATCCCAACTGAATGTAACCTCCCTGACATCACAGATGCACAGGTGAAAGCTGCCCTCTCCAAAGCAAAAACACAGCATCTATGGGACCGGATGGTGTCCCAGGTTGTGTCTTACACGAGCTCCAAGAAGAACTGAACCCTCACATTAAGTCACTGTTCAAACTTAGCCTTACTACAGGATATGTACCCAAAGAATGGCGTACAGCTACAGTGGTCCCACTCCACAAAGGTGGTGCCACAATGGACCCTGGGAACTATCGCCCCATAAGCCTGACTAGTCTGGTCTGTAAAGCTATGGAGCATATTATCATGGAACTCAGAAACAAAGACATTGGGAGCCTCCAGACACTGGACCCTACCCAATTTGGCTTTGTTAAGGGCAGATCTTGCCTCTTAAACCTAGTTGATTTCTTTGAAACAGTTACCAAAGCCATAGACGAGGGCAAGGTAGTCCACACAGCCTACCTGGACCTCGCAAAAGCCTTCGACACAATACTCCACTCGGGCATCATAAATAAGCTTACCAGCTTAAATATCAACCCCTATATTACAAGATGGGTTGCAAACTGGCTCAGAGATAGAACCCACATGGTCAGAATCGCAGGTGCCATGTCCGAATCCAAACCAGTTACAAGTGGCGTCCCACAGGACTCAGTTCTGGGACCGCTCTTGTTCGGTATATACTTCTCTGAGGTTCAGGCTAACATGGGGGGATTATGGCTGACAAAGTTCGCAGATGACTGCAAACTGGGGGCTATAATCGAATCTCCAGCTGACACAAGCATCCTCCAAAAGGGTCTCACAGAGACAGATGCTTGGTGCCAGAGCCACGGCCTCAAGCTAAATTCTAAAAAGTGCATAGTCATCCACTTTGGGAAAAACAAGGTGCCCACAAATTACCACATAGGTGGTAATCCATTAAGTACGGAAGAAGTAATTAGAGATTTGGGGACCAAAGTAGATAGTAATCTCTCCTTTGATAATCACGTTGCCAAAGTGGTTAGAAAGACCTTCTATATAGCCCACCTTATCACAAAAGAGTTCGCATCTAGATCAAGAGAGGTCATTGTGCCCCTCTACTCGTCACTTATCAGGCCCATAATTGAATACAACGCCCCTTTTGGGATGTACCTTACCCGACACCTGCAGCAACTGGAGAGACCCCAAAAGTACCTCACCAAGAGGATCATGGGCTACAAACAGATGTCCTATGCAGCTCGACTAAAGAAACTCCAGCTCTACTCAGTTGCTTACCACCTACTCAGAGGCGATCTACGCCTGACGTACAAAGCCATGTAAAAGTCCAAGTCCCTTAGAGCTACACGCTCCAGGGACTTAAACCTCAGCACAAAAATAAATAGGACATGCTGGAGGGACAGATTCATTTCCCAGAGGCTCCCCTCACTCTGGAATAGAATCCCAATTCATGTTAGACATAGCCCCTCGCTGACCCTCTTCAAGCGAAATCTGGACGCGTGGATGGGAAATCGCAAATTCACCCCTGGGATCTCTTCTGTGTCCCTGCTAGACAGAGGCACAGTAAACTAATCTTAAAAGGGTACCTTCTGTGACCTACTTTACAGAGGCACAGTAGGCTAATCTAATAGGGAGGCGGAAGCCTAATACACTCTGGCTAGGCTTATAAATGCCCTAGGGCAGATAGCCTAGTATCTACCTATGAACCTGTCTTTTTTTAAACTTGTACTGCACACTTCAATCTCTATGGAAAAATCTTTCAAATACATCTCAGTTATTTTCACTTGCTGTACATATATCTATTGCTTTTCGGTAACACTTTTCCATCAGTAACTTCTCATGCAGTCACCCTGTACGAAATGCACAATGTTACCTCTTGTGAAACATGTAGCTTTGCCAACTCACTCCATGTCTAAGTTAATTTATGTAAACATTACTAGATTCACGCAACCCCTGATTTCTTGTAAAAAAATGCCTCATATTTTTCAGAACGCATTACCCTTTAAATGTTTGTTTTAGTGCAGATAAATAACTGTACTCATCTTCTGACTGCACATATGTATTGTGCTATCATATAATAAATAGAAAGTGATTAACTGCACTTATTCTGTTATACATATCTAGATGCAATATTAAAAATGTCAAACATTTGACACCAGTGTCCAGTTTTCATTAAGTGCTGCATTCTTACAATATTTGACCAGGAATTCATACCTTTCAACTGTCCAGATTTTTGCCTCATATTTTGCTCTGTTCCTCATAACATTTCACATTTCCTGACAAATCACTGTGATGTGAAATCACTAAATAATGACAGACATTTAAGTTTCAGTCTTCATATTCTTTAGAAAATGTATTCTAATGCAACATATTTTATTCTAGCAAATTTCTAAGTTTATAAGAGCATTATTTAAATTTTGTACCAATTTTTGGGCCTTTGTCCCCCCATTATTTTTGGGGTCTAGATCATATGAGCGAATTGCATAAATTGCGAACGCTCATAATATCGAATGTACCGGACCTCGAAGTGCATTTTCTGAGATCGCGGCACAGTGAAGAATGGGATATTTGCCCTTTCCTCACTGTAGTGCGATCTCGGAGTTGGAATATATATTTAGCAGGGGGGGTATGGGGGGCACAGCCCCCCATAATAGGAAGTTTGAGGTCTGGTACATTCGATATTATGAGCGGTCGCAATTTGTGCGATTCGTTCATATGCTATAGACCCTTATTTTTGGCTTTGCCCAGATTTCTTGTGCTAAGAAGTGAGAGATATGACGAGGATACATATTTAAAAAAAAAAAAAAAGGCTTCTGCAATTTTTTAGGGCATACCAAGCAAGATATTTTTTAATCAGTGCTTGCAAAATTGCATGCATACATGATGTGAGTAATACAATGGAATACAGCACAGTATACTTTTGTAGTAAGCAGAAGTAAATAATAATGACCACCTTCTACTAGCATTTTTAAAGCTGTACTATGAACTGAAATGTTTATAGTATTTAGCCTGAGTGGTTCATTAAAAGCACTGTATAAGTTGTATTTTATTTTGTTTTAACTAATGTGGTTAGTTAAAAGACATTATGTACTAGCATCACAAAGTGTTTAAGAAGCAGCAAGGGTGGAAATACAGTACACTGAAACAAAATGTCAGTAAACTGTGGTGTTACAAAAAAAAAAAAAAATATATATATATATATATATATATATATATATATATATATATATATATATATATATCCCTGGGATTCATTAACACCTACACTAAGTGTACAGACAACACAAGCATAAATCATACTTTCTTCCTCCTAATTTTAGTTTTCCTACTGATTTTCCTGTAGCCTTAAATATTGAGGGGGAATCATAAAGGTTACCACAAAGGCAAGACTACATGTGAACTTAGTGTAATCTTTCTGAGTAACTAGAAAGCACAAAAAATATGATAGGGATGTTCTTTAATACGGATCATGTAACACTTAGTGAAGGCGTTAATGAATCCAGCCCATCCACTTTTCTGCTAGGTTTCTGACAGATCGTGGTACAAAATACAGACTACTTGTAATACTAACCATCTCAAAGAAATCAAGATTACGCATTGGTTTCAATTAACAAATAATTTTATTGCAAACAACATGGCTACATAACATCAAAAATGTTAATATTTCGACATCACCTATTCAACTCCCCACAGCTCAATACATGTAATACATTATGGTCAAGACTTGGCCCTTAAAGGGCTATCTTATACATTTGTATTAACAGGACAGGAGCACTATGTGCACAATACATACAGGTACTCGGACAGCTTTAAGTTACTTTCCATGCAGTTTCCTTGCAGTTCCAGCTTGCCAGGAGGGACCAAGAAATTACAACCATCACTTATGTGATAATTATTGTATTTAAAGATATATATACACACACATACACACATCGCTGTCATTCATTTGGTAGAATATTCATATGTTAGAAACACAAATGGGTCAAAACTTAAGTTAATTAATAAGTTACAAATTAATAGCTTGCATTCCTGGAGTTAGAATATAAAGTAAGGGGGGGGGGTGTGGGGGCACAGCCGCCCACATAGTTTGGTTTAAATTGTCTTCTGGAAAGAGTTGTTCATTGCACTTGTCAAGGTACATGTCTATGGTTTAAAACATTTAAAATAGGAGGGGGGGCTACACCTCCCACACCCTCCCTTACTTTATATTCTAACTACAGAGAGGAAAAGGCCATATATTACTTTCGACCAAATGAGTTTTCAGTGAAGTGAGCTTTCAGTCAAGTGTGCTTAGTCAAGTGAATTTCGACCAAATGTGTTTTTGACCAAAGTAGACCCATAAATAAATATATATATACACATATATATATATATATATATATATGCATATATATATATATATATATATATATATATATATATACATACACATATATATATACATATATATATATATATATATATATGGTTCTACCTCACTGATACGACCGACAAGGAAGACGAAAGAATCGGAGCCGAGCTCCAGAAGATCGAAAGAAGAAGAAGACCGACGAATCGCGGCGGCAGAAAACATCGACAATGCAGAAGACCGACGACGGATGACAAACACCAACGCCGAGGATGCCGACATGGGGTGTGTGAGTGTGTGGTAGGACGACGGACGGTAGGGTGAGGGCGTGAGGGGAGCGTGAGATTGGGTTGAGGTGGGGGAGGGGGGTGGGTTAGTGAAAGTTAGGGAGTAGGGGTTAGGGGGAGGGTTTAGATAGGGGGTTTAGGGATGTAGGTTAGTGGGTTGAGGGGTTAGGGGGGGGTAGGGGTGGGTTGGTTAGGGTTAGGGAGGAATAGGGGTTAGCGGGTTAAGGAGTTAGTTAGGTTAGGGTAGGGGTAGTGTGCTGGATAGTGACGGACCTTATTTTGGTGTGCTTGTGTTGTGTGTGTGGTTTGTGGAATGGGGATGTGTTTTGTTTTTAATTGTTGTTGTGGTGTGTTGATGTGGTTGTCGGTGTTGTGTGGTTTGACTATATATATATATATATGCATATATATATATATATATATATATATATACATACACATATATATATTTTATATATTTTATACACACACACACACATATATATATATATATATATATATATATATATACATATATATATATATTTTATATATTTTATACATATATATATATATATATATATATATATATATATATATATATATATATATAACTCTAAGGTGACAAACTCAGAGAGAAGGGAAAAAGGGAGGCAAAAGCTTAACACTCAATGTTTTGCTCTTCTTTCACATTGACTAAGTTACATTGGTGACCTCCCTGTTATGGCACTCTTAAGCAGCACTGCTTAACTGCAACTAAACAAAATTAATGGCTAACGGACATTTCAAGACTAGGTGTCAACAGTGCTGACAATATTCACACCTGAGGAACATCACAATAATTAAGCACCTTTTATCACATTAAGATCTTTTGATTCATATTTATCCTTTGGTATCCCCTTACCTCAGTTCCCTTAAGACCTTACTATGGGATTCTTGACATTAACACTGATCACTTGCAGCTGGTGGTATAAAAACTCCACTGTCTACTTACTTGTATTCATTGTTGTCAGCACTATTATGCCTGTGATGTGTAGGGTACTTAATTAGTTTTCTGTGTAATTTCAAGCTATTTCTTAAATACTGGTGTTAGTTTTCCTTTCCTTGTATGACTTGGGGTACTTCTTACCCCTACTGTTCCTTTACAGCTTTGTATTCTGCCACAATTGGGCTGTGAGTAGTTTCTTTGGGATGGTTAGAGACAGCTGAACTCTTGGTCACTTTCGAACAAAGCTCCATGCCTTTAGCATCCACTACCTCAGTGGCTTAGGGAGTGTGTTACTCTGACCTATTTTAGGAGCTCTAATAAGACTATTTTTAATATGCTCTTACTTTTAGAGATGACCTGACTGATCATTTTTATTCTTGCTATCAACAGTTTATGGCATATACTTTTGATTATTTATATTTTGTTTTAATTTATGTTCTTCTTAAATGTTGCACTGCTACATATTTGATGCATAGTTTATGATACCTTGCTAAGATGAAGTTGAAGCCTTTAGTCATAGGTTCATAAGTAGGTACTAGGCTATTGGCCCTAGGGCCTATATAAGCCTAGCCAAACAGTACCCTGGTCACCAATATTTTCAGGACTGTTCTTGCTTGTACTCTTCTCTTGGAAAGTAGGTCTTTAACTTGATGCAGTAGGACCTGAACTCTTTTGAAGGGAAGTTTTGCCATGATTGTTGTTGTATCTAGATCTGCTCATATAAAAATGATACGCTGAGATGGCAACAAGGCAGATTTTTCATAAATTATTGTGATTCCTAGGTGAAAGCAGAGCTGCAAGGTGGTGTCTCTCACTTTTGATAATAAGTGCTCAGTGATGGTGGTGGTTAGGAGCCAGTACAGAAACACTCAGAATCCTAGGCATCTCTAATGAGCCTTGACTACTGCCATACACTTGGTGAACACTCTGGAGGCTGTAGTGAGACCAAAGGGCACAGCTCAAAACTGGTAGTGACTGGCTCCCAGCCAAAAGCGCAAATGAATCCTGGATCGCCTGTCCATCTTTATGTGGTAGTACGCATCCTGGAGGTCTACAGAGCACATCTAATCATCTTGTCCCAAAAAAGGGAGTGTCGACTGCAGTGTTACAATCTGGAACTTTGACTTTCTTACTGACTTGTTTAATCTGCTGAGATGGTCCCAGCAGCCAAGCACAAGCCCACAAAAAGCCAAGGCGTAGTTAGTAGCTAAGTCCACAATACGAACACTTCTTTATTTAAAAACAGCAAACAGCAAAAATAATGCAAAGCACTTTTCGTCTCACTGATAGTGAGACTTCCTCAGACAAAGTTTCAAGTGTAAAGCAACTCATTAAATACCCTACCCAATGTCTAATTAACACTCCTTCAATTAATTCATTAAACTAATACCAACCATTTCAATATGATAGCTTTGCAATTCAGTTTCAAACAGTACTGCAATCCAGTTTACATTCAGATTTCCAAATGCAATGCTTCAGTCAATAATGTCAACATTCTGGACTTTACTACAAAAGCTTTAAACCTAAGGTTCTAACAAACCTTCACTAAAACATTAAATCCATATTCGATTTAGTAGGATTTCAAACCTTTACGGCTGGCTGGATACATAACTAGTTAAACGCAGTCCGTTACAACTGATACATTCGCAAACTGAAATAAAACAGTTGATGTTACCTGCCTATCCATACTCGGGTATTAACCAACATTCTTTTGATAATTACAATATCCAAGTTGGAAAAATATTTTTTGTCCTTTAGTCATAAAAAATAGTTGAACTGTTTCTATCATTGTTGACTAAATGTTACGGTCTCCGGCTAATGGAGTGAATATAGGAGAGAATTTAAAATTGTTGGACAACAAAATGGTGAAATACAAAAAAAAGCCAATTAGAAATAACATACTTTAAAGAATGTATCGGGAAGGAGATTGTCTCTAAAGGACTAAGAACATGGCAATACCCAACTGGACTAGTTGATGGGTCACCATTTCATAAAGACGATTAAACTTTTTAATAAACATGGAACTGAACTCCTGGAGGTTATAATAAAACACTACCAACTGGCAGCTGATTTCTTATTAAAGGAAATTGTCCCTCTGGATGAGAGCATAAAAAAAGACATAGATTTTATGCAATACAAATATGACTATGAGAGGCGTTTTGTCAGTATTGTATAATATATGGACAAATTAAAAACAACTAAAATGAAGAAACTAAAGAGAGACAGGGAGGCATATAATTTAGGGGTGGCTTACCCAAAACCTCCAATGTCTCAAAACACAGCAGGGGTAAGGCAACCAAAAGATGAACGGGGGCAACAGAGAAGGACAGAACACCCTTAAGTGCAACCAGAAGGGCAACATAGTAACCAGGAGGCCAAAAAAGGCATCCGAAAACAAATACAGGGGTAATAACAACTACCAAGGTGTGAATAATCAAGGTAATGCAAATTTTCAAAGGCAAGCCTCAGGCTACAACCTGAGGCAGGGTCTTCCCCAAGTGACCTACGACCCAGTGTAGAGGCAACAACAGTATCCCATACAAGGGAATCACCTTCCCTGAATTGTGAGGTGACGATGAATTCTCAAGGTGACTTTAAAATTTTCAATTTCTCATGCTTAACTGTAGATTCAGTACTGGCGGACCTTCTTGCTAAAGGCCAAACATTTGTTCCTACGACTAAAGCCAACATTGTTGATTCAGTTATTGACTTGAGGTTATTTATCAGGAAACTGAATTTTAAAATTTTGTTTGGCCAAGAGAACAATGTAAACAACCCAATCTACATAACTAGTACATTATGTCCACAGATTCACCCTACTTTGTTATTGTATGAACAAATGTGTGAATTAGACCTGTATAATTTACGTGATATTCAAAGAAGAGGTACAGACAGGCATAATAACACAACAAAAGTGGAATGGCAGGCACTTAGGTTTTTACAGGAAGCACAAGTTAGGGTGATGCAGCCGGACAAGGGTGGAGGGCTAGTTATAATGAATAACAATGATTATCAATTAAGAATGGAGAAAATCATACAAACAGACACCTATAGAGAAGTGTCACGTAATGAACTGAACATGGCCTATGGGAGGATTCAATCACTAATAGAAGAACTGTTTATAGAGGCCAGAATTGATGTAGACATATATAATTACATTAGCATGCCAGCCCCCAGAATTCCGATCCTATTTGGGATCCCCAAAATCCATAAATGCATTAATGATCCCCCAATGAGACCTTTAGTGGATTCTAGGCTAGGGGAAGTATAACATACACTTGTGCAAAATACATAGACTTTCAGTTGAAAAAATACGTAATGTCACAGCCACAGGTTTGTAAAGATTCCTGTCATTTTTAGCTAACATCCAAAAGTTGAAGTTCAGACAATCTGAACTTCTTGACAATCGACGTGAAGGATCTTTACACGTCTATCCCACATGTGGAAGGGATTGAATGGCTTAGATTGCTACTACATGAGCTAGGAGCACCTAATGATGAAATTAGTCTCTTGGCAGAGATGGTAGAACTGGTTTTGTCAAACAACTACATCACATTTGGTGCATTTAACTAGTTATGTATCCAGCTAGCTGTAAAGGTTTGAAATCATACTAAATCGAATATGGATTTAATGTTTTAGTGAAGGTTTGTTAGAACCTAAGGTTTAAAGCTGTTGTAGTAAAGTCCGGAATGTTGAGATTATTGACTGAAGCATTGCATTTGGAAATGTGAATGTAAACAAGATTGCAGTACTGTTTGAAAGTGAATTGCATAGCTATCATATTGAAATGGTTGGTATTAATTTAATGAATTAATTGAAGGAGTGTTAATTAGACACTGGGTAGGGTATTTAATGAGTTGCTTTACACCTGAAACTTTGTCTGAGGAAGTCTCACTATCAGTGAGATGAAAAGTGCTTTACATTATTTTTGCTGTTTGCTGTTTTTAAATAAAGAAGTGTTTGTATTGTGGACTTAGCTACTAACTATGCCTTGGCTTTTTGTAGGCTTGTGCTTGGCTGCTGGGACCTTCCTTTTGCTGCAGTAAGGAGTTTTTGGTTTGGCTAGCGCTTTTACCCTGTTAATCTGCTGAGATCCAGGATGGGTCTCCAGTCCCCTGTTTTCTTTGGAACTAAAAAGAACCTTGAGTAAGTTCTGGATCCTGTTTGTTCTGCGGAGACTGTCTGGATGACTCTTTTTTTCTATCAATTTTGAATTTCTAGAGTTACATGTTCCCTTTGACTGGGTGGAATGTCCGGGATGTTTTTATGTTTGGGATGGGGACAAAAACTGGTATGAAATAACCTCTGGATACAATGCTTTGTACCCACTTGTCTTTTGTTATTTTCAGCCAGGCTTCTTGGTACAAAGATAAGTGACCCCCAACTGCTTCCAGAGACAGACAAGCAGGCCTCCTCTCAGGAGTGCTGTAACAGTTTACCAAGGAAAGATCCCCTGTCATCCTGATTTTATGGACCCCCTCTGCCATGTGGCTGGTGTCTTCCATTACTGCCAACCCCTCTGCCCCTGGGGGAAGAATCACCATGTTTGTCCTGGAAAGCTCTATGGGATTTTTGGAACCACATTCCCCACTTTTTGACCCTTTAGATAAGGTCTAGAAGGTAGGGAAAAACGGTCTCCTATGGCATAGAGGGGTTTTCCTTCTTGTTCACACCTGGTTAGTGTGTCTTTGACTTCTGGCCCGAACAGGGATGAGTCGTCGAAGGGGGCGTTAACAAAAGAAGATTTAAAGGGTTCCACAAAGTCACACAATCGCATCCATAAATGTCTCCTTAGGGAAATTCCTGAACCCACTGCCCTACTAGCTCCATCCACTGCATAAGAAATGAGTCTCATGGAGGAGTTGACCACTGAATTTAAGGTGAAGATCTGAGAGGAAACCTTCTCTGATATCCCTTCAGCTACTGAACCTTGGAGAGTATCTCCTAGCACTTTCAGGAGATTTCTCTGAAGTCTGGTAAAGTGGGTGAGATAAGTCAGCGATCTAAGAGCAAATGTTGCTGAAGAAAACGTGTGCTTTCCATATCTGTCCATCGTATGAGACTCCTTGTTCGGCAGATGGACAGAAGAGGACATCACTAAAAGGTCCTTTTTAGTGGCTGCTGCCACCACCATAGCATCTATTGGGACCCCTTTTGTAAGAAAACTCTTGTCTGTAGGAGACATGATAAACTTGTTTGGCTTCCAAGGAACAGATTCCACTGAGTCTGGAGAATCCCATGCCTTTTGACAAACTAGGTCCATCAGTTTGTCGAAAGGCAGAGACACCCATGTGGCGGAAGCAAGACCCAAAAGCCTTCAGGTATACAGACTCCTCTTCAAAAGGGTTGATGGGCTTCCAGCTGCCTCTCTGTTTAAGTATTTCCAGGATATCAGCAAAGCAGACATCCTCAGAGGGCGACCGTGGGGACCCTTCCGACTCATCAAGGTCTGTATCGGATGTGATGGACTCCTCTGGGGAGTCTAAATGCTTCCTCTTGCATAGTCTCTTTCGAGGGACCTCTTCAGAAGGCTATTCTGGAGAGGTTTTGGAAGAGAGGGGCTCACCCAAAGGGATATCCTGAGGCTTAGGGTCTCCGCGTCTCTGTGGATGGAGTGGTGCCAAGACGGACACCAGTGCCTTAGGGGGAAGAATGCCCGGACCAGACAGTGGACCTGTCTGTGGAGACAGCACTCCCCTCATTACCTCAAACACACCCCGCCCCTGATCAGAGGAAACTCCTGGCTCTGAAGAACCAGTGGGCATCCCCAGAACCAAGGGGGTTGTCTCCGAAGCAGATGTAGGAGCCGAGCTCACCCACACCGAATCCTCGAGAGGCAAGGTCAGATCCAACAACTATCCGATCTGACTCTCCTCCCTGGACCTGAGTGGAGAGCGTCGGCTCCTAGACTCCTCAAGTTCAGATGGAACTGAGGATGTCGGAGCAGTAGTCAGACCCAAAAATCCTGGGATAGGTCTCAGCTCCGATGGTTCCACTACTATCAGTTCTAGACATTCTGACTCTGAATTCAGAGACTGGCTCGGAGGAGGAATCGATGGTGAAAGGGTAGGCTTGGTCGGTTCTAAAATCCTTTGGGTTGGTTCTGACAACAATTTGGCAAGTGCCGGTGTCTTCAACAGTCTCCGCACCAAGTGATCAACATCATCATCGGACAGGCTCCTGGAGGATCAAGTGGAGAGGGCAGGAGATCTTGAAGTCTGTAACAATGGAGATCTTAGAGATGGAGATACTGGTTCCAATTCTGGGGACCGGCTCCGTACATGAAATCCCAACGGCTCCGAAACTGAAGGAGCCGGGGTAGAAGACTTCTCGAGCCCAACAGTCTTCAGGTCTGAAGATGACACTTTTTGCAATTTTTTAAATGCCTCTGACTGAGCCTCTGAGGAAGATGATCTTTTCTCTGATTTGTCTGATTTGGAAGAGGGAGAATAAGCTGACCTTGAAGGACTCTGACCTTCTTCTACAGCTTCTGAAAAGGGGGTCTTCAATAGACCTCTCAAAATCAATTTATTCTTCCTTTCCAGTAGTACCCTGTGACTGAAGGAGTGGCATATGGCACAAGACTCCTGAAGGTGTACTGCTCCAAGACAGTACAAGCAAACTGTATGCTCATCAGTAACAGACATTTTTTGGCTGTACTTAGAACATTTACTCTCCTTAGATTTAGTAGGGCATCCTAGAGAAAACAGCAACAGTAACAGAAAAAACTAAACAACTACCCCCAAAAAAAATATATATATATATATATATATATATATATATATATATATATATATATATATAAATAACTTTTTTTTTAATAAGGAAACAAAACACAATCTCAACTATAAAGCAGAAACAATGGCCCACTAAATTAAACGGGCCAAGGCAGCCCTCTAACTTAAATAAGCTAGCCTGGTAATTTAACAAGAAACACCAAGGGAAACAATAAACTTACGGTGAAAACAGCTCTCTAACTTAAACGAGCCTAAATAATAAGAGAAAGGAAGCCCTAAATAAAAGTGGGCTTAAGGGAATTAAGTTTAAGCCGGGATAGGGTAAGGGAAAAAAGGCCTTGAGAATAAAAAACGACGGCCAACAGCAAAAACAGCAGAAATGAATATGCAAACTACTTTAAACAACAATAGCTATAAATCTATGAGAAAAGGAAAAACAGTTATTCAAAACATTAATAAAGAAATGTCCACTTAGCCAGAGCCAGTATGGAAGCACCTGATCTTGTTTAGCGGCAAATGAGATCTGGGGAGCTTTCCTAGAGCATGATGGGATAGGGTTTTTCAGCCACGAGCTAGTGGAAGACCTTGAGCTTTTGTATAAGGCCGAGTCAGAACCAAGGATCAGTTCTGAACCCAACCAGTTAAGAATGAAGGCGAAATAGGACAACATCACATTTTTTTTCCTTTTCTACCATGCAATCTCTTGTCAGGTGCTTTCCTACAAGAGTTTACTGCTTCTTTGTTGACTCTGTGTTGTGTCACAAAAGAAATAGTGGCTCTTGGTAACTTCAAGATACGGGTAAATGATGAGTTAATGGCTCTTACTACAGAATTTCTCTGCATCTTGAAGGGATTCAGGTTTGCTTAGATGATTTTTTGTATACCTTCACTTAAGGCATGCTCTTGATTTGGTATTCCTACTGGATCTAAGGATCTCAGACCGGTTGGTGGAAATGGTGTTATAGTCCAATTGCTTCTTTCACTAGCTGCCCCATGTTTGTTCCTTCAGTGTTGATCTGATACACTGCCATAATTATTCTAAACTTACAACTTGTTTTTCTTTCTTTCTTTTTTTGGCACTCATTCAGTTTCTTTCGGAAGGCAGTGGAGGTGATCCAGATGAGTTGACTGCTGCCCTAGTGTCACTTTTTCCTTGTCTGGATTATCCCAGTCCTCTAAGGGCATGTAAGCCATGGCTTCACCTTGAACTCAACTCCTTGTGATGAGAACAATGGAAGTTGGAAGGCTGTTATAACTTAATGAGTCTCTGGAGTGACAAACTTGACACAGAAGTGCTATGCTCATTACCAGGTTGAGATGTCTCATAAGAAGGCATTCCTGTCCAGAAAGACCTCAGCAGTGTCTAAGCAACAGGCCATTCTTTTCTGGGTTGTGGCCAGGTTGTGTGACTTTGCCTGTTTTGCCAACTGTAAAGCTTTTATGTCAGAACAATATGAAGATGGCTTCTTAATTCTTCACAGGAAGGGATGCCACTGTTAGGTCTCTGCTTTCTTCTTCTGACTTCTGAGCTATACATTTGTCTATGGTGATAGAAAATTTTCTTGTTTATGGATAGTATTTTGGGTTACTGGTTACAGTAAACTCATGGATGCTATTTCTAGTATCCACTCCATCTCAAACCTCCCATTTCTGGCCAAGACCATCAGGAAGGTAGTTTATGCATACGATGACATTCATCTTACAGTCCATGAGCTCATGGATCAGTATCAGTCTGGTTCTTGCACTCACCCTAATACTTTTAATGACCTCATTAGGTTGCTAAATGATCTTATGGTGAGAAAGATCAATGTTCATTCTGTACTGATGTTGCCTGATCTGTCTGTGGCTTTTATCTGTGCAGATCACTGTATTGTAATTGATGCTGATCACTGTATTCTAACTGAAAGTTTATGCTCCTAAAATAGCTGATCATGTGCTGTCCAACAATATCTAGCCTCCTTCCTTTCTGGTTACACCCGAAAGGTTGCTTTCAGATTAAAACATTTTATAATCAAGTTATCTGATGTGAGAAGTTCCAATGAGTTCCATTTCCATTTACTGCCTTAGTTTTCCATTTAAACTGCCACTGATTTCAGGTCCCACGTTTGTCCCCATTATTCCAAACTCATTGGTTCCTCAAGTATTACTAGTGATATCCCAGTGTAACCTTTCAGTGGGTACTCTCTACAGAGGAAGCATGTATGCTCAAATGAGGTTTGGAGTGCCATTTCACTGACAGAGGAAAAGGAGAACTGCGACCAGTTCCCTGAAGCATTCTGTATGTCCAAGCCACTCTCTTGCTACTTCATTGGTTTTGTTTTTATGATTATAAGATGAAGTTCGTGCATAATCTTGGTATCATCTATAATAATTGGTTTAGAGACCAGATGGTGGTTATATGTTCTCATTTGCATCTGAAAATATTTCCAAGAATAGGCACATGATACCACCTGACAACCTCTCTGCTGCCATTCATGGGTTGGTTTCTTCTCACCTGAAGAATTTTAGTGCTTTCCATCTTGTACTTGGTAACAGGTAAATCAGTTACAGCTGATGCAAGACAGCAGCATAATTACTTACTGATATGCTTCTTTATCACTATATTATTTCTAAGCTGTGGAAATTACTCTGCCTCCCTGCCTGATCCCATATGATATTCAATCTTCAGAATCTGTTAGCCTTTTATTTCTGCATGATTTAGGTTTTGCCCAAAAAGAATGTTACACTATGCCACCCAAAGCCTAGTAGTTTTAAGTAGAGCTGCAACTAGGGTGGGGTAAAGGGACAGTGGCCGCCCTGTGTGTAATAAGCTGATGCCAACAGTGTGTAAGTGAAGTCCAGATATTGGTTTATTACACCGTGAAGATATTGTGGCTATATAATGAATGTCAATACTGTATTTGCATTTGTGTTAGAAACACTGAGTTTGTGAGTGTGTTGTAGTAACTGCAGCAAGGTGCGTATTACAGTTATAGCAAGCAGACTGTCACTGTTACAGGAGTGCAGAACTTTGGAAAGACCTTTGACTTCAGTGGACACCAGTTTGGGGAATTGCACAGATGACCTAACAATGGTTCTAGTTCCTAGGGTATAGCTTGAAACTTGTTGTGTTTGGTCTTCTGCCTATCAGTGTCTATGCCTCTGGACTCTGCTATCTCCTTACCTCATGGAATGTTCCAGTCTGGCCTGTTTTAACAGCTCCCTAAAGTCATAATTAGTTGACCTTCTTTTTAATGACAACCCCATAAAATAAACTGAATTTTGCTGCAGAGTTGTTATTATTGTTGTATAATCTATATGTTGTATTCTTTTGACTTATTTTATTTTACATTTGTTTACCGGGAATATCCGACTGGGCTAAGAGCCCATTTTCAGACAAGGCCCAAGGAGAAAAGCTCCATTACATTAAGACAATTTACAGTGAAAAAAGTAAAAAGTACCATGATGTAATTATATCTAAGGTTACATTTAGAGATGTACACAACAGAGCATACCAGAGAATAAGTGGAAGCTGATTGCAGTACAAGAATAAAAAATGCTATTAAAATTAATTCACAAATATATAACAAAGATAGAAATATATTAAATTCCTTGGAAGACATTAGTCGACAATTTTAAAAGACTAATAAGTGTAAATGGAAGTAACAGTGAGAAAGGAATACGATGGTAGTGAGAATAAGGGTTTCATGTGTGCTTAGCCTGGCATAGTACAGGAGCAGAGCCAGTTGTTTGATAGATGTTTCCTTTAGCAGCAGTTTGAATTTAGATGAGCTGGATGCATTTAGTATGTTTTGTAGCATGGAATTTCAGGCCTTAGATATTTGTCTGGAGAATAGAGAATCCCTGTGACTGTTATTGGAGCTAGTTACTTTAAGTAGTAGCTTGCTGGAGGATCTCAGTGGTCAGGAGTTGGCAAAGGGTGCCACTAGGTTCTTGAATGCCAGGCAATAATCAGCCTGGTGTCAGATGGAATGGATGAGTGATAGTTGGTTAAGGGATAGGAGATTTGGAAGTTTGAATCATTTTAGTTGGTGTATAGTGTAGTGTGGTGGTGTGCTCTGTGGGGAGAATAGCAGTGAAATGGGTGATTTTATTATAACAGGTCTCCAGTTTGCTTAAGTCTGTTTTTCAGAGATTGGTGAATATTGGTCACTCATATAAAAGGGTGGAGAAGAGATATGTCCTAGCAATAGGGTGCCTAGTGGAATCGGTTAAGAAATGTTTGACTCCATAGAGTGTACCAATTTTAATGTGGTCTTTTTTGATAGTTAAAGCTAACTATTCATCATACCCAAGGTGGTTGTCAAATGTGACTCCAAGTAGTTTGATGTCTTGTTATTGTTCATCTACTTTACTTATGAGCATGAAGCTGAAGTTAGTTGTTCACAGTGTCAAAGACTTTGGCCAGATCAAAAAAGATGCCTATGGACCTGTCCATCGTCCATCATCTTAGCACACAAAGCATGTTACCAGTCAGGTAGTATTTCATGGAGGTCAAAGAAGGTGCAGACTGTGGAGATTTGGTGGCACAATGGCTAGGGAAAGAGCAGGATATGTTGATAGTAGTTGATATCTACCTTGGATCCTCTTTTGTGTATAGACAAAATTATAGATTCCTTCCAAAAAAGAACAAAGGGGTGGCTGATAGATGTGTTCTCTATAAGTTCAGTGACTTTGGAAAGAAGTGTAAGAGCCTTAACAGACAGATCACTAATGTGGGGAGAGCCTCAGTCATGGAGTCTAAAGTAGCAGAATTCATTGCTAATCAGAAGAGACAGACACAAAACGACTTGTGTTATATGATGGTTGGTGTGGAGTGGTTATTAGGATGCTACTCACTTTAACAATGTTGCCTCCTTGTAGATCAGTGGCAGACTACATTTTTAAGGGTCTTCACCAAAATGTGTTTGTTATTGCCATCAAGAGAATGAAAGATATCCTAAAGGCTAAAGCACTAATTAACTGACATACCCATACAGTTCCAACTTTATAAGCTGTGTCAAAAGAAGTGTAGGTTATTAACAGATTTGAATTGCAGATGGTGTAGGAAATAAACCATCTTACACAATATCTGTTGCTAAGGGGTTGTCTGTAATTATGTCAATCATGTATATACTACAGACTTCATCTCTGTTATATATGAATCTGTTTTATATATTGAGTTAATCACTCATTAGTGGATTCCCTTACTCTATCTTTTTAAAGGGAGCAGTTCAGTTAACTCATTCACTTCAATGGAGTTCAGGAAGTTTGCACTGTAACTTCCAATGGGCGGAGCCTAAGCCTTTTGACAGAATCAAATTATGTCCTCACATTATAAACAGATGTTCATATCTCTGGGATTATAGAGGTTACTAAAGAAGCAGATGTTCTTATCTCTGGGATTATAGAGATTACTAAAGAAGTCTAAATGTCAAACTCCTTAGCACAAACTCTTTTTACAGTGGTAGTATTCCTAGGTCTTAAACCAAATTTTATAAGTCACATTAAACACAGTAACTATTACATTTGTAATATTTTGTAAACAACTTACAATATCTCATCAGTCAGCAACCACATAAGTTTCACACATACTGTCAGCAGCATTTTATTCATCTAGCTGAGAGCTTTCATATGAGGCTAAGGAGTTTTGTCTGTGTTACTTGGTTGTTGAGATATTTAGAAAAATGTGAAAATTATATATATAAATTAATATAAAACAACAGTTAATATTTTATTTTATTTTAGTTTCTATTTGTTTACCAGGTTAGTCAGACTGGACAAAAGGTGACCGTTTTCAGCAGAGGCCCAATGAGAAAAGCTCCAGATACACAGTAAAAAAATTATAAAAAAAATAATAAAAATAATAAAACATTATATAAACATAGTTATTATGTAGAAAAAGCATATAACATATGAAAGGAGTAAAATCAGAGTTTTACAAATGATGCAGCATACAGCAGTTAGAATATTCAGAAACAAATTAAACAAGATATTATACAACAAATATACAATTAATTGAATGTAAGTTCAAAAAGAAGTTTTTATCTATTTACCTGCAAGAGACAGAGGTCAACTATTAATGGAGTTGAGTTTGCTATTGTGTAAACTTTAAGATGAAATATTTTAAAACCTTCTATATAGCATAGTTTTGAAATTATTGATGCAAATATGAACAAGCAATATTTGACGCCGGGAGGCGCCAGTAGGTGTTAACTGCAGATGCACCTGGAGGCGTCACTCAGATGTAATGAGTTAAGGCTGACCAGGAAGGAGAAGATGAAGCAGTGAAGAATATCATTTAAGGACACCCCAGTAGGAAAATCCAGTCTGTATTTCCAAGAATTTGGCAAAATGGATTTTCCTTATTGGACTGGTAAGACATAATCAAAATGTATATGGCAGATGGCTTAGGATAAGACTGATGCAGACCACAAACAGGAGAGAGTGGTCACTGAGGCTAACAGGCCTTATTCTTGCAGCCTTGACATATGAGGGGCTAGTGGGCAAACTCATTCCATGGCTGAGTCATTGTTGTGTCAAGGTTAAGTATGGCCAGGAGAGTGCTAAGCTGATGGAAACATACTCTGTTGGGAACTGATGTATTACAAGTAGTCTTGACGCTGACACAATGATGACATCAAAAGGAGCATATCAGAATGGAATCTTTGCTATATGAAGTAGTGACTAGAGGGGAGGATCACCAGTTTAATGACTTCTTTCATGTACTAAGCTTTACACTGATGAAGAAGCTCTGTAAAGTTGTTTAGAAAAGACATCCACATTTATGGAACTCTTGGAGAGGATGGCCACCCCTCCATCTTTATCCAACTGTTTATCTCTAAAATTAGTACAGTCAGGGATGGAGAAAGTATCTTCACAGTAAGATGGTTTGAATTATGTTCCTGTTACGGCAAAAATGTCAGGGGAGTAGAAATGTTCTAGGCATAGACAGTGTCAATCTTTTTATGCAGGCTGTCCATTCCTGAATGCATAGTGTGGCAACTCTTTCCAGACAGCCATGTTTGCTAAAGGTACAAAATGATGACTATGGTACCTATGCTGGGATAGTCAGTGGGACTAAGGGAAAAAAAGAGCTTTGTTTGAATAAACTGAGATTATCTTTTCACACATATCCCATATAAAAGTGTTAGAACTGTATACAAAAAGATGAATATAGCAGGTATGTCATTTCTGTACTGCACCAGTGTGTGCAGATTTCAGTCTATGTCATGAGTAATGGCCTAGGTACCTGTTAGTGCAAAAGATAGAAGGGAGGGAAAAGGTGAGCACCTTTTTAGTACAAAAGATAAAAGAGAGGGAGTGATCATTGTCTAAAGGGCTAAATAAAAGGTGCTACTTTCAATCATCCTTTCTAGAAGGAAGAAAATGGTGACTGAGGAGATCCACAGTAAAGTGAGTACTGCCATTTTCATAAGAGAAGACCTTAAATTAGATTCAGGACTGAAAAGCTGGTCTTTACAGAGGTTAGGTGAAACAGAAGGTTAGGGCCTGCAATTGCTTATTTAGTGTTCATAGGTTCATAGGTTGGTTCATAGGTAGGTACTAGGCTATCGGCCCAAGGGCCTACATAAGCCTAGCCAACAAGGTTCCCTGGCTTACGCCACCCACGAAAGTTATTTTCCTGTGCCACTGTTGAGCAGAGACACAGAAGTGATCCCCGGGGTGTATTTCCTATTTTCCATCCACTCATCAAGATTTTTCTTAAATAGTGCTAATAAAGAACTTTGCTTGACATAGATGGGTAGCCTGTTCCACAGTATGGGAAGTCTCTGGGACAGGAATCTATCCCTCTAGCATGTCCTGTTTATTGTGGTGACAAGGTTTAGGTCCCTAGAGTGTGTAGCTCAGAGGGATTGGTATTTCCTTAGGTCTAGCATGGCCAACAGCTCTGGGTTTGACATAGCTTTATATGTTAGGCAGAGATCACCTCGGAGTAGGCGATATGCTACGGAGTAAAGCTGGAGTTTTTTGAGACGGTCAGTGTAGGGTATTTGTTTAAGGCCAGTAATCCTCTTTGTGAGGTACTTCTGTGGCCTTTCCAGCTGCTGCAGATGTCTTGTGAGGTACATTCCAAAAGAGGCATTGTACTCTATAATGGGTTTAATGAGTGTCGAGTAGAGGGGAACAATGACCTCTTTTTTCCTGGATGAGAACCCTTTTATGATGAGGTGTGCCATGTAGAAGGACTTCCTGACTACTGTGGCAATGTGACTATCAAAGGAGAGACTACTGTCCACCTGGGTCCCAAGGTCACTTATCACGCATTCAGTGTTAAGTAGATTTCTGCCTATGTGGTAGTTCATGGGTACAGAGTTTTTACCGAAGGGGATGACACTGCACTTTTTGGCACTGAGCCTGAGGTCATGGCTCTGACACCAGGCATCTGTCTCAGCGAGGCCCTTCTGTAGGATGTCCACATCATTTGGGGACTTGACTATGTCTCCTAGTTTGCATTCATCTGCAAACTTCGTTAGCCAGAGGCCTTCTGTGTTAGCCTGTACCTCAGAGAAGTAGATACCAAACAGGAGAGGTCCCAGGACAGAACCCTATGGTACTCCACTTGTCACTGCTTTGAGGTCAGATTTGGAGTCTGCAACTTTTACAGTGTGGGTTCTGTCAGTGAGCCAGTTGGCAACCCATCTTGTGATGTAGGGATTTATAGCTAGTTTAGTGAGTTTAGCTATAATTCCAGAATGGGGGATGGTGTTGAAAGCCTTGGCGAGGTCAAGATAGGCTGTGTGAACCACCTTACCCCCATCTACGGCTTTGTTGACTGCCTCAAAGAAGTTGACCAGGTTCAGGAGGCATGATCTGCCTTTCACAAACCCAAACTGGGTGGGATCCAGAGTTTGGAGGTTACCAATGTCTTTGTTTATGAGTTCCATGATGATACATTCCATGGCCTTGCAGAACAGGCTCATCAGGCTAATAGGTTGATAGTTCCCAGGATCAGTGGTGGTTCCCCCTTTGTGGAGTGGGATAACTGTTGCTGTGTGCCATTCAGTGGGCACAAAGCCTGATGCGAGGCTATTATTGAACATGGTGCTTAAGTGGGGAGCCAGTTCGTTCTGAATTTCATGTAAAACGCATCCTGGGATGTTGTCTCATCCCATGGATGCTGTGTTTTTGGCTTTAGAGAGTGCAGCTTTTACCTGTGTAGTTGTGATTACAGGGACTCTGCATTCTTCCTGTATAGATATGGGCTCTTTAGGGGGTGAGAGGGGGGTAAAGTAAGCACTGAACCTATCTGCCAGGATATTGGCAATATCACTTGGTTTTGTAATTTTCTTGCCTTTGTGCTGTAACTCAGAGCAGATCTGGGTGTTGCCATCGAGATTCTTGACATAGCTATAGAATGCTTTGTGGCTGTCCTTGGAATTAGTGGTGATTTTGTTTTCGTAGTTAGTTAGTTAGCTTTGGAGGATCTTATAAAGGATCTCAGCTTCTTACTGAGGCTGACCAGGGAGCTCCTCCACTCATGGGATTTTACTGTCTTTTGCAACAGTTTCTTCCTTCTGTTGTACAGTTTGTTTATGGCAGGGGACCACAGGAATGGCTTCCTTTTTTTGGAGGATAGCGTCTTGGTTCTGTTTGGAATAGCACGATCCATGCATTCGTGTAAGTGCTTATAGAGTGCATTTGTGTAGGATTCAGCAGTTGTAACTGTATTGTCCTTCTGCATGGGTGTCATGAAGTTCACCACTTCTGTCTTAAGAAGCATGAAGTTGGCTTTGGAGAAATTTTTTAATGTGGTTTCCTTAATGGGGGGTGGGGGCGGGATGTGGATATCAAGGGTGATTAGCTTATGGTCGGGTCGGATCGGACCAATGAGGAGTTGACTTCAGGTGTGGAACACCGGTCACTCATGTTGGTAATGACTAGGTCTAGGATATTGTTGCCCCTGGTGGGGGTGTGGATAAGTTGATCCAGGGCATTGGAGTTTATGAATTCCAGAAAGCGTTGAGCTAAGGAGTTGGTATACAAGTAGTTTTCCCAGTTAATGGTGGGGTAGTTGAAGTCGCCCATTATTAGGGTGCTTGTTTGAACCCTAATATTTTCCAGTACATCAAGAAAAGAGGAGTGGGAATCCTGGGGCATGGTGGAGGATCTGTAGCAAGCTACAATTTGGATTGCATTTTTGCCCAGAGTTAGTTGCACTTGGATAACCTCAGATGCATTATGCTGAGCAACTAGCCTGGAGGTGTGGATATCCTTAATGAATATGGACACACCTCCACCTTTGGTGTTTCGGTCCAGGTTACATGGCCGAAAAGTGTGGTATGAGTTATAGCCTGGTAGTGCAGGGGTGCTCTCTGGAGCCTTGAACCAGGTCTCAGTCACTGCGCAGATATCGATGTTCTCCATTTTAAGGAGTGCCTCGAGTGAGTGCATTTTGAGATTTAGACATTACCCTCAGTTTTTGCTTGCCTGTTCCTGTTACTAGGCTACCAGCCCTAGGGCCTATACAAGCCTAGCCATAACAATTCCCTGGCTAGTGTTGCATGGTGGAAGTGTCTGGGTACCTGTAGAAGAGATTCATGATCAATGCATAATGCTAAGCAAGTATTTGAAAGGTAACTGGCAGTGCTTGAAATATAATTGCAGCCACTTCTTTTACAGAGATTTTATAAATGATATTGAGGGAAATCTGCAAATGGATATGTTGCATATTGACTATTTCAGCATTTGGAGGCTTGTATACAGCATACTATTAACCAAGTTAATAAAATTAGGACTACCCAGTCTGCTGGTCAAGTGGATTGCAGAATTGCTACTGAATAGGCAATGACACAATATGAAAATCAGAGAGGCAATATCATGGGCTATGCTTTGGACATGCCTCACAAGGCAATATATGGCCCCTTTTTATTTAGTTTGTAGCTGATAGACCTGTACAGCCTCCAGAATGTTTTATCATCTCTATGCTGACAATATAAAATTGGTAGAGCTTAGACAATTTAAACTGTGTTGACTTAAATGACATGATGGCTAACCTAAACAGCATAATAATAAACAAAAATAAGATCAAACTAATGATTTTTGGTAAAATCAAGACTGAAAATAAGTATTTTATTTTCACTCTTGTTATTAACTGCATTGATGTATGTTGTGACCACTGTATACTAAGTGACAAGTTAAAGTTTAAAGCCATGTTGACAGTGTTGTAAAAGAATGCAGTTGTTAACAGTGTGATTTGCGAAGTTCATAAAAATCATAGGTTCATAGATTAGTACTAAGCTAACTGCCCTTGCGAGCCATTTTAAGCCTAGCCAATTATCCCTTGTGAGACTCAAACCCTGCACTTTGTGTTTGTAAGGCAAACACCTTAACCATTAGGCCACCCTCCCAACCCTCAAAGCAACCAGAAGAATTAAAAAGCATCTTCTGTAGCTTAATAACACCTAAATTGGAATATGGATGCTCTGTATGATCTCCATTTATAAAGAAATATCATTAAAAATTAGAAAATGATTAAAAAGATACTAAATCATGTTAAAGAAATTATGTAGAATATGAATAGCAGCTAAAATGCTTCATTAAATTGCACTTAATTTTGACACAGAAGAAGCTTTATATATGAGCCAATTAAGGACACATTTGTATTGGAATATTTGGGTAGGTGTAATAGAGAGGACAGAATTTCTTACAAATTATTAAAAACAATGATTAGGATGAACAGAACAGCCACTTAGTTTTCAGAGAGGTTGGTAACATTGCGTAACACTTTACCAAACAATAATTAAAAAAATGTGAAAGTTTAGTAGCTTTTAAGAGGGAAATACATGTTTATTTTGGTGATCAATGCTATTAGTGTCAGGCAGGTAAAATAGGGGAGGTTCCCACTGTAAATTCAAGGGTAATAAGTATGACCCTTTGGACATCAAAAAATTAAGTGCAATTAAGTCTGAAATTACTGTACTTTTGAGAAATCCTTTTTCTCAATGGTACTGTGATCAAACAGGTGTTAGTATATATAAGTAGCTGGGCTGTGGGGGACAAAACAACCTCCATCTGAAGGGGTGCATCTGGTTACACTCCTGTAAAACACATTTCAAAATGGGTAGCAGCAAGTTTCATTGTTCACTGTTACTTTTGTTAAATGGCACTTAAATTCTACTAGTTTTGGAAATTGCACTATCCAGTCTTGAACTTTCTAGAGCATCCAAAATGGACCCTGTTGTCAACATCTATAAGGGAAAGTGTCTCATGATGGAAGGGGATTCAACAAATACAGCACATTTATTAAGTACTCATTCTAAGTGAGTCATAGAACAACTAAAGGGTGTTTATTAAGTACAGATTAGAAGTCAGTGACAGAAGTACAGCATGTTACCTTAGTACGCAGTAGAAGCGAATGGTACAACATGCACTTTGTGCTTATTAAGTGCATATTACAGTTGAGTTACACAAGTACAGTATGTATTTAATATAAGAGAGAAAGCACTAAAATCCATTCTAGCTTGGTTTATCATCTCCCATTGACTGAGTTGTTAATTTTATGTATTTAATACATATTTGAAGTGAGTGATACAAGTAAAATTTGTGTATTATGTATATATTGGAAGTAAGCAGCACAAGAAATACAAGATGGGATTTACAAAAATATTGCCACCAGCACTACCTGGATAATGCTGCAGTGCCCAGTAGCATGACAATGATAGTCTGTGATTCAGAGACTTGACAAGGATGTGATGAGCAATATCTTATTCATAGGTTGGTACTAGGCTATCGGCCCTAGGGCCTATACAAGCCTAGCCATAACAATTCCCTTCCCACAATATTTACTTCCCTAGTCCCCTGTCTAGCAGGGCGACTGACGTGATCCTCGGGGTGAATTTCCTAGCTCCCATCCAATCGTCAAGGTTCCTTTTGAAGAGGGCCAAAGAGGTGCTCAGCTTGACATGTATAGGCAGTCTATTCCAGAGTATGGGAAGACTCTGGGTCAGGAACCTATCCCTCCAGCATGTTTTGTTCATTGTGATGACAAGGTTTAGATCCCTGGAGCGTGTGGCTCTGAGGGATTGGGATTTCTTTAAGTGTAGCATGTCCAACAGCTCTGGGTTTGACATGGCCTTGTATGGTAAGCAGAGATCGCCTCTGAGCAGGCGATATGCGACAGAGTATAGCTGGAGTATTTTTAGATGGTAAGCATAGGGCATCTGCTTTATGCCTGTGATTCGTTTAGTGAGGTATTTCTGTGGCCTTTCCAGTTGTCACAGATGTCTTGTGAGGTACATACCAAACAGGGCGTTGTACTCTATAATGGGTCTAATGAGGGATGAGTACAGTGGGACAATGACCTCCTTTTTTCTGGATGAAAAGTCCTTAGTGATGAGGTGTGCCACATAGAAGGATTTCCTGACTGTTGTGGCGATGTGGTTATCGAAGGTGAGACCACTGTCCACCTGTGTCCCTAAGTCCCTTATCACACTTTTGGTGTTTAGTGTACTGCCACTTATGCGGTAATTCATGGGTACATGTTTTTTCTCAAAGGGGATAACTACATTTTTGGCATTGAGTTTGAGCCCATGGCTCTGGTACCAAGCATCTGTTTCTGTAAGGCCCTTTTGTAGAATATCCACATCATTTGGTGATTCAATAATGGCTCCCAGTTTGCAGTCATCTGCGAACTTTGTTAGCAAAAGTCCCTTAGTGCTGGCCTGTACTTCAGAGAAGTAGATGCCAAACAAGAGCGGTCCCAGGACTGAACCCTGAGGTACTCCACTTGTCACTTGTCTGGAGCTGGATTTTGAGTTGGCTACTTTTACAATGTGGGTCCTGTCAGTAAGACAGTTAGCAACCCATCGAGTGATGTAGGGATTAATGCCCAGCTTAGTAAGTTTATCTATGATTCCAGAGTGGGGGATGGGGTCGAAGGCCTTGGCAAGGTCCAGATAGGCTGTGTGGACCGCCTTGCCCTTGTCCACGGCTCTGGAGACTGATTCGAAGAAGTCAATCAGGTTGAGGAGACGAGATCGGGCCCTTTATGAAACCAAACTGGGTGGGGTCCAGTGACTGAAGGTTGCCAATGTCTTTGTTTATCAGTTCCATGATAACGCATTCCATGGTTTTGCAGATCAGGATCGTCAGACTGATGGGACAATAGTTCCCAGGATCCAAGCTGGATTCCTCCTTGTGGAGTGGGATAACTGTAGCTGTGCGCCACTCATTGGGCACGAAGCCTGAGGTGAGGCTATGATTAAACATGACACTTAGGTGAGGTGAAAGTTCATTTTGTAGTTCATGTAGTACACAGCCCGGGTTCATTATCATGCTTCTGAATCAAACGCCAGCACCGCTGTTCCTTACAGCACTAGCAGTCACTCTACCAGCTCAATAAACAGTTCAAACACACAGAAACATACTCATGTGCACACACACACTGACACTCGTGTACACTGTTACACTCACCATGACAGTCATCCACACAAACAGACTCCCAGATTGCAGCAAACATGCACCTACATACACCTCATGTCCACACACACACACACACACACACACACACACACACACACACACACACACACACACACACACACACACACATATACACACAAACATAGACAGATAGTTTCATAGTGCTTACCCCTGATGGTGATATCCGCCCCGACCCTTCAACTGAAGTGGATGGGTATACACCATGAAAAGTCAGTGTACACTTTTTCTGCTTTGCTCCCAAAATAGTGTGGTGGATTTACTCTTGGAATCACTACTGCACTATTCAGATGCTGGCAATATTGCTAGGGAGACGCATTGCTAATTAGCATTATCTGTGCCCCCAGCATGCCACATTTGCATGTGGCTTTGCCAGCAAGACCACTATTCTTGCTGAACTTTGGTGCCTTCATATTGCTTTGCCCTGTGTAGTCCTGTTGTTAATGGAATTGTGTAGTGTGTTAGCTGCTTTTGAATCCTAGGGACAATGTGTTAAGTATTAATTAGAAATGAGTTACAAAACACGTTCAACATGTCCATAAAATAGACATTACAAGCAAATGACCAAAATATAATACATTTATTAAGTACACATCAGAAGTGAACCACACAGCATGTGTAATGTGTCAGTTAAGTACAGATTGGCTGAAAATGAGATTTTCCACAGAATGATGCCTAAACACAATATACATATTAAACAATGATTTTAATTCTAGGTAATTTCTGGTTAAGAGAAAGGGAAACATTTTTGAATGGAATATTTCATACACTTTTTCTTTTTTTTTGCAGGACCAGTGCATATGATCCATCTAGGACTATTCGTGCAGCAATTAGTAACTATTTCATATTATAAACTTCCACAATGTTTTATGTTTATTAGTCTGGAACTATAATGAGAGATTCAGCAACTATTGTTATTCAGTAATCACGTTAGAGTTCTTTATAGGATTAGTAAATATTTCTTAGTACTACGGAACCAAAATTAGAAAAGAATTCAGCTTATCATCTATGATCAATTTCACACTTCTTACTTAACAGTTATTTGAATTTCTGCTTATTTTACTTCCTGAAAGACCATGAATGCACAGTAGTAAGCAGTTTAGTGCACAGTCTTAGAAGACTTTTACATTTCTAAAATAAAAGTAATTATAATTTCACACCTACTTACTGAAGGACTACTGCAAATGGTTCATTACTGTTAATATAGAGTACAATATAAATGTGTCTGAGCCAAGGCTAACACATAATTACTTGTACACTTAGCTTTTCACATCTCCTTTACCTATTACTTTGTAACGCAGCTTAAATATGACTCATTCTGGGTTACACATATATTTATTAAATCTTCTTTTCGTTCAGCTGCACAGCTGATAATTTCCACATATATGTATACATATATCTATATCTATATATATATATATATATATATATATATATATATATATATATATATATATATATACGTATACATAACCTTTTCTAGAATTCAGCTATGCACTTCCTCACACTGTCTCTAGGAACTAGGATATTTTAGTATATAACTAAATTAAAGAGGATAGTATTTAACTAAGCCTTTTAAAAAATGGCCTAATCCAGATGAGCAGAACTGTTAACGCCATGCAACATTTCACTGTGTTAATTTTTAAGAAACAGGAAGTACTACTATTGCTTGCAGAATCACAATACACTTGATCAGTTTGTCCCAGTTAAATAAAAAAGGCCACATCAAGAATGTTAATAAAACATATTAAGCATACTAAGTAATGTCAACCACCTGCCTTAGCTAGTTGGCTATTCTTAATAAGTGCTGAATGCATTGCAGGGGTACTAATATGGGCATCACACATCACCATTATTAAAGGGGATTTCACAAAATGTTTTTCACATTTGTACAGTTAACAGTGTTTAGATAATATACACAGCCAAAGGAAAAAAATATACAGTGTGAGCTGAGGGGCATGGATAGTGCATTTAAAGGATTTAGTGAGCAGCTGAATAGCAAATAGTCACTCCACTAAAAATAAACAGTAAAACACTAGGAAGTACTACTCAGGTGGGGTTTAGCAGGGCAATCTGAATGGCAGAGACTCACTGGGTGGTATAAAGCAGCTATGGTCTGCTGTTAGACTACATTTGTGTAAGCCTAACAGAAGTATAGGTGTAACACCTAGCACAGTGGGGTTAATACTAAGGAGGCGATAAAGATTACTGATGGACTGTGAACTACTTCATGGGAAACTACAACAATTATCTTCTGCTGTCTCATACCAGCACAGTATGCTGTGCCATAAGATGCTGCAGAGAGTCACAGAAACAAGCATTTTTGACTGCTGTCTCCTCTAACAATCAAGACAAGATTTGCTTTCAACATATGTAACATAACACAATTCAGTACAGGCTCACATGCGCAATGGCCACCTTGATGTCAGCTGGCAGATGAAGGGCAGCACAACTGCCATCAGATAGAACACTGTGGAGTTACAGTATGAAGTGCAATGCCTACTCATCACATTAAAAGGAGAAAGCAGGAAAATGATGACTAGCAAGCAGAGGGAAAACATTCAAGATTAACTATTGGATATGAAAGATGTAGAAGTTTTTCTTTTTTAGGAACAGAGACTCTTCTTCATATATAGAAAGGAAGGGTAGCTATGTTAGATAGTGAGGGAAGGTTCTGGATGGGATAAAGGGAGAAGGACAGGTAGCAGTGACAGACACAAACATAAAACATAGATTCAGACAGGGATGGTAGTTAAAGGATAGTGGATGGAGACAGCTGGTCAGTGAACATGAAATGGGTAATAACACAAAATGGAGAGAAACACCAGGATGGGGTACAGTAGGATCCTGGCATGGTTAGATGGCAGGCCAGCCCACATAACAAACAACCTAACTATCACTCTCATTGATGGCCATTGTTAATGGCTAACTGCTCCTATAACAGCCTGAAAGCTGTGTAAAACCTTAAGCCATACCAGGAAGTGCTCTGTGGTGGTGAGGCAGGTATGCAGCTGCTGCACATTAGCCATTATAGGACTCTGCACCAAAAATTGTCAGAACCATCTGTATCACGCTCTGAAGAGAAGACTTTGTCCTTCTTCAGATGCATGGTCGCAGACAACAAGTGAACCTTCTAAGTCACCTTCAGTGAGAGAACCACTGTCTCACTACTGACAAACAGCCTTGACGGCCACTGGCAATCCAGCATTAGATGCTTAATCTGGATAAGGCTGAGGTTTGTGTGATCTCACCTCCTTCTTCACCATAGCTGTACAGGCTGGACATACAGAAGGATAACACATTGGAAAAATATTACTTACACACACACACATTGGAAAAATATTACTTACACACACACACACACACACACACACACACACACACACACACACACACACACACACACACACACACACACACACAATTCCATCATTTGGGTCAGGTCAAAGAGCAACATGGTATCCGTGTGTGCAGGGATAAACGTTTGCATCACATGCTATGCAATGTGGTATTAAATTTGTATAACTGTGTCTCCCTACTGTTGAGTAAACTGGTCACATGCCTTATGGATGCACTGTTGTGCTCAGCTTCCACCAGCATGGCTGGTCAGCACAATTTGAGTCTATTTGGAATTACAACCTGTACATACACTCAGATGTCATCTTTCTGGGCAGCACAGTGCACTACGGTAGCAGTTCAGAAACACTGGCACTAATTAGGTTTATTAAAGCAATAACCCATGCCTGGGTGTGGGTAATGCTGGATTTACCCACGGTTCATGTGGTTTGGTCATGAGGGCGAAGCCCGAGTGGCCAAACAAAGACAACCATGGGTAAATCCAGCATTACCCACACCCAGGCGTGGGTTATTACTATTATACAATGATATTATTTAAGAAAAAAAAATACTTAGTTTTCTTAAATAATGGCATTGTATAATGCCTCCTTGCTGCCCTTCCGCAGCTGTCTGGTATTCTGCGGCAATTCTGATGTACTGCGCATGCGTATGCTTATGCAGTACATCAGAGCTGTGGATGGAAGCAACGGAGAACACAAGATCTCCGTTGCTTTTTACAAAGTGTCTCGCTATGTTAAAGGAGTTTAACATAGTGAGACAGCTTTAAAAAAAGCAACGGAGAAAGGAAGATCTCCGTTACTTTTTTTAAAGCCATCTCACTATGTTAAACTCCTTTAACATAGCGAGACAGTGTGTAAAAAGCAAAGGAGATCTTGCGTTCTCTGTTGCTGTAAAAAGACTTATACTAATGGAAAAAGTCCTGGCGACCGGATCTTTTTCCATTAGTATAAGTCTGATTTACAATGTGCACATTGACCAATCAGCGTGCACGTTTTGGAATATTAATGGGGGGGTGTCATTGTATAATAACATAGTTATTATGGTTCTTAGTCTTTGTTAATGTATTAGAACATTATATATAACATCACTCCTCTCATCTACATAATTTTTGGAGTAAAAAACGTGTGTGTGCACACCTCTTTTATATGTTTCTGAATTGTTCTGCTATTTTGGGTTTCATCATTTGCATGCACTGTGTTGCTCATGTATAAGGCGTTCCTCATTTTGATGTTATGCACACATTAGGATGTACTGCATACTGTACTGCTTTGAACCTCAAGTGATCAAGCTGTCTTTGCCACCAAGTCATCTATAACCAGTGTGTTGCTGCTACCCTTGCTACTTTCCACTGGGTTAAACATCTGTGAAAACTGGCCAGTGCATGCTTAATATCCAATCCCCAGTCATAATGAAAGCACAAGTTCTATCATATATACATCTAATCTTCTTACTCATAAACATTTAAACAATAAAGTTCTGATTAATCATCTTCTAAATATTCCTCATATACCATAATACTGTTTACTGACCAGTATCTTTCATTCTTATTGTGCAATCAAAACTTTATACAATATTAATAATCTATAATTTTCTAGAAACATTTTAATAAACATTTTCTGTAATTTGAATAAAACTCTGATTATGATCCAAAATCAACCTTGTTATGCCCTTTCTAGAGAAATCTATGACAACTTTTGTTATATACTTTTCAAAGCTGTTACGTTTTGTTTTAGTTACAGGCCAGAGCAGACACAGCAGACACCACAGGAATACTTTGGAATGCTTAACATCTTCAAAAGCTATAAAACATGTTTGTATCACTACTGTTTTCATTTTCTCTAACAGTATATCAGAGCAATGAAAGCTCCTTGTAATACAAATAATTATAATCAGATTTCTCTTATCATAACCCACTAGATATCTGATGCTGAGATTCACTTTTAAAGCTTTACTCTTTGTGAATTTCTTGACATCCATTTGTCAAACAGATAGCAAGTGGGTTATGACTGCAGCTTGATCACAGTCCTCTGTGTTATACGTGGAGCATGCTGATTACTCTCTAAAATTGGCAAAACAAAATAAACCTGATCTACATCTTACTGATGTATTAAAGCTTTACTCTTGAGGTGAATTTCTTGACATCCAGTTGTCAAACAGATAGCAAGTGGGTTATGATTGCAGCTCAATCACAGTCCTCTACATTATACATGGAGCATGCTGATTACTCTCTAAAACTGACAAAAAGATAAACCTAATCTATATCTTACTGATGTATGAAACTAGCCAGGGCAAGCTTGTTTTAGGAAGCTTCATATGTCAGGAGTGCGTTACTATCATCTCACATTATCACACAGATAGCAAGCATCACAGAACTGCATTACAGAAACTTTCAGACAGCTTTGAAATATGTAATGCACTTTGTGCTGGCACACAAACACAAAACAGGAATGTGGCACAAGAAGTGTCTAAAAGCTTTTAAAGTTATTGATTAATTCGTGATGCACTTCACTTCTTCTGTTCTCTGAGTGCTAGTGTGTGCTACAGCTTTTAAAGCTGCAGGACACTTTTCGCTCCTAAACATTTTTTTTATTTAATTGGTAATAGATTAGCAGTCGTATCTCCTGTTTATGTGTTCTTGAAATGGATTCTGCTTTTGAGCCAAACTTCTTGGAATCCATTTCTCTAACGTATAATAATTCAATTAAGATCAGCGACTCAGGAGGAGAAGTGAAGTTTAAGGAAGGCATGAATTGAGAAATTTATGTAATGTTAGAGTGAATGCCAATTGGAAATATATATGTAAAACACAATGCACATAAATGCCAATTGTTAATTTAGCTCTCAACCAATCAGGGACAAATCCAGAAATAATCAGGGACAATCAGGAACACTTTTAACATAATATTATTAACCTGTTACATTGACAGAATAAGAGAATATGAATTAATATATATTTTCAGAAGTAAAAGAAGTCTATAACTTTAACTATTGTCATTATTTATTAACTGCTATTCACCACCTTTTCTCCAACAGTCGCCAGTTTTAGGCAGGATTAAGGGGACCAGAGCTAAAATTTGAGTCAGAATAAAGAATACTCGAGAGGTATGTATTAATATGGTTTGTTTTCTTTTCTAATGATGTACGTGTGCCTGTGTCTTAAGTTGAGGTGTTTAAAAAACCCTGAAAAAAATAAAAGGGAAGGACAGTGTTACAATATTCAGTTGTGCCCGCTAACAAACACACACTTTGATGTCCAGCTTGTGGACAACATGTACATGTGCTGTTATCATAAGATAGCTCAAATGCTAGATTCCCATCACATCTACTACATTGCACTCAGAGCCAGATTGTGGTCAAATGGGGCCCTAGGCAGGGTAATGAACCAGCCTCCCCAGCCTCCAGAATCAGAGCTAGATTTTGGACAAATGCAGCCCTATGCAGGGTAGTGAATCAGGCCCCCACCAGCCAAACAAGTATCCCATTACTTGACTGTCCCATTCTTCTTCTTCTTTTGGCTTTTCCCGGTTAGGGGTCACCACAGCGGATCACCTGTCTCTCATGATTGGCAGTGGAATTTTACGGTGTCGAGTTGCCAGTCCGGTGCCCAACCTTCCACAGAAGGCACACATATGCACGCACTCACACCTAGGGCCAATTTAGAGTGTCCAATCCACCTACAGCATGTCTTTGGGATGTGGGAGGAAACCGGAGCACCCAGAGGAAACCCACGCGACCACAGGGAGGACATGCAGACTCCGCACAGAAGGCACCCTAGCTGAGGATCGAACTGGAGAACCTCTTGCTGTGAGGCGGCAAAGCTAATCGCTGCACCACCATGGCTGCCACTTGACTGTCTCATTCTAATTACCATAATCATCATTCAAACCTGTTCATACTATTTTCTTATTTACTTTTGCGATCACAGGTATTTGGATTTCCTTTAAAATGCATTTCATGTTTTACAGAAAAACACACTGACAGCCATAAAAACAATTCTTACACTGAAAACAGATTTAGCATAAGAAACAGTAAATGTCTCTTCCCTTGGAACTCACATTTAATGAAAATGCACACTAGAAGACACGTGCTGGGATTCTTACTCAAATAGTATATTTTGAAATACTAATTAGAACCTATGTGAAGGCTGCAGGAATTCAAAAGACAAAGGTGTAATGCATTTGCTAACAGCCTGGGACAACTCACTGGACTGAAGTGTCCCTTTTCAGGAGCAGCCCAGGAGTATTGTCTGGTGAAATAACTTGGCAGAGTCATACAGAAGACAAATGAAGGCTGAGAGAATTAAACCATGTGCTACAGAAAGTAGCTATTAACAGCTCATAGTCTTACTTATCTACAATAAGTGCTAGACAAACTGTTGTAACCCAAACACAGTGCATTTCACACCTATATGCTTGCAAAATAAACAAGTTAAATTGAAAAATGTATTCACAATTAAAACACTAAGATAATATGGGGTTAAAACACTAACATTAAACTCATAGACATAATGATGTTCCAGTTTATTCCCAGCTAAATAATAAACACAATATCAACATTCAAAAGAATAAGGAAACCAGGGATCACATCCAAACAACATGGCTCATATGATGATGATGATGCATCTTCTTATTACAATTTCTTTCCTTTACACCAACTCTAATGACTGACATTGACTGAGTATAATCTTCACTGATTTACCAACAGCTAACGGAAATCTACAGTTAGTGTGTAGGATTAAGGCTACTGACCCCAGCAGTTAAGGGACAGGGTTAGACTCTAAGTAATATAATTAAGTAGATAATGCATCTATCTGGGGAATTAGACACACACACACACACACACACACACACACACACACACACACACACACACACACTAGTCTACCCACTGCTGCTGCCACAAAAAGAAATGAAGTTCAATTATTGTTTCACTCTGTGTGCGTGCCACGTCTCATTGACTTAACAGCATGCACATTGAGCAGGATATTAAACTTTTAAAGCAGCATTTGAAAGTGAGCAGGAAAACCATTTCTTTCACAAATTAATGTGCCAAGGTCCCCAGTCACACTGGGCCTATGTAGTCACTTAGGTTGCCTAGTGCTGGATCCAGCCCTGACTGCACTCACTAATGATTCACAGTAAATGGTGACTTTGGTACACAAAACTATTTATTTCACAGAAGCTATCCTTCAAACCATCACAGTAAAAATTATAATCTACTGAAGTAAACTAACTCTTCTTTTACATTTTATGACATCAGACAACAACAAATGAATGTTTCCATATTGCAATCTTAAAAAAATTGCATGTGATCCTGAAATTAGCTCCTTTATAAGTAAAATAAATATTTCAGCCATCTGGTAAGTTTCATCTTAACCTTAACTTTCCAATAGTGAACCATTTATAAACATACACTTCCAAAAAGATTTAGACCTGGAGAAGAACTCATCCCATTCCTTTTTGTAGGAATATAAGCCTCTACAAGGGTGACAAAAGTATCAGATGAATTCCTTTCTAAACTAGCTTCTTGAGGGCACACTCCAACTGAGGTAATTTAATATAAATTCTACTTTACTGCAGCTGCTAGAACATAGTAAAACACAACAATTCCAAGCCATCATCTCTCTGAATAATAGTCAGTTTTAATCTTTATCAAAACATGAAAAGGGTACCAACTTTGTGGTTAGAAAAGCTAATAAAACTGCACACTCCCAATCCACTATGCATAACAATAAAACAACTTAATCTGTTAAACTCATGCATTTTACATCTGCTGAATGCCAAACCTAAAAAGCATCTACGGGCAGTGGTGGATTGTAACAGGGGAGAAATGGAGCCTGGGGGGGGGGGTCTGCTTCCACAGGAGTCCTGAGAAAACCCTTGTGAATTCCATAATCACATCTTTCTCCCCTCTTTTTGGTTTCTTGAACAGGTCCTCTGAGAGGTAGAAAAACACATTCCTATGGTAGGTAGGGTTTTCCCATCCTGTTCACTCCTGGAAAGAGGCTCTTTAACTTTGGTCCAAACAGGGTAGATCCATCAAAGGATGCATTGATGAAGGATGTATTACAGGGCTCCGCAAAGTCACAAAGGTGCATCCAGGCATACCTCCTAATGGAAATGCCTGAATCCGCCACTGTTGAAACACCTTCCCTAGTAAGTGAAATCAGATCCATGAAGGCATTTGACAGAGACTGAAGGGAGGCCAGTTGTGTGAAGACAAAGTCTCTTTATCCTCTGCTGACATGGACCCTGAGAGGGATCTGGTAGGCTCCTTCATCAAATCCTTCTGAAATCTTGTGAAATGTGCCAGGTAAATCAGCGACCATAGCACAAATTTCACTGAAGCAGAAAAATTCACTTCCTGAAACAGACTACATGTTAGTGGGAAATGACTTTCTTTAGCAAGTTCCTTCTTGGTGGCTGTCGCAACCACCATGGCATCAATTGGGGGACCACCTGCTCTAATGGGCACTGTTATTGGGTGCAACTAGGTACTTCTCTGGCTTTCTAAGAATAGGCTCTGTGGTATCCCAGTCCATCCAACCCCAGCAGGAAATGAGGTCCACCATTTCATAATGCCAGATACTACCCAGAATGTAGCTGAGCTGGTTTCACTGACTCCTCCTGAGAAGGGACTTTGGAAGACCAAACACCTTTCTGCCTCAGAAGCTTGAGAATTTCTCTCTGTGAGCCATCTTCAAGAGGTGACCTGGGGTGCCCTCGCCTTCATCAAAGTTGGTGACTTCTGTTACAGATTGTGTGTGCCTCCTCTTGCACTTACACTTCTGGGGATCATTCCTCATGGAGGTGATCTGAGGAGGACCAGGAAGTATGTGAGGAGTCCTGTAAAAGGAGGCTGGAACAGACTGACTGCCCTGATAGGAAAGAATGAGCAGACTGAGGACCCACGGCAGAGAGTCGAAGGGGAAAGGACCATGGGGGGGAGTAAGGATGTCCTGTTTCCAGTCATGTAAAAAGCTGTCTCCGCTGCCTGGAATGCAAAAGTCAATAGAGAGCCCATGATGCTTCTAATAGGGACTGACATCACCTGCCTGGAGAAATGCAAGATTTCTCATGATCTGCCTCAACACAGAAGTGGGAGCCAAAATGTCTAGTACCAAAGCTATGAGGAGAAAGAATAGCTCTGAAAGCCTCAGAGTTGAACCCCCTTCCCCTGGATCCAGTGCTAAAGCTATGGCTTCGGGATCCCTCTGGCTCTGGCAAGAGTGGCACTGGTTGAATCACAGAAGCCATCGAAGTTGATAAAGGACAAGCTTTTGGATATGACAAAGGCAATCCCTAAATTCTCAGAACCAGGATCTCCAAAGTCAAAGGATGGATCAGAGTAGGAGTTAGTAAACATGTTTGAACTGGTCCAAAGCTCATGGGTCTGATATGAGATGGAGACGAAAGTACTTTCAACTGAATCTGAGTCCTGAGAAATTTTCTCTACATCCTGTCCACATCTGATTCTGACAGCTAGACCTGAAGGCTGAGGAGGTAGATAGGAGTCTAGAAACTCTATTTTATTGCAAAAATGGAGACTGCAACCTTAAAGAAACTGGCTACAGGGAGAACTGAGCTCATCTATGGGAAGGAAACTTATCAGAAGATAGTGTTGGATCTGAACAGGTGGACGGATCCAAAGTCTTGGATATTTTGGATGGCAGAACCGAAGCCGGAACACAGTGAGGACAGGAGTCAGGGGAATGCTTCCTTGACTTCTTTGTTTTTTTTTTGGGATTTCTGCCTTTTCTCCTCCCGAGTTTTTTCTGCCAGTTCATGGAGGAGGAAGCTACAAGCTGAAGAAGAGGAGTTAGGTAATAAACCCTTAAGCACTAATTTGCTCTTGTACTCAACCAAGACTCTGAGGTTGAAGTTGGAACAAATCTCACACTGAACCTCAAGATGTGAGACCCCAAGGCAATATACGCCCTCTGAGTGGGCATCAGAGTTAAGCATTTTGTGCCCACAAGTCGAGCATTTTTTAAAACCCACAGGCTTATCTGATATAATCACAGCAAAGTAGACACAATCCTAAAAGTGAATAATAATAATAATAATAATAATAATAATAATAATAATGATGATGATGATGATGATGATGATGATGATAATGATACCACAGAAAAGCATACAAGACAAAATTACCTGTGAAGGCTGCCAGCCTAGCCAGATAAAATTTTATAGATAATTCTGTCATTTGTAAATATAAATGTTGAAATACAGGCTTGTTTTCTTAAATGAAAGAATATGCTGTGAAATGTTGAACTTCAAAAAAAATGTAACAACATTGCCCACTGCTGTAAAGAAAGCTAAGACAAGCAGAAAAAACCAAGAGCAAACCAATAAATTAGTCCAATGCAGCTCCAAGTAATGGCCAGTTAAAAACTCCAGCGCAAATACGAACAGGCTAAAAAAACTTTTTATTCAAGTGACAAAATAAAATAAAATATACTGTAGCATGAACCACTTAGCGCTTTCACCTGAAAACAAATCAGGCATCATCAGAGTGGTAAACTATTGTTAACAGACCAACTGTTATAAATAAATTCAAAAAATCCCGCCCTTTGTAACCAACCTATCAATGAAAAGTTCTGACCAGATGATGTTAAAAATGTCAAAGTCTTTTTAAAAAAGCAGCGTATTATTAAAACACTCTTACAACTTTCAAAGAATTAATTTAAATAAAAAATATATATAAATATATGTAATTAAATATGTTAAATAAAAACATCAAGTACATTGAATTTTAATAAATATTAAATAAACTCCCCAAAATGAATATCCATACATAAAAAAATATATTTGTATGTCTAGTTTATATGAAAAGAGATCTATATTTTAAAATACTTGCCATATAAATATACTCATTGATCCCTGGGGGTCTAGATGCATTTAATCTCAATTGCCACATACTCTCCCTCATCTCTAATAAAATCTTAAAAATCACCACATCTGTCGTTGAAAGGGAATCCTGTCAATAATAAAAAATAAAAACTTCTTAAAATTAACACAGGTCAAACTGTGTAAATAAAGGGAATTGGTCGTCTTTTTGTTCTTGATGTCCCTGACGTGTTCAAGGATTCTTAACCTCAATTTTCTGATGGTGTTCCCAACGTAAAAACTGGGACAACTTAGACAGGTAGCAATATAAATAACCCTCTTAGCGTTGCAATTACAATGGCCAGGACATTTTATAGTTCTATAAAAGTTCATAACTGTCACATATGGGCCATTGTTGATGAACTTGCATACACTAGTGTAAAATGTCCTGGCCATTGTAACTGCAACACTAAGAGGGTTATTTATATTGCTACCTGTCTAAGTTGTCCCAGATGTGACCATCAGAAAATTGAGGTTAAGAATCCTTGTACTTTTCATTGATAGGTTGGTTACAAAGGGCGGGATTTTTTGAATTTATTTATAACAGTTGGTCTTCTAACAATAGTTTACCACTCTGATGATGCCTGATTTGTTTTCAGGTGAAAGCGCTAAGTGGTTCATGCTACAGTATATTTTATTTTATTTTGTCACTTGAATAAAAAGTTTTTTTAGCCTGTTCGTATTTGCGCTGGAGTTTTTAACTGGCCATTACTTGGAGCTGCATTGGTCTAAAGCTAAGACAAGCATTTCATGTCTATCCTTTGAAGTTAACATTACTTCATGCCTGTCCTTTGAAGTTAAAGATCCGGAGTCATTCCGTCTGGGCTAGCATATTCTTTCTATTGTTTTAACCAAGAGTTTGATTGCTAGATTTAAACATGCAAATGTATTTTTATTGCTCTGGTTTCTGCCTAGGTGTAACAGAATGTAGATGCAGTTTCTGTTGGCCTGGGAACTCCAGGAATGATGAAGAATGATGTAATGTTTATCAGAACTGCAATTTCAATTTAAACAGAGAAAACCAGAGATTAGAAAGCATTTTTGTCTTGACCATCCAACTCATCAGCACTGTGCGTATTTTCTTATGTAAGTTATCTTAGACTTGTGTTTTCTTTTAGAAATAGCTAGGAACTAGAAAGATTAGACTAAGTGTTTTTCTGTGATGTCAAAACTAAACTTTACTACTGTGTTATTTTAAGCATTTCTCTGTGATCCCTGAACTCTTGACTAGCACTGTGTAGTAGGAAGTATTGTGTTGTGCTTTTATTATTTATTATTAAATAGTTTTAAACACTTTCAGCTGTGGCTGTTTTGTGTAGAGATAAGTTAAGCTCTAAGAGTACATTTGCATGTATGTAAGGATCCTGTACCAAGTCACTCTAATAAGCCTTTACTGTTTAGTCATACTACCAATTGGATAATAATATTGCACAGTAATAATTGGACACCCTTTTAAGGCCTTTGAGTACCTGATAAATATTAGCTGGGTTGTGGCAGGGTACTACCGTATAGTCTGGGAAAAGGGGCACAGCTGGAGAACCTGTGCCAGCCTTCCCCAAAAGTGTCTGTGTGGTTGTATAAACTCTTAGCTCAGTGTGTGTGTGTCAGCTACTTGGGCAAGGACACGAAGCACTGGTTGGACAGAGAGGGTGCTGGAGATTTTAGCTTGCCCAGCTGGCTGAGATCTGGACCCTATAGCTGTGCCAGTGGGGAGTCTTATTGGGGAACTGGTGAGCAAGGGAGTGACCAGCCCCGGACTGACTGTGATCTTTGTGTGCTCTTAAGGGAAATTGCACTTTACTGTATTTGTTATCCTTTCACTCATATCTGGTGTTAGTGGTGAGGACGGAGGCTCCTTGATTGCTGAGCCAGGGTATGGGCATCACATTACCAACAATGGTAATAAGGTATTCCAAACAGTTTGGAAAAGAAAATTCCTGCAATGTTTCAACGACTACTAGTGAACTAGTAGATAGCAAAAAAGAATGGAAAGGCACAAGGCCTAGAATAACAGCACCAGCACTAACAACTACAAGAATAAACACAGATATATAACTTTTTTTAAACCAGGGGAGGTAGAAGTAAAAGGAAGAAGAAAAAGTCAGAGACCCTGAAAGGAAGAGGTAATGTCAAAAACAGACTGCCACTTATCTCCTAATAGCTTGAGCCATGTTAACCATGTCTAATCACTGCACATAGCAAAAGAGATCTGAGATAATCTGGGGTTTATGAGAAGATTATGGGTAAGAGGAGGAGCTTGAGCTATGGTTCTAAAGTCTGATCCGAGGTTGGATACAAAAACCCAGTGGTTGAGGAAAGGACAAAAAAGACAACATCAAATCCACTGATGTCTTACAATGACATGAACACAGACAGCCTGAATACGGACCATCTCATTAATGTGCTTAGATATGATACCACACTGATATGACTCAAGCAGATCAGTATGATATCAAACAAGAATATAAAGGAAGGTAAGAGGCCAGTTATGGCAAGACATTAATCTTTTAGTTTATATGACTTCAATGATGATTTCTTGAGAATGGGCATGATTAATGTCTCTTTTAATTAAGGTGGAAAAGCCATACTGAAAGATGACCTAGTAATATGGAAAATAACTTGTCCTAGATGTCATAGTATAGGACAAAATGATCAGGTGGTCGACCTAGTAAGTCACAATCAAATCAATTAATATACATTTCAAACCTTCCAAAGGATTCAATAAAATCCATGTAGGCTCCATGTAGAGCTTACATGGAGCATACCTTTGTACACAACCCTTGGCAGTGTGCCGTGCATATTAATCATGGTGCGCTGCCGAGGGAGATCACAGTAACACAAATATTGAATGGATGTAAGCAGTAGTAATAGAGGCTGTCCAGTAGTTGTGGATTGCCCAGGAAATTCCTGGGCAGATGTTATGCATAGGATAAGTATCCCTGTAATGTACTCTGCTTGTTATAATTAAGTCTGAATTTTATTTTTTTTTTTTTTACTTTTAATGCCCATTTTCGCAGCTACACTCAATATGGCTCTTCCTATAAAACAAGGCTACCACAGGTCCTACACTTACTCTTACAGCTTGTTGTCCTGCAAAGTGTTCACCCTGTCTGTTTATGCCTATTGCCTGCCGCATCACCTTCAGCTCCAGCCTGTAGCACACACATTTTATATAAATAGTAGCTGATACAGACATCCTCTCTGCCATGATGTAGGATCTGTCCCCCACTATTTCCAAAATCAACATAGAGAAAGGGGTTGTACTGTACATTGAGGCCTTATATCTTGTTCAGTGGTTCACAGGATTGGCTGATTATATTGCAGAGCAGATGTGCTGGCTGCAGTTTGCAGTTCAGAAGCACAGATAGGTTCTGAGGCAATCACTCCTTAATATAAAACCATGTTAAAAAGGATAAACAGCTAGCTAGGGAAAACATTGTGTATGAGAGTTACTTTTTATGGTCAACTTGTTGCCACAACATCTATATATCGGTATTGCTCAACAGAGGAGTATTGTACTCCATCAGGTATGTAACCATTTTGTTTCCAACATGATGCATATTTGTACTTGTACTTATGGGGAATGCGGATTACAGCAGTAAGCTTTGCATGGAACTATATGTCTGACATGTCATTAATCTGTGGATGGGTTACACCTACAGAGGAAATAGTGTACAGTACAGGTAGAATGCTCTCTGGTACATAGTCATACCACTCTCTTGGGAATTTCATGTTGATAAAGGTGGTACTACTACACTATTTGTGTAACACTGCTTGATTTACATATTACAAGGGGGGTTTACACACGGGCCACAACTTAATGGACTTTTGTGTTGGTTGTGTGACCATATAACAGTATCTGTCATGGCGCAAGCAGGGATAGATGAGTACTGTCACTATCCTACTCACATCCACATGCTTACTATTTTTGCATGGTGTCGAATGTGAGATGTGTAACCAAGCAGTGATTACTGGTAGCCATCTGTTATTCTATATGCATTTCAACACACTATACTGTCAAGTATGTGATCCTAACATATCTTTCTATTTTGTTGTCTTTAAGGAGACGAGACTCCAGGGCCCTTTTATAGAGGCTGAGAATGAAGCTATACTGGATGCCATGGGTCAGCATCACCAACTCCTTCTGCCCAGGAGGAAGACAAACAGGGAAGAGCGGGCAGCATTGTGGGCTGATCTAGTTCACAATGTGAATGCTATTGGACAACAGAGTAGGACATATGAGCAGATGCAACACCGTGCTACAGATATGATAAATTCCACCCACAAAAGAGCAGCAGATGTGGTCAGGGATCATAGTGTCACCAGTGAAATGCCTGCAGCGGAACCACCGTCAGCCACAGAGGAATTTCTGGTGAATCTAGGAACACAGGACAGATCACAGGCATTCATTGTATGGTATGTCGTGGATGTGGGTGCCACCATTTCCACACAAGCGGAGCATTCATGTATGCTTAGTTGGATAAGCACTGGAATACTGCAGCATTCAGTGTTTCATGCTGTACATACTTTTTATGTGGGTGGCAGGTATTTTTTGCAGGAGGAGAAGGTTAGTTGCAGTGTGAATCTCATGGCCAGACTGTGACCTACATACCAAGTAACATAGTATGTACTGTAAATGTGACATCTGTGGATGTATTAACCTGTCAAAATGCAACATTGGTTGCTGTTTACATTACCTCTCCCTCAATTTTTCACAGGACCATCAGGTATCATACATGGCCGTGATCCTTCTCCTGGTAAGCATAACACAGTTGGTGATACAGATGTAGACTGAGTGCAGTCTACTTGCTAAAGTGTCATCCCAGGCCTGCTGGCTGGATTGATGTACTGTCTACATGATTGCCAAGCTCACAGAGTTTTACCAATGGAACACAGTTTACAGTCATACCTATGCCTTGTAGTTGTGACCACATTGATAGATTTGTAGTATTTGTAGGACAGTTTAGATTGTTTTATGTGTCAACTATGCAGAGCGTTGACAACTGTCAGCAGTATACATCACTGTTGCTCATGAGATTCTTGAATAAGGAGCATATTATTTACAAGCAACTACAGAAGTGTTTTAGAAAGTGATGTCCTCAGGTCCTGGTATAGGAGGGTGGGGGTTAGACAAGTCTGTAATACTGATAGCACTGTATACAGCTTTACATATATTGCAAGATAGTACTGTACAGCATAGTAGTAGTACATGTACTAATGTACCGCTTTTCCCTTTTTATCACAGGTGACCAGGGGGGGTGGTCTCTGTCCCCCTCACAACCTGTCAGTGTCTCTTCAGACTCAGATGATGATGGTGGTGGCCAAAGTGAGGCACAGAGGGGGGGGGTTGCAGGGGCTGAATCTGTCACAGAGATTGACTTCCCCCTCTTCTGTCCTCATTATCACCATGCACGGCCAAGTATGCCTACACATACCCAGTCCCCCGAGGCCACAGATATTGGACAGTCAGAGGGTGGAGACATTAAATAGGAAGGTATGGCTGCAGTGAGTGTTGATACTGGCCATAACCAAAGAGATGGTGAGGTTTCATATGGGCAGATTGATACGGGTACTCATAGGAGGTCTGCTGTCCTTCCACCACCTGTTGCAGGTGTCACATCATGTGTCACTCGGTGTATGTTTACGGCCATCGTGGAGGCACAGGCATGTTCTGAAAGGACCTCCAGATGAATGATCAGGGTTATGGATGCATCCCAGTCTGACATCCGTGACTGCCTCAAGTGCACTGCTGATACCCTGGATCAGCTGACTGACACAGTGGAAAGACAGTGGTCTAAGAGAGATCACATATTATCTGTCTTGGAATGGCCATTGTCTATGAAGGAATGTCTGGCTGGAGTTGAGCCTCAGACCCATGGACATAGTTCAGCAACTACTTCAGCTGAGAGTCCATGTGGCCATGCTCACTCATGCTTCCATAGTGGCAATACATCTAGCATCCCAGAGGTGAGTATTCTGTCCATGCCAAGATGTGGCAGGCCATGGGCTTATGGTCCTGGGCGTTCCCACAGAGTACATGGTCCCAGCAGACAGCAGTCCCTCTTAGGTAGTACTGCTGCTTCTGACCTTAGGCATGGAAGTGCCAGTGCAACTCCTGGCACAGGCAGTTCCTGTGTTTGGGGGTGGAGATGGTGAACTGTCAGCTCTGCCATGCATGGTTCAAAGCTGTCCAACATACAGTCATGTAGGGCTAGCACTGAGCTTTACTGTGTTCACCAGACACTCATATACCACTGCCACAATCAGGTCACCTGCAGACACACATGGCACATTCCATGGTCCATCTTGCCTGCTTCCCTTCCTGACTCACACACACACACACACACACACACACTCGCCAACTTTTGGGTCAGCCTTTGCCTCCTGCACCACCACACAACAACCTGTGCATGTGATGATACCTGTGCCACATCCTTGTCATCGATGTAGGGAAATTAATCTATGTGTCTGATGCACAGGATGACTACCTAAATTGCTATGTAGTCCTTTAATCCACTGTTGCCTTTCACATGCAACTTGTACTGATCACTGATGGACATTGTCTGCTGGTGGTTATACTGAGTACACCACATTATGTTGTGTAGATTAAATTGGATGTTGTTGTAATGGCTATATACTTACAAAAAGAATGCTGACTCATAGAACTGTTTATGTTTCAGATTCTGAATTTTTTGGGACACCTATGGCTATAGTGCTATAATAAACCTGTCACTGTCTCATTCCAAGGAAGAAATGCCAGCACAGAATCAAAATGTCTTCACAAAGGTAAAGCAGTAGAGGTGCATGGCTCCATAGCTTCATATGCGTATCACAGCCTAACAGGGACAATGGTATCATGCAGCCTACTCCTGCATCCATAATCTCTGACAAGATGTGGTTTCCTTGATAAGTGTAAGCAGGCGTCTGGGAGCTGACACATCTACAAGCTATTGTGTAGGAGATGCACCATCTACAAATCTGTGACCACTACAGACATTTGTCCTCATCCAGTTATGATTGTCTTGTTCTGCATCCCATTGTGTTACTTACACATGATGTATGTTTCAGCAGAAGATTGGTTCACATGGATGGGAAGACTGTTACATGCAGTGTGTAGTGTCACAGTTACATACCTGTCTCCCCAGCATGGCTTATTTATACCAGAGTCAAAGTGTAGCTGTGTACAACAAAGTATGTCCAGTACTAGTCCTTTCTTGGATGTGCAGGTGGTACACAGTGGGAGCTCAAACACAGCTCCTTGTATAGCAACCATACACCTCCACTCCAAAACATGTAGTGGACATAATACACAATTTCGGCCATGACGCATTCTGCATTGGACATGTTATGTAAACTGTGTATTGGGTTACTATGGGACCTTTGTGGTTGTTACAGGTGTCGGATATACCTGTATACTTACATACAGCAGGTGTCATTGCACTCAACAGGTGTATGGAGTGCCACATACAGTGTAACAATGAAATTCTGGGATTTACATGCCATACCTTTATCTATAGGTTGTGCAACAGTCCATGAAGTCCCACATCATACTGACCAGTGAAAGTCAAAAGCTACATCTCTCTGTGTCCATAGGTCCCTGCCTACTGGGTCAAGTGTTGGAGGTGAGTAGACAATATGGACAATATGGTATTGTCTAGGGGTGGCTGACTGCCAAATGTATAGTATTGTGCATATGTTGGCATGTAGTATTTGTCAGTGGCTCTGACAGCAACTGAATGCGTGTGTCAGCTTATCCTGGGTAGCTGCTGGTTCCGTGTGTGAAACAATGACAGTCTCTTATTTGCAGCTATCTGCAAGTGTAGCCAGTCTAAGGTCACTGACAGTGGCTGTGATTGCAGAGAAGGGAATGGCTAGGAGGGGAAGTCCTAGGAATGATGTGTGTGGGTAGTCCATTGGTGACAGGGCACACTGTAGCTCAGGCCTACAAAAACCTACCTTCCCAGGTAATGACTGTCACACACTTGGCTGACATGCAAGTTTGTAAAATACATCTCCAGTGTGTCCACAATGCTTGATGGCCTGATTTTGATGAATGCATTGTCAGGCCATGGTAGGTGGGGTGAGTCATTTTCCCCTCATACATCACAGTCTGTACCAATGAATTCTGTACAAAGCTTAGAGTAGGCAGGATCTGACCTTGAACAACCCAATCTGCATTTGGGCCAGTGACTGCAGGTATACTACATTGTTAGTGATCATTTCTGTAATAAGTTTTCATGGCTCTAAATGTGATACTACTAAGACATCTAAGGACACCAGTTGTCACTGCATGCTACTTGTCCTGTGTGAAACTATGTACCGACTTTAATTCCAGCATGGTTTCCAAGAAGGTAGTCTACCAACATGTCTGTGTCTGTAGAGACTATAGGCAAGCTGTGGGGAGGGGCAAAATTCATATGTACACCCTGGGAAAGGTAAGGAGGCACTGTACACACAGTTATCCTACAGCTGCACACCACTCAAGCAGTGTGTACTGTGCTGACACAATTACCTTGTGAGATATGTTGACAAGAGGGGGGTCCCCTGAATTGCTGGTGCCTGGCTACAACTTCTGGTCTCAGCACAACCACTCTCTCCTGGGATATCATGCCCCTACACCTCATCTCACACAAAAAGCAAAACATTAGTACCAAACTCCACATGAGGTGTATGCCATAGCCTGTCTGTTCATTCACAAGGTTGTCCCACTTCATGCAAGGCTCTGTAGTCTTGACATATACCCTTTACCAGGTAGATGCCTTGAGTAACAATCAGAATAATCATTACAGTGTGGCATGTATTATGCCTAATGTTCCAGGATTCTTGGGTTTTAGTAGGATAATGTACAGATGGTGAGTTGGAGCAGAGCTGCAGTGTCACACTGTGATGTACAATGTCCGGTGACATACACGTCCAAGGTAGCTTCAGGTAAGCACCACAGTGGGAGGGAAGCCTGTCAGGTCAGAATGAGTTTATGCAGCCTGACTATCATCAGCTTCATGGTGCATGTCTGTATGCCATGGATCTGAGGCATACTGCACAGGGGTGGGCACCTTTGGCCAAAGTTTGTGTACCCACACTTGTCCTATGTATGTCAGACCATACATTTATGTATTCAGAACATATGTCTGTGTTCCCACATCATGTCACACAACATCCAGTATGCTGTCTGGTAGCCTGACAGGCAATGCAGACTAGCAAGGCCAGAGTAATGACCACAGAGTTGAACAAGTTCTCTGTGCATGCATGGACATCCACATTTTCACAGCAAGGTGTGCCACCTGTGCAACTGCATAAACTTGGTTGTAGCTGATAGGAGGACAAGAAGCACCTCAATGCACAGCAAACTGGAAGCAGCCATACAATCTTCCAGTTGTGTCATTCTTCCACAAGAGGGTCTTCATGAACATATGCCTCTTCAATACTCATGGCCGTAACCCCATGAAAATGTGTATGCAGTATCATTTCCACTGGTAACAGCAACATTCCTGGTATGTAACACTTCATTAGTCACACCTGATGTACACACACACACAGGTTTACACCTACCTTACCATAGATCACCATGTCTCCACAGGGGTAAGATGGGTAGTATATCATGCTCATATCATTAGTGAGGGCAATGTCACTCGATAATGCTGTGTTTTAACCTCTGTGTGCTCTTCCCTCAGCATGCTAATATTTCACTGCAATGGCCATTTTCTCATGTACTTTTGCAAGCACCACCGGAAAATGGACACAACACAAACTTTCTTCACAAAGGAACTTTAAGCCCCCAGTATTTGACCTACGAGGATCGTGTGCAATTACTGTCATTGTACCTTGTGTCATAAAGGCCACTCAGAAGTGATGTCTGCCTTGCATACAGGGCATTGTGTGACCCTGCTGTATTGGACATGCAACAACTCTGTGAGTGGAATGGTACATGTATTTCCCACTGTAAGGATATAGGATCACAGGAAGTTTCCAGGGTATTAGCCCTGAGGCTCTTACATGCCTGCCCAAGAATTTAGCCTGTGTTCTGACATGTTAGCAACTGGTGCCCCTGTCCAGCAGGAACACAAGTGGAATTCCACAGGTATATTTTCTGTTCCTCATCTAGTTATCCAGGTTGCATTTACAATGGATTAATGAGGTACTCAGCTTTACAATGAGAGGGAGTCTATATCACACAAAGGAGAGTCTCTGGGATATAAATCTATCCTGCCAACAAGTCTTATTGATGTTACAGGCCAGGTTGAGGTTGCGCACGCAGGTTACTCAAGTGGAGCTTGACGTGCGTATATGCAGCAGTCCATTCAAGATGGCATCTAATATTGCTGTGTATATCAGACAGAGGCCACCTCTGAGGAGTCTGCATGAGAGTGAGTAGAGGGACAGGGCTTTCAGCCTATGTTGGTTAGATGTTTGAGGCCCTGGATTATCCTGGTGAGAACCTCTGCGGTTTCTCCAGCTGCTGCATGTGCTTTGTGAGGTACATGCAGAAAGGGGCACTGTACTCAATAATGGGTCTTATAAGGGAAGAATACAGGGATGTTATGACCTCCTTGTTCCAGGATGACATACCCTTCCTAATGAGGTGGGCCATGTAGAAAGCTTTTGGTACAATGGAAGCAATATGATTGTCAAAAGTCAGTTTGCTCTTAATCTGGGTGCCCAAGTCCCTCACAACTGATTGGGTGCTTAGGTTCTTGTTATTAATGTGATAATTTATGGGGTTATCACTCTCAACAAACAGAATGTTGAGGCATTTTTTAGCATTCAGTTTGAGGCCATATTTCTGGAACCAGGCATTTATTTGGGTGAGACCTTCTTGGAGGATGTCCACATCACTAGGGGAATTGTTGACAGTGGCCAGCTTGCAGACATCTGCAAACTTGATCAGCCATAGCCCACTAGTTTTGTCCTGTACCTCAGAAAACTACATCCCAAACAACACAGGGCCCAGTTCTAATCCGTGCCATACACCATTCGTTACGGGTCTAAAGCTTGAGGTGACTTCCCCTATTCTCAGTAGGTGGGTTCTATTAGTGAGCCAGTTTGCCACCCATCTTGTAACACACAGGGTGATGCCTAGTTGAGAGAGTGTATCTATTTTACCTGAGTGGGGAATAGTATCAAAGGCTTTGGTTAGGTCAAGGTAGGCAGCATGCACAGTCTTCCACTGGTTTCATCAGAGGTAGTCATGCCTGTTTCAAAGATATTGACCAGATTTAACAGGCATGACCTTCCCTAACAAAACCAAATTGTGTGGGATCGAGTGTATGGAGGTTGCTAATGTCCCTGTTAAAGAGTTCCATGATACTCAGTCTCATGGCCATGGAGAGCAGGCTAGTTAGGCTGATGGGTCTATAATTTGCTGGATCAGTCGATGCTCCACCTTTGTACAAAGTCATAACAGTGGCTGTCCTCCACTTGGCTGGGACAAAGCTGGTACTCAGGCTTTGGCTGAGTAGGGTGCCTAAAGGTGCTGCAAGTCCCTGCCTGTGTTCATGTAGGCTGTAGCCTGGGATGTTATCAGGTCCCATTACCTGGTATGTGATATTAATAATACATGCTGGTATGAGGAGATGTGTGTACCACACTGTCACAAACTGTTCAAAAAGACCCCCACCTAATGACAAAGAGTGCACCTCACTGACCCTCTGCAGATGCAATCTGTACGACTGCATGGATGACTGTCAAGTCACCACAGGGCTTCTACGTGTGCCCCCTGTGGACAGGGTCAATATGTGCTTGTGTAAATAAGGGTTAGAACAAGACTAGAATTTTATGTCACCTACGTCCATTAGGCTATTACTGTTCAATGGTCCTATGATCCCATACATTGAAGTAAAATGCTGTAAAATCTGCGCACGTGCCCACACACACACACACACACACACACACACACACACACACACACACACACACACACACACACCTGCCTACAGTGAGACTAGTACCACTTTCAATTCATATACACAAAACAGTACAAATCATGCATAGTTCAAGTTGGCTGTAATTAGATTAGAACACCTACCTACTGGTACACACGAGATGATCACAGTACTTGATTCATGTACCACACCTCAAGTGTGTGATTAACATCTCTTTAGATGATGTTATGATAGGTGACATCAACAGGCCTTGTTCTAGTCAAAACTTTGTAGGTGCATGTCTCCTACAACAGCCGAAATACTGCAAAACCCCACCTCTGTCAGTGTGATGATTTATTTTGCAGGGGGATGCACAGACAAACACAGCATGTGGACTGGAGTGAGATTAGAACCCCTACCTAACTAGTGTTACACACTACAAATAACAGTATTTACAGCACGCACCATGGCTTAAGTCTGACATTACCATGGCAATTGGTAGTGTTAAGGTACAACTATAGACCCCCCTCCATAACTCAGGACACCAACTCCTCCTACCTGGACCTACTCGACTCCATCAAGGTACCCCCTAACACCCTGATCCTTGGTGACTTCAACTCTCCCACCATAGAGTGGGTGAACTATTCCTGCTCTAATGCACACACCCAATGATTCCTTGACTTCAATTCAAACTCACTAGACCAGTTTGTCTCATCCCCCACAAGGGGAGATAACATTCTAGACTTGGTTCTCACCAACACAGGTGACTGCTGCACCACCTCCATAGTAAGTTCTTCCTTGGTGAGATCAGACCATCACCCTGTTTCATTCAAAATGTATATTCTGTCCAACCCCCCTAGCCATAACCACACAAAAAACTTCTCAAAAGCTGATTACAACCTTCTAAGGGAGGGTATCAATAACTTCATACCACCATCCCCCTCAGAGGATGCAAACAAATATGCTGAGCAGTACGACAGTGCAGTACACAAGCACATGTACAGGTGCATGGACTCAGCCATATCCATTAGAACTAAAACCTGCTCCTCAAGGAAACACAAATCTATCTGGTGGACATTCTCTATCAACAGGCTTTACAACAAAAGGAAGAAACTGTTGTCCAAGGGTAAAAAGGCACAAACTCCCTCCTTAGCCTCAACAAGCAAACCAGATCACTACTGAAAACCTCCAAAGCCAATTATGAATTGAAACTAGTCTCCAAAACAAAGGCTAACCACAAAGCATTTTTCAGTTACATGAGGAATGTCCATGGCAAAGCCCAGGTTTGTTTCAAATTAGTTCATAACGGTACCACTTACTCTGATCCTGCT